>NW_027271302.1:1200000-1856797 GCF_040938485.1 Diadema antillarum
CCGCCATGCAATGTGGCCAGTAGTTGCGATTTAGAACGAAGATCAACTTGAAGACAAGATCAGCTGTACCCACAATGCCTTGAGGACTGTGCCCTGTGCTCCACAACTGCAGATACATGTACTTGAAGAGGGTATAATTTGCTTTCTCCAATAAGAAGGATGAAGGGCTGTGACTGCGGATGTTCTGTGTCGACCACATATGAGTAGTTAAAACAGTCCTTCCTGGAAGAACAAAAAAGGCAGGCATATATGGAAACAGTGTAAAAATTTTTAAGACATATTGATGTGCACTATTTTCTTATGCCTTTATACACATGATATTTCCAGTAATTTTGTATCATATATTTACTAGCAACTCCAGCAAACTGGGAGCAAGAGTGACCAAGATCAGAAGGTCATTCTTTAAAGCTGCAGATCTACTATGCACATGCAGGAGTGAATCAAACATGATATCTGGAAACAGGGGGCAAAATTGTTTCAGAAGGGAATGGGGAGGTAGTACAGGCCTGTAAGAAAGCTACAGATCACAACAGAACAATTCACACAATTCTGGCCTTCATGGTGCTATTTGTTTGTTTGTTTGTTTGTTTGTTTGTTTGTTTTTTCCCATGTCTAGCTTAATTACAAACCAGAACTATCTTTGCAAAGAAGTGTACCTCTAACTTTGTCTTCAGTCAATTTTTTTTGACCAACCCCCCCCCCCCCAAAAAAAAAAAATATATATATAAAAAATAAATGAATAAATAAAACAAAAGTGACAGACAATTTTACATTCAAAGTTATATTCAACTTGCATTTTCATGTCCTCCGAAACTGATTAAATTGGTATGGGCCAATTACTACACCTAGGCACCTATGGTACACTATAATATATACTATTAAAATGATTGATTGGTCCATGCTGCATATTGTCAGACCTGTCAAATGTATGGGATGTTGCCATATACATTATAAAGAAAGAGAAGAATCTACATACATGTACATTTCCTTGAATGAAGGGGCAGGGTAAAGATTAAAAGATGTGCCTTCACAGAAATTTTACTCTTAATAAGTTCACTCTTTAGTTCTAGGTGACATACAAAATAATGTACCTGTGTTGTCATTAGAATTATCAGGTACAGTACAATACATGTAGCATCACTTCCCAAATAAAGTTGTTGTTTTTTCCTCCCACAGGAGTAAGGTCAAGTTCTGAACAATGGTTATGGTATAAATGTACCTAGAATGTCAATCTTTTGAATAATGCACTTTCAGTAAATCCTGAAAGCTGAAACTCACAGCTTTCCAGTCAATGAGTGAGCTTGCATCAAAGCCTGGTCAGGGATGCAGCCTCCTTTGCATGGTCTTTCCGCATTCGCTGAATAGGAGGGAAGCAGATTTAATCACTGTTTACCTAAGGGTAAATAATGTTCATACAAGTGAGGTGTTATACAAATGATGTGTTATACATGTACAATGCATTATAACGTTATTTCCTTACATGAATGGGGGAACTTTTTACTCAGCACAAAGAAAATGTAATATAAACAGGTCTCTTTTAAAAAGCACCTTAGCCCTTCACTCCCATAACCAACACCACATGCAGGAATTGATTGCCTGAACTTTTGATATCTGATTTTTGCTCTTAAATTGCTCATTTTGCAGCACAGTGTAAGTGCTACTAAAATGCCAAGTGCTTCTATCAATGAAACTATTCATGAAAATATACATTTAGTATTGCTACCAACATGAATCAACGTACTGAATTACCTGCAGAACACAATACAGAGGGTCATCTTTCCTACTGAGGAACACAAAGGACTGGCACAGCCTCCCAGAAGAAGTAATGGCTGCTTCAACCCTTGATACAATATGTCAAGGGTCAGCAATTAACCAACCACTGCATCACTGGCATTTAAATTGTATGAATGAGGGTACCACCTATCGGCACCCTATGAATTTGCAGCTCGTTTATTCCAAAAGTATAAAACAAATTCACCAAAGTTTTTCCTCAAATAAGCTGTAAATACTGCAGTTTCAAATCTTGTGACCGTTCTGTTGATTCCAAATCTGTGTTGTAAAATTATGCAATTTTAGTGTATGCGATGCATTTTCTTTGCGTGGCTGAAAAAGGGTACCTCACGATCTGCACCCCTTCCCTCCATAGGTAATACATGTGAATTTCATAGTCATGCATTGTTACTGTGTGGATGTGTAATTGAAACGTGTTTAGTTTGTTTTGTTGCCTTGATTTTCATTTCTTTGTTACTGTTTTCATAGCTATAAAATGGCACTTAATCCCATGCGTACCTTTTTGTTCTATACGCAAACAGCCATGATACGCAGGGTGTCGATGTACCCTGCCGATAGCTGGTACCCTTACCATACATTGAAGAAACCGTCCAAGTCTATTGATTGTGGGAAATGTGGTCATCTTTGGAAAGGCAAGACAAGATAATGCACACGTATGCTTACCAGCTACAGTACAGTTACAGTTAAAGTGATTTTAAAACATTACCCTTAACTTGGTCAGATTCAGCCTGAGACTCATGAGAGGATTTGATTCACTTTCTAACAAGACAAATCAGTCCTACTTCACTGCCTGTCTGATGATGCGAGACTGAATGCAAGTAAATTCAAGTAGATTGTCTTTATCATGCCAATGCCAATGGACAAAGTTGTGGTTATGTATATGCATTTATACCAGTGCGGTGGCAGTATGGCAGCACAAAAACACCTACGTAGTACGTGACCTAGATCTAGGCCTGTATAGAGGCAGAGTCAATACCCAGAACATACCTAAAGGGCCTAGACACTAATGCACGTTAGGTCTAGAAACTTTAGACTAGAGTCCAGAACTATGTCTAACGACGTTAACAATAACTGTATCAGGTCTAGAGGCTAGGTGTTTCAGTTGTTGTTTTTATTTGAATTTATTTGCAGTTTATTGACCATTTTTCCCTGTATTAGCTCTAATTAATGCCAAATTTTTACTTATGAATTGATACTTTCTAATTAAAAAAAAAAATTCCCTCTAGGCAGGGCCTACATTATTCTGATTTTATTAGAAATAATTCAAAAATACTCTATGATATCAAATATATCTCATGTTAGAGTGTCTAGTTTACTAACAGTTAAGAAGCATATTGTAACGTTGAATATGTTGTATACGCCTGCCTACGTAACTTAAAAAAAAAAAAAATGAGGATATGAATGTTAGGGCCAGGCCCTACCTCCTGCCTACTAGTACCGGTATACAATCCACCATATTGTGGTCCATTTATCATATGAGAAGCCCTTCCCATCTATGGACCCCATACATTACTGGTCATTAGTAGGTGTGGGACTAGTCGGATAGTAGGAGTGCTCCTACTCGTACTGGACCTAGGTCTAGTAGTTCTAGATCTACTCTAGACTTCAAGGCTTCAGTACCACGTTGGCAGAATACTATATCAGACATAGATAGGCGTATACGGGACTGTGATATTGATAGACTGCTTTCTTTCGCTGGCGAGTCTGCGTCTATGGCAAAATACGTGGTAAGTTACAATCTGCAATGTAGCCTCTGCAAGAGAGTGACCGCTGTCAAGGGTCGAAACAAATGGCAAAACCTTGAGAAAACCAAATGAGCAACTTACCATTTAGCCCGATTTCATCACCAATGGTCTCCAATTCGATATTTTCCTCAGGAGTGTTTTTGTGAACATAATGGAGTTTATTGTACAAAAGTTGTCTTTTCTGGACGTCTTCGTTCCGCTCTTCGACCGACGTGTTGCACCTTCGCGAGACTCTTTTTCAAGCTAAAGTTTATGACCCCACCCACATAATAACGTCACGAACTGTACTCTATTATGATTGGTCAATAGCAACCTCGCCGCAGCGGCAGACTAGAAAAATCGCTCAGCGGAGCGATTCGAGAAAACCGCTTGCGGTTGCCGCTCTGAAAAGTCACCGCTACCGCTCCAGTGTGAACGGTTGTACATGAACAACACGCGAGGGATTTTTGCGGCACGCCGCTGCCGCTGCCGCTGCCGCAAAACCGCTCCAGTGTGAACGGCCCTTTATAAGGGCCGTTCACATTGGAGCGGTTTTGCGGCAGCGGTAGCGGCAGCGGCAGCGGTTTGGCGCTGAAAGGGCCGTTCACATTGGGGCGGTTTTGCGGCAGCGGCAGCGGCGGCGGTTTGCCGCTAAACTCTGCCGCAGCGGCACGCTGTGCACACTGGAGCGGTTTGCCGCGCGTAATATGCAAATTAGATTGTTGCCCTTGGGCACCCTGCAGTTTACTAGTAATCAATTACATAATTGTCATGCACATGTATACCGTGAATACATTCCCTATGGATCTGAGAATTTACAAAATCACTTTTCCAAAACGAAACAAACAATCAAGGAAATCAAGGATGCGTAACATACAAGAAGACTATTGGACAATCACTACTGGAATCTCAGCTTTTCAACTTTTTGCTTAAAAAAAACAAAAACAAAAACAAAAACTACTTTCAACACAGACTGTTCAATGAAACTGCAAAATATTCCTTGTGTTACTGATATTGGTATGCACGCAGAAATTGTTGCATCGGACCACTGCCATATATACTGAGGCGGTACATAAAATGTGTACATCCAACACCTCAATATCTCAAATATGATCTGCGAATGTCACATTTTCCTTGTTTTTGTTTGTTTATTGTTTTGGGGTGTTTTTTTAACAAAATTAGTCAGCATCCAAAGTAATGATATCTTATCTTGTTTCTTGTTAATTAGAAAATGACTAGTATTTTTTTCTGGTGTCGGCAAATTAGTCAACTGTATGAAAGATGAGCTCTTAAAAAAAAAAGAAAAACCAGCAGCATATTTCTTTACTTGTCATTCCAATCTTTTACCATAGAATAGTATACCGGTATTATGATATATATATATATATATATATATATATATATATATATATTTTTTTTTTTTTAATCATCATGATTGTGTCATTCATTTACATGTGCATGCTTGTGTAATTTTTGTACTTCATAACTCACTTTTCCTACTGCTCCTTCAGCACGTTAGTCATGTGGAATTGGCACATTAAATGTATACTGTATTATTACTATCATTATTACCGATGAACTCTATACGGATGAAATGTTAATGTTTGATTTGATTTCTGTCACAGTTCATGCTCTTTCTGGAATTGTAGTTACAAAGGGGAGGGGATGTTTTGGGTAATATGCCTACCATTCACTCTCCTACTCAAACCTACTAGATCTATACGTATGTAGAGTATAATGTAATCCACAAACGGCCCATAATAAACTCACCCACATACTGTACTCCCAGCTATGGAAAAACAAGAGTAGCATTTTCACTCTCCACAACATGTGTTGTATATTATGCATAGGGAAGAAATTAATGGCAGTTTTGCATCCTCTTAGAAAAAACAAACAAACAAACAAAAACAAAAACTACACACACACACACGATCTCAGTTTGGATTTCAAATTCATACATCTGTATTACACCATCAAATCTACGCTTTCAGAAATCTGGATAGCATTTTAACAGACAGTCGATTTCCAAGTGAACCACACAACTGTTGAGTAAAGTGATTACCAAAAGCCAACTGAGGTCGGTTTTATCTTAAGCAAGTTTTGTGGAATTGCACTAAAACTTTTCTTTGATTAATTTAACCACCGAATGAAAACATTAGTTAACAGGAATTTTAACCAACTTACGTCCGTAAATGACAAACATCACTCGAAATACACATCAAACAATGTACATACACTAATACAAATCACACATGTCAAATTTAGCACTTGAGACACTAATTCAGGACAATTGTTGCAACATACAATCTCATTTGATGTGATCTAATATGGCAGTCTGTTGCAGAAATAAAGTACAGTGTATATACATTTACTGTTAACATTTGCGAAGGGAAGTAATATAGCACATTCACATGTAAAATGAAAATTCACATGATCTGACACTGTATGAGCAACTTTGTAAATCTGAATGGATACACATGAGCTGTCAAAACAATACAGTAATGGTAGTGTAGTACTGGATTTTATGAATGATTGAAGTACATGTATGATAATTAACACCAATGTAATTTGTTTCTTGGACCAATTTTCTATAAGCATATTATTCTCATCTCCTACATCTGAAAAAAAAAAATAATTAATTCAGTGCAAATTCCTAGCAGAACTGCATACTTTACAACATAAAACAAATCAGTCGTTTACAGTTCACCTTTCAAACCTCATAAGGACAATCTTTCTAAGTAATAAGAAACAAAAAGTACTTGTATTACATGTACATGGGTCTAGGGCATTTACCCCTTGGGCAATTACCCCGGACCCTTCCCCTGGCCCTAATCCTAATCCTAATCCTAATCCTGAACCTAATCCTAACCCTAACCCAAACTCCTAACCCCTGACCTAATCCTAACCCTAATCTTTACTCTTACCTTACCACTAACCAGTATTTAGCCAGGGGGTAATTGCCCTCTGGGGCAATTGCTCGGATACACATGTACATACATGTAGGTCAGGGAAAATATAGGAGAGAATAGGATTGAGAGAAAAGAGCAGTACAGAGTTCATCAAATGAAGTGAGCAAGAAAGAGCGGATACATAGGGGTGGATGAGGCTTGAGATTTACAATGATATGGACATGTATTTAAGTTACAAACACAAACACAAGAAAATCAGGATAAGCAAAGGAATACAACAAAAATGGGCACCTAGGTGCTTACATGGTTCAATTTAGCTAGTCAGATAACAAAATCGAGTAGCAAACAGAATAGCAACATATTACGCATATAGCGCAATGACCCGTTATGAGTTATCTGACATCAAATACTAATTTAATGCAAGGAAAGTACAAACTGAGTGTTCAAGATTATACATTTAATGAAAATAATATTCGATGCCATGTCAACATTCATAGTTCAAAGTTCAAATCTATTTCATATTTCCATTTTCTCAATGATGAGATTACAAAATGATTGACAACAAAACAAGAATACAAAATATATACAAAAATATACTTGACACAAATATACATGGTCATATCGTGTGAAAATGTCACTTGTAAGTATAAGAAATATGATGGGGCCTACATAAAAGCTTTAAAGCTTGTAAAACTGTAAAACATTTATAGATTTGGGTTTCAAGATAAACTTGAAGCTTTCAAAAATCTGTAGTAACATGCTTCAGGTACACAATAAAGTGCTTGCTTTACTGCTAATTATTTTACTCATTGCCATGCAGCATAATACAATATTGCATCCATACTCCAAAGTCAAATACAAAAACGTGACAGGTACTATGTACACTGTAGGTGCAAAGTGAAAAGGTGGAATTTCATCACATTTTTGAATAGTATGTTGGTTACTGGCCTACCTGGGAGCAATGCAAAGAATTCTTGTGTTGTGGGCCTGTACATGTATATGCTATTTCTCCTGAGTCGAATTCTAACTGCGAAGTGATACACAATTAGCCTGCCTTGTATGATAATCATGACGAACTTGATCACTTCTTACGAATATAGATGAAATTGCTTGGGGTACATCTTCACTACTCAAATGATACATGAAGGATGCCAGTTGAAGACAATTATATCTTGTGTTTTCAAATTACCATTCACATTATAAAGACTGAAAGTAGTTTGATCCCCAATATTTTGGTTAAATTTTCTATAGATTTTTTTTTTCATTACATTGGCAACACATTAATTACATACTGCATTTACCTGTAATAGTGGCCACATATGCCAAGTTCTAAGTCAACTCCTAAAAAAGCAAGAGAGTTGTTGAACTTTGGCTGGAACCAAGTGCAAGCATGGTTAGCAACAATAGTGTTGACAGATATTTAGGCCAGGTGAGGTCATTTAGAACTAGTTTCCATGGCGATATCACAATTTGGTGCTCTATACATCCCTTGTCAACTTGTACACACTATGTGTGGGCGTGGTGTGTAATAATGAAATTAGCAGCTTTTCACATATTCGATACTTGTCTACATTATCATAAGTAAAACTAACTCCTTGAAAAGTGAATACATATTTCAAAGAAGCACTGACCACTAATAGTATCAATATAAGTGTACCTTATCATTCATACACAGTACAGGTGCATAGTCAAAATACAACAATATCCATATGGCAAATGGCTTGTGAAATAACATGGTCACTGTTATGAGGAGACCACAATTAAAGGTCAGTGCCTATTTCCCTATAACACTGTATGTACTTCTCAAGCAAATGCTGTTTTATTATGCAGACTTGATATGGGAAAGGTGGAGATGATAAATAAATGGTTGCATTATGGTTGACTCAGCAAATTTAGAAAATAAGGGATGGATGCCAAAGCTTCAAATCCTCCTTGTTTGTACAGGAGTCCCTTTTAAAATGGTCTCACCGCCATGCAATGTGGCCAGCAGTTGCAATTTAGAACGAAGATCAACTTGAAGACAAGATCAGCTGCACCCACAATGCCTTGAGGACTGTGCCCTGTGCTCCACAACTGCAGATACATGTACCTTAAGAGGGTATAATTAAATTTGCTTTCTCCAATAAATAGGATGAAGGGCTGTGACTGCGGATGTTCTGTGTCGACCACATATGAGCAGTTGAAACAGTCCTTTCTGGAAGAACGAAAAAGGCAAGCATATATGGAAACAGTGTAAACATTTTGAAGACATATCGATGTGCACTATTTTCTTATGCATTTATACACATGATATTTCCAGTAATTTTGTATCATATATTTACTAGCAACTCCAGCAAACTAGGAGCAAGAGTGACCAAGATCAGAAGGTCATTCTTTAAAGCTGAAGATCTACTAAGCACATACAGGAGTGAGTCAAACATGATATCTGGAAACAGGGGGCAAAATTGTTTCAGAAGGGAATGGGGAGGTAGTACAGGCCTGTAAGAAAGCTACAGATCACAACAGAACAATTCACACAATTCTGGCCTTCATAGTGCTATTTGTTTGTTTGTTTGTTTTTTCCCATGTCTAGCTTAATTACAAACCAGAACTATCTTTGCAAAGAAGTGTAACTTTATCTAAAGTCAATTTTTTTTTTGACCACCACCCCCCCCCCCCAAAAAAAAATAAAAGTGACAGACAATTTTACATTCAAAGTTACATTTGACTTGCATTTTCATGTCCTCCGAAACTAATTAAATTGGTATGGTCCAATTACTAGACCTAGGCACCTATGGTACACTATAATATACACTATTAAAATGATTGATTGGTCCACGCTGTATATTGTGATACCTGTCAAATGCATGGGATGTTGCCATATACATTATAAAGAAAGAGAAGAATCTACATACATGTACATTTCCTTGGAATGAAGGGGCAGGGTAAAGATTAAAAGATGTGCCTTCACAGAAATTTCACTCTTAAGTTAAGTTCACTCTTTAGTTCTAGGTGACATACAAAATATGTACCTGTGTTGTCATTAGAATTATCAGGTACAGTACAATACATGTACCATCACTTCCAAAATAAAGTTGTTGTTTTTTCCTCCCACAGGAGTAAGATCAAGTTCTGAAAAATGGTTATGGTGTACATTTACCTAGAATGTCAATCTTTTGAATAATGCACTTTCAGTAAATCCTGAAAGCTGAAACTCACAGCTTTCCAGTCAATGAGTGAGCTTGCATCAAAGCCTGGTCAGGGATGCAGCCTCCTTTGCATGGTCTTTCCGCATTCGCTGAATAGGAGGGAAGCAGATTCAATCACTGTTTACCTGAGGGTAAATAATATTCATACAAGTTCTATACAAATGATGTGTTATACATGTACAATGCATTATAACGTTATTTCCTTACATGAATAGGGGGAACTTTTTACTCAGTACAAAGAAAATGTAATATAAACAGCTCTCTTTTAAAAAGCACCTTAGCCCTTCACTCCCATATTCACCCAACACCACATGCAGGAATTGATTGCCTGAACTACTGATATCTGATTTTGCTCTTAAATTGCTCATTTTGCAGTACAGAGTAAGTGCTACTAAAATGCCGAGTGCTTATATCGATGAAACTATTCATGAAAATATACATTTGGTATTGCTACCAACATGAATTAACGCACTGAATTACCTGCAGAACACAATACAGAGGGTCATCTTTCCTACCGAGGAACACAAAGGACTGGCACAGCCTCCCAGAAGAAGTAGTGTCTGCTTCAACCCTTGATACAATATGTCAAGGGTCAGCAATTAACCAACCACTGCATCACTGGCATCTAAATTGTATGAATGAGGGTACCACCTATCGGCACCATATGAATTTGCAGCTTGTTTATTCCAAAAGTATAAAACAAATTCGCCTAAGTTTTTCCTCAAATAAGCTGTACCCTGTAAATACTGCAATTTCAAATCTCGTGACCGTTCTGTTGATTCTGAATCTCTGATCATTGTAAAATTATGCAATTTTAGTGCGTGCGATGCATTTTCTTCGCGTGGCTGAAAAAGGGTACCTCACGATCTGCACCCCTTCCCTCCATAGGTAATACATGTGAATTTCATAGTCATGCGTTGTTACTGAGTGGATGTGTAATTGAAATGTGTTTAGTTTGTTTTGTTGGCTTGATTTTCGTTTCTTTGTTACTGTTTTCATTGATATAAAATGGCACTTAATCCCACGCGTACCTTTTTGTTCTACAGGGTATACGCAAACAGCCATGATACGCAGGGTGTCGATGTACCCTGCCAATAGCTGGTACCCTTACCATACATTGAAGAAACTGTACAAGTCTATTGATTGTGGGAAATGTGGGCATCTTTGGAAAGGCAAGACAAGATATGCACATGCTTACCAGCTACAGTACAGTTACAGTTAAAGTGATTTTAAAACATTACCCTTAACTTGGTCAGACTCAGCCTGAGAGGATTTGATTCACTTTCTAACAAGACAAATCAGTCCTACTTCACTGCCTGTCTGATGATGCGAGACTGAACGCGAGTAAATTCAAGTAGATCGTCTTTGTCATGCCAAAATGATGCCAATGGACTAAGTTGTGGTTATGTGTATGAATTTATACCAGTGCGGTGGCAGTATGGCAGTACAAAAACATTGTACGTAGTACGTGACCTAGATCTAGTCCTGTATAGAGGCAGAGTCAATACCCAGAACATACCTTTTTTAGGGCCTAACGCGCGTTAATAGGTCTAGATACTTTAGACTAGAGTCTAGAATTATGTCTAACGTTAACAGTACTATCAGAGTATCTAGGTAGTATCAGGCCTAGAGGCTGGGTGTTTCTGTTGTTGTTTTTATTTGAATTTATTTGCCGTTTATCATTGATCATTTTTTCCCCGTATTAATTTACGCCAAATATTTACTTATGAATTAGGATCTACTTGGATTGGAATTCCAAAATTTTCCCTAGGCAGGGCCTACATTATTTTAATTTTATTAGAAATAATTCAAAAATACTCTATGATATCAAATATATCTAACAATAGAGTGTCTAGTCTGCTAAGAAGCATATTATAACGTTAAATAGATTGTATACGCCTACGTAACCTTTTTTTAATGACTTATGACTTACCATGGTATGTCGTTTGATGAGGAATGTTAGGACGTACCGCCTGCCTACCGGTATACAATCGACCATATTGTGGTCCATTTATCATATGAGAAGCCCTTCCCATCTATGGACCCCATACATTACTGGTCATCAGTAGGTGTGAGACTAGTCGGACAGTAGGAGTGCTCCTATACTGGACCTAACAGTAGTTCGAGATCTACTCTAGACTTCAAGGCTTCAGTACCACGTTGGCAGAATACTGTATCAGACATAGATAGGCGTATATGGGACTGTGATATTGATTGACTGCTTTCTTTCGCTGCCGAGTCTGCGTCTATGGCAAAATACGTGGAAAGTTACAATCTGCAATGTAGCCTCTGCAAGAGAGTGACCGCTGTCAAGGGTCAAAACAAATGGCGAAACCTTGAGAAAACCAAACGAGCAACTTACCATTTAGCCCGATTTCATCACCAATGGTCTCCAATTCGACATTTTCCTCAGGAGTGTTTTTGTGAACATAATTGAGTTTATTGTACAAAAGTTGTCTTTTCTGGACGTCTTCGTTCCGCTCTTCGAACGACGTGTTGTACCTTCGCGAGACTCTTTTTCAAGCTAAAGTTTATGACCCCACCCACATAATAACGTCACGAACTATACTCTATCATGATTGGTCAATAGCAACCTCGCCGCAGCGGCAGACTAGAAAAATCGCTCAGCGGAGCGATTCGAGAAAACCGCTTGCGGTTGCCGCTCTAAAAAGTCACCGCTACCGCTCCAGTGTGAACGGTTGTACATGAACAACACGCGAGGGATTTTTGCGGCACGCCGCTGCCGCTGCCGCTGCCGCAAAACCGCTCCAGTGTGAACGGCCCTGAACTCTGCCGCAGCGGCACGCTGTGCACACTGGAGCGGTTTGCCGCGCGTAATATGCAAATTAGATTGTTGCCCTTGGGCACCTGCAGTTTACTAGTAATTAATTACTAGTACTATAATTATCATGCACATGTATAACGTGAATACATTCCCCATGGATCTGAGAAGTTACAAAATTACTTTTCCAAAACGAAACAAACAATCAAGGAAATCAAGGATGCGTAACATGCAAGAAGACTGTTGGACAATCAGTACTGGAATCTCAGCTTTTCAACTTTTCGCTTAAAAAAAAAAAACACTTTCAACACAGACTGTTCAATGAAACTGCAAAGTATTCCTTGTGTTACTGATAAACTGCAAAATATTCCTTGTGTTACTGATATTGGTATGCACGCAGAAATTATTGCATCGGACCACTGCCATATATACTGAGAAGGCGGTACATAAAATATGTACATCCAACACCTCAATATCTGAAATATGATCTGCGAATGTCACATTTTCCTTGTTTTTGTTTGTTTATTGTTGTTTTTTTTTTGGTTTTTGGTGTTTTTTTTTAATTAGTCAGCATCCAAAGTAATGATATCTTATCTTGTTTCGTGTTAACGAGAAAATGACTAGTATTTTTTTTTTCTGGTGACGGCAAAGTAGTCAACTGTATGAAAGATGAGCTCTTTAAAAAACAAAAACAAAAACAAAAAAACCAGCAACATATTTCTTTACTTGTCATTCCAACCTTTTACCATAGAATAGTATACCGGTATTATGATATATATGTATGTTTTTAATCATCATAATTGTGTCATTCATTTTCATGTGCATGTTTGTGTAATGATTTTTGTACTTCATAACTCACTTTTCCTACTGCGCCTTGAGCACGTTAGTCATGTGGAATTGGCACATTAAATGTATACTGTATTATTATTATCATTATTACCGATGAACTCTATACGGATGAAATGTTGTTTGATTTGATTTCTGTCACAGTTCATGCTCTTTCTGGAAGTGTAGTTACAAAGGTGAGGGGATGTTTTAGGTAATATGCCTACCATTCACTCTCCTACTCAAACCTACTAGATCTACGTATGTAGAGTATAATGTAATCCACAAACGGCCAATAATAAACTCCCCCACACACTATACTCCCAGCTATGGAAAAACAAGAGTAGCATTTTCACTCTCCACAACATGTGTTTTATATTATGCATGGGGAAGAAATTAATGGCAGTTTTGCATCCTCTTAGAAAAAACAAACAAACAAACAAAAACAAAAACTACACACACACACACACACACACACGATCTCAGTTTGGATTTCAAATTCATACATCTGTATTACACCATCAAATCTACGCTTTCAGAAATCTGGATAGCATTTTAAAAGACAGTCGATTTCCAAGTGAACCACACAACTGTTGGGTAAAGTGATTACCAAAAGCCAACTGAGGTCGGTTTTATCTTAAGCAAGTTTTGTGGAATTGCACTAAATCTTTTCTTCGATTAATTTAACCACCGAATGAAAACGTTAGTTAACAGGAATTTTAACCAACTTATGTCGGTAAATGACAAACATCACTCGAAATACACATCAAACAATGTACATACACTAATACAAACCACACATGTCAAATTTAGCACTTGAGACATTAATTCAGGACAATTGTTGCAACATATACTATCTCATTTGATGTGATCTAATATGGCAGTCTGTTGCAGAAATAAAGTACAGTGTATACATATACTGTTAACATTTGCGAAGGGAAGTAATATAGCACATTCACATGTAAAATGAAAATTCACAAGATCTGACACTGTATGAGCAACTTTGTAAATCTGAATGGATACACATGAGTTGTCAAAACAATACAGTAATGGTAGTATGGTACTGGATTTTATGAATGATTGAAGTACATGTATGAAAATTAACACCAATGTAATTTGTATCTTGGACCAATTTTCTATAAGCATATTATTCTCATCTCCTACATCTGAAAAAAAAAGAATTCAGTGCAAATTCCTAGCAGAAATGCATACTTTACAACATAAAACAAATCAGTCGTTTACATTTCACCTTTCAAACCTCGTAAGGACCGATCTTTCTAAGTAATAAGAAACAAAAAGTACTTACATGTACATGGGTCTAGGGCAATCACCCCCTGGGCAATTACCCCAGACCCTTCCCCTGGCCCTAATCCTAATCCTAATCCTGAACCTAATCCTAACCCTAACCCAAACTCCTAACCCTTGACCTAATCCTAACCCTAATTTTTACTCTTACCTTACCACTAACCAGTATTTAGCCAGGGGGTAATTGCCCTCTGGGGCAATTGCTCGAATACGCATGTACATACATGTAGGACAGGGAAAATATAGGAGAGAATAGGATTGAGAGAAAAGAGCAGTACAGAGTTCATCAAATGAAGTGAGCAAGAAAGAGCGGATACATAGGGGTGGATGAGGCTTGAGATTTACAATGATATGGACATATATTGAAGTTACAAACACAAAAAAATCAGGATAAGCAAAGGAATACAACAAAAATGGGCACCTAGGTGCTTACATGGTTCAATTTAGCTAGTCAGATAACAAAATCAAGTAGCAAACAGAATAGCAACATATTACGCATAATTATAATGCAATGACCCTTTATGAGTTATCTGACATCAAATACTAATTTAATGCAAGGAAAGTACAAACTGAGTGTTCAAGATTGTACATGTAATGAAAATAATATTCGATGCCATGTCAACATTTATAGATTTGGGTTTCAAGATAAACTTGAAGCTTTCAAAAATCTGTAGTAACATGCTTCAGGTACACTATAAAGTGCTTGCTCTACTGCTAATTATTTTACTTATTGCCATGCAGCTTAATACAATATTGCATCCATACTCCAAAGTCAAATACACACGTGTGACAGGTACTATGTAGGTGCATAGTGAAAAGGTGGAATTTCATCACATTTTTGAATTGTATGTTGGCTACTGGCCTACCTGGGAGCAATGCAAAGAATTCTTTTGTTGTGGGCCTGTACATGTATATGCTATCACATTTCTCCTGAGTCCAGTTCTAACTGCGAAGTGATACACAATAGCCTGCCTTGTATTTGATAATCATGAAGAACTTGATCACTTCTTACGAACATAGATGAAATTGCTTGGGGTACATCTTCACTACTCAAGTGATACATGAAGGATGCCAGTTGAAGACAATTATATCTTGCGTTTTCAAATTACCATTCACATTATAAAGACTGAAAGTAGTTTGATCAACAATATTTTGGTTAAATTTTCTATAGATTTTTTTTTTCATTACCGCGGCAACACATTAATTACATACTGCATTTACCTGTAATAGTGGCCACATATGCCAAGTTCTAGGTCAACTCCTAAAAAAGCAAGAGAGTTGTTGTAACTTGGGTTGGAACCAGGTGCAAGCATGGTTAGCAACAATAGTGTTGACAGATATTTAGGCCAGGTGAGGTCATTTAGAACTAGTTTCCATGGCGATGTCACAGTTTGGTGCTCTATACATCCCTTGTCAACTTGTACACACTATGTATGGGCGTGGTGTGTAATAATGGAATTAGCAGCTTTTCACATATTCGATACTTGTCTACATTATCATAAGTAAAACTAACTCCTTGAAAAGTGAATACATGTTTCAAAGAAGCATTGACCACTGATAGTATCAATATAAATGTACCTTATCATTCATACATGGTACAGGTGTATAGTCAAAATACAACGATATCCATAGGGCAAATGTCTTGTGAAATAACATGGTCACTGTTATGAGGAGACCACAATTAAAGGTTAGTGCCTATTTCCCTATAGCATTGTATGTACCTCTCACGCAAATGCTGTTTTATTATGCAGACTTGATACGGGAAGGGTGGAGATGATAAATAAATGGTTGCATTATGGTTGACTCGGCAAATTTAGAAAATAAGGGATGGATGCCAAAGTTTCAAATCCTCCTTGTTTGTACAGGAGTCCCTCTTAAAATGGTCTCACCGCCATGCAATGTGGCCAGCAGTTGCGATTTAGAACGAAGATCAACTTGAAGACAAGATCAGCTGCACCCACAATGCCTTGAGGACTGTGCCCTGTGCTCCACAACTGCAGATACATGTACCTGAAGAGGGTATAATTTGCTTTCTCCAATAAAAAGGATGAAGGGCTGTGACTGCGGATGTTCTTAGTTGACCACATATGAGCAGTTAAAACAGTCCTTCCTGGAAGAACGAAAAAGGCAAGCATATATGGAAACAGTGTAAACATTTTGAAGACATGTCGATGTGCACTATTTTCTTATGCCTTTATACACATGATATTTCCAGTAATTTTGTATCATATATTTACTAGCAACTTCAGCAAACTAGGTGCAAGAGTGACCAAGATCAGAAGGTCATTCTTTAAAGCTGAAGATCTACTATGCACATACAGGAGTGAGTCAAACATGATATCTGGAAACAGGGGGCAAAATTATTTCAGAAGGGAATGGGGAGGTAGTACAGGCCTGTAAGAAAGCTACAGATCATAACAGAACAATTCACACAATTCTGGCCTTCATGGTGCTATTTGTTTGTTTGTTTGTTTTTTCCCATGTCTAGCTTAATTACAAACCAGAACTATCTTTGCAAAGAAGTGTAACTTTGTCTAAAGTCAATTTTTTTTGGACCAACCCCCCCCCCCCCAAAAAAAAAAATAAATAAAAATAAAATAAAAGTGACAGACAATTTTACATTCAAAGTTACATTTGACTTGCATTTTCATGTCCTCCGAAACTGATTAAATTGGTATGGGCCAATTACTAGACCTAGGCACCTATGGTACACTATAATATACACTATTAAAATGATTGATTGGTCCGTGCTGCATATTGTGATACCTGTCAAATGCATGGGATGTTGCCATATACATTATAAAGAAAGAGAAGAATCTACATACATGTACATTTCCTTGGAATGAAGGGGCAGGGTAAAGATTAAAAGATGTGCCTTCACAGAAATTTCACTCTTAAGTTAAGTTCACTCTTTAGCTCTAGGTGACATACAAAATATGTACCTGTGTTGTCATTAGAATTATCAGGTACGGTACAATACATGTACCATCACTTACAAAATAAAGTTGTTGTTTTTTCCTCCCACAGGAGTAAGGTCAAGTTCTGAACAATGGTTATGGTATAAATGTACCTAGAATGTCAATCTTTTGAATAATGCACTTTCAGTAAATCCTGAAAGCTGAAACTCACAGCTTTCCAGTCAATGAGTGAGCTTGCATCAAAGCCTGGTCAGGGATGCAGCCTCCTTTGCGTGGTCTTTCAGCATTCGCTGAATAGGAGGGAAGCAGATTCAATCACTGTTTACCTGAGGGTAAATAATATTCATACAAGTGAGGTGTTTATACAAATGATGTGTTATACAGGTACAATGCATTATAACATTATTTCCTTACATGAATAGGGGGAACTTTTTACTCAGCACAAAGAAAATGTAATATAAACAGGTCTCTTTTAAAAAGCACCTTAGCCCTTCACTCCCACAACCAACACCACATGCAGGGATTGCCTGAACTTTTGATATCTGATTTTTGCTCTTAAATTGCTCACTTTGCAGTATGTAAGTGCTACTAAAATGCCAAGTGCTTATATCAATGAAACTATTCAAGAAAATATACATTTGGTATTGCTACCAACATGAAGTAACGCACTGAATTACCTGCAGAACACAATACAGAGGGTCATATTTCCTACCGAGGAACACAAAGGACTGGCACAGCCTCCCAGAAGAAGTAGTGGCTGCTTCAACCCTTGATACAATATGTCAAGGGTCAGCAATTAACCAACCACTGCATCACTGGCATCTAAATTGTATGAATGAGGGTACCACCTATCGGCACCCTATGAATTTGCAGCTCGTTTATTCCAAAAGTATAAAACAAATTCGCCCAAGTGTTTCCTCAAATAAGCTGTAAATACTGGTACTGCAGTTTCAAATCTCGTGACCGTTCTGTTGATTCTGAATTTCCGTTGTAAAATTATGCGATTTTAGTGCGTGCGATGCATTTTCTTCGCGTGGCTGAAAAAGGGTACCTCATGATCTGCACCCCTTCCCTCTATAGGTAATACATGTGCATTTCATAGTCGTGCGTTGTTACTGAGTGGATGTGTAAATGAAACGTGTTTAGTTTGTTTTGTTGGCTTGATTTTCGTTTCTTCGTTACTGTTTTCATAGCTAATGGCACTTAATCCCATGTGTACCTTTTTGTTCTATATGCAAACAGCCATGATACGCAGGGTGTCGATGTACCCTGCCGATAGCTGGTACCCTTACCATACATTGAAGAAACTGTCCAACTCTATTGATTGTGGGAAATGTGGGCATCTTTGGAAAGGCAAGACAAAATACCGGTAATGCACATGCTTACCAGCTACAGTACAGTTACAGTTAAAGTGATATTAAAACATTACCTTTAACTTGGTCAGACTCAGCCTGAGAAGATTTGATTCACTCTCTAATGAGATAAATCAGTCCTAACCCTACTTCACTGCCTGTCTGATGATGCGAGACTGAACGCGAGTAAATTCAAGTAAATATAGTCGTTGTCATGCCAATGGACAAAGTTGTGGTTATGTGTATGCATTTATACCAGTGCGGTGGCAGTATGGCAGTACAAAAACACCTACGTAGTACGTGACCTAGATTTAGGCCTATTATCAGTATAGTCTCGATAGAGGCAGAGTCAATACCCAGAACGTAATACCTTTTAGGGCCTAGGTCTAGAAACTCTAGACTAGAGTCTAGAACTATGTCTAACCTTAACAGTACTATCAGAGTACGAGGCCTAGACTCAGAGGCTAGCTGTTTTTGTTGTTGTTGTTGTTATTTGAATTTATTTGCCGTTTATCATTCCCGTAATTTACGCCAAATCTTTACTTCTGAATTACTTTAATTCCAAAATTTTCCCTAGGGCCTACATTATTTTTAATTTTAGATCTATTAGAAATAATTCAAAAATACTCTATGATATCAAATAAATCTAACGTTAGAGTGTCTAGTCTACTGAGAAGCATATTATAAATAGGTTGTCTACGCCTACGTACTAGGCCTAGTATTAGTAACCTTTTTTTAATGTGAGGATCTAGGCCCTACCGCCTGCCTACCGGTATAAAATCGACCATATGTGATCCATTTATGGGAAGCCCTTCCGATCTCTGGACCCCATACATCACTGGTCATTAGTAGGTGTGGGACTAGTCGGACAGCAGGAGTGCTCCTATTGGAAACTTGGAGTTCCTTATGTCCCCCCCCCCACCAACTTGCACAAAACAAATTACTACTCCTCTTCACCAATAATAAACTAAATACTAAAGGCCATGCCAGCCAGGGTTATGTCTCAAAAAGGAAGTCTTCCCAAATGGCATAACCTTTATTCAGTTATTTGACCATTAGTTATTTAGTAAAAAAACAAAAAACAAAAAACAGTAATCCATCTATCTTGCGCAAACTAGTGTGTGTGTGTGTGTGGGGGGGGGGGGCATAAGGAACTCTTTCCCTCCCATGGACCTACTAGTTCTAGATCTACTCTAGACTTCAAGGCTTCAGTACCATGTTGGCAGAATACTATATCAGACATAGATAGGCGTATATGGGACTGTGATATTGATAGACTGCTTTCTTTCACTGGCGAGTCTGCGTCTATGGCAAAATACGTGGAAAGTTACAATCTGCAATGTAGCCTCTGCAATAGAGTGACCGCTGTCATGGGTCGAAACAAATGGCAAAACCTTGAGAAAACCAAACGAGCAACTTACCATTTAGCCCGATTTCATCACCTATGGTCTCCAATTCGATATTTTCCTCAGGAGTGTTTTTGTGAACATAATTGAGTTTATTGTACAAAAGTTGTCTTTTCTGGAGGTCTTCGTTCAGCTCTTCGATGGACGTGTTGTACCTTCGCGAGACTCTTATTTTCAAGCTAAAGTTTATGACCCCACCCACATTAAAACGTCACAAACTAGCTCTATTATGATTGGTCAACAGCAACCTCGCCGCAGCGGCAGACTAGAAAAATCGCTCAGCGGAGCGATTCGAGAAAACCGCTTGCGGTTGCCGCTCTGAAAAGTCGCCGCTACCGCTCCAGTGTGAACGGTTGTACATGGACAACACGTGAGTGATTTTTGCGGCACACCGCTGCCGCTGCCGCTGCCGCAAAACCGCTCCAGTGTGAACGGCCCTTTAACCACTATGAGGAATTACACTATTTATCAGCAAATCTTTCTACAAGAAAAATCACATTCATCAGCGCAACGACCAGACAGGCAAACGTAACGGAGTGATATGTTATTGATGTTTTTTAAACAGATATGATCTTAACTTTTGCAAGATTATGTTTATAGTTTAAAAAAAACCTACATTAAAGTTACTGCAACAGGGTCCTTGTTGCCACATTTCATAATTCCAAAATCACCATTTTGACCTGTCCAGTGCAATTACTTTTGACATGTGCAAATCCGAAGGATTCACTGTTTCAATGTGGATATGGGGAGAGAAAGTCTGTCCACTGTAAAAAAAGAAAAAGAAAAAAAAAGCCCATTCGTGATTTCCCCAGGTTTGAGGCACTTCTCTCATTTTCCCTGATTTTTTTAAATAACTTGAAAAAGAAAGGGAAAGTCATTTTCCAGGCTTTCCCCTGACTTCTAGGTTGGCTGGGAATCGTATTGATATGGTTAACTTAGCCATGATTATAATATGTTGGGGTTCTTTTTTTCCACATGATTCATGTACATTTGATTAATAAAAAAAAAAGAGTTAAGTGATGAATTAGACTGTCATTAAAGTAGTATCTTATGTGGCTAAGTACTGTACATATGTTTAAAATGCGTATCTTGAATCCTTGCTGAATGTCCTTTTTTGAGGGGAGGAGAGACGTTCAGTAGGGGAGGGATTGATTTCGAATGTTAAGTCCACATTTAATGTGTGCATTCATATGAGAATTGCAGCAATTATTTCAAGATAATTTTTGAAATCAGAATTACCAACTAGCAGTTTTTAAAAAAAAAATCAATAAAATTGCAACATTTAAACAATTTACATTTTCCACTATTTATGGAAAAAGAGTAGAAATATCTTTTTAAATTTCATACACTATGAAATGTAACTTTTAAGAGAAATTACATGTTTATTATTAGAAAAATATGCTTTCAATGAATTTAATATGAAAACATTTTCACTCCTTTAAGAGTTTCCCTATGTCAACTTTCAACTTTCAACTTTATTTTCACCTCCATCAAAATGAACAAAGAAATTTATGTACATTGCTTATACACGGGATATTTGTGATACAGAACAAAACTTGAAAAGGTACATAAGAAAATTATGAAAATGAAAAGTAGATGTGATTACATCTTTGTTAAATACATAAAGCGTATAATACAAGTCAACTAAGGATGAGGATGGAAGTGGAGGGTCCCACTAAGAAGCAAAGCTTGTACGATATGGGACCCTCAGAAAAATACACAAAACATCAATATAAAACACAATAAACGAACCGATGTCAACTGACATCAAAATGATTGGGAAGAGGAAAAAGAGAGAAAAGGAAAGGAAAAAGAAGAGGAAAAAAAGAGAGGAAAAAAAGGGAGAAAAAAGAGGGAACTACAGCATGTGCCATCGTGGACGCAAGCAATCTGGATTTCATAATGTAAAATAAGTGATAAAATACAAGCTGGATTGAATGTAATACAAAACATTTATTATACGTATTTATGTTGGTAAGAATGCAGGAGAAAAAAAAAACCACATCATTATATTTAGAACACAGAGAGGGACATAGTTTAATAGGAGGACTTATGTAAAAAAGAATGATGACTTGACTGAGATGATAAAGGGAAACTAACTCTGTTGGATGTTGTAAAATTTCAATAAAAATGATTTTAATTTATTCTTAAAGGAATTCAGAGATTGAGCAGTAGTAATGTTACTGGGAAGTGAATTCCAGTACTTTGGCCCGTCGTAAATAAATGTGTTTTGAGCCAACAAAGTTCTCAGAAATGGCA
The DNA here is from genome assembly GCF_040938485.1 of Diadema antillarum. Classification (NCBI taxonomy): domain Eukaryota; kingdom Metazoa; phylum Echinodermata; class Echinoidea; order Diadematoida; family Diadematidae; genus Diadema; species Diadema antillarum. The sequence goes on from NW_027271302.1 coordinate 1,222,460, forward strand.
AATGGAAATCATTTGATCGCCGTGTTGGATAATTATGAATGGATTGATTTCTTTGAAACATTGTTTCAAATATATTTGGGAGATTATTTTTATTATAATTATACATAAATTGTCCTAGATTAAACAAATACAAATCATTAATTTTCAATATTTTATGCTCATAAAATAGTGGGTCAGTATGGGACAAAAATGCAGTATGACATATAACACGGAGTTATTTCTTTTGCAATAAAAGTAATTTATCTAAGAATGTTTTATATGTATTTCCCCACGCGAGAATACCGTAACTTAAATATGGCAATATTAAGGATGAATATAATACGAGCAGGGACGACAAAGGAAAACAAAACTTAAGCTTATTAATTATACCAATATTACGTGAAATAATTTTACATATACTGTCAATATGAAATTTCCAGGACAGCTTATTGTCAACTGTTACCCCAAGAAATTTTATATGGGAGACATTTTCGAGTGGAGTACCATCTAAAACAATATCAACAGGTAATGCCTCAGTAGAATTACTAAAGAGCATATATTTTGTTTTTTGAAGGTTAAGAGATAGCTTATTTGCTTTTATCCACTGGGCAACATTTTCTAATTCTAAATTTATTGTATTAACAAGGGTAAAAAGATTATTGTGTGAAAAAATAGATTTGAGTCGTCTGCAAAAAGTATAAAAGAAAGAACATCTGATGATCTACAAAAATCATTTATGTAAACAGTAAACAACAGTGGACCTAATAAACTTCCCTGTGGCACCCCACATTTAATATTTAATATTTGTGAATTACAACCATTTAAAGAAACATATTGTTTCCTGTTCATGAGGTAGCTCCTGAACCACTCCAAGGCCTTCCCACGCACTCCATAATGGTGTAATTTGTTAAGTAAAATATCATGATTGATGGTGTCGAAGGCCTTGGAGAAGTCCAGGAACAAACCTATCAAATGAGAAGATTTATCGATAGCATGTGCCACTTTTTCTATAAAACTCAATAATGCATGTGTGGTGCTATGTTTCTCCCTAAATCCAAACTGAGAATTCGTAAATATATTATTAAATTTAAAGAAATTAATAGTTCTTTTATAAATAATATGTACAACTGTATGTTACTTCAAAGACATATGGCACAAAATTAGCTCGGCAGGTTAGACAGCGTACGTTCAATGATGTGAGTATACACATGAACCCGGATACAATGTATTGTTATTGTCAAGACAAGCTGTGATCTCAACTTTTTATTTCTTTCCTTGGCAACTACCTCTATGCTATGTCTCAAACTTTTGCTCTCATGTTTAATGTTGTAACGAACATCTGTTTTATAGAAATAGCAAAAAAAAAAAATTGACTTCGAAAATGCTGTTCAAGTAAACTCATTCCACACATTTCCTATGACAAATGACGCCAGACATAGAGTTCAAACAGATTTATGGTAATATTTTTTTTTCTTTTGACATCAATTAAATTTCTGTACACTATAACAAGTTAAATCCCTGTAATATATACACTGCAAAAAGTCCGGTGTTAAATAGTGAACACCGAGCTGGTGTTAAATTGCCGGTGCTCATTTATGGTGTTAAATTAACACCTCCGGGTGTCATTTCCAAATTTTAAACTGTTTTTTTGAAGAGTTTCTTAGTAACTGCACTTCTTGTTGATTTTTAATTTAAACAAGACGATCAAGAATTTTACATTAAAATACTAGATTTTTGAAAAAATGTGAAAATAAATTGACACCAAAGTAACACCAGCTGGTGTGGTCTCTTATTGAAGCCATCGAACTAAAACATAGTGGAATGCGTGTTCACCCAGGAAATACGCAGCCACCAAAACTTGCTACCACCGCCATTTTGATTGGTCAATTTTTCCTTATATGGAGTTAACGCTATGTGGATCCAACCACTCTCTCATTTTCGATCGTTCATGCACGCGTCATATCGCACACCCCACCCCCACTTCCTCATCAATCGCGCGCACACTGGTAACACGGGAGGTATGTGGTATGATCAAGGAGGTATGTTCAATTCGGTGTAATAATGGCATAGATAAAAATGGCAGTGGTAAAAATGGCAGAGGTAAAAATGGCAAAGGTGAAAATGTCAGAGGTAATAATGGCAGAGGTAAATAATTAAGACAGTGGTACAAATGTCAGAGGTAAAGTTGCAGTGGTCGAAATGTCAGTGGTCAAAATGCCAGATATAAAAATGTCATTGATAAAAATCTAGTCGTAGAAATGCAAGATGACGAGGTAAAAGTGACAGAGATTTTATTTTCCTTCATGTTTCTGACACCTTTCTAGCAATACGCGCTTTTCGTGCCTTCTCCTGAAATAATTAAAGCACGGGGGAGACCGGGGAGAAATGGGACACGGGGAGAAATATAAACTCATGTATATAAGTTGAAAAATGGTCGGCAAGTCAACAATCCAATTATATCAGTATGAGCCTCGGTACACCTGAAAAAGGACATATTGACTACCATACAGCTCTACAGGTATCTTGTCAGTAAAATATCAAACTTTAGATCTCGTAGGTCCTATACTATGTTAATAGGTATTTTAATAAGTGTGCAAACTTCTGAAAATAAAATTGCTTGATAACAGACATGCAGGTATGAAAAATTGGCAGGGATCTTTTACTGTTTTTGTTATCACTGGGAGAAAGTTAATAGGGCATAGTATTACATTTCTCCCCGCAGCACATGTAAATCCTACTTTGGTCATGATGGTTATCTAATTTCTCTCCAGGTTGTCTCAGCGCTTGATGTCCCATTCCCCCCGCCCCCCCCCCCCCCCAAATGGGGTTAAACAAATCATTAATTACACGAAAATGTTATATATATATATATTGTGACGAACTCGCCTTCTCGTCGTGAAGTAAGAGAGTGTATATGACTGTTTGTACAAATGTCTCCGCGAGCCGTGTCAGGATGGCCGAGTAGGCGGGGTTCGTTTTGTTGCAGTTTACAACGATCCCTTTAAATTATTAAAACTACTAGTCTTTATGCTACCATGTATTATGTTGTGTCAGAAGCAGCTCACCAACACAAGCGGCACACATACAAGTTCAGCATCACTTAAAGTTATGTCACTCCAAAGCGTCACTTTGTAGCGGATGTCAAATTGGTACACTTATTTTGTTACCAACTTTTACTACCAACTCTTGCTACCAAGTTCTGCTACCAAGTGTTGCTACCAATTCAGTCACGCTAACGTGGAACACCTTTCACAACCATATGGTGGCACAGGTATCGTTGATGGCACGGGGTAAAAGTGCTGTATCGCACCGTTACCAACTTCCTCAGGCGACGACTGGAACTTGGATTGGGCACGGGGCATATGCGACAAGTCACATTACCACTATTCCCGAAATCCGACGGCGACGACTGGAACTTGGATTGGGCACGGACTATGCGACAAGTCACATTACCATTATACCCGAAATCCAACGGCGACGACTGGAACTTGGATTGGGCACGGACTATGCGACAAGTCACATTACCATTATACCCGAAAATCCAATGACTTGCTAGTTGGTCTTCTCAGGAACGGCGCTCCAACTCAGGAACAAGTACCACCACTCTCCAAGCTCTTGTACTGTGGTAGAACTCTCAAGAAGACACAGTGGAGACAGCTATTCAGGAACACATGTACAGTTTATTACATATAGAATTGAACACTAACAACACATTGGAAATGTATCATACACGGGCTGCTTGTTGCGGACTATGTCACACAACGGCCACTTTATATGCCTCCCCTCCTATCGCGGATAAAGGAGGCAATCCCGCACGGCCGTGAGCAACGCGGAAAATACCCGCTGTAGTCGTTCAAATTATTTACAATGTTGGCGTGGTTACAAAATTCGTACAATGATTATACGTTTTAACAATATCTCTTGTACATGGTTGCTATATTTCGGCATGTATCATCGGTCTAAACCGGAGTTGGTATTAAAATAATCCAAACTTGCCCATGACAAACAAGTAACCACATATCTAATAATAAATGTTTAAACTTATAATGATGCACTACCGCCTTGAAACGTTTGTCCACCGTTTCGATATTGTGCCCCTTCCTATGTTATACACACTATCGATCATAACAAATACTAATCGAACAGTTAAATCGAATCGGTTCCACTGACTTTCGTTACATGGCTTCCCTCCCCATGCAGGCTTCGTCCCTGGAGCCGAACACATAGAGAGCAAAAAATGACAACAAAATGTACTACTACAAACATTATTGAACGTTTTGCTCCTTTGCAAAACTCTGCGTACAGTCCATAACAACGTTATGAGACAACTACAGACTTTAATTCAAAGCTGTCCAATTGTCATAGACTAATTGTTCGTCGCAAGCTCATATTTTTAGAGTTCAACAGTCTCTTCATTTGATTTCCTGACCTGGCTGCTCCCTTGCAGCAGACAGGTCGACACGAAGGATGTCGCATTTCACCCTGGCATGGTGTGCCAGAATGAATCCGATGTATGACGAGATGAACGGGCGTGCCCCAACGGAGAGCGGCTCCTCGATCGGGTAGATAATCAGGTGGTCTTCCCGGTGACCGAGAATAGCGTGCAGGTGAGGAAGAGTCGTCACACCGGCGATGTCCACTAGGTAGCTTTCCCGCAACCACTGTTGCTGTCGCGCTGACGCTGACACGTGTCCCTGCTCGGCCTGTGGAGAACACCTCTGAGTCGTCTCTCAGAAGCTGGTATGCCGATGAATTGCTTTCTGGGGGAGTTTCTGTGAAACTGCATTGCCAGAAGTCCACCAGATGTGGCGGCACACGATTCTGGGGTATGCCTCCGTTGAGAGGCGTTGTCTCCGTGTCGTCCTCAGCAAGGCTGGCAAGGTTGGCTACCTCTGTTCCATTTACCAATGTTGGTGCTGTCGTTGCTGCACATATCTGTTTCTCATTGTTTATACATGGGAGAGATACCCATGGAGTATGCAGCTGCATGTTCTCGAAATCTAGCGTGGTTTCCAGACCAATCAGGAGATCCAGACCGAGGATGCCCTCAGCTCCTATGTCAGCTACTACCAAGTCAACATGGCACAAGCAGGAGCCAAGCTGAAGTTCCATGGTTGCATGTCCCTTTGTTTTCAGCCGAGATCCATCTGCTTGACGAACGATGCTTGTCACTGGTTCAAGTGGTGGCTTTCGCTCAGGTCTCATTCGCAGGTACATTCCTTCTGAGACATACGACTGCGATGCACCACTGTCTACGAGAAACATCACCTCCTGCCCATTCACGTTCAAATTCACGTACAATCCTTTCTGGAACGTGGATGACAGAAGTGAAGCTGCGGAACTAGGTAGTGGCGGTTGAGATGTCTCTGGTTCGGGTGCCTTTCTGGCTGGTGTGCACCCGTCGTCTGGAGGATTCGTACCCTCCTTGGATGTGTCCTCCTTGTTTGAAGGCTGACTGTCCTCCTTCTGTTCGCTTGTAGGGAGTGTCTCAGTCTTTAATGCCAAGTCGTTTCTCGGCACTGGCGCTGGCTGCTCCTTCTCCCTCTTCTTTATTAGACCGCTCACTGCTTCGATCATGAGAGTGGTGTTATTTTCACACACACCCATGGATTTGTCAGCAGTGTCTTCATCCTTCACAGCCACTACGTTATCTTCCTTCTGTGACAGCAAGACACGGTTATACTGCCGACGGTCGCTCTCCATCCGCAGGAAGGCTTCTGTGTTGAGAGCAGCTTGGATTGCCTCGTCGAGCGTACGAGGCTGAGCCCGGAAGAGGCCGATTCGGATATCCCGGTCAACTATAGCATCGAGAAAATGACCTCGAGCCAATTTATCTTGGCCCGCTTCCTCGAATTCAGGATATGCCGTGGATGTCAGCTCGCGAATGCTCTGTCCTAGCTCCTGCAAACTTTCCTTGGGCCTGCGTCGCCTGGTGCGCAGTTCTGCCAGGAATACTTCTGAATGCGAAACAGGTCCAAAGCGGTGCTTTAGGCGGTTCACGAGTTCTTGGTACGTCAACTGACGTCCCGTCTGCTGTGCTAGTACTTTGACAGCAGCTCCTTTCAAGCTGGCAGCCAAATATTGAAGAGCTTCCACTTCCGTCCAGCGGTTAACTCCAGCGCAAGCTTCGAAATGGCAAAGATAATCCAGCACAGGTCCTTTGCCATCATATCTATCTGGTATGACAGCCGGTTTGCTGGTTCCGTTGCCCTGAACATCATAATGACGTCTCTGGTCCCAGAGCTCTGTTCGACGTCGCTGGTTCGGGCCAAACTGGTGTGGCATTACATCTGGTTGTCCTCCAAATGTAACAGGCTGGTCACTTGTACGAGATGAATGCAACTGCTGCATTGGAGTTTGATGCTGCTGAGGTAGTAGCTTTGCCGATGGCGGATCTGACAACTCCACCTCTCTATTCGCATCTCCAAACAGCTGAGGTGACATCACTGGTGAGGGTGGCAGTAACGACTGGTTAGGGCGCCCTCCAAGTGTCATCGGTGAGCAGCGTAAGTTAGAAACCGAAGTTGGTGCTACTTCAGTTTGTTTGCGCACCGACTCTGACACCTGAGCAATCAAGTCGTCGATTTCGCTAATCTTGCTCTCCAGCAAAAACGACAACTCCAACAATGGCGTTTCGCGTGCCATAATGAAAACACAGTTAACTACATTAATTCATACAAAAGTAACAAATAGGGATCCCACTCCTGACACCATGTGTGACGAACTCGCCTTCTCGTCGTGAAGTAAGAGAGTGTATATGACTGTTTGTACAAATGTCTCCGCGAGCCGTGTCAGGATGGCCGAGTAGGCGGGGTTCGTTTTGTTGCAGTTTACAACGATCCCTTTAAATTATTAAAACTACTAGTCTTTATGCTACCATGTATTATGTTGTGTCAGAAGCAGCTCACCAACACAAGCGGCACACATACAAGTTCAGCATCACTTAAAGTTATGTCACTCCAAAGCGTCACTTTGTAGCGGATGTCAAATTGGTACACTTATTTTGTTACCAACTTTTACTACCAACTCTTGCTACCAAGTTCTGCTACCAAGTGTTGCTACCAATTCAGTCACGCTAACGTGGAACACCTTTCACAACCATATGGTGGCACAGGTATCGTTGATGGCACGGGGTAAAAGTGCTGTATCGCACCGTTACCAACTTCCTCAGGCGACGACTGGAACTTGGATTGGGCACGGGGCATATGCGACAAGTCACATTACCACTATTCCCGAAATCCGACGGCGACGACTGGAACTTGGATTGGGCACGGACTATGCGACAAGTCACATTACCATTATACCCGAAATCCAACGGCGACGACTGGAACTTGGATTGGGCACGGACTATGCGACAAGTCACATTACCATTATACCCGAAAATCCAATGACTTGCTAGTTGGTCTTCTCAGGAACGGCGCTCCAACTCAGGAACAAGTACCACCACTCTCCAAGCTCTTGTACTGTGGTAGAACTCTCAAGAAGACACAGTGGAGACAGCTATTCAGGAACACATGTACAGTTTATTACATATAGAATTGAACACTAACAACACATTGGAAATGTATCATACACGGGCTGCTTGTTGCGGACTATGTCACACAACGGCCACTTTATATGCCTCCCCTCCTATCGCGGATAAAGGAGGCAATCCCGCACGGCCGTGAGCAACGCGGAAAATACCCGCTGTAGTCGTTCAAATTATTTACAATGTTGGCGTGGTTACAAAATTCGTACAATGATTATACGTTTTAACAATATCTCTTGTACATGGTTGCTATATTTCGGCATGTATCATCGGTCTAAACCGGAGTTGGTATTAAAATAATCCAAACTTGCCCATGACAAACAAGTAACCACATATCTAATAATAAATGTTTAAACTTATAATGATGCACTACCGCCTTGAAACGTTTGTCCACCGTTTCGATATTGTGCCCCTTCCTATGTTATACACACTATCGATCATAACAAATACTAATCGAACAGTTAAATCGAATCGGTTCCACTGACTTTCGTTACAATATATATATATATATAACATATATAGGGGTATCACAAAATGCTCTACTAATGTTCCTACACTCCTGTGCTATACATACTAGTACTCTCTCTAAAAAAATCGAGTGAAAATATTCACTCTTAAAGGAGTGAATACAAAAAAGAGTTAATTTAGAGTGAAATTGGAGTGAATTTTGAGTGAAAATGTTCATTTTCATTAGGGATCACTCCTAAATCGTTGAACAATGTAATGAAATATTTTGCAAGAGCCTACTGATGTCTGCCGATACATCTAGCTGTAGCTTGTTTTTTGCGTTTTGTATTTTTACTTCTACATTATGTCGTGATCAGGCCTTGTGAGAAAGATGTAGGCTCTTACGAAACCTGAATGTGAGAAAATAACATAGAACAGGTGAAAAATTAGCGGTTCGCTTTGACAATGTCTCCTTCACTTCTTTACAGTTCAAAAAATGAAAAATAATGACAATATACTAGCCTGGAAGTGAGCGGAATTCGTTTGTGTAATGTGATGCGCCTTGAACAAGGCCAATACCAATAAAGAGGTCCGCAGCAAGTTATCGCTCTCAGATCAAGACATGGCTTCCCAATCGTGGTCTTTTGCAACATTGTTGTGATGGTTTGGGTGCGATCTGCCAGGAATGGAGCGGAACATTTTGATTGTCATGATGTGGTGATTGGGTTGAGTCGTGACAAATTGGGACCTTGTCCGGGAAAATGAACAGACAAGCCGTTTTCTTTCGCATGTTCCATGCGGATTATGGTGAGGATTCTCACGTCTGGTTGTACACGTGTGCTGTAAGTACTAGGTGTTTCAAAAAACATTTCCCACTTTTGATTCTTAATACAATTCATAAACTATATATCAGATAGCACTGTCATTGATATGAGTGATAGCAGAATAGTGTACAATTTGGTTGAAGGTAGTTTAAATATGAAAGCATAAATAAGTTTCATGAAATCTATGATTAATTTCACAGTTAGGTTCCAGACTTTGCTCTATAATCAACCCTCTGTACAAAATTTCACTTTGCACAGGGTTCAATGGCTGTGTATGGGAGTGTGTGATTAACACCCTGACAATGGTCCTGAACAATGGTCAGGGTTTGAATGCTTCATTATTTGGTCATGAGAAATTCCACTATCACAACTAGTCTTTATTCAGCCTCTGGCAGTATCTGTGTAAAGTCAAACGCCTGTCGATACTGTTGTTGAGTCGCGACAGTGCTCTCCCTACTTCTGAAAAACAAAATTACAATGAATACCTTCTGTTCTATCGTAAACGTGGTGACAGGAAGCAAAGAAAATCAATTAGAGTATATAATATACACTTGTGTATATGGAGTCATAAATAAATCTACTGTGAAACAAATCGCCCCAATGATAGATGCTGCTGAACTCTTTGCCAAAAATGATCTCTTTTTATCGAAAAAGCGAACAATTTGTCAGACTATTTATTTAGTAGACAGGTGTATTAAAATGAGGAACTTTAGATCATTTATGCTTATTTATATCCCAAATTTAGTGATATGTGAAGCAAAATTTGAAAATGATTGCCAGCTGAAATGAAATGTGGTGTTTGCAAGCACTTTGCCGTGCATGAATTCAGACTAGCAGTGCCCAGGGCAATTCACATGAATTATTGATTATAAAGCATTCATGTGCCAGGGAGCGTGAGACTGACGCCTAGTCAACAGGTGGTTCAGGCATGTCCATTGTTCAGGGCCATTGTCAGCACACACTCACATACACATCATTGGTTCCTGTGCGAAGTTCAATTTTTGTACAGAGGGTTAAATTTGACCAAAATCTGAAACCTTACTTCAAAATCAATCTTAGATTTAATGAAACCGATTTATGCTTTCATGTGCAAATTACCTCCAATCAAATTGTACATTATCCAGCTATTACTCATATCAATGACAGTTTTATCAGATGAATAGTATTTGAACTATTAATGATCAAAAGTGGGAAATGTTTTTGAAACACCTAGTACATCATGTATAGCGTCGAGGGTGTACGTACATAGGCTCATGTCGTATCGGGCCTATGTACCTGATTCTATTGCATGTACGTTCTGTTAGGCCTCGTGCGTTTTGGTGAGGATTCTCACGTTTGGCTGTACACGTTTGCTTTTTGTAGACAAGTGTACAGCGTCGATGACAGGCTTATGTATTGGGCCTGCGTTGTTTGCATGTTGGTTTTGACAGGCCACATGCGTTTTGGTGAAGATTTTCACGTTTGGTCGTGCACGTTGTGTATAACATTTATGCTGCGTAGGCTTTGGCAGTCATTGACTGTGTTTGTAGTTGTAAAGGCTACATTTTGTGTGAAGGCCTAGTGCAGATTTTGGTGAGGATTCTCATGTTTTGAACGTTTGTCGTTTTTTGCATGAAGGTCTTGTGTAGACCGATTTGGGTGAGGATTCTCACGTTCAGTTGTGTGCGTATATAGTGCATAGCGTGGGTATGCGCATTGGGCTCGCACGTGTTTTGTAGTCGCAGACGGTCGGTCTAGCGCGTCGTGTGTAGGGCTAGTGCAGTTTGTGAGTGTGCGTATGCTGGATGTGTATGTGTGTGGGGGCTTGCGTACACATTGGCTACGGGTCACGCCGAATTTTTTGGAAGATTAGCCTCGGTTAAAGGCTTTGATACATTTTCCTTGGTTTGCACAATCGTGCTATGTGGTCGTTTGTAGTGAGTGTGTATACTCATTTTATGACCTTAGATCACATGCTAATGTGATGCCGTGGTGTTCTGATTGTATGCCTGATTAGAAGGCTTTGGGATTTTGATGTTTTCTGCTTATCGTAGAAAATTTTTGCCTGTTCTGCGCGTGTGACTGGGTTCATGCGTACATGTGTACTGCTAAGGCTTTGTAGTTTTGTGAGGATTTGTGACTTCTTGCAAGTTTTGATTTTGATATTCCCACAATGGCTGATGTCGTGCAGAGCTTTGTTGATGAACCCACTCAGGAAGGTTTTAATAACCTGAGGAAGGCAGAACTGGTGGAAGTTGCTCGAATTTTAGAAATCCCGATCAAAACATCGGATCGAAAAGCAGAGATCAAGGACACAATTTCGGAGTTTTTTACCAGTACTGGTATCTGGCCTGCCTCTTTGTCAGAGGATGAAGCAGGGACAGATGATGGTGAAATTATCACACCTTTGGTAACCACTGCAGAAAGCGAATTGAAGAAAATTGAGATCCAGCTTCGGATGAAGCAGCTGGAAGTCGAGGCAAAGAAAATAGAACTCGAAATCAAGTCAATCGATGCAAAATCGAATGAACCTTCTTCCGGCAGTTCAGCAAAGTCATCAAAATTTGATGCATTAAGGCAATCTCAATTGGTGCCGAAATTTCGTGAAGACCGGGTAGAAGAGTTTTTCCAGCACTTTGAAAAAGTGGCTGTGAGTTTAGAATGGCCCAGGGAAGTGTGGCCGACATTGATACAGAGCTCGCTGGTAGGGAAGGCCCAAGAGGTCTATGCGTCTCTCACTATCCAAGAGTGTTCTGATTATGAGAATTTGAAGAGTTCCGTGTTAAGGGCGTACGAGTTGGTGCCGGAAGCCCACAGGCAACTGTTTCGGAATTATAGGAGAAGGGATGATCAGACATTTGTTGATTTTGTGCAACACAAGCAGACTCATTTTGAACACTGGTTAAGGTCGTCTGGTGTTGATGATTTCCACAAACTGAAAGAGTTGGTATTGTTAGAGGAGGTGAAGAGGTGTATTCAGCCAGATCAGCGGCAGTACCCGGAGGAAAGGGAAGTGAATGGTGCCAGGAGAGCTGCTGTCCTCCTTGATGAGTATGTGCTTACCCACAAGGGTACTTTCAAACTTTCTTCCAGCAAGAAAGGAGGCCAGGGTGTGCCAAGAAAAGGAGTTGTTGCTCCGAGCATTCCCAAGCCCGATCTTGATCAAAAGCCGAACAAGGCTTGCTTCTATTGCAAGAAGGACGGACATGTGATGTCAGCTTGCTGGAAGTTGAAGAAGAAGCGGGAAAAAGAGGGGATTAGCAACCCCAAAGCATTGCCAGATGCTTTAGCTATCACTCGCACAGAGCATCTGCCATCGTTTGAACGGGTGGCAGAGAATTACAAACCTTTCATATCTTCAGGGTATGTTAGTTTGACGCCTGATAGTGAGCAGGTTCAGGTTCACATTTTGAGAGATACAGCAGCATCACAGAGTCTCCTGTGTGCAAATACATTGCCATTTTCGGTTGAATCTTCTGTGAATTCAGAAGTGTTTGTGAGGGGAGTTGAAGGTGGGAGTGTCCGAGTGCCTCTTCATAATATCGAATTGAAGAGTGATCTTGTCAGTGGCTCAGTTGTAGAAGGTATTTTGCCTACATTGCCAGTCGAAGGTGTCACCTTATTGCTCGGCAATGATATCGCTAGAGAGAAGGCCTGATGTGTTTCCCTCATGTGCTGTTACCAGGTCAATGGCTCGTGAACTGGAGAAAGAGGAGCAAGAGGATATCTTGGCTGATACTTTCTTCTCTAGACTTGAAGAGTTTAGCAGCAGTGATGATGCACATATGGACCATGGTCAAATGTCAGAGATTTCTCGTCAGAGTCTGGTTGAATTGCAGGGCAAAGACCCTGAAATAGTGCGTTTTGCACAGTCACTTGTACCTGAGGATGAGGAAGTGAATGAAACTGTGAAGTTTTACAAGAGGGTGGTATCTTGATGAGGAGGTGGCGCCCTCCTGATGCCACAAGTGATGAGGATTTTCGAGATGTTCATCAAGTAGTGGTACCAAAGATGTACCGGAAGGAGATTATATCTCTTGCTCATGAAGCACCATTGACAGGTCATTTGGGGATCAACAAAACCCAAGAGAAGGTGCTTCGATATTTCTTCTGGCCAGGTTTGCGACATGACGTCGCAGAGTTTTGTCGGTCTTGCCATGTGTGTCAGGTAGTTGGCAAGCCAAACCAGAAGATTCCCCCTGCCCCTTTAAGGCCAATTCCGGCCTTCGAAGAACCGTTTAGTCGGGTCATTGTGGATTGTGTCGGTCCTCTTCCAAGGACAAAGTCGGGTAATCAGTATTTGCTGACGATGATGTGGGACGATTACTGCCAAGAATGTCAGTAAAGCTCTTGTGAAGTTCTTCACAATGGTAGGACTTCCAAAGTGTGTGCAGTCAGACCAAGGGTCTAATTTCACATCCAAAATCTTCCAACAGGTGATGAGTGAGTTAGGTGTAGAATGTAAGAACTCAAGTGCTTACCATCCACAGAGCCAGGGAGCTCTTGAACGCTTTCACCAAACCTTGAAGAATATAATGCGTGTGTACTGCAGTGAGCAGGAGAAAGAGTGGGATGAGGGTATTCCTCTCCTCTTGTTTGCAGTTCGAGAATCGGTCCAGGAATCTATTGGATTCAGTCCTTTCGAGCTGGTCTGTGGGCACTCAGTTCGTGGTCCCTTGAAGATCTTGCAAGAAAAGATCTTGGTTGAGCCGGAGTCCAACCTATTGGACTATGTGTGTCAGTTCAAGGATAGACTTTCTTGTACTCGTGAATTAGCTGCAGGTCATCTGAAGGCAGCTCAGTCTAACATGAAGAGACTGTTTGATCGGAAGGTGAAAGAAAGGCATTTCGAGCCTGGTTCTAAAGTTCTTGTGTTGCTCCCTCTTCAAGGAGATGCCTTGAAGGCTAGATATGCAGGGCCATATGTGGTTGAGAAAAGGGTGAGTGATGTCAATTACATCATCCTGACACCTGATAGGAGGAAGAGGAGAAGACTCTGTCATGTCAACATGCTGAAGGACTATGTTGAAAATGTAGAAAAGGCTAAAAAAAAGCCTGTTGCCACAGTTGGAATCGGTTGTGAAATGGATGGTCAAGACAGTGAGAGTGATGATGTGGAAATTCCGCAGTTGATGTTGAAGAATTCTGAGGTGTTAGCAAATCTATCTGACACATTATCTCATCTTCCAGGAGTAGAGAGAGCTCAGGTGATGGATGTAGTCCATGAGTATGAACACCTCTTCAGTGATGTACCAGGTCGTACTAGTGTGGTGGTGCATGATGTTGATGTGGGGGACTCCTCCCCTGTCAAGCAACACCCATATCGTGTGAATCCATTGAAAATGGATGTTCTGAGGAAGGAAGTTCAATATATGCTTGAACATGACCTTATTGAGCCCAGAAAGAGTGGATGGAGTTCTCCCTGTGTGTTGGTTCCAAAGCAGGATGGTTCTTTGCGTTTCTGTACGGATTACAGGTTGCTCAATTCGAAAACAAAGTCAGACTCGTACCCTTTGCCCCGCATCGATGATTGTATTGATCGCGTAGGGAATGCCAAATACGTCAGTAAGTTTGACCTTTTGAAGGGGTACTGGCAGGTTCCCCTCAGTAAAAGAGCAAAAGAACTGTCTGCCTTCGTGACTCCTGACGGATTCTTCCAATACAAAGTGATGCCGTTCGGGATGAAGAACGCGCCCGCTACATTCCAGAGACTCATCAACACCGTCACGTCTGGCTTGGTGGGATGCGAGGCGTATCTCGACGACATCATAGTGTACAGCCATACATGGGAGGACCACCTTCTGAGAGTCAGAGCACTGTTTGACCGCTTGACCAGTGCCAACCTTACGGTGAACTTGAGGAAATGTCGTGTTCCTGGGTCACATTGTGGGACATGGTTCCGTCAAGCCTGTTGAAGCAAAGGTGGAGACGATCCTGAACTTTCCCCGCCCTCAGAGTAAGCGAGAGCTGAGACGATTTCTGGGCATGACTGGCTATTATCGGAAGTTCTGCCATAATTTCGCTGATGCTGCAACACCGCTCACCAACTGTTGCGGAAAGACTCGCAGTTCGACTGGTCAGATGACTGTCAAGTTGCTTTCAACCGGCTGAAGGCAATGCTAGCGAGTTCTCCGGTTCTTGCAGCGCCGAACTTCGACAAGCAGTTCATTCTTATGGTGGACGCGAGTGACACAGGAGGAGGAGGAGCCCTGATGAAGAAGGACGACAACGGAGTTGACCATCCTGTCGCGTACATGTCCAGAAAATTCAGCAAACATCAGCGACGGTACTCCACTGTCGAGAAGGAGACGTTAGCGCTCGTCATGGCTCTTCGTCATTTTGACGTGTACCTGAACACTACAAAGTATCCAGTGCTGGTGTACACAGACCACAATCCGCTTGTGTTCCTGTCGCGAATGAGGAACAAAAATGGACGCCTAACCAGATGGGCGCTAGTGCTACAGGAGTACAACCTCGTGATACAGCACGTACGCGGAAAAGACAATGTCATTGCAGACGCTTTGTCCCGTGGATGAGATAGAAGTACACGTATTTCCCACGGATGGGACAAAAGGACACAGATGTGCTTAATGTCCAGAGATAACAGACTGGTGATGACTTGGAAGCACGAACAATACCAGACAAAAGAAATGTGTTTCCATGTTATTGTAAGAGAAGGATATTTCTCATGTCAAAGAAAGAGTGTTCTTGTTTTGAAATGATGACACAAACATTGTGTACACTGTTTTAATTTGTATCCATAATTTGTTCTTGTCTGCATGGGAAAAGCAGCATGTTTTCCAAATTGTCATGATTTTTTCACCAAAACAGGGCAAAATCATTTCCAGTGATATAGCATGAGTTTTGCTATGTTTTATGCTTTATGTGATGAAGAAAAGGGTTTTCAGTAATACAGCATATTTTGATACAGTGTATAATGTAGACATTGTATTAATTGGAACTGCAAATTAAGTTGCATTGCTGTTTGCAGAAAGCACACAAACACACAAAAGCTGTTGTTGCATCTCTTCAAATGCTTAATTTGCAAGAGTTGGAATATTTGTGGTATCACAGAATTGACCAATTATACACATTTTCCATAGCATAGATATCGATTGAGTGAAATTATGACATTATGATATTCATAATGTTGTGAATGTGAAAGGCTCATGAGACCATACAGGTATACAGTCATAACCAGGTTATATTCATGTGATATCTTGTTTCAGAAACAGAGAGAGTATAACAGGTGTTCATAATTGCATTGTTTTGCTATACTCTAGTCACTGTACATGCATTTATTGTCTTGACGAACAAGGCTTTACAGTACTTGAACAGAAGTGTCAAGAAATTAGAAATGTAGAGATGGGTGTCAGGCCAAACAGTTGAGCTGAACGCATTGTTATGTCAGTTTTCATCAAAGGTCAGATTGCTACAAGCTCACCATGTAAAAATGGTTACTATTAGTGAATGGAAGATTACTCCTATTATTGGTGACATACACAATAATCACAACAAAAATGTGTGAAGTTCATTATGCAAACTGCATGATTATCAGTGTATGCAGGTTATTCAGTAATATGTGTAGCAGTTTTTCTCAAGCATATGCACATCAAGCTAAGATAGAAGTTTGATCTGTCCATACTTATGGCATATTGTTTCATGATACAAGTACAGTGTATTTTGTTCTGAACCAGCAGCATTTCTTAGACTTCGACTAGGTGTTGAAATGTTTGGCCATTTGATACTCATAAGCATTTCAGGAAAGCTAAAGAGAATACATGCTTCATGATTTATGACCAAGCAGAAAAAAAAGAAGAAATGAAAACAAGGAATGTTGTGGTTGTAAAGTTTTGCGCGCATACGCACATGCTTGTTCCGAGCAGGTAGTGGGTCTATATTTAGACAGTTAGCCTACGCTCAAGAAAGGTTTTGATAAGGCTCAGAAGTCTGAGCTTGTTTATGTGAAGAATCCACTTTAGTGTATGAACACACAATTGTGCATTTTTATGTATTGTGTTTCGGAACATGTTTGTAACGACTGTTTGCAGTTTGACTGGAAAGTTCTTCCATAACTTCCCGTCTTAAGGGGGGGGGGGGGGGAGATGTGATGCGCCTTGAACAAGGCTAATACCAATAAAGAGGTCCGCAGCAAGTTATCGCTCTCAGATCAAGACATGGCTTCCCAATCGTGGTCTTTTGCAACATTGTTGTGATGGTTTGGGTGCGATCTGCCAGGAATGGAGCGGAACATTTTGATTGTCATGATGTGGTGATTGGGTTGAGTCGTGACAGTAAGAGTGTGTATGTGAGAGTAAATGTTGTATATCTGCGTATAGAAGTTTATACCAAAAGTGGGTTCGTGCGTGTGTGTGTGTTTGTGTGTGTGTATGTGTGTGTGTTTGTGTGTGTGTGTGTGTGATAACTTCATTGGGCGAAACAACGTATAGGATTATACTGTTTAAGGGCTATGCAGCATTGTTGAAACCCCCTTTAGTAGGGCCTAATAATAATAATAATGATAATAATAATGAAAATTTACCATAGGCCTATACTAGGCTCTTTATTAGCTGCTTTATTATTCCTCTGAACAGACAGATTACGCCACTGCACTTGAATCAAAATCAGAATAATGAGAATGCTGTCATCTTTTTAAAACATAATTCAATAAATATTCTTCAAATCTGCAATTTGGATTTGATAATTTGATAAATACAGTTTGCTCTGGCTATAGGTCATTATTCAAAACCTCTTCATTATACGTTTACCTCTGACGAAATCGCTCTCATTACTTCTGCCATTTTTACCTCTGCCATTTTTGCCTCTGCCATTTTTACCTCTGCCATTTCTACCTCTGCCATTTTACTGAGACTAAGAAAAATGCACTAAGAGGATAAATGTGTCTGAAAGAGAGAGACTTAGATAGAGAAAAAAAAAGAGGAAGAGAGGGAGAGAGAATGTGGCACAGACAGAATGAGTCGAATTTACATGTACACCAATTCGACTTTGCCATAGAAAATTGATACTTCTGGGGGGGGGGGGGGAGTACAAATGGGATATACTGTAAAAAGTGGGGGAGAGGCGTGCCCCCTCAATTTTTTTTTTCTGGGGGATGCCCCCCCCCCCCTTTCAATTTATTAATAGGACTGTACTGTTTGTATTTATTTAAATTTTAAATGACAAATTTATATCAATAATTTTCCGTAACTTAAGGTTGAGTCTATTTTGATGGCAAATGTTCACACACACACACACACACACACACACACAAATCAGCTCGCTCTCTCACATATCATTGAGTATCATGCATTGACCCTCTCCCTCAGCTCACAAGTAATCATGTATTTGTAGCCTGTTTGAAAAATTTCAGGATATTCTTGTAAATTCCAGGAGTTTTTAGTTGATTTCAGGAGGACTGACCTTGAAAAGTGGAAGCACTGATAATATGAAGCAATAAGATAGACGCAGGATCTTGCCTGCTTTTGATGAGCAACTGAAACTCTGGGCCTAACTTCTTTTAGTGGCGAGCATTATGCCTAAATTAAAGTGCTTATTAATGAAGAAACTTGATTTATTTACGGTGCATATGTAATTCTAGGTTACTTTAATAAAGCAATCTAGAAATTCAACAGCAAGAAAAAAAAAACGCCGCAAACATGTTAAAAGAACTAATGTGAGTCCTCCGCATAGCCGCCATACAGCCTACACACAGCGCCCGTGCACACATGATTTCGTCGAGCTCTGGACCCTTTTTATCGACTTTGTCAGACTGGCAAAAGATCGAGAAGTTTAACTCGAAGTTTTGCCAGTGTGACCGCAAACTTTCCACGTAACTTTCCGCCAGACTTCTCGATCTGTTTGCGGGCTATGTCTCCGAAGCGCAAGGCCATTGTCATGTACAAACGTACATTGTTACGTCATAATCACTAGCCACTGGACGGCGTACTCTTGCTTGCGCGCGTACCAGTGGCCCAGTCTGACCGCGCCTAAGCGTGCACTCCATATAAGGAAAAATTGACCTAACAAGATGGCGACGCAACACGGTATATTTGGCTGCACGGTCTCGTGTATGTTGGGAATAGGGACCCGCATTCCACTATGTTCTAGTTCGGTGATTGAAGCTGGACGGGTGTTAAACCATTGATATTAACACCAACAAATATCAAATCAACACCATGTGGTGTCATTTTTTAATTAACACCAGTACAGTGTCAAAATAACACCAGGTACAGTGTCAAATAAACACCACGAAGTGTCAGGTGAACACTTTTCAACACCATCACAGTGCATTTTTAACACCTGTGGGTGTGGTCCTTTATTGAAGTTTGATCGGTGTTAGATTTAACACCCGTGGTGTTAAATCTAACACCGATGTTTTTACAGAGTACATCTACGATTCACCACGTATGCACATTAAAAAAAAAGAAGAAAATAAGTATCACCTCTTTTTCAATTTCAACAACCAAAATTGAAACACGTGTAGTTCAATATAGATGTACAGATTTAATGTGACTTTTTAAAATCTTAAACAGCCGAAATCCGAGCTTTGCATAGTCATTGTGACAACGCAATTAACATCCTTTTTAAAGGTAAAACTGTACGTGTCATGTATTTAGATTTCAATGGGGTTTAGCAAACTTTGAAAATCTGACATCACATATAATGCACATGAATATTGGAACAATATGGTTGCCATTTCATTAGGGCAAGAACATTAGTTCCTACACTAACTGATAAAGTTGAGGCTCATGAGCATAATAATAATACTTCATCTTTATTACCTAGTGGTTTTAAACGGATTTGGAGTTAATAAGGGAAAGACACGCTGTAATGTAATTGATTAAAAAGTCTGAGATGTTGAAGTGATATAGATTGCCCGCCCTTACAGAATTATGTCGCGTATGTGTTAAAGACGCTCAATCGTCGCAGGCGATTTGCAGCTCGGTAGAAAAGCACGACACGCTGCTCCTCCCGTTACCGTACCCCCCGTATACGTACCGAATGCCGAACACGACGCTACGCAACGCACCAGCGAACACCCAGCTAGACTACAAGAGCCGTGCGAGCCGTCCACCCTAATTTCAACATGGACGCCCGAATACCTACCGAATGGGGCCGAATGGGTGCACGCACAAAACCGCACAACAACCATGCGTATGAAAATCTCTCCTACGGGCTACGGTCATGACACAACTGAGAGAGCTGTGTGTGTACGTACGTACCTGGCTCCAGTCTCTGTTTATTTGCACTGTGGTGCCAATTTCACACTGCAAAAAGTCCGGTGTTAAATAGTGAACACCGAGCTGGTGTTAAATTTTCGGTGCTCATTTAAGGTGTTAAATTAACACCTACGGGTGTCATTTCCAAATTTTAAACTGTTTTTTGAAGAGTTTCTTAGTAACTGCACTTCTTGTTGATTTTTAATTTAAACAAGACGATCAAGAATTTTACATTAAAA
Source organism: Diadema antillarum (assembly GCF_040938485.1). Classification (NCBI taxonomy): domain Eukaryota; kingdom Metazoa; phylum Echinodermata; class Echinoidea; order Diadematoida; family Diadematidae; genus Diadema; species Diadema antillarum. Next base: position 1,242,675 of record NW_027271302.1, read on the forward strand.
TACTAGATTTTTGAAAAAATTTGAAAATAAATTTACACCAAAGTAACACCAGCGGGTGTGGTCCCTTATTGAAGCTGGACGGGTGTTAAACCATTGATATTAACACCAGCAAATATCAAATCAACACCATGTGGTGTCATTTTTGAATTAACACCAGTACAGTGTCAAAATAACACCAGGTACAGTGTCAAATTAACACCACGAAGTGTCAGGTGAACACTTTTCAACACCATCACAGTGCATTTTTAACACCTGTGGGTGTGGTCCTTTATTGAAGTTTGATCGGTGTTAGATTTAACACCCGTGGTGTTAAATCTAACACCGATGTTTTTACAATGCAGCAATCTAAGCACACACGTATCTATTTGATTGTGGTGTGTAGCTGTACTTAGACCGGGGGCCCAGAAGATTTATTCAGCTGAAAAGGGTCACACTTTTTGATGGTCTCATCATATTAGGATGTGGCCAAGGGTCAATAAAATGAATTGCTGGCAAGTCACATCCTGTACCGTAAGCCTAGGGGCCACAAAAAGGGGCCCCAAAATGCATTTATTCAGCCGAAGGGGGTCACGGACAAAAGGTGGATATTGTTCCTTTGGGTGTACCTGTCATGAAAACAGCAATGCCAGCTATTTTATCCTGCACGGGGCCCCAGACAGTAGCCTCAAAGTGCCCCCCCTACTCACCTACACATTGATTTTATTCAGCTGAAAAGGGTCACGGCTAATTTCTTTTGCAATGGAAGAAGTACCCATCAGTGATATCCAAAACACCAATGCCAGCTATTTTATCCTGTACGGGGCCCCAGACAGTAGCCCCAAAGTGCCCCCCCCCCCCCACACACACGCACATTGATTTTATTCAGCTGAAAAGGGTCACGACTAATTTCTTTTGCAATGGAAGTAGTACCCATCAGAGATATCCAAAACACCAAAGCCAGATATTTTATCCTGTACGGGGCCCCAGACAATAGCCCCAAAGTGCCCCCCCCCCCTACACACACACACACACACACATTGATTTTATTCAGCTGAAAAGGGTCAAGGCTAATTTCTTTTGCAATGGAAGTAGTACCCATCAGAGATATCCTAAACACCAAAGCCAGTTATTTTATTCTGTACGGGGCCCCAGAGTGTAGCCTCAAATTGCCCCACCTATATACTGTTAATCAGCGGAAAATGGTCTTGACAAATTCTTTTGCAATGGAAATATTACTGCCTACTGAACAGAGATATCCCAAACACCAAAGCAAATCATCTTATCCTATACGGGGCCCTATCCTATACTATAATACTCGAAGTTGTTGTTGTTGTCGCGGCCTTATGTATTTCCTGTTTTATTCCGGCGTTGCTGGTTTGTCTATCTCCTCCCGAGCCGTCGGCTCCGGGCAGCTGCGACCGGTGCCGTCGGCCGCAGGAGAGTATCCTTCATCGAATGGCGCGGGTTTCGTCCCCTCTCCGCCTCCGTGTCGACGTCGAGGACGAAAAAGAAAAATTAATTAGCAACATGCATAATGCATTTTTGTGCGTGACGAAAGAGCCGAGCGTTTCAATATTCACGGAACCTGCGCTGGCCTCCTGCTTTCTCGATCTTCCATCTTTTAGCTTGCAGAGACACTGGGGGATACTAAAGATGATGGTGCAGCGAAATCTCTGACATCTTCCGGCGGACGCGCACGCACACACACAATGTACCTCGCAGAACTCTACACACTCTACACTGTGTGTATAGTTCTGTGATGTACCTTTGCCTCCGCCTGTTACGTGTACTGAATGTATTGACGATGGTTACACGAATCTGTGTGTGCGTGATATGGACTACAAGGGCATTTACGTACAGTTCGCCATTATTGGCGTCCCCAAATGAAAACAACGAACGTTGTTATGTAATTGTATTTTGCACAACTGCAGAATACTATATGCAGCTCAGGTACGTCATTTAGTTTGCTCGCAGTTTGCTCTCAAGTCCGATGTCGTTTGTACGCAGACTCTTTAGGACGCGGCTAAATATATTTGCCCTTCCATATCAGATTACACGCGCAGCTGTGTCCATTCGTTTACTGCAGAGCTGCTGTAATCATACATATTCATAAGATGAGCGGACGTAGAGGAAAACCTCGCTTTGCCGACCGCCTATTTTTAAAATTGCAAGTGGAAATAGAATGTGTGGTTCTATGGTCTATCAAACCAAGTTTTGGTGACAAAAAAAAAGAGGGAGCAAATGAAGACGAATGCAGTGATGTATATATTCTTCTTTCTTCCATAACATGGGAAAAATATTAAAGAAAAAAAAATACGAGGTCGTGAGACCCTACTCCCACGGGTGCCTATTAAACCTGATGACTATGATCTCCCCCTCCCCAAATAATAACAATGATAATGATAATAATAATAATAATAATAATAATAATGATAATAATAATAAGGATAATGATAATAATAATATAATAATAACTATAATAGGAGCAATAATTGTAGGCCTAATATTGATTATGATAATGTACAGTCTGAAGCAGATGTAGTTCTATATGATATATCAAGCTAAGTTTTGGTGATTAAAAACAAAAAGGAGGGAGCAAAATTATGAAGACGAAAATATCTTATTTTTCTCTCATAACGTGGGGAAAAGAAACATGAAAAAAAAAACACAAAACAAACCGAGGCCTTGAAACCAGCCGTGGATTCCCGCGGGTGCCCGCGTGGATGCAAGAGCAGGGGGTAATCAAAGTCATAGTGTTAATATCTTCCCGTTTTGACGGGAACAACCTGTGGGCAGAACTTTCGGGGAATCTCATTTGCGTTTTTGGTAATTTTTCCCTGAATGTTTTTGTTTTTTGCCCTGCGGAGGTGGAAATGTGTGTGTGCGTGAGGGCCGGGGGGGGGGGGGGGGGAGGGGTGAGGGGCAACAAGACAACTGTTGGACTTCAACGGGTGCAAATAACCCCTCGAAACTGAGTTCTATAATAAAAGCAAGTAGTGGCAGGAATGATCCCTACCAATGGACCGGATCGCCGGGCATATACTACAAAAATGTATTATAAAATTTCTGGGAAGGGTGGTCATTTAGAAGACAGCACAATTAATGAAAGAATGAGAAGACTTTTCTTTTTATTTCTTCAATAAAAATGTGCAAAATCGTATTATGAGAAAAAAAAATAAAACCCCTCAGACCCGTGGATTTCCACGGGTGCTGCTAGTATATATAGGATACAGTAGCCCAGAAATACCACCTCATACGATTTTTTTTTTTAAAGAGCTGAAAAGAGTCATGACTAATTTCTTTTGCAATGGAATTAGTACACAACAGCGGAGATACTCAAAACAATAAACCCAGTTATTTTATCCTGTAATGGGGCCTTAGTATTGTGGTCAAGATTTGTCCCCCCCCCCCCGCACATAATACGATCTAATCTATAGCTGAACACACTATGGAAGTAGGCCCTGTTATAATAATGATAGTAATTAATAATAATTATAGTACACACCAGATATATACAAAACACCAATGCATGTGTGTGTGTGTGTGTGTGTGTGTGTGTGTGCGGGGTCTCAGCCAGTAGCCAAGAAGTGCCCCCTGAATGATTTTAAAAGGAGTCGTGGCTAACTTCTTTTGCAATGAAACAAGTACACAACAAGATACCCAAAACACCACAGCTAGTTATTATCCTGATAATCGTACGGCTAATTTCTTTTGCAATGGACGTAGTACGCAAAAGTGATAACCACAGCACCAAAGCGAGTTGTATTATGCTGCACGGGGCCCCAGACAGTATAGTCCCAATGTGCCCCACCCATAAGCTGATTTTTTTTTTCCAGCTGAAGAGGATCATGGCTACTTTCTTTGTTTGCAAAGGAAGGAGTACTCAACAAAGATACCCAAATCACAAATGCAAATTATTTTTTCCTTCACGGAGACCACAGTAGCCCAGAAATGCCATCTCATATGATTTTGTTTGGCTGAAAAGGGTCATGACTATTTCTTTTTTGGCAATTGAATTAGTACAGCTGATATACACCAAACATCAAGGCCAGTTATTTTATCCTGTGCAAGGCCCTTTATACAGTAGCCCACGATCAAGCGCCCCCCCCCCCTCATGCCATATGATTTTTTTGAAGAGTCATTACTAATCTTTTTTTTTCAATAGATGAAGCTCACAACAGAAATGCCCATAACACCAAAGTCAGCAATTTTATCCTGTACATGTACATGCTGAATACGGGGCCCCAGACAGTAGACAAGAAGTACCCCCATATGATTTTAAAGAGAATCATGGCTAGTTTCTTTTGGAATGGAAGTTATAGACAATGGTGATACCCTACACACTAAAGCCAGTATTTTTAGGTTCTACGGGGCCAAAGACAGTTTAAATTAAATCACCAGTTTGTTTGTTTGTTTGTTTGTTTGGTTTATTTCTGCATTTTCTTTCTCCGAATACAATTGCAAATGAAAACAAAATGATACAGATACATACAAATCAATACAAAAAAAAAATCATTTGCGTAACAACATTCAGTCTGAAGTGGCATAATTATGAATCAAAATAACATATTAAGGCTTACTGTATCTAATAACAAAGGAGAAATCAATACAGGGGACCGTCATCATAAGCAGAGCTTGACGTGGATGAGGCCCTATCTGAATATGTGATACCAATGTAATACAACACCAATTATATATGTACTCATAAAACTCTTAATCTTAATAAACAAAACACATTTTGCTACAGAAAAAAAAAACAGAAAAGAAAAATAGTGACTTGGCGCTTTAGAACAAGAAAAAAAAAGTTTTGTTGAAGGAGCTAATAACTATCATCAGGATTACAATTGGATGAGGGTGTGGTTTACATTAAGTGATGGCTCAGTTTCATTTGTATTTATTCATATTGGATTTAGAATAGAATAGAAAGCTAAAAAGTACTCGATGTGCCGACTCAGTCAATTTGTTAGCATGCAGAACCAAAGAGATTATACTGTGGACATCGGAGAGGCTCATCAACTCGCGGTTCTTCTGCTGCAATTCATCATTAATCAAAGACGTATTAGTGATCTTTCCAAAAGGCTTTTTCTTGATGGCCTTACTTTTAAAGCTATTATGTCCTAGCCATTATGTTAGCTTTGCCTCATTTTGTATCGTCTCATAGTCAACTCTCCGTTGTACTGTTACTCCTATTCCAGTCTAGTTCCATGTTTATTTGTATGTACATGTATATCTGTCTGTTTATGCTGATCTCTCTGTCTGGTGGGCTTCCATACGTTTACTTTGTTCTCAACTGATGTTTTTTTTTTCTCTGAGGGGCCCACATTCTACAAGCTGTGACTGTTTAGTGGGTCCCTCCATTTTTCGAATTTTGCATACTGTTTAGTTACTTGTAATCACTTGAGTTCTGATAGTGTATAATTATTGTAAGGTGGTACATTCATTGTACATTCTTTTCATATTACATAGTGATGTTTATATTTTTGTCGAAAAATGAAATAAAAAAACATTGAATCGAATTGAATTGAATAGTCTCCCTTCTTCCCGTTGTAGAGGATTTCATATTCTTCCAAATTCTTCGATGTCCTCTTCTTCTTCCTCATGTTACCATCTATCAAGTGCAGTTCCTCTTTCTTCACCTTGTGGGTGGCTGCTTGGCTGCTTTCTTCTCTTCTTTGTCTTCATCTCTTCTTCTTCTTCTTCTTCTTAAACATGCGCTCCTTCGTCTTCATTTCGCGACGACAACGTCCTCCTCATCATCATCAGTTTTGCTTCTCGATATTTTCTTCTGGCAGACATTTTTCCTGCGTATCGGCTACGTTCGATTTTAGAGCGGCGAGAGCGGAAGACGTGCGTAATTGAGTCTGGGAAAGCGTAGGAACAGCGTAGCTAAAGCGGCCAACAGCGTAATCAAAGCGGGAATTAAGCGTACCACGAGCGTCGTAGGAACACGCCTTGATTTTATACGAGAGTAGAGAACTTAAAGCGGGAAGGTCGTGCTTTGATCAAGAAAGTGGCGCAGCAGCGGGACCACGTCGGTGTCTAGTTTACTTCCCGTTCTTGTGCCGCTGTTACTACGCTCAGAAAAACCTGGAATTGTTACACTCATCCCGCGGTATTTACACTGTCACTATACGCTCTCCCCGTTTGAACTACGATTCAAAATAGGTCAATCTTGATGGGGAGATGGGGAAGAAATTTTGAACAGGTTCAAAATTTCTTCCCGACCTGTAAAATTAAGCCCCCGTTCCACTATGCCGTTCTCGCTACGATTTGACAATTTTCTCAGGTCGGGAAGGATCGGGTAAAACCTGAGCCGATCTGGACACAGTACGATGTTAGAACGTTCTAAGTACGCTGCAGTTACGACTACCAAGTGCTTGCTACGCTCTTACTACGATGATTGGGAATGAGACATTACGATCTCTGCCGCTGCCGGTACGCTTTAGAACGATGTAACTACGCTGTCAGTGCGATGTTGCCGATGTTATCCGATCGATGCACGCTGTATCTACGCTCTGAACGATCTATACGATCTTATCACGCTGTTACCCCGTTCAGAGAGCTGAAAAGTGCCCGATGTGCCCCGATGTACCCCGATTCGACTGTCGGTCTGCAGTCAGTCAACTTATTAGCATGCAGAACCGAAGAAATATACTGTGGACCTCGAAGAGGCTCCTCAACTCACGGTTTTTTTGCAGCAATGCATTATATAAACAAAGACGTGCTGATTTTCCAAGGCTTTTTCTTGATGTCGTTGCTTTTATAGCCTTCCTCCAGTTGTAGAGGATTTCATATTCTTCAAAATTCTGCTATGTCTTCTTCCTCCTCTTTCAGCATCACGTGCAGTCTCTCTTTCTTCGCTTTTTGGGTAGCTGCTTCGCTGCTTTCTTCTCTTCTTTTTCTTCATCTCTTCTTCTTCTTCGAAAATTACAGCTAAAATTACTTCCCGTTCTTGTGCCGATGTTACTACGCTCAGAAAGACCTTGTTACGCTCATCCCGCTGCGTTTACGCCGTCACTACGCTCTACCCGCTGCGTTTACGCTGTCACTACGCTCTCCCCGCTTGCCGTACGATTAGAAATATGTCAATTTTGATCGGGGAGATCGGGAAGAAATTTTGAACCGGTTCAAAATTTCTTCCCGATCTGAAAAAATGCCGCTCCAACCCCGACCTCCACACGCTGCTGCTACGATGCTTCCGATCCCCGCACGCTTTTGCCGCTCTCTCCCGATCTGCTAGATCGGGACAGATCGGGGTCCAAATCGTGATAGTGGAACGGGGGCTTTACCAGATCCATCCCCGTCACCCAAACGCTGCTGCTACGATGCTCCCGGTCCCCGTACACTTTTGCCGCTCTCTCCCGATCTGACAGATGGAGTAGATGGGGGTGCAGATCATGAAAGTGGAACGGGAGCTTAATAGCCAAATAAAATCACATGTGGGGGCACTTTAGGAATACTGTGTGGGGCCCCGTACAGCTATAACTGGTTTCCGTGTATTTGATACCTCGTTGTGTATTACTTCCATTGCAAAAGAAATTATAGCGATGATTCTTTTCACTTGAAATAAAATAATACGGGAGCACTTTTCAGCTACTGGCTGGGGGCCCCTTGAAGAATAAAAATAACTGCATAGGTTTGGTGTTTTAGGTATCTCAGCTGTTACTTCCACTGCCAAGGAAATTAGGCATACATGACTCTTTTCACCTAAAAACTCTTAATCTATATGGGGTGGAATACCTTGGGGCTATACCTGTCAAGAGCCCTGCACAGCGTAATATAGGTTTTCCGGGCCAATTTCGCACCTCTTTCAATCCAATTCCTTATTGCTGCCTTTAATTTAGTAAAATTTAGCCTATATAGATGACATGGTATTTCAATTTCATGGTCTCTTCATTCAAATTCATTTTGGAACATACACATTACATCTAAACTTATTCTAAATAACACTTTTTCAACTGAAATTTATAAGACAAGCACCATTTCACTATCCGTTCATTTATAAATTCAAAATGATATAGTCACATGATCACGTATATGCTGCGCTCCTTCATTCAAATTGATTTCTGGGCATCCAATTTACAATGTTCTGCAGTCAATTTATTTATAGCAGATACATGTATGTTCATGCTTTACGTCTTTCCTTATTTTCTTTCATCGTAGTTACTGTTGTATAAGCATCATAACATTTCATGTTTTCGTATTCGTTTAAGAGACTTTGACAGCCTTTTTTTTTTCAAAATGCTTATTGAGTCCGACGAAGCACGTAGCCAGAAGTTATCTGGCCGTTACGAGTGCTTTATTCCGAGTGGTCGGCCAGTTCCAGGAAGTCAAGGTTATGATCCTCAAATATTGTTTTTTTTTAATTCTTTCTATGTCTTCTAGAGATATACGTCTGTATCTATTGTGCTGTCATGACTATAAAAAGATGAAGTTAATCTGCAGTACTGGTACACGTAGGCCTATAATGACATGTGTGAAAGAGAAGGGGCGTTACAGAACAACCAAATCGAGTTATACAAGATAAAAAATAATTATATGATACTTTTACTGCTTAACAGTATATGGATGAAACAAAAAGTCACATAGAAAGACATATGTTCTCACCTTAAAAAAAAAGAAATAGCATGATGTAAATTTAAATGAACACGTTTGGAATTTGACTGTCTTCGCGAAATTGAATGACTGAAATACCATTTTCGCCAAGTCAAGGCGAATTTGAATGAACGTATATAGGGTACCAGCCAATTTGAATACCAATTTTACGAATTCGAAAGCCACATGTGCAAATTTCATTGATCGAAATGCTAAATTGAACGCACAAGTCACAATTTTGAAAGACAGACTGTGCGATAACGAGGGTTGTTCTAAAAATTGAATGATCCTTCTATCAAATGAACCGACAAAAGTACGAAATTGGCTGAGAAAACCTAACTGGCTTTGGTGTTTTGGGTATCTATGATGTATACTAAGGCCTACTTCTATTGTGAAAGAAAAACAACCATGACTCTTTTCAGCTAAATGATGTCATAATATGTGGGGGAGGGGCACTTTATGGCTACTGTACCGGGCCCAGTACAGGATGAAATGACTGGTTTTCGTGATTTGGTCATCTCGGTTGTGCACCATACAGAAGTATGCTTCCTTTGTATTTTTTTTTTTGGTGTTTTGCTACTGTAGCCTATAGGACCCCGTATACAGGATAAGATGATTTGCTTTGGTGTTTGGGATATCTCTGTTCAGTAAGCAGTAATATTTCCATTGCAAAAGAATTTGTCAAGACCATTTTCAGCTGATTAACAGTATATAGGTGGGGCAATTTGGGTCTACACTCTGGGGCCCCGTACTGAATAAAATAACTGGCTTTGTTGTTTTGGATATCTGTGATGGGTACTACTTCCTGTGCAAAAGAAATTAGCATTGACCCTTTTCAGCTGAATTAAGTCAATGTGTGTGTGTGGGGGGGGGGGGGGCACTTTGGGGCTATTGTCTGGGGCCCTGCACAGGATAAAATATCTGGCTTTGGTGTTTTGGATATCTCTGATGGGTACTACTTCCATTGCTCAAGAAATTAGCCGTGACCCTTTTCAGCTGAATAAAATCAATGTGTGTGTGTGTGTGTGTGTGTGTAGGGGGCACTTTGGGGCTACTGTCTGGGGCCCCGTGCAGGATAAAATAGCTGGCATTGGTGTTTTGGATATCTCTGATGGGTAGGCCTACTACTTCCATTGCAAAAGAAATTAGCCGTGACCCTTTTTAGCTGAATAAAATCAATGTGTGTGTGAGTAGGGGGGGGGGGCACTTTGGGGCTACTGTCTTGGGCCCCGTACAGGATAAAACAGCTGGCATTGATGTTTTGGGATATTTCTGATGAGTACTACTTCCATTGCAAAAGAAATTGTCCCTGAACCTTTTCAGCAGAATAACACCATAGGTCCTATAGGTGGGGCCCTTCGGGGCTACTGTCTGGGGCCCCGTACAGGATAAATTAGTTGGCATTGCTGTTTTCATGATAAGTACATCCAAAGGAACAATATCCACCAACTTTTATGCACCAAATAAATGCATTTTTCGGGGCCCCTTTTTGTGGCCCCTAGGCTTACGGTACAGGATGTGGCTTGCCAGCAATTCATTTTATTGACCCTTGGCCACATTCTAATATGATGAGACCATCAAAAAGTGTGACCCTTTTCAGCTGAATAAATCTTCTGGGCCCCCGGTCTAACTCTAGTCTGATCTGATCTGACGAGTATAGTTGACGAGTGACGACGATCGACGATGCGATGATGAGAGGAGGCTACTATAGAAGGTGCGACCTATGTACATACAAATTTTTTATGTCAAGGCAGCTCAGGCGCTGTAACTACCGCCGGCGATATTGCGATCGCTACCGTATACCATGCATGCAATTCACATGTACAGTACGTACACATCTCAGATGAGCTCAGCGCTCAAGCGAGGAATCGAGATACTATAGCGCGATACATTGCAGCAGGGATGTCTTGCGCACACACACATTTCGCTTCGTAACTTCGGAAGCGAGTTTACGTGGCGCCACCCGCGGCTGAAATGTGTCCAAGTACCCTCCCGATTGAGCGTCTTTAAACTGCAATGACAAATATCACGCCGTTACGCCTAACGGCGTGACAAAATCACTTAAAAACTAGAGAAGCACTCTGAGAGCGCAGACCTCCGCCAAGCATGAAGCTCATTCCCACCACTGATCTTGTTCTTCCAACGAGATATCGATGATTTCCGCCCATGTATGTGCTAAAGTCGCCCGATTTCCCAATATAGAAGCCTTTGTTACGTCATAAACCCTTAGCTGCACGGCGCGCCTCGCCCTGGCAGAAATTATATCCCTCGCAAAATGCTTGAACTCGTCCTCTGACTGGTCGAGAGCACTGAAAACAACAAAACATAATTCTACCATACAAATCTGCGTCTCGCTATTCTCCCTATTATTGAAATAGTATTAAAAAAAAAAAAAAAAAAAAAAACCTATATCACGCTGGTGAAATCCGCGCCTTTTTTTTTGCTTCGCGTCGCTACGTGAAAGATTTCACGTGTAAATGAATGGGTATCGCAGCACCTTCGCTTCGCGAGAGATTTCATGTACAAATGAATAGGTATCGCGGCACCTTCGCTTCGCGGTGAATAGTATACAAATATACCAGGCCTGAGAGGCTCAGGTTGAAACTATGTGCATGAGGTGACTTCAGTAGCACTATATTCTGAGGGGCGCAGCCCCGAAGAAAATAGTGCTGCTGAAGTCACCGAAGGCACATAGTTTCAACCGGTGCCTCGAACAATGGCCTGGTATATTTGTTTTATATCCCTCCCAATGATTTTTTTAAGGACATCTTGCTTCGCTCTTTCCGAGAAGATTGACAGGTCAATCATGCTTGGGAAACAGTCAAACCGCAACGCGGCTGTTAATGAGCTCAAATAAAAAATGTATCGTACGCGCAGGGTTTTGCGCATGTTCTTTTCAGCATCCGAGATTTTGCGAGATATTCAGAGACGAAGTGCCTGAGTCGACAAGATTCTTCTTCTTCTTCTTCTGATTAAGTCTGCCTCCTTCAATACTCTCTAAAAAAATCTAGTGAAAATTGTCACTCTTGAAGGAGTGAATACAAAAAAGAGTGAATTTAGAGTGAAATTGGAGTGAATTTTGAGTGAAAATGTTCATTTTCACTCGTGTTAGAGTGACGTCAGAGATCACTCCAAAATCTTCAAGTGATCCCTGAGGTCACTCCAAAATGAGTGAAAATGAACATTTTCACACGAAATTCACTCCAATTTCACTCTAAATTCACTCTTTTTTTGTATTCACTCCTTCAAGAGTGAAAATTTTCACTCGATTTTTTTTTTAGAGAGTAGACTGAAGATTTTTGCAGACTGGTGCTATTTACATTATAATACAATTTATTTACAGATATTTACAAGCATATAGAAAATTTGACGAAAATAACTAGCCACTGTGATCAACCGTTAGACGGTTTCTAAATGATCCCACAGATGGCGCTGAAACAATTTCTGACGACAGGGAATTCCAGTTCCTTACAGTTCTTGGAAAGAACGAATGGCGATGCGAGATTCACTTATTGACGACATGAAGATCTACTTTCCGTGACTAATTGACATGATTTGTGAATATTTGAAATAAATCACACCTTTTAATGCTTACATTATATTAAATGAGCTTATGATATCATTATTCTTATCTCTGCATTATATCGATATTTTCAAAACAACCCTGAGACAAATTATAATAAGGCTTTCTATTTATTGTTCACCCGACCCGTTCATAGGTTTAATCACCACATTAATGATAGTCAACGTTTCAGATATACTTGTTATAGTAGCACAGTAAGAACTGAATTGGTCCCTCGCTAAGAAAACTAGAGAATCACTCTGAGAGCGCAGACCTCCGCCAAGCATGCAGCCCATTTCCACCGGCACTGATCTTGTTCTTCCACAGAGATCAGTGATTTCCACCCATACGTACTTACAGCATTATGTGCTGAAGGCCGCCCGATTTCCCAATATAGAAGCCTTTGTTACGTCATAAACCCTCAGCTGCACAGCGCGCCTCGCCCTAGCAGAAACTAGAGCACGCCCTTTAGTGCGCGCATGCAAACCTCAAATACGCGCAGCCTTAACTCCCAAGTTCATTGACCCTACCTGCCAAAATATCAAAAATCCTTCAAAAATTCCCCCAAATTCTCGGATCACTACCAAAAGTTGATCGTTTATTACTTGTGTCATTCTAAACCTTTCCTGCAAGTTTCATCCATATCCGTTAACCACTTTTTGAGTTATTTTGCACACGGGCAAACTTACTAACAAACACACAAACAAACAATCCAACGGTAACGAAAACATAACCTGCTCCCTTGGTGGAGGTAAAAAAGAACAATCTAGGCGCGGTCAGACTGGCAAAAGATCGCGAAGTTTAAGATAGCGAATTTTAATATCTCGAAGTTTTGCAAGTGTGACCGCAAAATTCCCGCGAAACTTACCGCGAAACTTCTCAATCTGTTTGCGGGCGGTGTCTCCGAAGCGCGAAGCCATTGTCATGTACAGATGTGCATTGTTACGTCACAATCCTCACTTTTTCTTGCGCGCGTACCAATGTCTCAAACTTCGCGATGTTAAACTTCTCGGTCTTTTGCCAGTCTGACCGCGCCTTCTTTCACATTAGGTGCGGTCAGACTGGCAAAAGATCGAGATCTTTAAGATCTCGAAGTTTTGCCTGTGTGACCGCAAACTTCCCGTGAAACTTCCCGCGAAACTTCTCGCGAAACTTCCCACATCAACTAGGGGTTTTCCCCCTCCCCCTCCAAACTTCTCGATCTTTTGCCAGTGTGACCGCGAGAAACTGAAACTTCGCGATCTTTTTCACGTGACCAGTCCACCACTTGCTTGCGGGTAGTGTCTTCGAAGCGCGAGGCCATTGTCATGTACAGGTGTGCATTGTTACGTCACAATCACGAGCCATCCATCTGCGCGCTCTTTCTTCTTTCTTGCGCGCGCTCCAATGACCCAAACTTCTCGATCATAAAATCGAGAAGTTTGGCTGCCAGTGTGACCGCACGACAAAAGATCGGGAAGACTTCGCGATCTTAAAGAAGAAATTTATAGGAAATAATATCATAAAAATTGACTGTTTTCCATCATTTAATGTTATTTTGATTAATTTCTGAAATAAATCGTCGCTGGTTTCGCAAACCGACGTATCTCAGCGCACGATGCGAAAAGACAGTTTCGAGATTAACGCATTCAAAGATTTCTTAATTTCCCAACGATAAATTCGGGTATATTATTGCAATGGATTGCGGATTTTTTGGAATGTTAGGATAGTGAGGTATTCATTCTGTCTGATAATATGAATTTTCAGTTGTTACATACAAGAAAAGGGAAGATATAAGCAAGCAAAGTGGTACGTCACTACGCGAAACCACGAAAACAGGACTCTCACAGAGAAATATGGGTGACATATCGGTGCGCGTCCTTGAAACTTGCACAGAGACGCGCAGTTAAGTTTTCGCAAACCGACGCATCTATACGCGCGTATAGGTTATACACGTGTTATATGACTCTCTCTTCCTCTTTTCATTTCTCTATCTTTCTCTGCCTTATCCCCTTTCTCTCTCTCTCTCTCATTTGACTCTTTCTTTCTCCTCTTCATTTCTCTATCTTTCCGTCTTTTTCTTTCACTCTCTCTCTCTCTCTCTCTCTCTCTCATGTGACTCTCTCTGTCACTTTCCTTTTCTCTCTCATTTGACTTTTCCTTTTTCTTTCTTCTCTGTCTTTTCTGTCTTTTCTGTCTTTCTCTGTCTTTTTCTTTCTCTCTCTCTCTCTCTTTCCCCTCTTTTTATTTCTCCAGACTGTCATAACACATGTACATGTACATCAAAAATGCAAACTTATTCAAATTTCCCTTACAGCCACTTCTTTAATTCATGGTGCGATTACAGGCATTACACTTCATGGATTCTGACTAAAAGTACTTTAACTACCTGGTAGTCTGTAGGTAAATGCAAAATTAATATCACTTAAAATTCAACTATACGAATAAGTTAATTTTTGCATATTCTATTTAATACTGCACTATAATAACGATTTCAGAAAAAAAAAAAAAAAACATATTTTGGGGTTTTTGCTGGTTTTGCCTGCACTCATAAATTAGCGATATTGACTTTCACGAGAAAACTGTATGATAGTGAACAAACAATCAAGATAAGTACCCTCGTAAGAATTATCATTTAAAACTGCGCAATTCAACACATCAAAATGGTATGTACAATTTGTCTTCTTCACAATGTGCATGATACCTACAATGTCTTTTGTTTCATTTCAAGACATGAAAGGTTAACAGACCTTGTATAAAATACATGTAGTCAAAAATCAAACAAATACTGATAATTCAAATTCAGTACATTCCATTTAATGCTGCAATGTGACAATCTATATCGGTTTCAGAAACACATTCCTGGATATCTGTGGGTTTCCTTTGCACTCACAGATACGCTACAGTACCTTGATTTTCACAGAAAGAAAAACAAAAACGCTAAGACAGTGAACATTAGTAACAATTAAGATCAAGATTGTTTCAACAATAATCATTAAAATCTGTGCAATTGAAAATATCAAAATTGTATGTACATATTGTTTTCTTCACACTGTGCATAATACCCACAATGTGCTTTGTGAAACTAAATTCAGAAAAGAGAAACAAAGCTTATATGAATTGAAGTCCCTAAAAGGAACTAATGAAATGCATATTTTCATTGAAACATTAAACTCTAAAATAGCTTTTACTTTGGGATGGGGATACTTATTACGTTTGTTGTTTTTGTTGGGGGGGGGGGGTACATTTGAATTGCGTCTTTCATACAATATGCACAGCCAGAAGGAAAGAAAATGAACACATGAGTGTTCAACTGAGTTTTTTTTCTTGAATGCCAACTTTGTAAACTAATTATAAAAGTGGAAATAAATGAAATGAAATGAAAAAAAAATCTTTACTTCTTTCCTGAAGGTTTGAAACTTGTAATTGCAGGGTAGTTAGTCTTCATGTAAAATATAATGATCTGGAGTGGATCTCTGCTGAATCTGTGACTGTCACTAGACCCTAAATCGACTTAGACTTTCTTGTCCTCGTCTCTGTTGCATTGTCATGTAGAAGGACGGTCCTTCCATCAAAGCCAGAGATGAAACCTGTTTCAAATAAAGATAGAGTCAGGTGTAAAATAACTTGATATGATTATGATTTTTTTTTTATTATCAGAAATAAAACGCTTGCATTAGATTGTACAAGCAGAACGATTTTCTACATGGTATAGACTGGGGCTAGAGACATAATATATTGAGCATTTTGAACATTTCAAATAGAATTTTTATCTAATTTGGAAAGGGAATATAGGCTACACTGGAAATGAAATCCTAGAGATTGGAAATATGATAAGTAAAATACAGAACTACAGCTGTAGTTTAAATGTAGAATAAATTTGGAATCTGATTGCTAATTTATCAACTATCAAAATGTTTATATCTAGACTAACTTACCTCTTCCACTTTATTGTTGCATCGTTTAGGCAAGAACGGTCCTCACGTCCAAGTCAAAGATGACACCTGTTTTAAAGAAAGAAAAGATTTTTTTTTTTAATTAAAGCGTCCATATACAGAGTACATTAGAGATTACATGCACATATTTGAGTAGATGTAGTTTCCAATATATAGATCAGTTGTGTGGAGTCATAAATGTCTTGTGAGAGTCCTGAGTAGTAAAGTAAGACCTACACCTAGATCCATACTACTACAGATCTAGATCCAGTCTAGAGTCTACTGTGCTGATAGAAAGTGTTTTCTCCCCCAAATAAACAATATTTTGGTAATCTAAATTTAGTTCAAAATTTGATCTGCTCTAAATATTACAGAACTTGGTCTTAGAGTATTTTAGATCCAAAACCGTACTGCAGACTTTGATTCAGGCCCAGCAAAATGTTAATCCTCAGCTCAGACTCAGGATGGTAGAAAAGCTGGATTCAATACTGTTAAAGTTAACATAGGAATAGATAATTGTTAATTCAAACATTGAAAGTCACATCTTGTATACATGTAGTATCTAGTCTTAATAGTACCTTAGACATGTTAGAACTTCTATAAGATTCCTTAGGTCATGCTCATGATGCTACTCAGTGCTAGGCTCTGCCTCCAGAGATGAAACCTGTTTCAAATAAAAATAGAGTCATTTATCAAATAACTTGATATGATTATGATTTCTTTTTATCATCAGAAATGAAATGCTGGGATTAGAGTGTACAAACAGAAAAATTTTCTACATGGTATAAGCTGGGGCTAGAGACATAATATAGTGAACATTTCGAACATAGATTCAGGTCCAGCAAAGTTAGACCTCAGCTCAGGCTCAGGAAGGTAGCAAAGCTGCATTCAATACTATTACCAGTACCTTAAGTTAACATAGGGAAATATAAATTTTGATTCAAACATTGAAAGTCACATCTTGTAAACATGTAGTATCTAGATTAACAATACCTTAGAACCTCTGCCTCTGGCCTGATTCTCCCTTTAAATTAGGACCAGTCTAAAGATTTTTTGTTTGTCTGTTTGTTTCTTCTAATATTTGAGGCTTTAATTTCGAACTAAATTGCTTCACCCTAGTATTGTTGTATGAACTAAAATCATAGTGTCTTGGGCTTTTACGGCTTAGCTTTATTGCTGGGTAATAAACAGATTTAGCACTGACCATCCGTTCTTACACCGATCTCGAATCGTATTTAACTTAAACAGAACATAAAGTTACTAATACATTACATGTACATGTATGGTAGGTTTCCAACAATTTTTTTTTTTTTCATGTGAAGTTGGACCCCTCGGAAGACCAGCACGGCCATGAAGGCCGAGCTGAGAAGGGCAATCCATCCGTTTTTTTTTTTCTTCAGTTATATATTCCAGTTGTATTGTATCATTGTTATTTTTTTATATTTTATACGGTGAATAAATAAACAAACAAACAAACAAATCAACACTGTAGACTGCTAATGGTACGTTGAAACCGACACCCCTTCTATTTATAGCATTACGTCTGGTATGTAAAGAACGAACTTTCACGCACAAGACTACGCGCAGTGGTTCTTGGAGGGATGAGTAGACATCACAAACGTCTCTTGTGTAATCTTCACTGGGAATTTGAGGATGTCCAAATATTACTGAAAAACGCGATAATAAACAAGATCAACAGCAACATAAATAATACCGTAGATCATAAATGCACATTGGAAAAGCATTACGTGCACTTCACACGTTTTGGAAATAGAGGGTTAGGGGTGACCGTGCTGGTTTCAAAGTACAGGTCTAGGCCAGGCCTACTACCCCATGGTGATACAGGCCTTACACACAGCGCAACTGAGTGCATCAAAATAACACCCCACGCGTTCGAGAGCGTGTACCACAAATCGCATTTTTATTTTTAATGCCCACTTGTGAATTCAGAGTACCGGTACTTTCTTTATATGTGAGTAAAATTTCAGGGAATTTTTGAGATACTGTAAGTTTATGTTGATAGGAAAACATTTGGGTGTCGCTGTACTAGACACCCAACCTTACTAGCATGTACAATAACTATACACAGCCCAGTCGCTGTGATGTACGTAAGCTAGGCGCGATTTCACATAACAAATTTCCCAACGGGTGGGGCTACGTACCGGTACCATTTTCCCCCTTATAATTGTTGAATATAGTTTCACACTGATATTTCACATGAATCTATAAGTTTTTAGTGACTTGTTATATAAAAATATTTTATATACTGGAAGGGACCGTTTTGAAATCGATTACTTACCAGGTACCGAAGATAATTGCCATTTCTAGAAGTTCCGTCAGTTCCTCCCCTACTCCACTGTAGGCTAAAAGTTTTCGCGAAGTGACGTTCCCCGCGTACGTCACTTTGCGAAACCACTTTTCGCTGTTTTCACTACATACGCCAGTTCGGATGATGTCATTATGTCGTCATCGAGTGGTTTCCTTGTCTAATCTCTTTTGGAAGTGATAGATAATTGAATGAAGAGTTGAAAAATGATCATAACTCAAAAAACAAACAAAAAAACAAAAAAAAATCGAGAAATTTGCCACTTGCGTCGGTTTGCGAAACCAGCGACGAAATCATGCAATAAAGTTGTCTCAGTTTTGAGTATAAGAATCTTTATTTTTACCAAATTTGAGCACTGGAAAAAGTTATAAGCGGCTACGAAAAGTGCCAAATCTGTGACGTCACCACGTGTGTATGCAACCCAGTGGGATTTACGTATCTATAGGCAAACTGTGTGCACTTTTCAGGAAATTGGTGTGTAATTTGTTGTCAATCTAGAATAAATCGTCCGCCAAAACTAGATATATTCACGTCGTGAAATTGTTTGTTTGTTTGTGTTCATTGGAATCATATTCTGCACCCATAAATGTACGGAAAAACAAAGTTTTAAAAGCACAAAACCTATCGCCAGCTCAAGATTCACGATTGCCGTGAACAGCTGTTCTTTCGTACAGCCACAATTTGCTGTTATTATTGACGCAACAAATCGATCATTGTGGGGGAATTGCGTATAGCTGAGGTATCTTACGTACTCATGAAGGATGATAACTAAGTCAAAGAGCTGTAATTGATTGGAAATCATCTTTACACCCAAAAATTTACGGAAATACGACGTTTGAAAAGCACAAAACCTACCGTAATCAGCTCGAGATTCGCGATTGTCGTGATCAGGTATACGCACAACAGTACCAGCAGAATCGGCAGTGAAAAGGAACATGTATTCCTTGATGCCGTGATTTCAGCTTGATTCTTCTTCGAAATGGCATGATGAAGGTTTGTTAGATAAATGTGACCTTCTTTTTCTCTTTTGTGTTGGTTTAAATTCTAATTTATATCTCAACTTGCTAAAAAACAGTCTATACTACCTAGAAGTTTGGGTTTTGTATAGTCTATTGTATGATTTTAGAAGTACTAGCAGAAATAAATACCCTGAGCATCACTTAGCTTCTACATAATCATTGCAGTAGCTATACTTAAACAGTAATGCAGATTTACTTATCAGTATCCGATAAGCCACTGCAGTACTATACAACTTATGTACTGCAGAAGAATCATCAATAAAGTACACAGTGTACCTCCTATATTAACTGATTAATGCAAGTACTGCAATATACTACCACAATGTACTGCACAGTACTACCTGAAAAAAAGTACGCCAAATTTACATGAGAATGGCATGAGTACTGCAAGTACCTCGAAGGTACCGCGAATACTGCCGTACTACCTCAAAGGTACTGTTAAATTAGAATGAGAATGGCGTGAGTACTGCAAGTACCTCGAAGGTACTGCGATTACTGCCGCACAACCATAGAAGTACTGCAGTACTACCTCAAAAGTACTGCAAAAATACTATGATTACTGCAAGTACCTCAAAAGTACTACGAGTACTGCAGTAGTAATGCAATAATACTGCCGTACTACCATAGAAGTACTGCAATACTACCTCAAAAGTATACCAAAAATACTGTGATTACTGCAAGTACTTCAAAAGTACTACAAGTACTGCAGTAGTACTGCAATAATACTGCAGTATTTCTTGCACTACTTGAAGTACTTTTTCACAAGGGAACAAAGCGGGAAACTGCAACATTTCCGTGCTGAGCAGCAGTCACGATACACGTGTTGCATGCAAGCGTACACCGCTGCTGCAGCGATCCCCATAGTATAATACGTAGGTCGCTTGTAAGCGGGGTTCCCACTATCACGATTGGCGTCACGATTCAAATCGTGGTCTTAATCGTGGAGTACTCGTGGTGATCTTATCAGATCATATCAGATCTTGAAGTCAATCGCAGTAATCGCGGCAATCGTAGAAAAATTTTGGACGGTTCAAAAATTTTCCACGATTAGCACGATTGGGAGGTCATCGCATCAGATCGTATCAGATCTTAACAAAGCGCAAAAGATCACATCTAATCGTGACTTTTAATCGTGGTTATCGCAATCAATCTTGGAACGGATAAACATCACGACATGTTGAGATCAGCTGCGATCTCCTGCGATCTGCCACGACCTCATGCGATCTGCCACGATCTCATAATCCCTGTCGTATCCCATTTTCCACGATCAGATACGAATAACCAACGAGAAGATAACACTTGATACGAGTAGATGCGAGTAAATAAGAGTAGATACGAGTAGTCACGTTTTTTAATTGATGCTCATGATCTGTTACGAGGTTGCATAATAGGCACTCTGCACGTGCAAAGAGCACACGTTTCATTTCAACGTGCTCTGGCTATATTCTTAGTAATCTGAACAGTCTTCGACATGCCACCCAAAGGCTTGAGAGGCAAGAAAGGTAAGGGTAGGAGGGCCCTGCCACCCCCTGAGCCTGAATCAATCCAGTCACAGCTGGTACATGAGGAGGTAGAGGAAGATGGAGAGACAACCCCTACCCAGAAACCTAAGAGAAAGAAGATGACAACTTCATTTAGTGAAGAAGAAAAAGAGGAAATTATCGAGTTCCTTATGCGAAATGAGGTTCTCTACAGCAAACGCCTGGCAGGATTCAAAAATGTCAGCCAGAAAGATGATCTCTGGGCTGCACAGGCAGTCAAGATGAACACTACTGTGGGGTGCCTTAAAGTGTGGTACACAAGTACGCGGACCATGATTGGCAGGCTGAAGAAACGCATCAAAAAGAGTGGATCTGGAGGAGATGTCATTGCTGAGCTTAACAGCACAGAGAAGTGGGTGTGGGAGAGGTTTTCATTTTTGATTCCTCACATTGAGACCCTGGAACCCAGAAATGTGGCATCTTTTGCCACAGCAGCAGCAGCAGCAGCAAAGGGAGCAAGTCCCAGTGGGACAG
Organism: Diadema antillarum; assembly: GCF_040938485.1. Classification (NCBI taxonomy): domain Eukaryota; kingdom Metazoa; phylum Echinodermata; class Echinoidea; order Diadematoida; family Diadematidae; genus Diadema; species Diadema antillarum. The sequence continues at coordinate 1,264,085 of NW_027271302.1, forward strand.
AATCAACCCCCTCTACCAGCAACACCTCCATGCTAGCCACTGCCTCTACCTCCAGCAGGGATCCAACGCCACCACCCTCAACAGCATCACCATCAGGCTCTCTTCCTCACTTCCTCGCGCCCAGAATCGGCCTACTCAAGACTGGGCAGTGATGATAGGGTAACCACCGGAGAACTGAGTAAGTATTTATTATAATTTTTTAACCTAAAAATTATTTACTGAACTTCAGATGAGAATATACTTCACTGTACTTGGCAATACACGTGCCAGAAACAGCTGCATTTGGGCAGTTCCAGCGTCATGGACATTGCATACAGAATGTTTTCTGTGACTCTGTGTAAGCTTATTTCAATAACTCAGCAAAATTATCAAAAGGCAATTCATTGTTGATTCTAAAGCGGTCATCTGAAGTGCTAACAAACCGAATTTTGATTAGTGCCATAATTCATTTGGTAGATGTTAGACAAAATGCTTGTCGATACGGACATTACTTTTTGGACACGATTACTTACCTCCATGCAGATATGTCAAAAATTGTTTGAGTGGACCATAAAGTAAAGGAAACTTTCTTCTCAAATGAGTGTTCCGGTCCTTTGCAAGTTGGAGATCGATCCTGCTGTTTGCAATGGCTTCAGTATTTTCTCTTCAGGTTCACAAATGTAGCATTACGGACATTACTATACGTTATGGACATTACAACTTAGCCCACTTTTTAGAATCCCATATTCATAGTTTACAGGTGCATGGTCCCCGTGTTTTAGTCAAATGCGTACGCGGGTGCACGGCGCAAGTTTCCTATAGAGACCTACGCTATCGACTTCTTTTGGCGCTTACGCTTTGGCCCACTTTCCCGAGTCCGAAGAAGTCCGATTCACTGTAGTCAGTGGTCCGATCACAGTTCGGCTCATGATTCGGCTGAGAGGGATGACAGATTTAGCAAACTTCTTTTGTGATGTCATAATAACAAGCACATATGCACGCACCCTGGCATTACTACAGACTGCGCGATGCGCAGAGAAGACAACAAAGGCAACGTTACTTAGCAACACCTACGCACTTTACTCTTGATGACAGCTCTACTTCGGTAATCTTCGGCAGTATCATCAACAGCGTCATCTACACTACCGGGACTATGCCCCTTTAACACATTCCTTTTCCAAGACAAGGCTAATGTTGGTGCTATTTGTCCATTCATAATCATCAACTACTTTGAAATATACATTCTGAATTGTTAATGAATATGGAATAATGAGAATCAAAGATTGTGTGTTTAACAACAAAATTACCAGTTAATATAAATTGAAATATTGCTCCCAAACGGATTTTTGAAGAAAAGAATGCCTAAATGTACTTCAGTTGTATCAAAGTACCACTAAAATGAAAGAACTTGACAAGTTCTATCTTTTAGTACTAGATTTGTCCCGTAGCCCATATATTTTTCAATAATTGCAGATTTATGATTTTTAGGAAAAATTCACTTTTCGTAGAATCATCATTTTCAAAGAAGATTCTCCCTCGCTTTTTCTCTTTCAGAAGAGCTGCTGGTGGAATTCATCTCAAGAAGTACTGCCGCATCTGGAAGCTCCTACTTTGGAAAATATGTGGAGGAGTCCTTGTCTAAGCTGCCTGGGGAGGTCAGAAGAGATGCCGAGGAGAACATCGTGCGTGAGCTGCACAGGGCTCAACGAGCAGCAAAGATCAGGCAGACACATCCACCACCAAGCCAAGACCGGCAAACGCTCTTCCACTACCAGCAACAGTGCCAGCATGACCAGTGCCAGCCTCTTCCCTCCCAGTGGCCACCTTGCCCGGTAGGGCCTCGACCCAGTGTCTGGGGTAGTCAGGATTGCAGCTATGTTCAGCGTCAGTTCCCGACGGCCCCAATGACGAACCCATTACCACCAACCAACGAACCACAGGCAGGACCCTCAACGACCAGAGTCACCACCACCACCACCACCACAACTGCGCTCTCATCCTCCCTACGTGACTCATTAGCTAGCCTGTTGGGATCCAGCTCACCAGCTTCAAGCAATGTCAGCTTCCCCTCTCAGCTCAACACCCCTGATCCACTTGTTGAAGACGTTGCTATTAACACAGACATGTCCAAGACACAGCCAGACCACCCTGACGACCAGTAGAGAATTCTAATGGCAGAAATCCCCTCAAGACAGAAACTGTTTAAGGAACTTTATCAGGCCTCCCAGAGTTAAAGTTATATTTATTTTTATTATTTTTTTTTGGTTCGAAATGAGAAATAAAGAAAGAAGGAAAGAAAAAACAACTAAAAAAAAAAGAATAAAAAACGAACGACTTTGTGATCCTTTTGTGTTACCATCATCGGAGATGAATGCATTTTGTCTGTTTGTTTGAGTGTGTGCATTTTGTCTGTTTGTTGTGTGTGTGCATTTGTCTGTTTGTTTGTGTGTGTGCATTTGTCGTTTGTTTGTGTGTACGCATTTTTTATGTTTGTGTGTGTGCATTTTGTCTGTTTGTTTGTGTGTTTGTTTCGTTCATTCCTTTAAGTAGTGTTATTGGAGTTTTTCAGCTCACCAATCAATGGCACACACTCAAAAACTAATGCAGAAGTTAATACAAAAACAATATACATAAATACCCAAATATATTGTACACACACAATCACGCGTTGACCTAGGCTTTGAGCAACTGACATAAACTTAATTTACACTTGTACATATATTTAGTCGAAGTACTAAGATGCACTCTATAACAACAACTCCCTCACTGTTTTTTCTCCTCTTTTCACTCTCTTTTATTTTTCCATTTCTTCATTACCTACTTTAATAATCCCTATACAGTATCGTTATTCAAGAGTAGTTATATCTTGTATCCAGTATGTATCAAATGTATGTCATGTTCGTTTGAAAATTTCAGAAGTAAAACAGTAAACACAACCAAATCACACTCTTCATATCCCGAAACACCTTCACGTCACTCAAAAATAAGAAAGAATATGATAAACCACGTGACCTTGAAACAAAGCAAACTTTATTTTGCCAACTTCCTGTTATTGGTAGACGTTCAATACATCATTTTAAATAAAGAAATAAATCCTCGTCCTTATAGGTTTGATTACATTGTGAGGTCGGACATAAAGTCTACTCTCCTGACATGCCATGGATCTGAACAAGGACTTTGGCTGTTATTCCAAAAGGACCTCAAGCACCATGGTCTCATATCCTCTTAAACTGGAACCTGAAAAGAGCTGCTGCGTGGGCGTGTGTATGTGTTGGAGAAGGAGGGGGTCCTCAGTCTGTAGCGTCACCATCATTGCTATCACCAACTCCAGGTTCTTCTTCATTCTCTCCACCTTCTGCGTCATGCAGCCAAGCCATCCTTTCCTGCCACGGGAGTGCACCTTGAGGTGAGGTGAAGAAGGCCTTCATGAGTTCCCTCTGTCGCTTTGCGTCTGTTGTTGCTGAGTTGCGAGGTGCAGAAGGTTGATTCACATCTTGCCAGTTTACTTGATCCCTCCAGGCCCCTCGGATGACATTGTGACTTTCATCCTCATGGTCTGCCTCTTCAGCTGCATTAGCTGGATGCCTCTGCCTCAGGAGGTTGTGTAAAACAACTGCTGCCTCCACCATCCCCCTCACAGTGCCGGGCTTCTGCTCTAGAGTTCTGAGGAGACATCTGAATTTGCTTGCAAGGATCCCAAAGGCATTTTCCACCACTCTCCTCCCCCTTGAGAGTCTGTAATTGAAGATCCTCTCTTCCCTGGACATCTTTCTTCTGCTGTAAGGCTTCATGAGGTACTTCCTGAGCGCAAAGGCGTCATCACCCAGAATGAAGAAGGGCATGTCTTGGAGATCATCAGGGCTTGTAGTCAGTGGGCAGGCTGGGGGGAGTCCTAGGACTTCTCGTTCCAAGAAGTTGAACAACTCAGAGTCGCCAAATATCTGAGCATCTGACATGTGTCCTTTTCCACCAAGTTCGATCCACACAAACTTGTAATCTGCGTCTACAAGAGCGAGCAATGGTATCGAAAAGAAGCCTTTGTAATTGTAGAAGATGCTGCCAGTGTGGGGTGGCTTCTTGATAGCTATGTGTTTGCCATCCAGAGCCCCAACTGCGTGGGGGATGTTCTATCTCTGCTCAAACTGGCAAGCTGCGGCTCTCCAGGCTTCAGGAGTCACGGGTGGGCTGAACACCTCATCTTTGTACGCTTGCACAATAGCACAGCACACTTCCGGAATCATCTTCGAGATGCTGGACACTCCACACCTGAAGGCATACGCAAGAGATCGATAGCTATCACCTGTTGCGAGGTGCCTCAGTGTCACTGCCAGTTTCAGTCCAGGTGAAAGAGGTTGCCTGAAAGTGGTGTGTTCCCTCTCTATTGCTGGCGGTGATGTAGGCAAAAAGTAGCACTGCAAGCGTTACGTTGTCTTCCCCAAGTTCTGTCATTTTCAGCGTCTGTTGGTTGCGATGTCAACTCCTTAGAAGTTCGAGAAACAATGAAGTCCGTGGTCAGAGGGGCTGTATTTATACCCGTTAAGGGTCCAATCGTGGCTCAAATCGTCTTTGCTCCCGATTCCGATTGCCAAAGACATCGTATCCTATCGCAACACAGCGCAATGGATCATGATGATGGTACTGGAACGTATTCGAACGTGTCTGCACGTAACAGATCGGGAGCCCTGATCGTTATGATCGTGTGAGATCGGGACCCAATCGTGAAGTCAATCGGGATAATCATATTGTATCGTATCTAAGCGGGAAACGAGATCGTGGCAGATCGTATTGCTTGAAATAGACCAATCGTGACCATATCGCATCAAAGCGCACCAACTCGTATCGACTCGCATAACCTCGTATCCAAACGTAAAATTTCACATGAGTTCAACGAACCTTCCACGACCAGTTACGAATTTCTAATCGTGGCGTTCGTAATAGATCGCACGATAGTGGGAACCCCGCTTGGGGTCCTCGGCGCAGTTGACCAATCGTGAACACGTATTTCGAGCACGTGTCTTGGTAAGCAACAAGGCTGTTTACGCGTCTGGGAGACGATTTGCATAAACTTACGCATGTTTCAGGCGAATTTATGAATGAAAGTGAGTAGCATGACATCATGCCATGACCATATTTGGAATGAGCAGAGGTAGAGCTTTCTGTAGGTACCAAATGTGTCAGGGTTCAACGCAGAATATCTAAGACACGATCGCCAAAAGAACAGTCATTTTCGCCGTAAGCAAAGGCGATTTGGTCTTTAGACATAAGATTTTAGCCAACATTTGAGATTGACATCCCACGTTTCTCTTCAAAATTCCACATTTTGTAGGTTGTATTTCGAAATGTTTTTTTATATCAATCAGAAACTAGAAAATTTCACCTACAACGTGATACCAAAATGTCAATTTGGTCCCTGAGGAAGGTCATTTTTTGACCTTTTTCGGGCTGTAGCGCGAAATCACATTTGCTGAGAAGTTTCGGGTTTTGCCAGAGCGGGTCTCATATAGCCGTACGGCAAATCAGCTCATACACATTACGTGACGTCGCTCAAATCCGATGTTTCTTGTAGCGAACGGAGCTACGTGGTAATGGAAATTGGGTGTTTTTTTCAATCTCAAAAACAGTTTGGGGGTAAAGTTACATCGTCTAAAAGATATCCAGTTTTGTTAACTAGCCTCTTAGCTTTCCGTAGATATCAAACTTGTCATATTTCTAGATTCTCCATAGATTACTGCTTTAAACTTCGCGATCTTTTGCCAGTCTGACCGCGCCTGAAGTTTTGCCAGTGTGACCGCAAATTTCCCGCGAAACTTCCCGATATGTTTGCGGGGGTGCCTCCGAAGCGCGAGGCCATTGTCATGTACAGATGCGCATTGTTACGTCACAATAAGTAGCCATCGGACGGCACACTCTTTCTTGCGCGCGTACCAATGGCCCAAACTTCGCGATCTTAAACTTCTCGATCTTTTGCCAGTCTGACCGCGCCTAATGATGATACTTAGACCCCTACTACAAATTGCTCGGCAATGAATATAACGATGAAAATTAATTCGAAGCTGCTTTACACAAAAAAAAAAACTACTCAAGAAGTTAGAATAAAAAAAAAATGCCTTGTGTAGCGTAACGGCCTGACACTTATGGGCGTTACATACACTGTATTGGATTATTACCCAAAATATCCAAACGTGTTGAAAATTTCTATTACACATCAAATTTTAAGAATGTGGGGTTTATAGTATTTCATAACATACATGTTTCATTCTAATGTAATTAAAATGGTAGATAGAAGTCCCAATTTTCATCTTTTTTAAAAGTATATTTTACAATATGGGATAACCTTTTTCCCCAAAACTGACAATTCTTCGGGAATAAAATTTTACAGCTTCCCTACTAAAGTATATGATAACAAAGATATTCTTTTTTAAAGTGCAAAGTTTTCTCTTTCTTGTGGTGTAAAGCATATCACACACTTATAACTCTGAAATTTATTTTCCCTCTGATGTCCCATTTGCTTTTGGAATGCCAATATAATGTATATGTACATGTAGGTGTTCATCGAAGCATTTTTCCATTGACATGTCCTGGTGAACTCATTTTTCAGTGTGATGAAAAATTGGGTAATTAGATCTTTTTTTAATATAATATTCTTTGAATAGTTCCTGAAATAGATTACGACAGCATCCGAAAGGCACCGGACAAGAGCGTATCTTGGAATCCACTGTCATGTGAAAACATGAATTTTCATTTCGATCGCTACGAGGCTGAGCTCCTGCAAAATGGGCACCCCGTGTTAAGCGTCTACATCCGACATCCACAAAACACAACTGCTTATTTTCATCAAGCGCAGACTTGTACGAGGTACAACTTTCGAGTCCGCATTATGACAGAAGAAGGACTAACCGCACCATTTACTACTAAAGCAGTACAGTTTCTGCCAGGTATAGTTGAAACAACATTACCTATATTAATTCCAAGAATAATGTCCCAGATTTCTGTTTGGAAATCTGTGTGAATGTATGCATGTGCATGCGTCTGCAAACAAAGGTTGAATAAGCTTTTTTCGTGTGTATTTTTGTTACGTCCTACCAATGGTTTTTATGCCTCCGCCACGAAGTGGTGCCGGAGGCATTATGTTTTCGGGTTGTCCGTCCGTCCGTCCTTCCGTCAGTCCGTCCGTCCTTCCGTCCGTCCTTCCGTCCGTCCGTAATGAATTTTGTGGACAGGGTAACTATGAAATCCTTTTGAGGTATCCTAATGAAACTTGGCATGTATGTGTATTAGGGGGTGAAGTTGTGCCTATTAACTTTTGCGTGCACATGCTCGAGGTCAAAGGTCAAAAGGTCAAGGTCAAATACATAAAATTTTACTATTTCCACCATATCTATGCAATGCCTGAAGATATTTTCTTGAAACTTAGTGTATACATGTATTACCCAATTAAGATTCTCTGGTGAAAGTTTGGGTCATGAGGTCAAAGGTCAAAGGTCAAAAGGTCAAGTAAAAATATTAAAACTTCACCTTTTTTCTCTGTACCTTGGAAATTGTTCAAGGTATCTTCACGGAACATAGTATATATACATGTACTGACTGGCAGTGATTATCTAGAGAATTTAGGGTTCATGGGGTCAAAGGTCAGGGGTCAAAGGTCTAGGGCAACACTTCAAAATTTTACTATTTCCCTCATGCTTATGCAATGCCAGCAGGATTATTTCTTTTTACACTCGGTGTATGCATGTATAACCTAATAGAGATTCTCTGGAAAGATTTTTTTTTCTTTTATTTTTGCCTCAAAGGTAAAAAGGTCAAAGATCAAGTGAAAGTGCTGAACTAATTTTTTCCTCCATATCTCGGAAGTGGCTCAAGTTATCTTGAAACGTACTAGATATTTATGCATGTTCTGCCTGACAGTGATTAAGTTATGAATTTTAGGGTCAAAGGCCAGATGAAAATGGTAACAATTTACTATTCAATACAGAAATTGCACTTTTTCTCCATATGAATGGGTCAAAGTCAAGTTCAAATCCTTAAATCCCAAATACATGCTCTCCTATTCATCCAATTAAACCTAGGTGAAGGAAGGTGAACATTCAATACATTTGTGACAAACTTGTCATTTTAATATTATGCCAATTTTGTGAAAATGTAATCACACATTGTCCACATGTACTATCTAGACCTATTAAGAGAATCATGCATTATAGCGGAGGCATACCAGTCGCCATAGCGACATTTCTAGTTTTTTTTTTTTCCATTTTGATGTATTCCATTGATGACTCAGAAAGGGAGGGGTACTGTATTTCGAATCTTCATATGGAGAACGTTCACGTGTACGATTGTAACTGGGGACAATAATCTTCATGATAAGTGTGCCATATACGAAACGCTGCAAATATTATTTTTGTCAAATCAGTGTATGTGAAGATATATCTGCTAGAGTTATTAGTTGGGTTTCTTTTATGTTCTATCCGTTCTTTCTAGATATCACTGTATCAGCAAATGCGACGTCGTCTTCTTCGGTGTCTATTGTCTGGTTCATGGTCAGCCATTGTAACCCCGCAAGTTACTACTGGTCCATACACTACAAACGTCAAATTTGCTTCCTTCAATATGAGGATAACTGGCAAAAAACAAGGAAACATTATAGCTGGACTTCCTTCACAGAAATGATGGAGACTACATTAAGGGATCTTGATGGGGATACAACATACATAATTTCGGTCGTAATTGAAAGTTCCAGTGACCGGAAGTGGATACAGGAGCAGAAATCAGATACCACTTCTGTAACAACGTTTCCTCTGGGTAAATATATCTCTTTTTGTGTTTGCGGGCGTTTTTAAGGGTATTGTGGAGGGCGGGTTCACCTTCATTTTCTGTGAGTAGATCAAAATCTACAAAGCTGCTTCTACCCAAATGGCTCACATGGTTAAACACAGAACACATAAACACATGCCCAAAGTGATGATCCTATTCTTTTTCCTTTTAGTCACTCGGTACGAGTCATAACATACAACGCTGATGTACGTTGTATGATTATACACGCTCACCCACATTATGTATATCTGTATATACCTAATAAAGGTCTACAAACAGAGGAGTAATATATTTACATAATTGTTAGAATAATTAAAGATTGTCGCTCAATTGCTGAACATGATGGGTTTGATACTAGTTTTGATGTAATAAAGTAAAAATACAAAATTATATTGAATGATAATAATTATAAACATTATGATAAAATATGGTCTTTTTTTTAATCCAGGGCAGCCTATTTAGTGTTACCTCTGCCCTACCAGAGGGTCCTGTCATTGTTATCCTATAGCTGTCGTGTGCTCGTCAATACACATGGGTAGAGAGGGACACAATAGGTTAGAAAATCTTATCTAAGGGAGTAAGCACTGTACTGGATTCAAACTCGGGTCCTACGGTTGGGAGTCAGTTGTAGTTTACGCAGTTTTGTGGCAGTTCCCCTACTGTGTGTTAGTAGTAGTTCTCATTTCTGATATTGCTGCTCACTGTTCTTTTATTGGAATTTACGGCAGTAGGAAAAATCATGTAATTAGTGTGTGAAATATTCATGATAAGTAGTCATCAATTCAAACAACATGGATTGAAGGAATTGTCAGGGGTGGAGTATGATTACATACGTATCGAGTGGTATATCAGAAAATCAAAACTGAATAATATTCGTAAAAATTGAAGCTACTTTCACTTAACGAAATATATACTTTAGATTATAATCATGATGTTGATAAATATTTTATCAACCAGAGGAGAAGGGAGAGAGTATGACTTACCGTTGGTGCTGTGTGTGCATGTGTGTGACTAAATGTTCGCCATTATTGGAGTGGGTTAAAGAGGTGTTTCATGATTGGACATTTTGTACGTGTGTGTGTGCTTGTATGACCTCGATTGTGCGTCCGGACGATTGGAAATTTTTAGTATTGCCTCAATATTTCACGGTCACATTAGAGGGTCAGAGGTCACGTTACGACGGACGTAATGAACGGCAATCAGATTATGTACATTGATCCACCCAGCAAAGCCCTTCCTTTTGAGTTTCAAACGACAGCTTTTCATGCCAGTCAAACAGAGAAGTGTTTGATTACAGCTGTTTCGTGCTAAAAATGTTATGATTTTGGGCTTCATGCATGGACATCTCAAAATTGTTGAGGTAGAAGGGAGTTTTCGCAACACGATGGGAAGACCGAGAGTACGTGGAAGCAATCAGCTGTGACAGTCTCCGTATTCGGACTCCCGTCTCCTTTAGGCTGCGTTCACATAGAAGTATTCGGTATTCGGTATTCGCTATTCGCTATTCGCTATTCGGGCACCGAATACACCATCACCCGCACCGTCAACTCACCATCCCATGCAATGAGGATTTCTTCCTCCTACATCCCAGCAAATCTTATTAACAATGTTTAAACTGCATCAAAATGTCAGTCTACATGCTTATTTTTGCTAAAGGGCAAATCCAGACCAAAAGTGTCATTATTTCATAAACGAGAGACGGTATACGCTGCAAGAAAATCGAACAAGCTCGATTCCCACTTTGCTATACTTTTCGCAGCTATTCGTACTTTCGAATAGTGCCCTCTGATGTGAACCGGTGTGAGGAAATCCTATCGTTCGATTCAAGCTATTCGCGTGCCCTCGAAAAACGAGCCCGAATACCCGAATAGTATACTTCTATGTGAACGCAGCCTAACTAACTTAACGTCAAACTTCAGAATGTCATCGTAAGAGACCAACGTGTTTTTGTCTTGGCTCCCGCCACCCACCACAGTCCAATGAATCCACACAGCTAAAGTTACTATGTAACTTTCCAGTCTTCCACTCTTCGACTAGTTAAGCATGTCTGAGGATTGTAGGACCAAAACGTACAACCTGAGAAAAACCTACGTGTCAAAAAGCAACAAAAAGCCAGAGCCAACTACCTCTAAACGTCCAAAAATGCCTGCGAAAAACTCCTCTGCTGCTAGTCACTCGCAGCTATCGCAGTCCTCGAACTCGTCTGTGGACCAGCCGCCTCCCGTCCAAGATGAGTTGGCAAGCGCTGCCTCCGGACCTCCCCCGGAATCAAACACAACTGCGCCCGAAACCCCGACTTCACCTGGGCAGGCCCCTAATGTCTCCACGGCTGTCTCCACGGCTGTCGCTCCGCCCGCTGCCCCTGGCAACCAGTGGGAACAGTCAGTCCCTGCCTCTGTCACCTGTATCTTCAATGAACTTAAAGGAATGTTTACCAATCTATCATCACAAATGACAGCTAAGATGGATTCTGTGCTCTCTGAAATATGCGCTGTTAAACATGATCTTGCTGAAACGAAAAGGTTCGTCGCAGACATCGAATCAGCAGTCAATTTCAACGCCTGTCAAATTACTACAATAGAAAAGGAAACGATCTCGAAAATCAACGACGAAATGGAAAGAAAGATAAGCAACGTAGAGGAAAAGCTGATTCTGCTAGAACTCCACCAAAGAAAACAGAACCTTTTCATCTACGGGATGCCCGACGGCAAAGACGAAGACATCTACAAGGTCGTTGCGATGGTGATTTGCCATTTTCTGAATGTAAGTCCGGAGGAAGCACGAAATATCCCGATTATCAACGCTCATCGACTGCCCTCTGCTCGACGGGATTCTCAGCCCACAGGTCCCCGTCCAATCATTGTCCCATTAACCGAGACGCCCTTCTACAGGCTTACGAGCAACCGAAACGCCGATCAGGACCCTCTTCGGGTCAACAGCCCGCCTCATGCGTCGCGTCAGCCCACCCAACCCAACCTGCGCTATCAGCTCAGCCAGCCTCACCACCTGCTCATTCAACTGCCGCTCCTCGCCCAACACCCGCGACTTACGCTGCCTGAGTCGGTCCACAGCCCGCGACTCCTCTTCCCTCGCTCGATTTTTCCCGGATCACAATCCGGACCGACCTACCGTCCACAATGAAGCGCGAGGGGGGCAGGCTAGCCTCCATTGCTTTCAACCTACGCAGAGAGAAAAAAAATTGTCGACCCGAATACGCATTAAAGGGATAGTACAGTATTGGTGGAGATGAGAATTGGGCTTTTAACTTTTTGCGAGATACCAAGAAACACTTATGAAATAGTACAGAGCATACCATTCTAAAAGGAATTCAAAGTTTATTTGATGAAAATCTGGTTTAGAATGATTGAAACATCCAAAAACAAAGTAAAACAAAGCGATCGTAATTAAAGTGTGGGTCCCACACTTATTAGAATTGCTCTGTTTTGGATATCTTAGCCATTTCAAAACCAATTTTCATCAAATAAATGTTGAATTCCTCATGGAATTACATGCTCTTTCATATATCATAAGAGGTTTCTCATTATCTCACCAAAAAATGTTAGAAACCTGAAAGTAGGTCTCAACCAAAACTATACGATCCCTTTAATGGAACTCAAGTGTACCTGCAGACCCGCCAGACGAAAGCCGGTGGCGGCCCGCAGACTCCTTGGACTGTCTGGAAAGAGTAAGAGTATCCGTTGCACATTTTTCATTTGGATTCGTTTAAGCGCAATCCTTCTATACCATGCTACCATTCTTTGTACTCGCTGAGTTTACCTCTTGTCTTAGTGCTGTTCGCCTTACAGTTTCTCTACTTATGTCGAGGGTGTTCTATGTCTAAAAAGTGGCAAAAATATTAGTGTGTTAAATTTGTAAGCTACACAAAATTGATATATTTAGAAGTGTTACGGGAGGTTTGGGCTGCATGCCCAATTGTATATTTTTTTTTTCAAAGCAGCTATCATGAATGCAACATTGCTGAAAATGTATCTTGAACTGTATACACGGTGCACCCTTGTCTGAAAAAGTAGCAGTTTTTTTTTTCTTTTTTGATTTGAGCCAAATGCTCAGCATTGGACGATAAGAGTAGAAGTGTTTAGAGTTAATCCCAACTAAGTTTTTTTTTCCGCAACCTATGACCATGCTTAGCGTTTTGTATAAATGCAGAGCTGCCAATTCAAGTCTCCCTGATTCTTCGACTGGAGTCTCCCTGATAATGTCATATTCTGTTTATATTGAAATAAGAGAACATCAGAAAATCCCTGATTTGGAAATTATTTTCACCCATTGCAATACATGTAACACACATATATTTCCCCGATTGCTGTGTGGAATCTCCCTGATTTGGATACGTGAATGTTGGCAGATCTGTAGCTGCATTATTTATTTATTCATTTATTTTAATTTACACCCTGCTCTGTCACTCTAACTGTGGTCGTTTGCATTATTTCAAATGACCGCACAGAGCCAATCATGATGTCCACTCCATTATGCTTGAAATTGGTTTTGTAACAAAAATATCGTACCGCAATGACGCATGTACTGCGTGCTTCATCTAGTAAGATAAAACATTATGCTGCTTCGTGTTTATGACAACACCCCTGAATTAGAAGCCTTGCTTCTTTCTCTCCTTATATTTTTGTTGTTGTTGGGTGTGCTAATTTCGAGCAATAATTGTTATGGCGAAAGTGAAGAGGAGGGATAAAAGAATTTACGCACATTGTGTGGAAGGCAGGTGTGATGAGCTATTCATCATTATCATTATTTTCTTACTGATGTAATGCTCTGCTCCTTTTTCATGTGAGAGAATTTTCATTTCCTTTCATTACTCTCAACTCCTGTATAAAGTGAACTATTGAATGAGGAGATTAGATATCAAATTTTTCTTCAAGCCATATACAGCATATACGAAAGACTTCCGGTTACAATCGTCATTTGGATGTTCCTTTCTCTCTTCTTCCTCTTTTTCTTTCGACTCCACCTTTTCTTTCTGATATAGGGCTTATTTATTTGACAAGGTTGCAGGAATAATTGTTATATCGGAGTGTATATCTAAGATGTGTAAATTTCATCTGATTATAACTGATTACTTTGATTTCGTGTTAATGCCCTCCAGTTGTTTGTGTGGTTTTTTTTTTTCAATTTGCACCATCTTTGTTGTTCTGGGTTGAGGTTTTCTTTTTCTTCATTTCTTTCTTCATATGGCCGGTCTCGTTTGTGTAATGTAGCTAGATAATTGTCATTCATATTTTTAGACCGTTTATTGTCTCTGGTATGCGTTCAGATTCTGTGACCTCTTAACGAAAGTTTGTCCTATACAGAGATGCATATCATATTGCCGCATGGCCCAGAGTGTCCCTTTAAGAGTCAGCCCTGTTTGTTTCGAGTTTCGGCTGCTCATGCATTCAAAATGTTATTTGATGTAGCCATACCCTAAGTTGAGTGACCTTAATAAGTGTATTTAAAGTTAGACGGGTGCAAGTATCATGCACCAATTTTTTTCACATTCTCAGACAAGCCTGTTTTGTTACATTTTATTGGGTGCGTGTATGTCTATACCCATGTTGAGAATGTTGCTCCTGATAGCTTGATGGATTTCCCTGACATCCTAGACACAACAAGCAATGTATACAATGTACTTTCATTTAAAACTACGTGTAGAGTATGACTGCAGGTAATTTTGCACACATTTGAACTCTGTTATTTTTTCAAACTTAACAATGTTAAGTATGATACCATGGTTACTGTCGGTATTTTTTTTCTGCATTGCTCGGGCGTCTCCTTGAAGGGATGGAACAGTTTCGGTTGGGACTTTTCCTTTTCTTTTTCTTTTCTCTCTCTTTCTCCTAAAAATAAATGATTATGGAAAGTTTTTTATGAGATGCTTTTTGGTTTTTCATAGGGTGGTTTCTGGGTATCCTGGAAAAAGTTAAAGGCTGAATCTCGGCTGATGCTGCGCCGTCCCTTTTAAGAGCAGGTCTAATTATATGATTGTTCTGCGTTTCGGGTGCTCAATGCATTTCTGCTGTTGTTTAATGTGCCTTATGTATACAGATATAGTTTGAGTAACCTCAATGAACGCATTCATTGTCAGTTTGTTGCAAACAGCCAAATGCCATGTGAGCATTTTTCCCGTTTATTCTGCTTATGCTTTTCAATTTGTTTGTTGAACCGGTGTGTTTGTAGGTTCAGGCCGTTTATGCGTATTTGGGCGAGATGACTGTTACTCCCAACTACCGGATAGGTGTCCGATGATTT
This sequence comes from Diadema antillarum, assembly GCF_040938485.1. Lineage (NCBI taxonomy): Eukaryota > Metazoa > Echinodermata > Echinoidea > Diadematoida > Diadematidae > Diadema > Diadema antillarum. Next base: position 1,279,130 of record NW_027271302.1, read on the forward strand.
TCAGGCATAACAACAATCAAACTATACAAATCAGATTCCTCTGTTCCAGATTCTCGTGTATTTTTCTTTCAACCTTCCATGAAGTTCATTCACACAGGCAAACCGATTCTTTAGTGCTTTTATATCACTCTCTGCCTGCATAATATTACACAGTTTTTGTGGTCGTCAACCCTGCTCCAGATTCCTTCACCTTATGGTCATGTACAGTCTCTCCTATAGTCAAATTACGCACTTAGCACCCACAGCTGATTATTCTCGTTACACGTCAGTTGCTGATAATTTGTGTTATCACTATGCGCACTCATGTTCTCTTCAGTCAAGCAAACTGTTTGATACTTCAGGTTTTCCAGCCTACTTTTAGTGCACTATTTTTATTTTATTTTTTTGTTTACACTGGCAATCCGATCTATCAATGTTTTTATATCATTCTCTACCTACATTATAATGCACAGTTTTTTGTGGTCGTCAACCCTGCCCGAGATTCCTTCTCCTCTGAGTCATGCACAACCTCTATTATAGCGTATTACGTACTTAGCACCCACAGCTGATTATTCTTGTTACTCATCAGTTGTTGATAACCCGTGTTATCACTATGCGTATTCATGTTTTCTTCAGTCTAACAAACTATTGAGTACCTCAGGTGCTTTAGCCTACTTTTAGCCTTCTCGATCACGCCCATGTTTTGTTTATTTTTGTCCGGCCACCTATTGTCTTTTTCTAGTGAGCCCATGTCGAATGACATCAGTGACTTAAAGTTGGATTATTCAGTCACCGGCCCTGCTATGTTTATAAATCCTTCCCCATGTGTTCTTTGTATTTGATTACGCATAACGAGAGTCTCTACAACCCGATTGGCTAAAACCTCGCACCACTTACAGCATAATGAGAGTCTCTTAAACCCGATTGGTTAATACCTCGCACCACTCACAGCTTTCCATATGCGTTTAATGGTCATTTTTACTCGGCCTTGGTTTGTGATACTGTCAATGAGTTGGCACGACATGTTAGGAACTCTCATTCATGTGTCCCCGCAATGTCACATCTTATTGCATGAAATTATATGGGTGAGTGCCCTTGTTTGATAGGCGTACAGTGTGTCACACGAACTTTATTTGTAATAGCAGGACGCTGAACTCGATAGTCTGTCTTTCAAACAGGTATTTCTTTCTATCCTGTTTTTCCTTTCAACATAGTAATTCTTTTCTCTTCTTTATCTATTCACTACATCACAACTGGACCTTTTCGCGCGCTCAAAGCGCACTAGCTATACATTACGGGAGCCAGTCAAAAACTCTTAGCATGTCGTTCCTAATGTCCGCTCGGATTTCTATGTTGTACATTCTCTATTGTCATCGTCTCGGAAGCCCTCGGAGACAACCAATTTGTCCTCATTTACATGTTATGTGTGTTCCATGTTTCTCTTCGTTATCACTGAACTTTCTCGTCTACCTTGTACTGCTCTCTTTTCTTCTCTGTTCGTCTTCTTCTCAGCGATCCTCTGTCCATCATGATTTTGACAAAATTCATGTTCTTTGGCTTCTCCAGTGTACTACCTCACTCTGATGGTTGATTATTGATTTTTCTTGCAATACGCACTCGCTCCTGTAATTGCGGCTTGTTTGACAACACAAACTCTCATTTGATATGTCCCACATTTACAATGGCTAATTTCCCGAATGCACCGTTTAGTTCCCTATCAAATGATTACTTTTTTGAGCTTTTCAGGCAAATAAGGTTAGAATCAAATTCAGTTGGTGGAGTATCTAATTCAAGAACAACGTTTTATGACAATTCTGTCGCTGACAACTTAAATTCTTCCGATAATGAATTGCCCTCTGATTTCAGTGAGGAGTTAACTGAAAATATGTCGTGTAATTATATTACTGTGAATCAATGCAAAGATATGTGTAATAGCTTTTCTAAAGATACATTTTCTTTGTTGCATTTAAATATTCGGAGTTTGAACAAACATTTTGATGAGTTTAAATTATTTCTAGATACTGATGCTGATCAGTCATTCTATGATATTGGTTTAAGTGAAACCTGGTTAAATATCAACTCTGATTTTTTTTTTTCGATTGACGGTTACAAAATGTTTGTCAATAACAGGCCCGATAAGAGTGGTGGAGTTATTGCACTGTATATATCGCATACTTTTGAACGTATATATGTTCATGATGATATTTCAAGAATGGATAATATTGTTGAATCCCTTTTTTTTTAGAAATTTACATACCAGGAATTAGAAATATTGTGGTAGGCATTATGTACAGACCTCCCAACTCCAACATCAAGGATTTTTTAACTTACCTTTCTCATTTGGTAAAATCCCCTGTTTTCAAAAACAAGGATTGTTTCTTCCTCGGCGACTTTAATATTGACTTACTTAAGTCGGAAAATGATACTGTCGCACTCGAGTTTCTTCAGACATTTTTGTCCTCCTCTTTTCTTCCGCTTATTTCGAAACCTACGCGTGTCACAGATCACTCTGCTACCCTTATTGATAATTTGTTTTGTAACACCCTACCCTTTACTGATTCTTATATAATTCTTTCAGATATGACTGATCATTATCCAATTATGACTCATTTTGCTCTTCAAACCTCTGTTAATAATGCTAATTCTTTTAAATTTCCTTTACTAAGTCGTAGAGTTTCGTCTGAAAAGTTAGCTAGTCTTGATGCGGTTCTCGAAAATTCCGACTGGTCAAGAGTATTTGAAAGTGATGACATCAATTTGTCTTTTGATTATTTCATGGAAACATTTAATTTTCATTTGGATAATGTAATTCCAAAGCAAAAAAAGAAACCAGATTATAAGAAGATTTTTTGCACGTGTACAGAATGAAAAGAAATTTATGGAATGAAAGGAAACATGGTGAAATGATTCTCAGAGAAAAGATCTCCTAAAAAGGGGCAGTGGCTGTGGAGATACAGGAAGGAGAGAAGGGGGCGGGGAAGGGAGAGATAGAGAGAGGGAGAGGGAGAGACAGATGAGAGAGAAAGGAAAAAGAGAGAATAAAGGGAGAGACCATTACTAGCCTACCACATGATTGCGTTTGCCTGTCAATCCATTGTCCATCTTTACATGTTTGGATACAACTGTCCTAAACTGTTTGGAAACCTGTACACCAATAGGTTACCTAGAATGCACAATGCATACAGCTCCATCTAGTGAGATACGGAGCCATGTCTCTTTTACATGACATGAAAGAAAGAATGTTGACCGACAGAAGCGAAGAGCCGCAGGTTTTTTGGCGGAACTTGTGTAGGCCTCCTCTGTCGCACTGCTGTATTTTCGTACTGACTGTATGTATTCAGCGTGCAGAGCTTACAATGAATTTCCTTTTCACTCACTGCCAACAATGTTCTCTACAATTCTCCATCCCTCTGATGACGTAACGATTTGTCTACTATTAAAACGCGGAGAGGAAAAAAAAGACACCTAGGTTACCATGGATTTCAAAATCGGTCGATTAACAGGAGAAATCTATTATATCATTTATACAAATTGGAAAAAATGAGCGATCAAAACATAAATACACTTCATATAAAAATACTCTACAATGTAACTATGATTTTACGTTCCGAAAAGAAAAAACATTATTTTAAGCAATTGCAAAGATATAAGTTTGATATGAAAAACACTAGGAATGTTTTAAAGCAAGCTATGAATGTTTCGATTAAACATTCAGCTATTGATAATATCAAGTTGAATGATGAAATCATCAGTGACCCTGTTCACATTGCAAATGTTTTCAATTCTTATTTTTCAAAGATAGGTGAAAATTACGCTCAAAATATTCCTGTGTCAGAGCATCATTTTACTGAATATTTAGGTCAGTGTAATCCCAATTCTGTTTATTTTACTCCAACTAATAGGCATGAGGTTATGGATATTGTATCTTCCTTTAAGAACAAGAGGAGTTCTGGTTATGATGATATAGATGCTTGTATTCTTAAAGGTGTTATATCTTCAGTTGCTGATCCACTTGTTCATATTTTTAATTTATCAATTTCTAATGGTGTTTTTCCTGATAAGATGAAACTGGCCAAAGTAATTCCATTATTTAAGAAGGGTGACAAATCTGAAGTCAGAAATTATCGTCCAATTTCATTATTATCATCGTTGTCCAAAGTTTTAGAGAAACTCATTTATAAGAACTATTAATTATTTGAAGTTGCATAATATTTTGACTAATTCTCAATTTGGTTTTCGAGAGAAGCATAATACAACTCATGCTCTTTTATATTTTGTTGATAAATAATAGCTCACGCAATTGATAATCACTCTCATTTAATTACTATTTTCTTGGACTTCTCCAAGGCCTTTGACACAGTTGATCACGATATTCTAGTCCACAAGTTATCACATTACGGAATACGTGGGAAGTGGTTCAAGAGTTATTTAGGAAATAGAAGACAATTTGTTGCAATTAAAGACAATAATTCAGTAATAAGTGAAGTGAATTTTGGCGTTCCACAGGGAAGTTTATTAGGGCCACTATTATTTATTGCTTATATTAATGATTTTTGTCAGGCATCCGATGTACTGTCCTTTATCCATTTTGCTGACGATACCAGTGTATTTTTTTGCCCACAATGATGTTTATTTTCTTGTTCAAAAAGTCAATACTGAATTACAAAAAGTGAATAATTGGGTAAGAGCCATTAAATTATCGTTGAATGCCCAAAAAACGAAATATATGATTTTTAGTAATACTGTTGACATTTTGAGTACAGCTATAGTTTTGAATAATTTTCATTTAGAACGAGTTTCACATTTTAAATTCCTTGGCATTATTGTTGACGACAAACTTTCCTGGAAGTTACATATTGATTATATATCCAACACAATCTCTCGTAATATAGGTGTTATAGATATATCCCACAAAAATTATTACTTATGTTATATTCGTCATTGATATTGCCTTATCTTAATTATGGCGTTTTAGTTTGGGGCAACACTCACCAGAACCTACTGGATAGAGTGTTCCTTCTACAAAAGAAAGCTCTCCGTGTCATCAGTTATCCTTTCATACCCTCCCACTCAAATATGTTATTTGTCGCTAATAAGCTGCTAAAAATTAAAGATTTGTATCTATTTAATTTGGGGCAATTTATGTATACGTACAGCAACAACTCACTCCCCTCCATTTTTAATTCTATGTTTCAAAGAAATCAATCATTCCATGACTATCCCACTCGACGTTCCAATGAATTTCACTTACCTCTTCTACGAACAATTCTTGCTAAGAACACACTTATCTATTCTGGCCCAACTTATTGAAATTTTTTGAATAATGACATAAAAATGCACCCTCTATATTTTCATTTAAAAGGAGATTACAGTTTTTTTTTATTGCAATGTTATGTTCCTACAGAATTGAATCAGCCTGTTGGCTCATTTTAATCTCTTTTCGAAAAATTTTGATTACCAATAATATACTGTCACATATTTTCTCGTCCCTGTTATCCTGTGACACTTACAGAGTAGATTCGATTCTACTTGTATTACTTCCGCATCTATTTCTCTCTATTTTTCCATATTTCCGTATCCTTTCCACGCATTCCATTATTTTTTTCGATATACTTCTGTCGAGGATCGCTGGATCTGTTTTGCCTTTCTGTCCGTTGTATTGTCTTCCTATTATGTTAGTCTTGTCTCGTTCTGTCTTGTATTTAAGTCCCCCTTTATAAGTTTTGTCGTCCCAGTCTCGTTTAATGTTCATTCGCCTGTGTATGTGTGTCTTTTTGTTACTCTGTCTTCTTATTGGACTTCCAAATTTTTTTTATCCGACTTTATTCCCAATCTTTTCCCCCTTGTTTGCATCAGTTCATTTTCTATTGACATTCTGTACCTGAGGGACCCACATTCTACAAGCATTGCCTTTTTAGTGGGTCCCCCCATTTTTCGATATTTTGTGTAATGTTACATTGTCTATATCACTTCAGTCAATTTTCATTACAACATATTTGTTACCCCAAGGCTCCACAATTATGTTTTCTCAATTTACTTTGTTTTGATTATATGCAACCTTATTCTCTGTTACCAAAGAAAGTAGAATGTTTATGTGTTTTTTTTCCAAAAATGAAATAAAGTTTGAATTGAATTGAATTGAATTAAGCGGGGTTCCCACTATCACGATTGGCGCCACGATTGAAATCGTGGTCTTAATCGTGAAGCAATCGTGGTGATCTTATCAGATCGTATTACATTGTATCAGATCTTGAGGTCAATCGTGACAATCGCGTTAATCGTAGAAAATTTTTGTACGGTTCAAAAATGTTCTATGATTAACACGATTAATTTTTGATCGATATCATCGCATCAGATTGTCTTTAATCGTATCAAAATGCAGCAAATCTTATGTAATCGTGCTTCATAATCGTGTTGATCGGGAGCGACTTTTTCACTTTCCTTATGCTTATTTTCCACATTTAATGGTACGTTCCCACTGCCGATCAGATCAACTCGATCAATCCCGATCAAGCTTTTTTTAGCCTGGTCCGGCTCGCTCGGCATTGGTATTCGGGGTCGATCTACCTTGATCGGCATCGCTCCTGCTTCCTTCACGATAATTTTGGACATGTCCAAAATATTCGAGTAGGAAGCCCGAACACCAACAGCTCGGGTAGTGATCGAGAAGAGATCGTGCTGATCGGGAATCGGTCGTATAGAAATCTAGTGTGGTCGGGACGGATTTTTCCCCGAGCTCAGTTCCCGATCATCTCGAGTTATACTCGAATGCTACACGATTGATTTCAGATCATCTCGATCCAGGATTCATCAGTTTCATGAATAACTCAACAGCTACACGACCGATACAGGACTGCTATCGATTGATACTCGACTAAACTCGATCATGCTTCGACCGGCACTCGATCAAATACCGAGCACTTTTTGACAGTGGTTGCAGCAGGTGCAGACGTACTTTCTTAGCACTCATTTATTGTTCAGGTATTAAGAAAAAACATATGCAATCCTTGGTCACGTTAAAAAGTTAAATGTCGTCAGTTTCTTCATCCACTCCTGGCCCACTGAAGAAAAGAAAAGGGCCACGAAGAGAGGGAAAAGAGAACAAACCCTAAACAGCAGACATGACAGAATTAGACTCTCCAGACAAAAATACCAGAAGTAAGAAAAGAAATACAACTGAAACTGAGAAAAAAATCGGTATTCTGGTAATATGACTGTAACGTGAAAGGAAATTTTCTAGATTATATACTTTACTTATAAACTGAGAAATGTTTCTTGAATTCTTTTGCTAGCTTGCCTGTTTCAAAGTTGAAGTTGGTTACGTTGATATAAAATCTGTTTCTTACGCTGACGTGTTAAAACAGTAGTTGTAACGTAGATTCATAAATGCTCAGTGACTTACTTTACTTTTATTTACGTAGATGTTACACTTTTTTTTATTGAGAGTTGTATGTACATTGCTTGAAGTCCACCTCGATATCGATTGGCTGGGATGAGTTGACAAAAAAAAAATAAACAACCAAGATTTTCATCATTTTTTTGCTAGTGTAAAATGTTATATTATTTTATTTTCATGATAATGTACTCTGTTCCACATATCAGCACACTTCATGAATTTAGAAATTCATATGATACATGTATTTTATGTTGCACACTCTTGGGCCTATATAATTTATCAATGAATACATAGATATTTTTCATTCACTTTTTCATTCTTTAATAATGAGAACAATAATTACAAAGATAACACGACTCATTTGGGGTGTAGAACAGTCAATTTTTTTTCAACTCTATATAATGGTGCATTTATGGGCATATAGGCCTTTGTTTCATTTTAGACCAAATTGATTTCAGCCCACCTATATGTCATGCACTTATACGAAGCGTGGCGGTGTGACATTTCTTTTTTTTTAATGAGACATCAAACTTAGATTTGCTATTCTTCACATCCAGTGAAAATATCGAATGCATATGTACGAACCTATTATAGGTATTACACATGGTGCAGACAGAGTGCTACAAAACTGTCTCTTATTTAAAAAGATATGAGCGACTGAATGAAATCGTTACATTAGTCAATAGAAAGAACATCTCAAATTTTATTTGACACAATGATAATCAATCTTCGTGCAGGTGCTTTGATCTCCATGAAAATTTGTGATTTACAAGTCTGTTACTTTCCGCACTGATATCCTACTTGACTGAGCAATAGTGAAGCCGTAAAAACTGATAACGAATGCGTCAAAAATAGCTACTAAAAAAGGATAAAATAAATGAATACAAAAGAATGCATTTTCGGTACCTTTTTGAGTGGCTCACAAACAGTAGTGATCAGTCTTTGTCATCGTTTTTTTTTTTCAGGAAATATGACTACAGAATCGAAACGCCTGCACGAGAATTGATGATTGTGGTTTCAAAATAGGAAGTGTTCTTCTATCAACTATAGGTTTTCCCGGCCAATTTCGCGCTTTTGTCAGTCCAATTCCTAATTGCTGCATTCAATTTAGCAAAATATACCAAAGATGACATGTTCGGCATAGTTTAATTTTATGATCGCTTCATTCAAATTCATTTTGGAGCATTCAAATTACCTTTAGCCTCATTCTATAAGAAACACTTTTTCTATTGAAATTCGTAACACAAGCACTATTTGGTTATTCGTTCATTCAGTTTAGAATGATAGTCACGTGCTCACGGACATGCTGCTCTCGTTCATTCCAATTCATTTTTGGGCAGTCAATTTAACATCTTTTGCAGTCAATTTAGCACGCATGTTTTTGCTTCTTTCTTTATTTTCTTAACATAGTTATTGTTTTCCAAGCGTCATTACATTTCATATTTTCGTACTCATTTCAGAGATTTTGGCAACATTTTTTTCTCTTTAATGTGCTTAGTGACTCTTCAATTCCGAAGATAGTGCAACATGTGCATGGCCACAACTTATCTCGCCGTTGAGCGCTTTATTCCGTGTGTCGGCCAGTTATAGGAAGTCAAGGTTATGATCATCAACTATTCCTATAATTCGTTTTCTGTCCCCTTGAGAAATACGTCTGTATCTAACTTGTGCCGTCATGACTGTAAGAAGATGAAGTTAAACTAGAGTATTGGTACATGTAGGCCTAAAATGGCATGTATGAAAGAAAAGGGGCGTTACAGAACAGCAAAGTTATATAATATGGTAAAAAGTACGATACTTTTACTGCTTAACAGTGTGTGGATGAAACAATAAGTCACATAGAAATACGCTTTTAAATGTTATCACCTTTTCAAAAAAAAAAAGAAATGACATGACGTTAATTTGAATGAACATGTTTGGAATTTGACTGCCCATACGCGAAATTGAATGACTGAAATATCCCTTTCGCCAGTGCTGGCGAATTTGAATGACTGAAGAGCACGTGCCAATTTGAATGCCCGTTTTACGAATTCGAAAGGCACATGTGCAAATCTCATTGATTGGAATGCTAAATTGAACGAACAACTTGCAATTTTGAATGACCGAATGTGCAGTGATGAGGATTTTCGCTAAATTGAATGAACCTTTCATCAAATGGACTGACAAAAGGGCGAAATTGGCCGGTAAAACCTATACTTAAGATAATCCTTTCTTTCGTTCATTCATGCTTTTGCAATTAAAAGTCAGTTTGTAGCACTCTTTTTAGCCACGCCGTATTCAAGCAGAAATACTGAGTTGTCTCATATAACCAAACGAATACTGTAACCAATTCTTCCTTCACCCGATCACTGTACGAACCTGCCGACCCGTTCGATGCAAGATCTTACACAGATCGAGTCATGTCGAGCTGGTCTAGGAAGTCCAGTAGAAATCGAGTATTGACCGCGTAGCGATCGTGTATTGATTTTGTGTATATCGGGATGTTCGAGTAGAGATCTGTGTGGCTGTCGAGGAGAGATTCTGGAGATGTCGAGAATGGTCGGATGCTGATCGTAAAAGATCGAATAGCGGTCGGGAAGGGATCGTGTTGAAGGACGATCGAGCATTTGGTCGGGATTGCTCTGGCAAAAATAGGTGATCGGGATTGATCTCGCTTGATCGAGTTGATCTGATCGGCAGTGGGAACGGGGTATAAGCGGGGTTCCCACTCTCGTGCGATCCATTGCGAACGCCACGATTGGACATTCGTAACTGATCGTGGAAAATTTGTTGAACTCGTCTGAAATTTCACGTTTGGATACGAGGTTATGCGAGTCAATACGTGTTGGTACGCTTGGATGCGATATGGTCACGATTGGTCTATTTCAAGCGATACGATCTGTCACGATCTGGTCTGCCGTTCAAATACGGTCCGACAGGATTGTCCTGATTGAGTTTACGATTTGTACCGATCTAACATGACCATTACGATAAGGATCCCCGATGTGGTACGTGCAGCAACGTACTGATACGTTCCAATACGAATACCGCAAACCAATACGGGCTACTGAGATAAGATACGATATCTTTTACGATCGGGATCAGAAGCGACCCCGATTTAAGGCGCGATTGGACCCGAATGGGAATATTATAGTCCGGCTGACGATGGATTTCATTGTTTCTCTTAATTTATGCAGAGTGATTAGGCCTATTAATTTTATCCACAACCATTGATGATGGCAAGGCTTGACAGGTTGACGATGATGACAACGTAACCTTTGCAGTATTGCTAATGACGATTATGTTATCACAGAGAAAGCAGCACCCAGGCCAGCCATAACCTCAGATATTCCCTCGTCTGATATTAAACGTAAAGAAATTAATAGATTATTAAATCGACATGCTCACCCTCCCCCTCACAAAAAAAGAATGAAATAACGAACCCAAATACATAAGATCAGATGATTACCCCTCTTCCCCAGAAAAAAAAACCCAGCAAGACAAAATGACCTTTCTCTCCAATACATGAAAAAAATCATTATATGATGAAATGGAAGCTAAGAAAGATGGGATCATTTTGAATGTTATGTAACATAGTATTATGTGTTATACACGCTCGTAATAAGAAAGTTGGCCAAATGGATAGTATTGCTTATGTGTTCGATTTCATATTCGCAAAGTGTATGTATCATATGCCTTTTAATCGTTATCTCATGGGTTATAAAAAGTTTGGTTTATTCGGCTTGATTTAGAGTTTTACTTAACAATGTTTAACATAACTGATACACACACATAACAGAAAAGTGACTCCCTAATCAAAATGATGTCACTTTTTAACAAAAAAGGAGGTTTTACGCAAAATTATTTCGCAGGGGTATATTGCTACACTTATTGAATAACTAACTGTGAAAAATAATAAGAGTGATCTTCATCGTCATAATCACACGGGTGATCTCACATCCACGACAATGGTCACTTTACTTTTGCAGTAATAATGAGAGTTGAAAATAACCATTTCCCTCTAAAATTATGCTCTACCAAACATACAAAAAAGGCATTGAAAAGTGTCAAAATAGATGTAAAGGGGTCAAACGATGGCTGATGAAACAACAACTCTTAATTACTATGTACAATACACAAACAGCAGGATACTGCACCCCCCCCAAAAAAAAAACTCTGTAATATACTTTTAAAAATTAACCATTTGTCTTTGATATGTACCCATTCAAGCACGATTCATTAAATTATTCTCATCTTTGTACTGACGTTAGTCAGTACGTGCAGACATACAATTGCCAATTTATTTGTGCTCATTTGTTGTTTTCGTTACAAAAGTTATCCCATATACAAGTCTTGTGTGTCTGTATAATGGTAATAACAACTCATTAATGAAAACATCATTAACATTATGTATGAAAACATCAAAAAATCTGTAATACAACTTTCATTTTATGAAATCATTAAAAAATGATTTTGATAATGTACCTTAAAAATTACGACAATTAAACTCCACACTGTCATACAATTTACCGTTTGGAAATAATAATCTAAAGATGCAGGCTACCACCTATCAGAATACAAAATGAATTACTTTATGAGTAAAATAAGGGCAAATGGGCAAATAATAATAATAATAATAAGCGGAAGTGAAGTGAAAAAGTCGATCCCGATCAACACGATTAACAAGCACGATTAGAAGAGATTTGCTGCGTTTGGATACGATCCTAGACGATATGATGCGATGATCACGATCAAAAACTAATCGTGTTAATCGTAGAAAATTTTTGAACCGTTCAAAATTTTCCTACGATTAACGCGATTGCCACGATTGACCTTAAGATCTGATACAATCTGATAAGACCATCACGCTTCCTGCACAATTAAGACCACGATTTCAATCGTGGCGCCAATCGTGATAGTGGGAACCCCGCTTTACCCTTATTTTACTCGCAAATTGTATATATTTTGTATTCCGCGAGGTTGAATGAGGGAGGGGTGGCACAATGAAATATAAAATAACACCACTGAAACATCCACCAGAAGCAGAATGTTCCGTATAACCCACAAAGTAACTTTTGTGACTTTTGAAAAGTGAATATTGTCGTGGATATAATGTCACTCGTTCATGACTCTAAAGATCACTGTCTTTATTTTTCACATATAGAAGTTAGTCAATAAGTGTAGCAATACCCCTGCGAAATAATTTTGGAGTGGTTCAGGAGTTATCTAACTAATCGCAAACAATATGTTTTTCTGAACAATTATAACTCTGATATGAGAGAACTTCAGTGTGGCGTGCCACAAGGCAGTTTATTGGGCCCGTTGTTGTTTATTGTTTACATTAATGATTTTTGTGCTTCGTCCGATGTGTTATCGTTCATACTTTTTGCCGACGATTCAAATGTATTCTACTCACATGAAGACCCAAATACTCTTGTGCAGACAATTAATTCTGAATTACAAAATTTATGTGAGTGGATACGAGCAAATAAGTTGTCTTTGAATATTCAAAAAACAAAATATATGCTTTTTAGTAACACTTTGGATAATTTGAATGCGGACATTTGTTTTGGTGACGCTGTCTTAGAAAGTGTTTCCCATATAAAGTTTCTCGGCATCACAGTTGATAATAAACTTTCTTGGAAATTTCATATTGATAATGTCTGCAAGAAAATTTCACGTAATATAGGTGTTATTAATAGAGTAAAATTTTCCATTCCTCAACATTCTTTGTTTACATTGTATTCATCTTTGATATTGCCTTATTTAAATTATGGAATTTTGGTATGGGGAAATACGCATCAATTATTGTTGGATAGGGTTCTACTGTTACAAAAGAAGGCTCTTCGCATTATTTGTAATACCGTTCCATATTCTCATACAGATCCTTTGTTCTTTGATAATAAGATTCTCGAAATTAAAGATTTGTTTTTATTACAAATGGGGCAATTTATGTACACTTATAATAATAATTGTCTCCCGTTAATTTTTAACTCTATGTTTATGCGTAATAGGACATACCATAGATATTCAACTAGACAGTCAAATGAATTTCATTTACCTCTGTTGAGAACCTTGCTAGCTCAGCAGACTTTTATTTATGTAGGTCCTAAATTCTGGAACTCCCTTCCCATGGATATAAAAAATGCACCTTCATTAAATTCTTTTAAAAAGAGATTGAAAATGTTTCTTTTGAAGTTTTATAATGTAACCGAATGAATTTAATTTTGTAGGCACGTCATTGTCTTCTCTTCTTTCACTATAGGCTGCGTTCTCTTGAGGCATAGATATTTTTTACTGCGTGCTAGTATTCCATACGTGCTCTAGTCCCACAGTTACAAACTCTTCCGCTGGAAAGCACCTCGACAATGTACCACTTTCGAAGACGCTTGGCTAATTGTCTCTGTGGGCTTTCGCCCTTGGTGATTGCATCAAAATTATTGAGGATTTTCTTTCTTTCTCTCCCTCTCTCTCTCTCTCCCTGTTTCCCCTCTTTTTTGTTTCCTCTTTTCACACATTTGCTTTTTTTTCCTCTCTATTCCCGACTTTCCCAGTTTCCCGCACTCTTTGTAGTTGTAAGCTTTTCATCCCCCTTATTTTTCCCTTTCCCAGAGGTACCCACATGATACAAGCCTGGTCTTTTGAGTGGGTACCTCCACTTTTTTTTTCGCAGAGTGTATATAGAATGTATGTATCTTTTTTGTACTGATTATGTAGATATGAACATGTTGTTAATCCTGTCTGGTTATGTATATATTGTTACTCCCATGTCAAACTCATAATATTGTTTCTTGTACATTCTGTTGGAAAGAAAAAGTGAAAATAAAGTTTGAATTTGAATTTGAATTTGAATTTTGCTGAAGACTTTTTTCTTTGTTAAAAAGTGACATTATTTTAGGGAAGTTACCTTTCTGTTGTGTGTGTATGTCGGTTTTCTTTAACACTGTTAAATAAAACAATAAATTAAGCCAAACCAACCAAACTTTCAATACCACATGAGATAACAACATTTTGAAATAAAAACGTATATTATGATACATACTATGCGAATATGAAATCAGACACACAAGCAATGCTATCAGCTCGGCCAACTTTCTTATATTGAGCGTATATAACACATGTTACCATTCAAAAAGATCCCATCCTCTTTTTAGCTTCAATTTCATCATATTTTCTTCCTGTATTTCAAAGAAAGGTGAAAATATTTGTCTTGATCTTTTTTTTCTGGAGAATATGAGGCAATGATGTGATCTTTTGTATTCGGGGTTTTTTTTTTGGGGGGGGGAGGAGGATGAGCATGTCGATTCAATAATCTGTTAATTTCTTTAGGTTAGATTAGAGGAGCGACTACCTGAGGTTGTGGCTGGCCTAGGTGATGCTTTCTATCTGGTGATAACGTAATCGTCATTCGCATACTGCAAAGGTCACGTTGTCATCATCCTCAACCTGTCAACCCTTGCCAACACCAGTGGATGTGGATCACTCTGCAGAAGTTGAGGAAACAATCAAAGAGACTTGAGGACAAGATCACTGATTGGCTAGCTGGCTGGCTGGCTTACTCCTGCCCAGCATCGGGACCGAACGCTATTTTGGCCGAGTCTCGTACACTCGTTTTCTCTAGGACGAGACATTTCTCGGATTTGATTTGTTCATGCGCAGAGGTAAATTTTTGCCCCCCCCCCCCAAAAAAAAAAAAAAAAAAAAAGAGAGACAAAAAGACGAATATACACAAGAGTAAACATGAAACTTATACGGGACTGGGTTGAATACTAGTATGAAATGAGACAAAACGGGGCAAAACTAACATAACAGTAAGAGAACAGAACAGACAAAAGCGTTCAGCAGGGACAGCGATCCTGTCAGAACTCTGTCATACCCCATTCATACCTCACTAGACAAACCAAGGAATTCCATTTGCCACTGTTTAGGACGATGAATAAACAAAACTATACATTTATACCCCACTAGACAAACCAATGAATTCCATCTACCACTGTTTAGGACGATTTTTGCAAAGTTTATATTCTCCTTCGCTGTACCTAAATTCTGGAATTCCCTTGACAATAGCATAAAAGAATCTCTAAGTTTCAACACTTTTACCTTGAAATTAAAGAAATTTTCCATTAATTCTTATATCACTGGGGATTTGCGTTTTTGAAAGCTGCTAACTGATTTCTTTGCTGTTAACGTCTTTACATTATTTGATTTATTTCATAACCGTTATAATATATTATTCATATAATAAATAGCCCACTTCTCGGTAAGACCAAAGTCTCATGTGTCCTGGCATCGACCCTTGAACTCTACCTCCTTTGCCCTTTCCTATGTCTTCCTGTCCCTTTCTGGCCTTTGACCTCCTGTTTATTCTTTCCACGCGTATGTAAGAGAGCTGCTTTATTTCTGTCTGTGTGTGGGTTTCTGTGCGTACTCGTTTTATGTTCTGCTTCCCAAAGAATATGTATAATTGTCTCGTTGCATTATTACTATAAATTTCACTACTCACGAGGGAACTGCATTCTACAAGCTTGGCTTGTTAGCAGTCCCCTCCATTTCCGACCTTTTCTTTGTTATGATTCAGTCACATTTTGTCCATGTATCTCTTTAACTAAAGTATGTTTATTGTTTTATGTCAACAAATGACGTGTATTTAAATTTCATTTGGATATGCACAAGGTATATTGTACTCAATTTGTTTACATGCAATTGTCATATTATATGCTTTGGCCGGAAATGAAATAAAATGAAATGAAATGAAATGAAATGAAATGGGTGATAAAGCAGGTTGTTATGTAAATGGTTATAACAGGTGGTTAATTCAATTCAGTAGAATAATAACAATATTGCAATGGAGAAAAATAGTTTCTTTTTGAATAAGTATATAAAGGGAACATTCTTTTAGAGATTATTAATTGGAACAATACCAATTATCATATACATGAAGTAGTGTATCATTGGAGTTTGGTTGAAAATAGTATTGCACAAGTTAAACATTATTTGGTTGAACATAGATCATGGATAAATCATTAACCAAATGATATATGAAGTTATGAGCTCATTTTTTTTAATATATTGATATCTTATAAGTGCGGAGAAAAGAAAACAGCATCTCCATGAGTTCGGTTTGCTTAAGAGTGTAAAAGGCAATGTACCTTTCAGATAAATACTCTTGACTGGAGTAGATATGTCTTTGTAAAAACAAAGCAGTTCAATAGTCTTTGATGCTTAATGCAAAGAAACATGAAATAAGTGTGATATCATATACTTTTGGCCAGAAATGTTAAAAACAAGAATTTAGCTGGAATGTATTATCTTATATGGTAGCTTCGGTATATTCTCTAATCCTAATTTAAAACAATGCAGCTATTAATAGGTTTGTTTGTCTGTTTGTTTGTTTGTTTGATAGATACTTTATTTTCTGCAAATCAATATACATAAGTTACATAATTATGAACATGTGGGAAATATACAAAGTAAATTCAAAACAGAGTCGTTTGACTTGCATAAACAACGATATAAAAGGAAATTAATGATATAATATACAGTATGCATGTCTATGCAGCAGGGATTACAATAACAATTGTAGTTAAGAAGCGATTATGCAGAGGGCCGCCATTGTAAGCATTGCTTGAAAAGATGGCCGGCCCGAGGAAAAGGAAGGGACGTACTAGATTCGTAACAATACAAATTCTGCCGCGAAGATAGCAGGGGAAAATAAACTCTGATGTGTGATGGTGGTGAATGTGCGTGCAAGTGCTTGAAAGTGCACAAGGGCAGATAGGCTAGAATTAAAAATAATAGAATTGGTTTGCTGGAAGAGGGAACGATATGCGATGTTGCTATCGGTAGACCAACATTAGTCATACAAATTTAGTTCGTTTTTTAAGTATACTGTAATAAAATGTGCTTCTTTAAGTTTGCTTTGAATGAAAACAAGGAGGCACACTGTTTCAACTCCTCAGGAAGAGTTTTCCATGTATCCGGACCGTGATGTCTGATCAACTTTTGAGCAAGTAAAAGCTTTAGATTACTTAAATGAAATTCCTGGGAACGACGGGTAGGGTATGAGTGAATATGGTCATTGGTTACTATATGGCATTATGAAAAAGTGGTAATAAATTTCGAGTGTGTTTTTAGGCGATAAAATATGGGATCGGTGTGAGCCAAGAAATTTGAATGTGTGCTTATATACGAAGAGCCTTTTTCTGGAGAGGAAAAATTGTGTTCAATTTAGTTTTGCTACAGTTGCCCCACATGATATTGCAGTACATTACATATGGTAGAAATAAGGTGTTATATAACATTATTAAAGTTTGATCATTAATTAAGTATTTTATTCTCCTTAAAACACTCGGTTGCGAAAACATTTACCATGTTAAAGAAACTCTGTAGTCAGATGGAAAATTGCATCGGATATGATTTATAAACATTGCAGAGAGGTTGAAATGTAATCGCATCTTTTTTTTATTGTGCTGTCCAGAAGTAACGTTAGAGTGGGTAGGGGGGGGGGGATGACATATCATAGTACAAGTTGTGTGTGGGTTTTTTTCATATTGCCATTGCTGTAATGAGAGAAATATTATCATGATATGACGTAGGTGATAGAACGATTGTTTGCCGAATTTAATGCTAATGTATGATCAGCATGCAATACTATTAATCACATGTATTAAACAAATGCACAAAATATATATCCTTTATTGGCAAGTTTTTAAAAAAGCGCCCATAATCAATTTATGATTTTGGCTAAATATGAAAACAGCTACAGTTAATTTCAGCCAGAGCAGTTTGTAGAGAAATTCATACTCTACTCAACATCTCCAGCTATTCATTTTTTTGTTTTGCCAAACTGCATTTCTGACTTTTTTAATTGTGTTTTTTCTTCATTTATTTTAGTACATTTGGTACGATTTTGTGACGCGGTCAGAAACATTCCATTTTATTTACAGGTGTGAACACTATAGTAGAGGTCATATTTCTTAATTTATTGAAGGGTTGTAAGTCTGCTCAAAGGGACACTTCTGAAAATAATGCACATTTGGGTTTATCCAAAAAAAAATCGTTCAGTGTTGATGTAGTTCTATATAAAATGAATATAAATACATACGATTATCCTTGCATAGGGGGTATCAACATCACTTTATTGTCTACAAAGACTTTGATAATATCAAACACATTAACTTTATATATTTTGAACTGTTTCAGTGGTAGCCAAAAGAAAGAAATACATTAGAATACCACAATCATTCAAACTAGTGTAATAATGACTACTTTATTATCCATGAATTCAACTATTAATATGTATTGCCACAAGAACATAATAATAAAACAAATTGTAGTTAAGAAGAGTTAGAGAGAGGTGGGGGAGGGGGAGGGATTTGACAGAATAAATCAACATAATCCAGCAGAGCTTGTATGACATCAATACTTTAGATTGACTTGTGTGCATGCATGACACTCTATAGTGTTCATAAGGGTAAATAATTCTCCATCGAGACGTGTGTTAAAATTCAACATTCAAAAGATTCTGTAAAATAGCTGGGAGAAAATAAATGAGGTATCTCACCTCTACTAACCTGGAAAAAAAGAGATATATCCAGACTACGAGTCCTTGTCACTCAAAAAAAGGTGAGATTCTGTAAAATAGCTGGGAGAAAATAGATAAGGTATTTCATCTTTACTAACCTGAAAAGTGAGATATACCCTTCCATCCATCAAATATGCAAGGGGGTTCTACAAACTTTGTCCAAGGGTTCACAAAGCCAGACTACGAGTCCTTGTCACTCACAAAAAAAAAATCACATATTTTCTGTACATGCTCAATCAAATATAGTCCCTTCAAATTCCTTGAGAAAAGCTTTCATCTTCCAACCAAAATGCAGTTTGTAGGGAAATTCATACTCAAAGTCTGCAGCTATTCAGGTTTTTTTTTTTTGCCAAACTGCATTTCTGATTTTTTTTTTCATTTATTTTAGTATCTTTGGTTCGATTTTGTAATGCGGTCAGGGACATTTATGTAATATTGACTGGCCTTGAATGAGATACCAGAAAATATTCTTTCAGTGCGGGCAATATTTATCTGGTATCTCCCTCAAGGCCAGTCAATATCATAATTATATCCCCTAGGTAAATCAGGAAAATGTGTGAATACGGCTATACACTATGATGTAGATCAAGCCACATTTGACTACCTGTAGATCATCACCAACATGTCGAATAATTGCAAAATTGTTCCTCAATGTATATCATTCAATTTCAACTTCCAAGATACATTTGTGGATGTAACAGGCGAACTTCAAACATCTGAATGTATTTACACATTGTTTTTGCTTCTGTTTCAATTTGGAGAGTTATAATAACTGATGGTCACTGTGCAGTTATTGACAACAAATGGCCTAGTCATTGTTTGACGCGTAGTGCTGCTGGAAGTGGTCGACCTTGTATGAGTTGATTTATTGGCGTTCTTCGGTGCGTGCGTCCCGCGGATTTGTGAATGTCTCCCCTTTGTGACTGACCGGAATGTTTACACATAAGTGAATGGCGAGACACGGATGTAGGGTAATACCCACTAATATCGCCCGCTGACCTCGACGACCGATCAAAATACCAACTGCATGTACAATTGCCCTGCAAAACTACCTCATATAGGAAATGATTTGTTGTTTTGACCATTAATCTGTTGACATCATGTAACAAGGATTTGCTGGGGAGAAAAGGCCAAATCAATCTTCACATGATGCATGAATCTTGCTACTCGGACCGATACGTTCAGACTTGTTTCTGTGGCTACCATCCTGTCAAGCTTAGCTTAAGATCGTGGTCTTTCATACATTTTTTTTTTCTTTTTCTCTGCTTGTAGGATGCAACGATTTGTCTGATTTCATGTTAAGTGTTTAAGTTCAGATAAATATTGATCGATGATTATGTTCATTCTTTATGTACAGCCTGCTGGAAAGAACACAGTGTCTCACAGTGTGAGAAACACAATGTGAACAGATTGTGAACACGTTGAGAATCATCAGTTCACAGTGTGACACAGAACATTACCATGTGGACACTCTATGAAAACCAAGCCACAGTGTGAAATATCTCCACACTGTTAAATTAGAGCGTTTTGACATAGTCGACAATGCGACCAGCACACTGAACTGTGGGAAACTGTGTTCTTTCCAGTAGGGCAATTTGCATTTTCATTGTTGTATATGTTTGTGCTCTTATTTGTTTGTGTTTGTGTTTGTGTTTGTGTGTGTGTGTGTGTGTGTGTGTGTGTGAGGGTTTGTGTATTTGTAAGAATGGAAAAAAAGAGGAAAAGATCAAATTTACGAAGACAGGGTCGAGAACTATAACATATTGGATGACAATCGATGAACAACCATAATTACTGTGCAAGGTACAAGAGTGGATAGTCACCATGCTGCGATTGCAATCAGTATTTGTCTCAGTAGCGCAAGGCGTGTGTTGCGACACGGATTATCGCCCCTACACGGATTGTCGCCTCCTGCTCGGGGCGACAATCCGTGACGGGCGCTGGCGGCACGGATTGTCGCCCCCGTCACGGATTGTCGCCTGGCGACAATCCGTGACGCTTGTGCAGTTTCCAGTTTTTGACCTCGAAGGCGACAATCCGTGTTGGCAAAAAAATTGTTGCGACACGGATTGTCGCCCCGTATCGGATTGTCGCCCCGGGCTCGAGTGGTTCCTCCGGTGTTAAGCTTTGGTGGGATGGGTATGACTGGTAGGTTATGCGTATATATGTGTGTGTGTGTGTGTGTGTGTGTGTGTGTGTGTGTGTGTGTGTGTATTGTGAGCTGCATGATATGTGATGTGTATGATTTGTTGTGTGTGTGTTTGTGTGTGTGTTTGGAGTATAATAATACAATATGTAGAAACTGTGCATGTGTGGTGGTTACAAAGTGGTAGTGGTTTGTTTGTGTGTATACGTGTGCCTGTATGATTACGTGTGTATGCGGAATATAGTGGCGCTACTGTGGCAATACAAACGCCTTCAGAATGTATGAGCACGTGTTTAAAGAATTCACACCAGCGTTGATCTAAGAATAGTATGGGTGTGTCAACCAAATATCAGCGGCCAGGCGGGCTAGGCGAGAGAGAGACCGAGAGAAAATACACACGAGGGAGGTACCCTCCCCAAATGTTATTTGTCTTTGTTCATTTTTCCCTGCAGTCATTTTCTTCCATCAGTCTTATAAACTAGAACGTCCATACCATTATTCTTTGTCCCAGAATAGGTTTGGCATGCTTTATGCATGAGCGAATAATTTCCACACGCCGTAAAAAAATTGTCAATCGTTACTTGATTTTAGCACAAACGAACTGCCATTGCACACCGCTAATACATACGTAACATAGGCGCCGGAAGTGGGGGGGGGGGGGGCAAAACGCATTTTTGTCCCCCAAAAAGCCCCCCCCCCCAAAAAAAAAAACAAAAAAAAAATAATAATAATAATAAATAATAATAATAACAATAGAAATAAATGAATAAACAAAGAAAATAAAATAAATATGTATATATATATATATATATATATATATGAATAAAAGGGAAAAAATATGGCTACAAACGGCAGCTTTTGGACTGTAAAATGTCAAAATTTTCAAGCTCGCTCGCTTTGCTCGCTCGCATCCAGCAGTTGAGCCCGGTGCGCCTCCCCCTTAATTTCTAAAGCGAAAAACATAGCTACGACGGCAGTTGTTGGACTCTAGAATGTCAAAAATTTTAAGCTCGCTCGCTTTGCTCGCTCGCATTGAATCGTTATGCCATTCACCTTATGTTGCTGACAGTATATAATTTGTCGATATATATATATATATATATATATATATATATATATATATATAATAGATGTGTGTGTGCGCGCGCGCGCGCGTGCGTGTGTGTATGTGTATATTGTGTAACATATGCATGGTCTAATCTTGAGCCCCCTCCAATGTTTGCCCCCCCCCCCCCCCCCAATCCAAAACTGCTTCCGGCGCGCCTGATACGTAATACAAACAAACACCAACAAACACTCAAACAAACCTCATAATGCAAACAAACCAACTCAACACTTTTTTCCTTGATATTTATTGATTTCATTCAAATCATTCATAAATCGACCCATTCTGGGTGCAACACGAACAAAAAAAGTTACAAATGGCATTTCGAAACAAAAGCAAATCCATTTGTCAATTTATACCACAAATAATCTCACTTCAGCATAGATAACTCGATTATAGACCAACCCTACTAATAATTTCTTCACGAGAAAGTTTTGACATGTATAGGGCCCTACCAAACCTATATTCCTTGAATATATTGGTTTGGATCATGTAACACCTTCTTACTTACAAGGGCATATACATAAAAAAACACACGAATATATTACACAAATCTAGAATGAAATCAGTCATAAAAAAACCCACCATCCCCTCCCATCCCAAACCGAAACAAATCTAGGGCCTACATCTATCCTAAATATTAAATCCTACCAACATCCGTTATACCATTTATAACTATCCTTCTTCAAATCCAATCCCCAACCCACCAACCCCTGATTAAACAAAACCTAAATCATCCCACACCCACATTCACCGACCCAAATACATACACACACACACACACACACACACACACACACACACACACACACGAAGGTTCGTTATTCCGAAGTTTCGTTTTTTCCGAGGCTTCATTTATCCGAAACACACAATTCCCTATACCTAGTGGTTCGTTGATCCAAAAATGAAATTCGGAATAACGAACCTTCGGAATAATGACCCTTCGGACGAATGAGCCTTCGGACGAATGAGCCTTCAGAATAACAAACTTTTGCAATAACGAAATGTAACCCCCTTCCCACATACCGACGCACACCCGAACCGATACCACATCCTTCCTAATGAAACGATTTCCCAATGTTGATAAATAAGACATAATGGACCGTATGCAGAAAAGCAGCATCCGCCCGCACGCAAGCTCCACTCCGAATTCATATACAAATCTGCCAAACAAACTCATCAAATTCAAAGCTGCTGATAAAATCAATATCAATGTTTATGCCAGCAACAGCTTACTAGGTATCCCTCCCCACGCGCAGCTAAAAAACACTTACGCAAAAAACTGACATAATAAACACATTCTTCCATCACACATCATTATCATGTGCACGCGCACATACACACTTCCTTGAAACCTCACCATGACTTTTTACATGGCATGTTTGCATGGATGTAGCCATGTAAGTTATGTGTTAGTATTTCAATGATTATGTCCAGAACGATATTACCCAGCAAAATATGCTTCGAGGGCGGGCGACAATCCGTGCCGCCAACGCCCGTCACGGATTGTCGCCCCGAGCAGGAGGCGACAATCCGTGTCGCAACAGCGTACATGATCTCATTGCTGTTTCACCAAGAAAACAAAAATAAAGAGGCAAACTTACAATTCCTTAAGCTACTAAACTTTTAAAAGCATGAGTTATAATTGATTCCCCGATCCAAATCTTACAGATAATTAATTTGGTTTCCCTAGAATATTGATTGGTAAAAATGAAATGTAAAATCAATTTCTAAGGTGGGTAGGCAGGATATGTGCCTCGCATTTATCATTTTGTAGAACTTGCCAGCTAGCTCATTGACAAAAAAATTGTACTTGTCGTGCAAGAAGCTTTCATGAGTAGAGTTTGAAACGAAACATAATATATATTATTTATACTATAGAGACTTGTTAATGGACTACCACGTCTTTAATGTACATTGTGCCTATTTCTGTTCAGTGACCGTCGAACCATCTGCAGATGAGACGAACAGTTTACTTGTCCAGTGGTCGCTGGCACCCACGTGCTTGGGTACCTACCGAGTGAGTTATCAGCTGCTCCAATACCTAGCTTGTCCTCATCATCCAATCAGTGAGGCACCACAGATCGCCACGGAGGGACTTCAAGACCAAGATTTTCTGCCCAATAGAAATATTCTGACTATTCAGAATCTCACTAACTTTGCATCGTATAACATTACAGTGAAAAAGATATCTCTTGACGGCATTATGATTGCGTCTATATCAGGGGAAAATACCACCAGAAGTGACAGTAAGTTTGGATATCCTATTCAGATATTAACAAAAATAGTCTAGCAGAGAGTATCCTAATAATTAGCCAACAACAATGTCAATTTTCGTACACAAGGATTCTGGAGTCCCAGAGGCGTTAATTTCATTGCTTCAACACAAATGTACATTTTTGCGATGTAACGTTAATTTACTACACTGGGAAGTGGTAACTTAGTATTGTAGACTCAAAATGTTAAACTTTCCCTGCATATTTTGTGATCCCATTGAACATTCCTTGAATGATGATCATCATACATGTCATATCTGTAAATCAATTACCGAGAAAAAACTCTTGGGTGGATGCAGGGTTTTCACACATAAACACACACACGCACACACTCGCACATTCGGACGTACAACCCACAACCCTGCGTAGTAACTTTCTATAAATACCCCCCAAAAAATCACACTAATAGCATCATATGTAATCAAACCCATTGCTTACATCCTATACAATGTCCCAGCAACTAGATTCACCAAAAATCCCCACTTTATGTCATTTTCATTATTGTAATCAGTTCTTTTGATATATTTTGTTGGTAAAAGCCCCTCAACCGATCGAGGGCAATTTCAGTATTTCCGGAAGAAATGTGTCCTGGCCTCCGGTCACATGCGAAAAAGTACGTGGAAAATTTGAATACTACGAAATTCAACTGCGACGTGAAAACCAGGAGCAGAGTGAAGATGTCATGCAGACTAGAGTCTACGAGCAAGAAAATACATCTGTCTCTTTTCATGAGGCATTACCATGTACAAACTACAGTCTTGCAGTTAGAGTACTGAATACGGTTGGAGCAAGTGACTGGACAGAGATTGACATTGAGTGGGACGATGTATCAGGTAAGGGACATGATGAGCCAAAAAACAACGTGCTATTTTGCTGTTGTCCACACACACACACACACACACACACACACACACACACACACACACACACAAACAAACAAATAAAATATATCAAAATGGTATAGCTATACCACAACAGTAAGGCCTTATGATAGATTTGCAGTGTGAACGCCGATCAACGAAACGTCGCAGAGCAAACGGGGGGCACAGCATCGTTTTGAACGAGAATTCAATAACGAATCATGACTTATCTGATGACGCAAACGGCAAAAAAAGAAAAATAAATCTGCAATTGATGGATGTAAAATGACAACTGAATTATTTCCATTGTCACAAAAACAGCTGAGCGAAGATAACTTACTCAGGTAAAACTGAAAAATATGAAGTAAGTGGAATTGGAGAAGCTTTATTTGCAGTGTCGCACTTGAATTCGAAATTTCAGGAAAATCCGTATAACTGAGAATTAGCGGCATATGTGTTTAAAGTGCAGTTAAGAACATTTGACAATTTCTATAAAAATCAAAGAAATAGAGACTAGATACATTTTTGTAGCCTTTAGTTGCTCGTCGAAAATCAAATGGCGTATCTCTCCATGAGTGAGTGCCAAGCAGGGGATAGCGGAGACCATAACAACGTCGAGTGTGTTAATATTCACTAGTGTCGCAGAAATATGGAAAAGGCCGTTAAGATCTTGCGGTTTGATTGTGTGTTTTGTTTTGTTTTTTTAGGGGGGTTAGAGGAGAGGATTGTAGACGTTTCTAGCGTCATCTTGATTTTTTTATCAAGTTGGACAACTAGATTATAAAAACTTTGAGAGTATGTTGTACATGGAAACTCTGGTTGGCAAGCGTATATTTCTTTGTAATAAGGAAATGAATAGGACAATATGAAAAAAAAAAAACAAAGACAAAAAAGAAAATGGCACTGCATTGCAAAGGGCGGAGGGAATCAAAGTGAGAAGCAAAGATTGATGTAAATCTCCGGAAATAAAAGGAAATTCAAAAGATTGAACGAAAAGAACAACGAAAGAAAAAAAGAATAAAACATAAACTTGATACTCATTCTCTCAAAATGTCTGACAAAATGTTCACGTTCTTCAGTGCCTTATAAACCTTTCATTCGAACAACGTGCATGTATGTACATTCAAAATGACTTTCAAATCTCTTTTTGACCATTATCAGGATTCTAGGGGGTTCTGACTCTTATGACTTATTCTTTGTGATTCGCTAAAATTTTTACATGTGCTGTAAAATCACGCTGACACCGCTTGAAATGAATGATATTCGAATGCATATATGATGTGCGTATTCTGTGTTTCATATTAAACAACTGGTTTTCCATTTGTGCGTTCTCCTTTCTTGTTTAGAATGGATATAGACTGTCGACCCTATTACTTTCATATTTTTTCTTTTTCATTCGCAGTTACATCCTTGGAGCCAAACATGATATCTGCCGAATCCATTAACGTTGTGTGGTCAGCAACTCCTGGGGCATCTGAATGCTTTTCTTACAGATACAAACTCGAGTACAGGGTTATTCGTAAAGAATCTTGTGTAGAGTTTTCATTTTCATCAGAGATAGAACAACGTTTCTTTGACATTTCAGAGATCAGTGCGACAAATTTGACAAACCTCGAAACAAATTCAACGTACAATATAACTGTGACAATAATCAACGGTTGGAATCGAACTGTTTCCTCGAGGAGCGTTAACATCACTACTCTACCAGCATGTTCAAACACTGGTAAATTGACAAAATAATAATGTTCTCATGTCACGTATGATCAAGATAATTGTCCAACGATTCAATATATATATTGCAGTATAAAGACACAAAACATTTTTTTTTTCGGAATATTAATCTTGAAGATAGAGATACATATTAATGTGTTTCATTTCATTCTATTTCATTAAATTTATTTCGTTTCCAACGAGGTTTGGATATCATCATGATCACATAACATTACATTTGCTAGTACACCAGTTGTACAAATTAAAGAGACTCGTTGTCATGATAAGGGGAAAATATAGTGTAATAAAACAGTACAATCATTTACTGTGGAATGTAAAGTACAAAAGACAATTTCTGGAGTTATTGGAGTTATTATTATAGCAGTTATTGTCATGTCTTGAATGGAGTTCGCTACCCCAGTTTAATCTTATCAACAGTGTTGTCAACTCCTGATGCAAATGTGGAAATGTTTCAATGAGTTCTTGTTAAGGTTTACATAAAAACAATGTTGGTTTCTTTGTCCAGTCGGACTTGTGCTTGGTTTTTTTTTCTTTTCTTTTTTTGCACTGAGTTGGAAACTAAAGCTTCCTACTGGAAATGTGACATATCTTGTAATCTTGTCTAAACACTCTATTTCGCAGGCTCAGCTTTATCGATTCCTGGCGGGATTTTGGTTGGATGGTGCTTAGCGCCCTCCTGTCCTGGAATTTATCAACTGACTAGCAGACTCATCCATCTAAAATCCTGTCCACTTACGTCACTCGCCCATCACGCACAACAAACTGACATCATAAGAAATTCCACGTCTATTCGACTGTCTCTTAAGGAACCATTTGCCAAGTATAAAATCACAATAAATAAATTATTTAAAAGACGTACCTTCGCCACCGCTGAGATCTTTTGGGTGACCGCTTTTGCAGGTTTGTACACATTCAAATGAATTTAACATTTCATTTCCGTTCGTTTAATTTCTTCTTTCTTTGGGCACAGTGCATTAATAATGAATTAGAACAATGTATTTTCAAAATTCACGTGTATTTCATTCATTATCTTGTTATTTAAGGATGAGTATTCTAGTATTGTATGTATTTCACTTCAGTACTTCTTCGGTAAAAAGTAATATAACATTTATATATTTATGCACCATCGTACAAAAATATTCCAAAATGCATACATGCACTACATAAGAGGCAGTTCATGACAATACATATGGAAAATGCATGTTTTTAATGTATTTGTCATACATCGTACATGAAGTTAGATCGTATGATCAGATCTATTTTCAAAGCTGTCAATACACGTATCTATTTGACATGTAAAGTTACTTAAATTCTAGTATTTTGTTGGGTATTCGCACCTGCTGGTGGCACGCATTCTCCTTTGCAGAGTCGCACAGCGACTATGCAGTCTTTCTTTGATGATTATGCTCTGAAGATAAAGTCTTCACCAATCTGAGCTACCGGAACCCCCTCCCTTCTCAGGGAGACGTTTTGTCATGGTTGCTTGTTAGGTAACTGTATTGCCATACAGAAGAAATCTACTCCATTTTATTTTTTTTAAATATCAGAGGAAAGAACACATCCCTACATACGAAACAATACAAAAGTATCAAAATCCAATAAGAAATTAGGAAAAGATAACTCAATGAAATTTCAAAATTTTGAGGAAAACTCTTCTTACCATGCTTATGAGTTGTTATAATAACTCAAATGGGCAAGTTGATGATGTCATGCCTTCACAATTTCTTTTAAACTTCATAAACGAAATTGGCAAAAAAAAATCTCATTTTTCAACTGTATAAACATAACGCTTGCCTCATAAATGCTCAAATAAAAAGGAACAAATGTTTACTCTGATA
Source organism: Diadema antillarum (assembly GCF_040938485.1). Taxonomy (NCBI): domain Eukaryota; kingdom Metazoa; phylum Echinodermata; class Echinoidea; order Diadematoida; family Diadematidae; genus Diadema; species Diadema antillarum. The sequence continues at coordinate 1,308,024 of NW_027271302.1, forward strand.
TGTTCTTGTATGGGAATATGCTTGAACCTGTGTTAGCTAAAAATAACAATTTTCCGAACTTCACTGAACATCACTGAGAAATTGTGAGGGAATGACATCATCCACTTCCTCGCTTGAGAATATTCCTAACGTTTGGTTAGAAAAAAATGTTTTCCGACAAAATGCAAAATTTCAAATGTAATGTCTTTATGTAGGGATTTTTTTTTTACCCTTTCATGTACAAAATATTTATTTCCGGTATGGATTTCCCCTTTAACAATATTGCGTGCATGAGGAGCTGAATAGTCTTGAATGAGGAAGTTAACAATGGGCTCCTTTCCAATATTTCAGAATGTCGGTCCCTTTTCAATGATTCAGAACATAAACAGCGCTATGCACAACAAAGATAAGAATAGAAGAGAAGAAATTTGAGTTTTACCTTGTTGCCATACTTTGTGATACACACATACATGCATAAACACTTTTATCAAATGCTAAACCTGACTCCCGTTGTGTATGTGTGTGTGTGCGTGTATGTAATTTCGGTTATTACACACTTAATTCATACGTTTAAAACGATTGAACAATCAGTCATCTTTTTCTGTAGATGTCATGAATGTATTATTTTGTTTAGTACGTTTTACTTGTCACTTTTAAGACCTTTTTGGTACGTATTTCAGTGTTTTATCATGCGTTAGATATATAGGAAACATCTGGAATAAGTGGAAAAACAACCTTGTTTAAATGATACTGAATAAATTGATAAATGAATGAATAAGTAATTAAATATTATGTGAATGTATCAATATAAAGTAATGAATGAATATGTTGGAATAACAGTCCATCTTACTATTTGGTACCCATGGTTCTGTTTTGTAACTGCATTCTCATCGCAAAGCACCGACTAGCGCACCTGTCAATGTACAAGTCACTGGAATCACTGAAAATACTATCACTTTTGAGTGGGAAAAACCCCCGTGCAACCGGCGCAATGGTCCCATTTCGCATTACGAGTATAACCTGACAACTCCAAATAGAGGGGATGCCATAAACCGCAGTGGGGTACCTATGGCAGTGACAGACGAAAAAGTGATGATCAAAGATCTTCATCCTGACACTCAGTACATGTTCACAGTGCGAGCATGTAATGAAGAGCATGTTGGACAGATGTCAGAACCAGTCTATACCAGAACAAATGTGACAAGTATGTATGCCTCATCTATCTGTCTATGTACATACACAACCTTTACTCATAACATGTACAAGGTAGAAGTGGTAAAATCGGTTTAAAGCTCGGTTTAAAGAGGTATTGCATGAGCAGAAACCTTAATTTTCTTTTGCTGAAATGAAGATACAAAATCCCTTCACAACGGAAAATAAAAAAACCTTCAAGCATCATTGAGAGAGCAGAGAGGTCATTTTTTTTCCATCTTCATAGATTTTTGTTTGTTATTTGTTGTATTAAGCCTTCAGCAGTAGGCTCCGGCGAAAAGATTCTCATTTAAACACAGAAATGAAATGAGCCCTTGAGAGGTTGCATCATCGACTCCTCTCTATGACACAATATTGCTACTTTTAAGAACTTTAACAACTGACAGTTATCATGTTAAGTCTTTCCATAATGAGTGAGTTTGACTTGCCGTTGCAACGTTCTGTTTGGATACCCAATTTTGTCACGTAACATCGCATAAGCATAAAATTACAGTCATACTGGGTAGCCCTTTGGATTTCCTTGCGTTTACAATCCTTTCTAACCCCTCTGTTTACAGGTATATAGGTGGCTGCAAAGCTGTACTATAACCTGCTTATCTGCAACTCTTATGTCATCCTATTCTTAATAGGTTTCAACCGTGTGCAAGGTTCAAGCTATGCAACAGCCGTGTCCCTCGTTGCAGCGCTGCTGATTCTTTGTCTTTGGGTATTTTTTTTCATGTAAGTAGGCCTATAAGTAAAACAAAACAAAACACGAGGTTCTAGAATATGCAGTGTATTTGCTTTTCCGTCGCTATACACAGCGTATCAAAAAAAAAGATAATTCATCTTTTGAGGGCTATCATTTCAAAATTGTCAGCTATTAATTATGGAGAGCGCAATTCTAATTGTGAGGGAAGAGGAATTCTTCCTCTTTCCATGATGCGTAATTATGTTGACATTATGTCATGCATGACTGGGAGCATGAATTTTAATGACAAATCCACTTTTTTCCAAGTAAGAGGGTCATCGTGACGGAGCAATGTACGTCTCACTAAATGGATGAGGTCTGTCGATGAAAGTGGTCAAATTAACAGCCCAGCCTGTATGACTGCAGGTTTGTGTCCAAGGTTTTTTCTGAACTGTCATGGCCCATATCAATCTTCAACATGGCAACGTTGTCGATAACTTGTTTGCTGCCACAAAGGCTAACTCATTATCTATTTTTCTCCCTTTATAATCAAGACATGGTTTGTTGCTGCGAGCTTTGTGTCGAATATGAATAGAGAAAAATGGTCTTTGTGGGTTGGCTTGTGTAGGAAGTATCAAGTTGTCGACAACATGACTATGTTAAAAGTTATGGACCATAAACTGGTGGCAGAAACCCTAAAAGTATGTTTTCATTCGTACAGGCTGGTCTATTTATTTAACCTTTAACCACTTTCATTGACAGATTCTCATTCATTCAGTGAGACATTCATTGTTCCTTCATGTGTCACTCAAAATTGGAAAAAGTGCACTTTGGCATTGCTGTCTTTAAAGATCACGTGCTCAGTCAGGCATGACATTTGTCAACACAGGTATCAATGGAAAGAGGAAAGTTCTCCTTTCCTCACAACCAACATTGTGCTCTCCATGGCTGACAATTTTCAAAAAGTAGCCCCTCCAAAGTTTGGTTCCCTTTTTGTTGATACACACTTTATTTACTTATTTGTTACCCTTTCAAAGTATTAATTGTTTCTCCAATTGTTATTCATGATATATATTCAAGATATATACGTAAAAATGTGCTCAGGCAAATTATGCGAGACTTGTAGGAGCAGCGGCTCACCACCTTATCTAAAGATACACATGTGAAAGTAGGTGGTTCATTCTTCCAGGAAAACGCAAAGAACTTTAGAATGCATCGGTAATTCTAATTTATATCTAATTTTCATTTACTTCGTCTTTGTCTTTTATCTGATTTTACTCTCTTCATTGAAGCCTAGAAGAGGTGTTCCATGTTTGCAAGCACTAATAATATAGGGGTTTTCCGTCCAATTTTGCACTTTTGTCAGTCCCTTTGATAAAAGGTTCATTCAATATAGCGAAAATCCTCGTCACTGCACATTTTGTCATTCGAAATTGCAACATGTTCGTCCAATTTAGCATTTCGATCAATGAAATTCCCACATGTGCCTTTCAAATTCTTAAAACGGGCGTTCAAATTGGCACGTGCTTTTCAGTCATTCAAATTCGCCAGCACTGGCGGAAAATGATATTTCAGTCCTTCAATTTCGCGCATGGACAGTCAAATTCCGAACATGTTCATTCAAATTGGCGTAATGTTATTTCTATTTTGAAAAGGTGAGAACTGTGATTTATTCGTATTTAAATGTTAATTTTTGTTTCATCAGCACACTGCTAGGTATAGTAAAGATATCTTTGACCCCAAATAACTCAAGTTTGTTGTTCTGTAACGCCCCTCTTTCACACATGTTATCAGAACTATACATGCACCAGTACCATAGATTCACTTCACTTTCTTATGTCCAGTTATGACAGCACGAGTTAGATACAGTCGTATCTCTCAAGAAGACAGAGAAAGAATCAAAGAAGCATTTGAGGGTAATAACCTTGACAATTGATGGCTAGAGCTGACAAAAGAACTTTATTCCTGCACAGTAAAAACATCGATGTTAGATTTAACACCATGGGTGTTAAATCTAACACCGATCAAGTGTTAATAGAGGACCACACCCACAGGTGTAGAAAATGTATCGTGATGGTGTTGAAAAGTGTTGACCTGGCACTTCATGGTGTGAATTTGACACTGTATCTGGTGATATTTTTGACACTGTGCTGGTGTTAATTCACTCATGACACCGCATGGTGTTGATTTGGTATTGATGGTGTTAATGTCAATGGTATAACATCCGTCCAGCTTCAATAGAAGACCACACCAACTGGTGTTGATATGGTGTAAATGTGTCTACACATTTTTTTTTTTTTTTTTTACAAATCAAGTACTTTATCGGAAAATTCCTTGTCTTGTTGAGGTTCAAAATCAACAAGAAGTGCAGTTCCTCAGAAACTCTTCAAAAAACAATTTTAAATTTTGAAATGACACTCGGAGGTGTTAATCTAACACCATAAATGAGCACCGAAAATTTAACACCAGCTCGGTGCTTCATAATCAACACCGGACCTTTTGAAATGTGATGATGATTAACGCAATATCCTAGCACCCACCAAATGAAGATAATGAAACATGCAGATGAAAGAAATAATCACGATGTAAATTGAAACCTCCTTCTCCCAGTTAATGTCAAAACAAACTTAAAACTAATGTATCTGTGAACGAAATATTGCTTTCGAGCATTATAAACACATACACATATTTTGAAAGTATTGTTTCAAAGATGATATACGAATAAAGAATGAATACGAAATTATGAAACGATATGATGCTTGAAAGCAATACCTATTATGAATAAAAATTGAAAAAAAGAATAAAAGCATAAACGTGCCTGCTAAATTGACTGCAGTAAATGCGAAATTGGATGTCCAAGAATGAATTTGAATGAACGAGCGCAGTGTATACGTGATCACGTGACTATATCATGCTAAACTGAATGAACGATTTGCGAAATGGTGCTTCTCTTGCGAATTTGAACAGAAAAAGTGCCGATTCGAATAATGTTAAAGGTAATTCGAATGCTCAAAAATGAAATTGAATGAAAAGATTATAAAATTGAAATACCGAACATGCCATTTAGGCTAAATTGTGCTAAATTGAATGAGGAAATTATGAATTAGTCTGAAAAAAGTGCGAAATTGGCCGGGAAAACCTACAATAAAACGTTTTTTGGTCAAAGAACAATTTTGTCAGATAAGTCATTCGCAGTTATTTACGTGTTTTTCAATTTGAAGAAATAACTCATCATACAATCAAAATAGTATGCATCATTGCAAGAGAAATGAGAAGAATTGTACTCTCACTTATTTCTACTGAAGGATTTCCCTCCCCCCCCCCCAAAAAAAAAAGAAATCCTTGTCAATACTTCTCTAACCTTTCTAATTCAACAGTATCTACTGTAGGAAACGGAAGCCAAAGTCATCCACAAGTGCCACCACTACTGGTGCCGCCACACATACAGGTTGTGGATCTGGAGACTCTGACATGAATCTTAGGTAAGCATATTTCCCTCCTTTTTCTACTGTTCAGTGTCACTAAGTCGTTACTGTAAGTGCTTGTCGTGCTATCTTAATCTTAATTTTTTTAAACTAATTTTCCCTACATGGCATTGCCTAGGTTTGACCTTTTTTTTCCGCAATCATGTCCTTCTCCCTCACAGGGGTAGGGCTCATTGTGAAGAAGTAGAAATGCCTCACGTCATGTCTTGGAAGCGTAAGTAAAATTTTCGTATGTGTTGAAAAAAATGAAGTTACTTCTCTTGCCTGACAAAGTTCTTCGATTAATCGGTCGCAATTTCTGTTCTTATTGTCGCCACACAAATTTAATTATTTTGCCCAACCATTCGCTCAGAGTTTCAGGTTGTTTATACCCTTGCCGTTCTTACCTTTTTTTTTCGCCTATCAAAATTTTGGATTTATATCATAATTTCATTGCCTTATTGCTGCTCAAGTGCTGTTTAATAATCATTTATCAGAAGTTACTGATAGCTCACAAGTCAATTAGACATCATGGACCTGACGTTTGGAACAATCTCCCTGAGCAAATTAAGACAACCAACAAGTTACATATTTTTAAGGCACTTATGAAAAAAAATATCTTTTATCGAAATATAATGATATATGAGTGATAAGAAGTTTTGGGGTTTCTACGTTCACTCATAAAAAGTCAATATTGATATAGTATTAGTTTTAGTACTTTGCTGTGCATCAAAATTGGTGATATTGTATACAGAAGTATGTAGAAGACATACATGTGACACAAAGAATAAGCCAGAATCAATTTAATCAGGTATATAAACCCAGACATTAAATTAATAAAATTGTATTGTATCACATGCACAGCTCCGCACAGCACAGCACAGCACAGCACAGCACTCACCTCAGCACAGTATTATGGTAAAAAATGCCTATTGATAAGAAACAAACGAAAACTATTTTGAATTTCTCCTGTACTTTTAATTTCATAAATTATTACAATATTTTCGATTTGACTATTGATTCTGTTTTTGTAGACACGTCCATTATACAGATATGTAAATCGATATTAAGCTTTGAATTTTACCCCGAGGCCTCGATCCATGTCAAGCTGCTGCAGACGCATGATCGCGGTCTCCTGCTTTTCTGTTATTATAATAACCAAAATATTTAATTTCTAATATCAATTTATTTAAATCCCCTCTGTTATATTCTTTTCTTTGAAATTCGTTTAATGAAACGACGTGATCATATGCTCTGAATGAATATTTCATTATTATTCATATAATCTACAAGTGTTGATTTGATGATTATCCTCCGAACTTTCTCTTTTGTGAGTGATATGCTACATGTTTTATACATCGAATACTGTCATGTTCATAGTGTGTATGTGTATATGTGACCCTGCACCTCAAAACAAACAAAAAGTCGCCAGACATGAATTTTTAGTTTAAGACCATATTCTGAAAGAGCAGACTTTAAGCTTGAAAATGATGTATAAATCAAATCAAATGGACTCTCCTAACCTATCTAAATATTGGAAAGAAAGCACAAACTCAGAAAAAGTGTGAACTGAAAAAAGAGGCTCTGAAGTACAGAGTCTATTCAAGCACTTAATCTTTACCAAACCGTGCTGGCTGTGCAATGAATAGGACAAAATACAGGAAGTAAACCACCAGAGTAACAACAATGAAAGGATTATCAGATTAAACTGAAATTAAGCATACCTCATTAACACATTCTGTTCATAATTAGTGCCAACTTTCAATGCAGTAGCACTATCCTTTCAAAAGGGTTTTTCAGAAATGAAAAAGGGATTCTAAAGACACACCTAATCACACTATTCGACCAAAAATGTTCGAGATAAACTGCTAAAAAAACACACTTTCCTGCCCGTTTTATGATACCAAATTTTAGCATAATGTAAAAGAAGACCCGCTCTTTCAGAAAATATGAAAAAGTCAAGTTCGGCTAGGTTGACCCATTTCACTTTTAATATTTTCAGTCCTCACGCAAAATCAATGTGTGCGACTTTATGTTCGTTTTTAGGTGCACGGTCACATATGTACCTTGAATTAATTTGTAAGACAGTATATGCTTGCTTAAATGTCGTGTAACGTGATTTCCAAATATGTGTATCTTTTGTTATGTGTGATTTGGAAAAAGGCAGAAATAAAATCAATCAATCAATCAATCAATCAATCAATGTCAGGTTGTTCACAGCATTGCTATTCTGTAAAATTGAATTGTAGACACCGAAATATATTATATAAGCACTATTCTGCTTGCAAGCTTATAGCCTTTACATTTGAAGACACTTCATTTGCCAGAAATATACAGCAAAGTGATGTCAGTCATTCTTGGTTTCTGTAGACAACATATACAACTGACATTCATTAAAAAAAAATCATACCCTGAACAATTCTCGCTTGACAAACTTTTCGTTTCATAAATGTTCTCTGTACATGTGTTTCTTTTCATTTCACCATTAAAAGAGCAGAGCTTGACTTTACAATTTCTAACAGAGTGTCTTATTGTACATTTGCAGCTTAAGTGTGTATGTATCACTGCTTATTGTAGAATATGCACAGAATATAATTGTTTTTCAATTACTTTATTTCCTTTATATTCTTTTATCTGCTCTTTGATATTACTATAAACAAGATGAGAAACAATGCCTCATATATTTCCAATCATTGAGATACCGACACTGTAATGTCAGAGCTTAAGCCGGCGCATATTACTTGATTTATTCATTTATTGAAACATATTTATACAGGATTAAAAACGAACAGCTAAAAGCTGTTTTACAGTCCTGTGTAAAACAATGCAATTTCCTGCAAAGGGGAAACTGTAAAAATGACAACATAAAAGAATAATAAAAACATTTTCCAACAGATTTAGAACAAAAGAATTGCCGGACTGGGATACAAATGTGCAATTCTTCCAAAAATTCTGAGTTTTTTTAGTATATGCTGCCCACTATTCACACCAATCAAAATCAATACACACAAGACGCAGTTTTCAGCAACCCCATTTATACAGCATCAGGCACTCAGTTAAAACCACAGTTCACACACAGCACACTCAGTTACACACATACACACACGCAAACACACACACACACATGCCTTCACACAATGCACACTCACTCGTACCACATGCAGTGATACAACACAAGATCACATACGCAAATACTATACTCACACAGACAATGCACATTATACATAATACACCTTCTAGAAACACACGCAATACTGTATACAGTAATACGACACCGGCGTTGGTCATTATACATGTACATAAACGTGTCAAAAAATGTGACGCAACCACCTACATTTCGATATGTAGGCCTACTGAAATACAGAGATGAAATATGGTAAGTGACTGGAAAAAAAATGACAGTCCGGCAGTTGCAAATAACCATCATTACAATTAATCAATCAATCAATCAATGAAAAGAATAAAACCATACGTAATGAAATATCTAAGGAATCCCCCGTGCAGGAAAAGCTCACAAAATTAAAATGCAAGAAAAAGAAAACAATCAAAATTCAATATACACATAAACATCATAGGCAAAATAGATATGTAGTGGCGGCTCTACATATATTTAAAAACATAGAATAACTAAGAACTGCTACAGTATTTCACAATGTATGTCTTTATAAAGGTACGTTTATAAAACCTTTAAAAAAATCAAAAGAGTTGGTGCTTTTTGCAATTCAGTGGGAAGAGAATTCCAGGCAGTGGAGCTCGAGTATCAAATGGTGTAATGAACTAAGAACAAAACTAAATACAAAAATAAAACAAATACAAAACCTTTTATCTCATTTTCTTGGTGGCTCTGATCTCATTAACATAATCGCCTCCAGACAGTCATAAAGTGATAGCTCTGGGAAGAGTGTTTGTGTGATCACGAATATTTTTTCTATAGATATGCATAATCGAGCAACGCAGTGCATGTCGTGATAACTCCGGGAAATATCTATTTTTTCTCTCTTTTTTTTTGGAAAAATCTCTTTGAAGACGAAAGACTTCAGCCTGCTTGTTTCGCTGCGTCAAGTTCCAATGGAAGCAATGATAACGATGATGTCGACAGTTATGACGAGATCAACCAAGGGGCATTGATCTATGAGAACGTCCACCAAGATAAATTACAACGACCAGCGATTCCAACAGACCGGCTGGCGGAGTACATGACCAATATTAACTCAAGAGGGGTCACTGGCTTTCAGGACGAATTTGAGGTAGAGATATTTACATTCACTCTTCGGAACACCTTACTTAACTACTTTCCAATTTACATTGAGCGAAAGCTATTCTGAGTATGACACTTTGAGTTTGATATTGCCGAAAATTAAAAGGGGCGATTGGCAAATAATAGTAAGTGATTTTGAGGAGAAACGTATGTTATCTTTTGTATATTTCTCCTTATTAGGATATCAGCGATTTTAAGAGTAAAAAAAAGTTATACGGATATGTTTATCCTTACTATAGGTATTTCTTAAGACAACTGCATCAAAGTCAAGAATATGTTTTGTCTGTTATCAAGTTCATGTTGTGAGACAATCATTAGCTATCAGTTATATACATTTATGTAATGGTGATTCAGCCCCTCCCCAACACATAATTTTGGATCTTAAAAAAAAGGGGGGGGGGACGAAGTGCATAGTAGCTCTCCAAGGGTTGCACCTATCTGTGGTATGTGATTCTATACAATGGACATTCCTGACCTATCTAAATGATTCTAAAAAGTGCAAATTCTGGAAAAGTATTTTCCAATAAAGAAAAAAGGTTTAGGATTTAGGGTATATTCACGTAATTAATCTCACCGAGGTGCCCTCTGTCCAGTGGTTGGGACAAACGACAGGATTTAATCGCTGTAGCAACCACAATGAAGATATCGTCAGATGAGGCTGTAATAAGAGTTACACACTCATTAAATACAGTCTATTTATAGCTGACAATAATTCTAAACGCATTATCACCATCTTTCAAAACGTTATCAGCCTTGAAAGTGAGGAATGTGTTAAGTGTTTTTAAGCATTGGCAAGAGGCCTATTAAACTTACCTCATTATTTCATTACAAAAAAAAAAATCAGAGTGTATATGAACAATAATGGCTCTTTCAGAAAAAAAAAATTATTCGACCTATTTCGCTATGACGTCTTCATCCGTGCAATTTTGGATCCACACAATTTGCTCCATTGCACGCACGCCGAGAGTCGCGTCCTTATTGGCTAAAACCCTGCTGACGTTCCTACACTCATGTATTAATGCATGTCTGTCGAGTTTTTTCGCATCCTGATTGGTTAAAACCCTACAGCCGTTCTTACACTGATGTATTTAGAATGTCTGTTGAGTTTTTCGCGTTCCGATTGGTTAAAACCTGACAGGGGTTCTGTAATGCATGCAGAGATATACAGTTGGTCGATTGAAGGCACTTCGGCTCGTACGAGTGACAACCATACAAGCATTCTAGGGCTGCACAGTTGCACAGTTGCATAGTTGCACAGTTGCACAGTTGCACAGTTTCATAGTTGTACGGTTTCTTGCATTCTGATTGGTTGACATCCATTCCAGGGCTGTATAGTTGAATGGTGTGTTGAATTTCGTCACAGGCCCGCCATAAGAGCATGGCACACTCAGTGAGCTTGCATGCGTTGCAGTACGTGTATGCGACAGCGCGCTAGCGTAAAGCGCTGTCTCGATCTCAGATTTTCTCTTGCTTCTTACTTAATGAAACTTCAGTGTTCTATTCTCTTGAACCGTCTTATTTGATTTCTCCTTGCAGTTTCCTATATTGTTCAAATGCGGCATCAAGAACTGCAGTAGTCCTCTCACCAAGCGATTGCTGCACTGAAATTTTGCAGATTCATAACTTTTCGACGTACTGTTGGCCTACAGTGTCCCTACGCTCTTCCTATCTTCGATGATGTCTTCTACTATTATTGTCACATGAACTCAATCCATATGTCTAATTTGGCTTCATTTGCTCATAAGCATTTGCTTATTAATAGTCCCTGTCCCATGTCGACTCAGTGATATACAAACCAGTAGTCGTCAACTGGAATCTATGTAAACTGGCATTCTACAGTTGACATGGCAACCGACACATATGCTTACACACATGTGTAATGTATAATGATTATGTATACACATATAATAAATTGTGTGTAAAAATAATTATGCACATACTTTTACTGCATGCATTATTTGAGTGATATAATGGTATCGCATACAAATTGTTAAACAAACAAAAAAATCAACCTTAGAATTAGATAATGTAATCCTGGCGGTAATTTACAATTTCTATGTTCTATTAATGATTACATCTGTTCTAAAATTCGCAAATTAGATTTTTCAATTAGAAGTCACGTATCCGACCGATGTGGCTAACAAGAAAGAAAACCAGAAGAAGAACCGTTTCCTGAACGTCTTACCATGTAAGTTGTTTTCCCCTGACATATAAAACAATTTATGAACAGTAACACACACACACAAAAAAAAGTTTTTGAAAATACTAGTAGTTAATGTTAATGCCAGCCTCCTGGTTTTTCGAATTGTACCATATTCCCAGAAAACAGTTGACTTAAACTGTATACTGCTGCAAACAAAATGCCAGGAACTATTAAAGTTATGGTACATTAGCAAAGTTGCACAGTGCGACGTAATCAGCGCTTTTTTAATACTTAACAATTTCCTCTAGGCAGTTGTTGCATTCTTTGACTTGCCTTTCGTATCACTTTGTTCACAGTAAAGTTGTGCAAAATTGCATTCAACAATCAAACACCTCATTTTGACTGTCAAACTGATTAGAACACACACGTCCACGTCAAGCTCTGCGCATGACAACGATACTCTGTATTGATTTCTCCTTTGTTCATAAATACAGTATGCCTTAATACGTTGTTTTGATTCATATGTCATAACAGACTGATTTTGTTACGAAATTGTCATTTCCTATATTCATTTGTATGTGAAATTCTCCTTGTGTGTGGTTTTTTTTTTTTGCATACTCGATATCACTTTGTTTTCATTTACAATATTGTATTTGGAGAAAGAAAATGCAGAAATAAAGCAAACCAACCAACCAACCACACACACACACACACAGACACACACACACACAGACACACACACACACACACACACACACACACATATATATATATATATATATATATATATATGTATATATATATATATGTATATATATATATATATATATATATATATATATAATTATGTATTTTTATATCTTTCAAAGTCATGCTTATGACTGAGTTAATGTGTGAAATAATCTGTACCTTCATGCCTTGTACAGATGACCATTCTCGAGTAAAGTTGAACTTGCGTGGGAAAGATCCAAATTCTGATTACATTAATGCATCGTGGATACACGTAAGCACAAAGCGCTCTCTTTAAGTTCATATTTCTTTTGTTTATACAATTTAATGCATTACAATGATGACTGGTAGTGATTTAATCCTCTGTTCATTACTATACGTCATAGATTCCATGTATTCAGTGCATAGATGGATTCGTGTCGTGGTTGAGCAAGAACACTTTAAATATGAAGTTTTCTGTTCTCACTCTTGCGTGACCTAACAGATTTCTTTATGCATGTAAATGTGTATGTATGTGTATGGATTATGTGTACTCTATATGATATCATATATACATATTTGTATTTTGTGTCATTTGTTCTCTAATCTGAGCCAAAGTATCACGCCAAATATTCCGATCAACATGCTCTGGCGTCCGTGTCGCGTTGCGTACATCTTTTTATGCATTTTCATCTTCTCCTGGAAAACCAATCGAAGGACCTTGACCTAACACGGCAGATATAACACGGCAGATAGCATGCAAGGGAGGTGTGATCTCAATATGAATAGGCACCACATGCACCCCTCCGACAAATTACGAAATTAATGTTGAAAAAGCCTTCTTCTCTAAAACCAGAACTGATAGAGAGGCATTAATACTAAGTACATGATGACTGCGTACTTTCAAGTTCGTGGCGGAACCAATTTAAGGTGCCCCTCGGGGCCCGGAAGGGAAGGGGAGTGGTAGTGGTCCGAATTGGAGTCTGATTTTACATTTACATCTCTTTCTTTAAAACGCATGGTCAAATTTTTTCCCAACTTTACAGGTATTATCGCAAGGGTGATAAATACATTATATTAACTGTTGTTGTATAAATGGGCATGCAATTTTGTAGGATGCTGTTCGTTATTCCGAAGGTTCGCTATTCTGAAGATTCGTTATTCCGAAGGGTCGTTAATCCGAAACACGCAAATTCCCTATACCTAGAGGTTCGTTAATCCGAAAATGAAAAAGGGTTCGTTAATCTGAAAATTTGTGGTGTTATTCCAAAGGTTCGTTATTCCGAAGATTGGTTAATCCGAAAATGAAATTCGGATCAATGAACCTCCGGAATAACGAATCTTAGGAATAAAGAGCCTTCGGAATAACGAACCTTCGGAATAATGAGCTGTAACCATTTTGTAAATGTGAGAACCCCTGGAGCACAATGTCAAGGAGATGGGGAAAGGGGGAGACCGACAACAACCCAAACTCAAGGAATTTTGAAAGCCTGAAAATATTGGCTCAGTTTGTGCTATGAGTAAATTACATTAGTGGCTGTAGTTTTAAGCTTGTCAATGAGAAAGGCGGTGCCGGCAGGGGGCCGGGGGAAGAATCAAGTCAGGACCCAGTTTTCACATTTTAATCTGTTTGAAACGCCTGCTGTGGCCAGACTTTTAACAAACTTGACAAATGTTATCGCTAGAGTATCGTAGAACATTTGCAAACGTGCATCATTCCCAGAACCAGACGTGAAAAGCAAAGTTAGTGCATTGTGTAAGTAGGCCTACATTGGTGTCTACAGTAGGAAGTCAGGGGGTCGCTGATGAGGGGGGGGGGAGGAGCTGGGGTAAGTTAGGATCGTAAGGGCTTTTTACACTTGTAAATTTTTGCTAAGGCCCCCCCCCCCCTTAGCCCCACCGTTGGTGCGGGACTACCCTCAGCCCAGTTTCTGTTTACACTAGTTTTTGCCAAAGTGGGCTAGCCCCACCGATAGTCCGGTACTATCTGGCCCTGCAAAATAGCAGGGTTAGCACCGCAATTGCGGTGCCAAGCAAGTGAGTGTAAACAGAACGAAAAAATAATCCTGGGCTATAAAGCGACGGAGACGAAGTCCGACCCTCACTGACCAATCAGAAACGAGGTAATCAAGTGCTGCCGGTGCGTGCGTGTACGTGTACAGTACACAGCGTAATCATGAATATTCATGTGGTTTGGAAAGTCCGGGGCTAAGAAATACGAGTGTAAAAAGGTCAGTTTTCTCCTTAGCCTCGGACAAGAGATAGTACGGGACTAATTGGCGAGTGTAAAAAGCTGAAAAAATTGGTACGGGACTAACGATAGTCCTGGGTCAGAGAAAGTCCGGGGTTAAGAAACACAAGTGTAAAAAGGGCTTAACTTGGCAGCCTTTACCACTAGAATAAGTGTCACAAACTCTAGAACCGCCTAATCATAAAAAAACTGCATATGATTAAAAAAAGATCTTGACTAAAACCACAAATGCTCTGAGATAAACATTGATGTACTTTCAAGTGTGTTTATGGTAGGTCCAGGTTTCGGGCGGGGACCGAATTTGAGGCCTGTTATATATATTGATTTCCTGTATGCAGACCCCTCTTCTTTCTTCTCTCCTCTTCCTTTCCTGTCTTTTGTTCTTCGTAGACTTGTATTGTTACCGTCTTCTCTCCTCTCGGTACTGTCTTTCGTCTTATATGTGTGTGGGTAATGTGTGTACGAGTGTGTTGTCCTTGTCATATTTTCCCGGTACACGTGGTTCAGTGAACAGTGTCCGGGCATTAGCATTGATATTCTATTCTTATTTTTTTCCCGACCTGCGTATCTCAATATTACTACGTGTATATCTTTACAAATGACTTAAATAATCTATATCAAATATAATAGCTATAAAAAAAAAATCTCGAGTAATATATTATTTACTCATTATTTATCTAGCAATCCACGTCCCACAAGCTTTGCTTTTAAGTGGATCACTATTTTCCATAATCGAATCTATTTTCCGCACGCCCACGAAGTATATGTATTGTTCCTCCTAATTGTAGTATATATATATATAAATATATGTTGTTATATACTTTATCTCAGATACTACATGAATCTTTTGCAAATGTTTGAACAATATTATTTCATGACATGTATACTTTGTACTATGTTTTGATTTTCGTTGATTGGAAATAAACTATGATTGATTGAATTGATTGAATTGATTGAATTTTGCATAGTTTTCTTAACATCATACTTTGTGTTATCTTTCGTTTTCTTTTGCATATCATTGATGCAATTTTTACACTATTTTTGAACACTCGTATAAATTTTAAGAAATGTATTTTTTTGATTTAGGGTTATGATGCACCAAAGAAGTACATAGCTGCTCAAGGTATGTTGTCCTTCATTTCTGTATATTATGTGTCAAAACTAATTGTGTGTGTGTATGTGTGTGTGCGTGTGTGTCATCAGAACTTGAACTTATTGATCTTGTTATGTTTTACATTGTTTATAAATATGACTGAAAATGGATATATCTGCGGTCTGTCTGTCCGTATCCATACGGCTTAAAAGCCAGTTCAATGAATGAACGATCAATAGATTTACTACAATTACTTTGTATACAGGGTGAAATTTACAATTTCACATTTTTCAATATTCAGTTAATTTATGATATCTAGATATCATGATATTTAGACCATGGGCCAAGACCCGAAAAATGGGATTGGTACCACCTGAGGTGGCAAAACCTTTTTGGTGTCATTTTGTTTGTCGGGCATAGATATGCTTATCAAGTTATGATAGCATTTTTCAAATGAGTAGCTTAGTCGAAATAAATGAATTTTTAACCAATTTGGTCTCGTTTTTAAATCCCTACACTTCTTCTATGCAAAGAAGAGCGCTGTCTTCTGTATGTCCACAGGACGGTGTTCTGTTGTAAACGTGGTGCGCTTAGTCTTTATTCAAGGCAGCGAAGGAAATATCCAAAGGGTTACGATGTCCCCAGCTGTCACGCGGTGCGCTTTATAGTCTTCATCTAGACGGCGAAGGGACATCCAAAGCTTTGTTGTTGTTTTTAGATAAAGGGATATACACTGTATCACGCCAATGTCGCGCTATTTCCATCCAACAATTAAAAGATACTGCAAAAACAATGTACCGGTACACTACAATACGTTGTAATAACGATCATATTGTAAATGAACAGAGTGATTTTTGTTTAACTGATGTATTTGTTGAGAGGATTGTATAAAAACAGTATAGATAATCCCTTTTATTAGGAACTTTAGATATGATAACGGTACATTGTTTTGTTTTGTTTTTTGTTTTGTTTTTAGCAGTGTTTACCAGAAAATTGTTGTTAATTAGTCAAAAACAAAAACAAAAACAAAACAAAAACAAAAAACAGAAACGGAAACAATTTTCACATAATTAGTCCATGAGTCAAGACCCGAAAATGGGTTATTGGTACCACCTGAGGTGGCAAGTTCTAGCTGTGCATTTTGAAATGGCTCATATCTAAGGATTATATTTTGCTATGATAGCATTTCCAGAGTAGTAGCTTAGTCATAGATTTCAGCCATTAACCCGACCAAGACCAAATATTTTTTGACGCTCTTTGACCAAAGACAGGCAGAGTGTGACCTTTGATAATTTCAAGGCTTTTACACCAATTCCTCTGAAATTTGGCACATATATTCAGCATGATAATGATGCTCTAAAAAATGACACCATCAAAATTTCACCGGTTATATTAAAATAGAAGCACAGTGAAATGTAACAACTCACCTTGATCTCCGGGACGACTTCTATTCGTACTTCCAGCTGGTGATGGAGTTGCGTGGCATCAGATCTCTCTTTCTTTCTTCTCCCCCCATTCTTTTTTTCTCTTTGACCTTCATTGTCCTGTCAATGTGTTCTTAATTTCTGCTACAATACTGCGTCTTTACATTATGTGACAATTGTTTCCATGTCTGTGTGTGTGTGTGTGTGTGTGTTTTGTTTTTTTGCCTGATTAACAACAATATTCTGGTAAACACTGCTAAAAAGAAACACAAACAAAACAATGTACCGTTATCATATCTAAAGTTCCTTATAAAAGGGATTATCTATACTGTTTTTATACTACCCTCTAAACGAATACATTAGTTTTGAAAAAAAAAATCACTCTGTTCATTTACAATATTATTTATTATAATGTATTTAGTCCGGATACATTTGTTTTTGCATTATCTTTCATTGTTGGAGGGAAATAAAGCGACATTGGCGTGGCATTAGCGTTTTCACCTTATTGTTTTCACCGGAAAATGATGAGTAATTGAAAAATACGGCAAAATCCACGAGGAATTGCTTTTTTGTTTTTAATAAAGGGATATACACTGTATCATAAGCTTTGGATATTCCCTTCGCCGTCTTGAATAAAGACTAAGAGATGTGGACATCATAACCTCTGGATATTCCCTTCGCTGCCTTGAATAAAGACTAAGCGCATCGCGTTTACAACAGAACACCTGTGGACATACAGAAGACAGCGGTTAGTCTCGATTCAGAAGTATAGGGATATAACAACGAGACCAAATTGGTTAAAAATTCATTTATTATGACTAAGCTACTCATTTGGAAATCGTAGCTTGATAAGCATATCTATGACCGACAAACAAAATGACACCAAAAAGATTTTGCCACCTCATGTGGTACCAATATCTGGCCTTGCCCATGGACTAATTCCGTACATATTCCGCCTTGCGGTCTGAGGTTTGAAACACTACACGCGGAAGTCACAAACTGGAATGGAAACTCTAGACCCAATTATGGTTTTTCCCACGCTTTGTTTTTACAGACTGCTTCTTCATAAGGTTGAAGTGGTTTAATTTTCCCCATCGCATTTTTTTTCCTTTTTTTTTTCCTGTGGATGACTATTATGATAAAATTTCTTGTAACCGCTTGTTAATTATATTTCTCAGGGCCGGCAGTTGCCAGCATAAATGATTTCTGGCGCATGATCTGGAAGTATGGCTGCAAAAGGGTCATCATGCTTACTAATCTCGTGGAGGGCAAGAAGGTTTGGAAAGCGCTGTAGCGATCACATAGAAAGTTGCATAATCATATCTGTCTTGAATAATGTAAACGCTATTTGTTTAATGGTTTGTTTTGTTGGAAAAACAGAATGAAAATGAAATGAGTTGAATTGAACGTACTTAAAAAATATAGGTATACATAAAATGATAAAGAAACACATAGTGTACTTGGATTTTGTGTGTTATGTGTGTTTATGAGAGTGTTATGTGTGTTTACGAGGGTCTGTTGTGAATAATGTAAACGCAATTTGCTCGATGATTTCTTTTGTTGGAAAAAACAGAATGAAAATAAAATGAGTTGAATTGAATGTACTAAAAAAAAATACGTATACATAATATGTTAAAGAAACATATAGTATACATGGATTTTGTGTGTTGTGAGTGTTTATGAGGGTGTCTGACGTACAAGTCGTATAAAGAGGAGGCAAATAATACATTAGAAGGCAATGATAAGGGCTGCCGCTGCGACATCATCATCTCGTGATTCTTAGTGGGTTTTGGTGGGTGCGTCTTAAAAAAATGGATTCTCATTGTGCATCTCATTTCACTGTGAACCATTACCATTTTAATCCATAGTTTCATCTTTAGAGATTATATGAGCTGTAATTTATAAGTTACACAGATCAATGCTTTGGATCTATAAAGAAATCAAAATTTAGAAGAAAAAAAAAAGAGTCTATGGAGCTGAGTAGCGGTGACTGTGGTTTGGTTGACTACTGTTTCATCTTGTTCGCTTTAGAGAAAATGTGAGCAGTACTGGCCAGACGAGAGTTGTTCCTATGGAGAAATTTATGTTGCTGCTAAAAGCAAGGAAGTGACCAAGAATTACACCATCAGGCGATTTGACATTGATGTAAGTATTAAAATAATTTGCTTTGATTAAGTTATTGGAAGAATATAGGTAGGAATACCATCGATACGGTTATTAATATATAATATATATATATATATATATATATATATATATATATATATATATAAGTATGTATGAAACGTTTCTGCAACGTTCACCTAAAGTCTGATTTCTTTGATAATTTATTTTAAGACGAACGTTGCTCATTACTTTCTCTTTAACCTAGCTTCCTATAGTTGTCATGGCCTTTAACTCCTGTGTCATGTTTCCGCGGTACAGTGATCATAAACATTATGTTGCCGATTTGATGCTAAATAGGTCAGCATATGGCATATTCGGATGCCGACAATAAAACGGGGTCATCCCATGAGACAGACAACCATGAATCACACAGCCCACGGGTCATACAGCCCACGAGTTCGACACTAGGCAAATAAAGCCCATGAGTTAGACAGATACAACACGGGGTTTAATGTATTGGTCTCGTGGGCCTTGTTTGCTTAGTGTCGAACTCGCGGGCTGTATGACTCGTGACTCGTGACCCCAATAAAACATAGCAATTAAAATACATGCGGTAACGTCTGAATTACATGTCTAATTTCGGATCAGATACAATAAATCATTATTGTAAAATGAATGATGTTCGTGTCGAATTATCTTGGGCACATAAAGGGTTGGGTTATGGACGCCTTGTATCACGGCAGTATGCATTTCTGTACCATGTACAGACTTATGATCTATCGACAATAATGTGACATTATGTAATGCAGGATTATCATTGCTGTTGTTCTACATTATGTAATCGCGCATACTCATTTGAATATAGAATATTATGAAAATTGAAATTAACAGTAAGGTACTTCCATGCTCTTAGTCAATTTGAAACATGATGACGATCATGTCAACAGATATGATAACTGATTCTTGTCGAAATCACGCAGATGGCTGGTGTACACCGAGAACTGGTGCAATTTCACTACACAGCATGGCCTGACATGGGGGTACCGGAACAGCCTTCCCAACTTATGAACTTCATCGAGGTCACCAGAGAAGGGGAAGGTGCAAGCAAGTCACCAATCATAGTTCATTGCAGGTATTATCGCATTACAATGTTGACGTCATAAAGGAGCTGGTCATTAGAACTGATAATAGAAACTCTCTCTCCTCTCTCTCCCTCTCTCTCTCTTCTTTATTTGTATACCTGTAAGTGTTTATGTTTGGGGTATTGATTGCTAGATTGCTATTGGATATTCTTGATACTGACATCGATACTATACTGTGTTGTATGCACCACTTTCTACCGTACACATGATCGAAGGATCTGAGACGTGATACTAACCAAAGGATGCTAACACACTCATGATAAAGACACTATTCTTTTACTAATCCCAACATGTTAAAACAGCAAAAAACAAACAAACAAACAAACAAACAAACAAACAAAAAAACTGGGAGTCCGAGCATTTGCCTGCTCAGCTCCCAGCCTGTAGAATGACTTTCCATTAGAAATCAGGAAATCCTAAGCTAAAGCAGTCTTTAAATCAATACTCAACCCCCCCTTTTTTTATTCAACTGTGCATTTTTGTCAAGCATAATAGTAGCTATTGTAGTACAGAAAATATGTGTACATATATTTTGCGCTTTATAAGTTCATACTATCATTCATTGTTTAGTTTGATGGAGTTGCTTCTGGGTCTATAATAGACTTAGTTCGTGACAGTATGGTTTTCTTCAGTACAAACATTGTGCTATCTCTTCCAGAGTACATTATCATTAATGTTCTTGCAATTCCACAAGCCCATTTACACACCCTGGTAAAGAGAAACAACAAGTAAAAAAAAAGAGTTATATATATATACATCGGGCTGGATTCAAACTAGGGAGTTCAAAGCCTAAAGGATCTAGAGCCCATCCCTTTCACTACAGCTTTCCACAACCCACGAGGTTAAGTCTGGGCAATTAATGGAATACTATCACAACATCGCCTTTCGCCTTGCTACATGCTGGTGGTGCTTTCATGAGGCTTCATTGGTCCTTTCATGATAACCCGAAAAATCCTAGATGTATTGCCACAATGAACCTCATTTGATAATCTTATCCACTTTTGTGTTTATTTCTTTTTGACAAGCCTCCAAGAATAACGAACTCCCACATAATGCTTAATGCATAGCTGATTAGTGTTTGTATATGTGTGTATTTTTTTATGCGTGAACTATATGCACTATATAATTGTTGCTTACTGTGAATTTTGTAAACGTTGAACAGCTGTACCAAATTGAATTGCTACTTACTTTTATTTGAGAGGAAAAGGATCATCGAAAATGAAAAAAGTGCACCTGTAGATAACATTGTGAAACATCAGACCATAACGTTAAGAAACCGTTATATGATTATCTAGCGCCGGCGTCGGGAGGACTGGTACGTTTATCACACTGGACGCCATGGTAGACCAGATGAACGCCGAGGGAGCTGTTGGTATCTTCAACTTCGTGGCCGGTATGAGGCAGCACAGGGCAAAGATGGTGCAAGTTGTGGTACGAATAACAACAAAACAAATCATTTCTGAGTTCTAAGACTTACCTGAAGCTTACCGTAGCTCAAGCCAGAAGTTTTCATTAGGATACATGTATAACCAGCGTTTCTATATGATGAATGAATGTTACTGATAGAAATCAAAAGATATCACGTGCACCAACCGACAATTAATTCCCCATCTTGATATCTGCTAAGTGTTATTATTATCATTATTATTTTCCTTTTTTTTTACGGGGAGAGCTAATAGATCACGAAGATAGGCCAGTGAAGAAGACTCATAGCAATACATCTTAGCCCAAGTCACTGAAAATTCCAAGCGGTGGTGCTGACGACGTGTTACCATTTCTTTCATGATCTGTTCGTCTCCACTCCACTCAGGAACAATACCAGTTCATCTACGCCACTCTTCTTGAAGCCCTTACCTGTGGAGACACATCAATCCCAAAGGTTGATTTTATGAGGCGCTACAGAGCTTTGAAGACACCAAGCCCTGATACAGGGGTCACATCTCTTCAAGAAGAGTTTGAAGTAAGACAAAAAGAGCCGAGAGACAGATAAAGGATTTTAGAGATTATTTCATATTAGTAGCGGATCCAGAGGGGGTGCACCAGGAGCGCGCCCCTCTTTATTTCTTGTTGAAGCAAAAGAAATGAATAGAAAAATGGGGTATGGGTGTGCCCCCTTTAATTTTGTAAAGGCTCCTCCCCTTTTACAGAATTACTGGATCCGCCCCTTCATATGGATATAATGATGAGGATGAATAGTTTGAAAGATGGACAGAATGACTGACAGATAGAATTATACACTGATAGATATTTTAAAGGTATAATTTACCATTTGCAGACGAAACAAAAACCCAGCAATAGTGCTTTAAAATAGTTCTAAAATGTGAGTTAGGGATACAATGTAGAAACAACCACTGTAAAAATTTCAATCGCTAGAATCGATGTTAAGTATTGTTAAATATACAAAATGTGAACAATAGTTATAATAAAAATGTTTCCAGACTAAACCGTCTACAAATATCTCCTTATATTTTAGGCTTTATCGCAAAAATTGTATATGATGGGATGTTTTGTGGTACAACAGACCTACACATATGCATTAAATGTCATATCTTGAAATCTTTTAAAATCACTGTTCCCAAAGGTAAACAGGACCTTTAAAGGAATAGGTGGATTGATTGATTGATTCGATGGGCAAATGTATAAATATATAGATAGAAAACCAGGGAGAGGAGGAGAAATTATATCACTTTAAGATATGAAATGAGATGTATTCAAATGTTATACTACGCTGCTCTTCCGTTAACTTTTAATTAAACATTAAGTGGTTAACCGTAATATGTTATACACTGTACTTTTCATAGGCAATAATTATACTCACCAGGCAGAGAAGCACTATGAAACGCTATGCCTTAGGTGAAATCTTGTCATTAATGATCAGCGAGGACTGAAAATTAAGTCTTGTTTTCTGTGAAATCTGGTAACAGAGGTAGTGGTAAATTTGTAATGAAGCAGTGAGGTGTAACGAATACCTGGCGAGAGATCCTGAGTTCATTTTGCTTCCCACTGGACAAGATATTTTAGTCAAAAAAAATCCTGTAATAACATTTACAGTGTAAAAACGCAAACTTGGATGATTATGCAATGATAATAGTTATGCCCTCAGAAAGAGCATTGATAAGCAAACTCTACCTTAGTATAACAATTTATCATGATTATCTATAATAATCATGAGAAGAAGATCTATCTCCATCTTTCTGTCCGCAATGATACATGATGATATCAACAGCGATGATATGTGTGTTGTATGTATATCAATTGTGTAATTCGCTTTAAATTCCGTGATGCTGTCATTCTACTGCCACTGAAATAGTTGCTAAGATCGTACACCGTAATACCGGGAGAAGACGAAGTCAGCGCTGCTACACGCGAGGAGAACTTGAGCAAGAACCGTTACAGAAATAAAGTTCCCCGTGAGTTCCTTTTCTTTGCCTTTCTTTTCTTTCATATTCCCTGTTTGTAGGCTTGAGACGCTTTCAGAATCACTCCATTATGCTTAGTGGGCACATGTGCAATGCTTAAATGCGTTTACGGCGCACTTGATTGTACTGTAGGTGAGCACCGTGCTGTGACAGGAAAACCCTTTTGACTGAAAAAAAAAACAAGTCCTCATCACCTCGATATAAAACGACAATTGTCAATGCTGAAATAAGGGTAAAGAAAGGAATCATGTAACGTTAATTGGTAATAATAATGAATTTTGGTAGATCAAATTCTATATTGTTATGTGTTATCATTATGTCCCAGACTTATATTGCGGAACTCCACCAAAGCTGAATACTTCACTATATAACGATGAAATGATGGATTGTAATGGTTTGCACTTCCTTCCGGGAACGTTATAACCTTCACACACAAACTCTTTCCCTCTCTCGCTCCTCCTCCTCCTCCTTTCTCTCTCTCCCTCCCCTCTCTCTATTTCTATCTGTCTTACACACACACACATACACACACACACGCACACACACACACACACACACGTACGCACATGTGTAATTGTGATACATAATTAAGGCCAGGAAAAAAATGGGGACACTATATTAAGCGGACGAGTTTCAATATCGGTTTGCTCATTTGAGCTCATTTCTAAATACAGTTGTATAACCAAACAGGCAGGGGGCCAAACCTATTACACAATGCATGTATTTCAGACATGTACTGATACTTCTATTCTCGATCAAGCTCACTCCGTCGTATAACTGATAAAAATTTAATGTTCTGATAATTCCAAGGGCGTATTTATTATTCCTATCAAGGGCATGAATAAAAAAAGGAGGTAAATTTCGATTGGTGATATTTCTGACGTATACTGAACTGGCGCTGGTTCGTATATTCCATGCATAATGTGACATTGCGTCCAATATAAAAGCATGGTATTCATTTACTTTTTTATATTCTGTCTAAATGAACACGTATCATACAATCTGTTTATTATATAAGTATACATACAATAATATCTATTTACATATGATATATATATATATATATATATATATTCACTAATTTGTTGTGCACATACACAGGTCTTTACGAACAATTGATTATGATGAAGTAGAAAATAACGTTTAAAAGTATTGTCGATATATCGTAATTGTTACAATTTTATCCTCAAATCGTTATTATATTATACCGACCCAGCGGCATCACAGTTTGTGTTTGGTATAAACATGCATATATATGTATACATCAACAGACATATAACCGTTTTATCACAATAACTTTTAATCCCATTTCCAATCTTTTCATTCTGACGCAATTCCATCTCTCTGCTAACCAGCCGACAGAGTACGCCCATACCTCATGACTGAAGTTGAAGGTGGCACTAACTACATCAACGCAACTTACTTCCCGGTTTGTTTTTCAGTGATACAATTAGCATTAGCTAATTTCGATCAACATTCCGAGTAATATGAAAAATCGTCAACTTATTTGTATGATTGCCATGTCCTCAAAATGAAGGGCAATCGTATAATCAGGAATGATCCCAGGTCTTATCTTGCTCCCTCACATATAGCAGGAACTGTACATGAAAACGAAAGATTATTGCAAACAGTAAAAAAAAATCCTTTTAAAACGATATATTGCAATAACACAATGAACTGAAGCCTTTTAATATTTATGTGTTTAAACTAGACTGTGTGTTAATCTCCATAATATGTCTGTAAGATACTAAAGTTGGCCATGATAGACATGTTGAATCAGATTTCACACTGCAGATCTCGATGAAATCATATTACGCGTGTGACGTAATGATGTGACACAAGAATACAGAAGGTTTTTTTTTTTTGCTTTTTTCAAATGTTTTAGTCTTCCAATGGTACATTCTAATATTGAATATAGATTCTGAATAATAATTTCAAAAAATGTGTTATTTTCTTATCACCTCCTCAGTGGGGATGATGGGCAGTTTATTGACTTCCAGTAAAATTAGTAGATAATATAGATCAGCATCATTGTTAATGATATATATTTGATAATACATTGTGACTTACAGGGCCGGAAGACCAGAAATCAGTACATCACCACTCAAAGTCCGCTCCCAAACACAGCGGTGGATTTCTGGCGCCTCGTGGTAGACTACAAGGTCACAAGGATCATGATGCTACACGGGGACACGCCTGATGAGGTGGGTATCAGGGTCATACAAGATGTGTGGCTTTCGTGGCACAGTGGATTGTTGAGGGGTGTGTATAAGTTTTGGTCCATAATGGCCAAAAATTTATGACTCGTCATAATCGTGCACATTATGGTCATTGGTCGTTTTGTGCTGTCCTTTAGATTTTCATGTCATTACATAATATGTACAAAAAAAAAGATAATCCCCATCATGTATTATATGGTGGGATTCGTTGGGAGAGTGCTCACATTGGTATAGCTATCAATTATCGTCAGTGTTAAGCCGAATGCCCACTGTGCGACCTGAGCCTGCGAGCTGGTGCGGGCTGTATGGGGTGCCAAGTGTTGAATTGCCTATTTCGTTACGTTTCGTTATGAGTGGGCATTCGGCTTTAAGCATAGGTAATTCACTCGGATTCCTGTGTTATTGAAATTCCTATAACCAGACCTTCGCAAAGTACTGGTCCGAGGATGATGAGCTTATCTGTGGTCCCTTCGCTGTGACCAGCGCCAAAGAAGTCATCGTGCCGGGTATAGTGGAGAGAACATTGACTGTACGCAAACAGACATCGAAGGTATTATAGTAATCATCCTCACCATGTGGATGTGAAAATAAATGAAAGAATGAATAATTAAATAAATGAAAGAATGAATGAATGAATGAATGAATGAATGAATTGATTAATTAATTAATAAATACATCAACAGATTGATGAACGAATGAATGAACAAATAAATAAAGATATACCATATACCAAAACACCATCAATCCTCAAAAGTTACTTGGACTATTTTTGGTTCCTCTGATTTTTTTTTTTTAGTTCGTGTGCGTTTTTACATTTTGGGAAAAATAAATATTTTGACATTTACTCTTGGTATGCTTGGGGTATAACCATGTAAAAGATTTTTTTTTTCGTTTTTTTTTTTTTTTTTTTTTTTTGTCCTGAACTGGTGAACACCTATGAAACGAATGTGTTACACCAGATATCAATCACGAGTTTCTATTCATATCTATTTAAGAATCTGTTTCAATGAGGGGAAACAAACGGTAAAAGACGTAATTTGATATATGGTGTGTGTGTGTGTGTGTGTGTGTTTGTGAGTATGTTTGTGGTCGTGCTGGATACATTGGTGCAGGAATAAAACGTTGAAATGCGTAAACGCATATAATTAGGACGGGAGATTTAAGAAAATGAAAGTGAAAGAACCCATATACTCGTATCTATCATGACTTACTAACATTATCGATTTCGTGATTTTCCATTTAACTTCACCATTTAATCTCACCATTAAGAGACCGTCGCAGACTGTCTACCAGCTACAGCTGGAGTGTAGCATCGTGGAGGATGATGGACTGCCGTCTGCGTCGGACATGATCTTCATGCGGACTCGTTTAAAGAGCTGGCCGACACATGGCCATGACAGCAGTCCTATCCTTGTTCATTGCAGGTTGGTGAAGATAGTTACCAGCTCAGTGACATCAAAGATATTGATAGAATTATAAATGGTTTGGAGGCGGGAAAGGGAACTTCAGAATATTTCAGGTTTCAACGGCCTTAAATGTTCTAAATGGTGGTTATTGCCCTTGCCGAGGGCGTTACAACCTTTCCAATTTAACAAACCGCGCGATTCGTTGTATTAAATTGGTTATTAATGTATTTTGATGATAGATACCGACAATTGGATTTCCCATGGTATTGCTTGATATCTAAATGAAACATTGACATTGCTCCAGCAGCCATAATATTAGTTCGTACATACATTCTCTTCTTATAATGTATGTGAGAATAAAAGGTGTCAGTGCACCTTTTTTTTAAATCATATATATATATATATATTTTGGGGGGTGCGCTATAGTGAATAGATTTATAGATGGATGACGCAGTACAAATACTTTGTATTATTGTTACTATTATCATCATTATCTCTATCAATACTAGTATAAGCCCTTTTTGTCGCATGTCCAATAGGAAACATTGACACGAATGCTTATCTCTCTCTTCCCCCTTTTTTTTCTGTTTCCGTCTCCCGCCCTCGTTCCTAAAACACACGCACATAAATTCTACTCACAGGGATGGCGTTGGAACGTCTGCAACTTTCTGCGCCTTCTTGACTATAATGGACAAGGCAGATTGTTCAGAAGACGTGGAAATCTTTCAGGTGTGCAAGAAAATGAGAGCTGTCCGACCTGAGGCCATTTCACATATGGTAAGCAATGTTGTTCCTCTGTGTTGTTCCTTTAAATATGCCAATAAGCAGTTAAGCCCCATTTACAAGTTATGATTAAAGAAGGTATATTGTACAGCCAAAATTGGGGAGTACTGATATGCCTTTTTAAAGGGATTGACATTGTATACTTGATCACCATAACAGATATTATTAGTATACGCGATCCTTCATTCTACCGTCCACAATAACTGTAGTAAAGTGAAAAGACAAATGTTTCACAGATCATTCATACTTTATGTGTCATTAGTCGTAAGCATTTTTAGTTAACAAGTTATACACCTGTACGAGCAAGGCGGCGCGCGGCGTGAACTGCAGTAGGAATATCTGAAAATAATTTGTACATGAGAATCTCATGTTTGTTTGTTTGTGTCTACTTTGTATTTGTGTTTGCATCTGTCTATGTGTATTCACACCAACAAAATATGATACATGGCATCGTTTGATCTGTTTTCCTTCCCAAATAGAAAGAGTATCAATTGCTGTACGACGTTCTCCAGGAATACATCAGTTCCTTCGAGATCTACGAGAATTGCAGGGGCTGAAATTACATATCAACCAAAAAGTCAACGGCATTGACCAACCACCGAGCTGCTGTTTGAAGGACCACTGTTAAAAAGCCATTCTCAACTCATGGAAATGTTGTTACAAACAATGAAAAGCTAATTCATAGCAAGAGATTATTGAGCAGACAGGTGAAGATATTAGGCATGAATTTTCTTCAGTTTGTTTGCCCTGTGTACATTTGAAATTTGTAAGATCGCAACTTACTGCTAATCTACATCTTTTACAAACATGTAGGGGGAAAAATGGAACCAGCGGGAATCGAACAGTATTAGATGTCATGTTCAATTCCCGCTGGTTCCTTTTTTTCCCGACATGTTTTCCGACATGACTGTTAAAAATGTAGATCAGCAGTTGCGATCTTACAAACTGAAGAAATTCATAAATCAATGTGAATCGACTTTTATGACTTATTCGTCACTGTTTCACCGAGCACACTGTTTGACGATCCTAATCATCATGCTAGCGATCATGATGTACAGTAATTTGCACCAAAGATTGTAAATGATACTTAACCTTGTCAATTTTGTATTTTATTTGGACATAACTGACATGTATACATCCTTGATTTCAACAGTGCCTCCACTTTTCCTGTCTTTCGGGTTGCATCGGGTTTGATGATGTAGAATGGGACAATATACATGCACAATATGCAATATGCATGTCCAATGCACGTCATACTCAAGTCTTAAGAAGGAGCTAATATCGGTTGAAAGGGGACCATTCCTTCAACAATTTGTACAAAGTAGACCATACTGCAGCTATGGGTATTATATAAATCCTAAACGAGTAGAACAAACTGCTACAACTCACTGAAGTTGCATGTATGCGAAATTATTGAACAGTTGCTTCCTGTTACTGTACAGTAGTCTCGACTAAGCTGCATGTGATGATTGTATTATTGTATTAAAGTACACGAGACACACCTGCTCGAAAATGAACCTAAGATACTTATGTTTGTATAACGAGCAGGTGTAATTTGTCAGTAGAGTAAAATCACTAAGGTTCGTGCAGTGGTCGCTTTTTCTGGAAAGCAGCTAAGCTTGTATAATATACAGCTGTATCGTATATTATAGCTTCCATCCCACATGGTTATGCATGCGTGGGTCCGATTAACTTATATACTTGGCGGTTCTTGCTCTTGAGGTTGTACTACACATAAGCAATTAATGCTAGACTGAAGTCTGTGAAGAAGACACGTGCAATGACAAAAAGGGGAAATAAGGTGTGCATTAAAACATTACAAGTATGCTTGCTTAACGGAGAGAGGTAATATAATACACAAACTCATATGCGAGATAATACACCATGAACTTTGATCATGCGGATGTATAGTGTGCGATCTTTGTGTCTGCTAATTCGAAACTCTGTAGCTCGAGTGGCACAAACACACTCAAGTTGAATTCCTTGTATATCTTGGCAGCGTTACACGCATGCTCCACTTATTGTTCGGCCGTTAAAGGAAAATTTGGCACCATCGACAAACAAGGCAGCACTTATATCATCACACAGAATCGGTGATGACCCCCCTGTGGATATATAGTATTACGGAAATGAGAGCTGCATTCACGAGAAATAAGAACACCTTGGCTAGCATTCAGCACACTATCTCTTCTCGTCTTTTCATCTCCTCTATCAAAAGTGTATTTTTCCACAGTGTTCTGTGGCACGTACTGCACAACGCATATCCATAATCCTATGCATGTCATCAATACAACAATGCGTTTCAATGAGACCTCGAGATGATTTTTCAGACTTTTACAATTGAACACAATTATTTATACAGAATACAGAGTTTCAGAATTGATAGTGATTGGGTTGAGGAATAAGTGAACAATGATGGTGACATAGCAGCCACAAGAATGCACGAGTTGGGGCTCAAAAAAGCAGATTAAAAGAAGAAGGCATGCATAGAATTATTACACAGATGAACTTGCAAGCAAGCAGTATTGACATGGAATTACATGTTACATTTCTGAACTACATACATTATTTATCTTGAGCCTCCTCTGTCATCATCAGTGCTCAGTTTTGTTTGAGGTTCTTTTAAAGTATTGCTGTTTTTGCTCAAGGGCCACAATAAATTCCAAAAATCTCTACATGGAACTCTTGATTTGAGCACTACATGATGTGAAACTATGAAAATTGTCTGGAATAGCACTTTAACACGCTTCAGTACTGAGATGATTTTAACAGTACCTTGTGCACGACGTCACTTTAAAACTAATACCTATATGACATATAAAGGCTGCACAAGGCTGTTCATTGTTGTACAGGGTGAAATACACCAGGGAGGGGACCTAAGTATACTGGAAAGAAAATGTTATCGTAACAGCTCATAACTCATACTCATGATATTGCACACTGTGTGGTTGTCGTTAGTCATTAGCCCATTTTTCTCTATAAAACCGAAACCCGATGGTCGAATGTTTTCTGTAAAGTGGTGTCATTGTAGCATGAACCGTATTTTCATCTTCCGCGTTTTTGTTTACAGAGAATATACTGGCATCAACATTAATTGTTATTTTAATATGAGGAGCCAATCTCGTGTGTGAGAGCATAATAACGACATTGCGAAATGTCCATATTGTGAATGACACACTTTTGGTGTTATGTTTTCATTCTAGAGAGCAGATAATTCACAAAAGCTTCCTCGATCAGAAGAAGGGTATAGTCCTTGAGTCAGTTTTGTATTTTTTGTATCTCTCTCACATTTATGCATTTATTTTCACTTCTGTCTGACAGACACTTTATGATTAAAACGAAAGCTTCATGTTGAGAAACAGTGTATTAATATTCAACGAGGAAGCTACATATTATTATCTGCTGCATGTATCACCACGCTCACAGACGTCGCGTCTGTCCATTTTACAAACTCATGAACATTTTCACATGGAATGTACGAAATATTGTGCCGGTACTAGTTGGGCATCTTAGATTTAGATATACATTAGAAACGAAAAGTATTAAGTAAAAAAGCTAAAAGGCTTTGATCACCTTTTTTTTTTCGCAGCATGGCATCACCATGAGAGAGTCAGCCAGAGCAGGCTGACTTATGCTACTGTACATAAAACTTCAATTGACATGCAACAGATCAGTAGGTAGTGTTATGATCAGAAGGCGAATTTAATACGTACTCAGACCAAGTTACCTGTATATATACAGATAGAAAGATAGAAATAATGTGTGGATGAGATAAATGGCGCTTTCTATCAATGTTCAGCCTGGCATCTTATAATGTTTTTAGCGGTTTTTCTGTGTAAAAGTCCTATATTTGGTCACAGAACACATGAATGAAAGCAAAATTTAAAAACCACATCTATAAGCTGAGTAGGAGCAACAATTATGTCCTATATTTGATCAGAGAACACACGAATGAAAGTAAAATGTAAAAACAACGTCTTTAAGCTGAGTAGGAGCAACAATCAAGTACTATATCTGATCACAGAACACATGAATGAAGTTAAATTGAAGAACCACACCTTAAACTGAGTAGGAGCAACAACTTTCATGACTAATCATAGCTCACTCGTAATCACATGTTAAACTGAAGTCTTATTAAAATAATGACGTAAGAAAATGAGACATTACTTTCGTATGCCTTAGTCATTGTGCATGTTCTTAGATACTTCTGAGAATAACTCAGCTTCAGATATTATGTAAAGTGGACTTTTATACAACTTGATTGATAGCTAGCAATCATTGTGTTTGCATCGCCTTTGCACCTATTTTAGTGCAAGATGACAGTTAATACACTCAGCAAAAAAAGAAAGTAAACGCTTTTTCAAGTTTAGATTTCTCATAGAATAATTGGCTGAAAGCTAATGTATTACATATCATAATTTTTTTTATTGAAGGTAACTTACTTGGCTATTAACCTGGTAGGTCAACAAAATAGGAAACTTTACGCATGAGTGAACACCATTGTTTTTCTCTTCCAAGGCACAAAAGTAAAAATTGCAAAACTGAACAAGTTGTCATTCAAGCGTATGTGCTATTCCATGGAACAATAAGAACAAACAACAAATTTCACACAAAACGAAACATGAATCAAGTTGCAAAAATAAACCTTTGATCTCTGTAATATCTGTAAAGCTCAAAAGATCAATGAAGGCTAAAAATAATGGAGGACAATAAAGCATCTTATGTCAAATCTAAATTCAAATGAAATCAGAGAAGTAAAAATCAACAAAAATGGAAGAAATTTGAGCTTTTTTTTCAAATTAAGAAATTGTAAATAGTGTTTGGTTCTTGAAACTGTCACATGGACTCTTAAATCACTAGAATAAAAGAAATAAAGAAAGAAATTCAGCTTATTTAATCATCATTATGCTTATCATTCCCTATAGTCCTTTGAAGTTTGACTTAACAGAAAATTCTTGTTTTTCCCTCTGGTTTCCCACTTTGTTTTTCTCAGAGGTTATAAAGCAATAAAGAGAACAAAAATGTATTTTTCCTATTTCATTCATGTCTCTCATAGTGTAAAACTGGTCTTTTGTTGTCAAAATTATTGCGAAGGGCATTTGCAAATGAAAGAAAACATGCCAATTTTTGCAATTTTTGATTTTGTGCTTTGGAGGACGAAAACGAATGTGCTCACTCATGCGTACAATTTTCTTTTTAATTAACCTATTAGCTTAATAGCCAATTTAATTACCTTTAACATGGTATATAATACATTGATTTTCATTAAAATCTTCTATGAAAAATATCACTTCGAAAAAGTGTTTACTTTCTTTTTTTGCTGAGTGTATAATGTTCTTTATGAAATGACAATTTGTACGGCATTGATGTAACATCTCCTTAAGTTGTTCATATTGCTCTAAATTCACGTGTAAAACATCATGATATCTCATTTTTGCAGTCATTTACTGTATTTCTCATGTCAGGGACCCCTCTGTAAAACAGTGTTGTCACGATAGCAGAGTAAGGACATCCGTCCATTAAAGTATCCATTTTAATGTACCTTTTTTTTGTATATCTTTTATGACGGAAAATACAGTGTAGAATACAACAGAATACATTCCATGTTTACAAAAATAAATCTAATGTACATAATAAGAAAAAGAAGTATTTCGAACGCCGTACATAGTTTAATCTTTTAGAAAGTCTAAAAGAATATAAAGAAAGGACAAGTATACCCAGGAGAGATTTACAGGAAAGCATTGAGAGTACTCTGCAGGCTGTTACTGGTAGGTCTATTATTGACATGTACGTTGTACTTTAATGAATGTACTTTTAAATACCTTTAGTGCCTCAGCAATTAGAGGGATGGTACAGTTTCGGTTTGAAATAGGGCTTCAGGTTTCCAACTTCTTTTAATGGCATTTTTCTTTTTAGATAATGAGAAACCTCGTATGAAATATGAAAGAGCATACAATTTTAAGAGGAATTCAAAGTTTATTTGATGAAAATTGGTTTTGAAATGGCTGAGATATTCAAAACAAAGCAATCCTAATAAAAGGTGGGATCCACCCTCTATTAGGATCGCTTCATTTACTTTGTTTGGACAAAGTGGTTTCTAAAGTGTCTTGCAAAACGTTACAACCTGAATCCTCACCCCAACCAATACCATACCATACCTTTAATGCTCTCTTGATCATTTTTCACTGTTTCTTGGCAATAAAACACCAATACACAGATGCTAAACATCAATCCAGTATTACAGTCCTCATGTTTTCGTTCTTCCACTCTGACTACAGTAACGTGGTCTATAAAGTAACATTTCTGGGGTTACCCCATCAGATTTTTAGAACTGTACACCCACAGAGCTGTGTCTTTCTAATCCGCATATAAATCACGGGATTTGATAATTGGTGGTTTCTGCATTTCAATTACCCTCCCCTAACAAACGCACACACACACACATACACACACATGCACACACAGTCACACACACACAATAACAAAACAAAACAAAATGTGAAACTAGCATACTGATCCCATTCTAATAATTGACTGATAACAAATGTCAACATCATTATAATTCACACTAATTTGATGACTATCAATGAAATTTGATATCCATAGGCGTAATTATATACAGGAGAATTGATATAACACAATTAACGCTGCATGTCTAGGCACTGAAAATGACATCGAGTCTGGGTATTAAAGCACGAAGGCAGTTCGGAATAAGTTCCAGAAAACATACAATTCATTTAAATCAGCTCTGCACAGCGCTGAGTGATAGCATACTCCTCGTGCTTCTGCCTACAAATAGGGTACAATACAGTCATATTCAAATTTACACGCAGTTTGAAAGGAAACAACACATGAGAACGACACCAAGCCGTAATACATTTGTATTCAGTGTCTACACGAGACGAGTCAGACTGTCAGATGCAAAGCACTGATCTTACTTATAATTATTAATGACGGCTTCACAGAGTAAGCTGGCAGAGAAACAAAATAATGATATAATATATTATTATCAAGTTACGTTAATGGCCACTGCCAGATGGGAAGATTTAGGAATGCACAATGGATGAATAAGTCTTAAAATAAACACGGATTGTAGAAACGTGCACGAAACGATTATATCACTGGAGACAGGAAAGTACGTTTCCACAAGAATATCATTTCAATTATAATTTCTATAATAATAGCCGACATCTTGGACTGCACCATGACTTAAAAGTCCCCATCGTGTATCTCGGGGACAAGTTTGATTGCAATTTCAGTAAATTCAGAACTTTCTGTGCCACAGACTGTGGACTGTATGTACAATAATTATTATGGTTTTCTGTACCAATCGGCACTCAAAGCACACAAAGGGTTAGCGTGACAAAATTGTCTAAAGGACGATCGACAGAGGGCGCTATTCCGCTTCTTCAGCCGTGCTTCAACTTTCAGTGGGCAACACACTCTCCGTACAAACTATAAAGAAATTAAATAAAACACACAAGACAAACAAACAATAAGCATTTCAACTCTGAGGCATTCAGACATCAACGAAATAATTGCAGCTGATCAGTGTTTGGCACACAATAATTACATATTCTTTCCTCCAGCAGGAAACGGACTTGGATCTATTTACACGTTTTGGTAGATGGAGTCTGAATCCAGCTGTGTTCTCACCGCCTTGTAGATGAACTCGTACTGTTTCTGCGGATTGAAAGATACGCCATTGTGTTCAGCGTCAGGTTAATGAGTAGGGTAATAGACAATGAAAAAATAATAATGATGCACATTTTCAGAGAAATGAATGAATTTGGAAGAGTAGTGGTGCGATAATATAGACAATATTTGACATTCACTATAATACTTTTTTTTAATAACTGCAACCCTTCGCCTAAAGCACACAGGGTGGTAAAAATAGGCACCAACGCTTGACAAAATATCAATATCTTTAGTATTTTGTGGCACAATTCATTTTTCAACACACGAATAAGTTTATTGGGACCCTATAATACATTCATTTTTTAAAGGAAGAGGATTGCCCACTGTCAACATTATCCTCTGTGCATGTAGACGCTGTGAGTATTCCCAACTTAAGTAAATAACCACAACAAACAGAGAACCAGGAAATGCAGTGTTTAATTTCAGGTAAGGATGGATACATCAGAATTCCTTCTACGAAGTTACCATGGTTACAGCACCAGGGCGAATGGCTCGTAGTCTCTTGCAAGCCTGAAACACGTCGACAACACGTTCTGCCTTAAGTCTCTCCAGCACGGCAAACAGAGCACAAATCATGCCTGTCACACCCTCTCCGTCTCTAGATATTGCAAATATTTTTGAGAAAAGAATCAAATCACTAGAAAGTCAATAACCATGGATCACATGCGATTCCCTATGGTCAGGAATGTGCTTACTTTTTCGTTCTTTCAGAAGAGTGTCGAAAGTGCGTTTGAATTTTGATTATTCTTGTGAGTACGAGCTCATGACGTAGCAGGATGATTTAATACGTAAGGCTC
Source organism: Diadema antillarum (assembly GCF_040938485.1). Classification (NCBI taxonomy): domain Eukaryota; kingdom Metazoa; phylum Echinodermata; class Echinoidea; order Diadematoida; family Diadematidae; genus Diadema; species Diadema antillarum. The sequence continues at coordinate 1,344,796 of NW_027271302.1, forward strand.
TTAACATGTAAGGGAAAAGTTTCTATATTCAAATACTGTCCGGCCTTTCTATCCTTTCTATCCATTAATGAGTAGTTGGAATTCTGTTCTGATGAATGAAATATATTACATCTTTTTAAGAATATATCGTTCATTCTGAGAATGAGAAATTTCAAAGTAAAACGCCTAAATCCTATACCCTGTGAGATGGCAAATCATAATACCACCACTTGCCGCTTGTATTGGAGAGCTGGGGCTCTTCATTTTTGTCTTTCAACATATGAAGATTTGTTAAGATTTGTCTCGTCAATTACTCACTTTTTTGTACAGAATTGCGAGATTACTGATGTAAAATTTTGACTGTGATGGTTCATCGAATTACCCCCTCCCCCCCCCCCCCCCCCCCCCCGCCTGCAATGTCTGTAGGAAGGATATTCCTGAGAGAGCAAGCTGTCTGTTTTTATCAATCACGATGAGCACACCAGGACGAGATTTTGAATAGTCTTGAAGACCATGGAGGAATTCTTCTCACCTGCAGTGAACGAGAACTGGTCCTGTACTATCCCCGTCCTGCCCCTCACTACATCTCGCCTTGGTGAGCTGCTCGTACAACTCCAGGACGTCTTGAATGGAGGACGGCAGCTCGGCCTGCACTGGACATGACTTCAACTGAAGCTGGCGCACTTCATGTACTTTCTGCGGAATACACGCCACACTGAAATTGTGCATCTCCCTTGATAATCATTAATTCGAGTATCACGAGTACCAATCTGTACTACGGAACATGAGATGCTATGTCAACTTTTTAAGATATTAAGGTGTGGTGGTCCAATTAATCGCGTCTTGTGGTTTACATGGGTCCAGGATTTGAACTCTTGTTTCCTTTTAAGAAGTTTTACCCAAACTCAATCACCAAGCCTCCCCTTCCTTGCTGTATTTTACCCATTTGCACACTTGGGTGGAGTAGAGTGATGTGGATTGAGTGTCTTGCTAAGCCCATTAGTTCCATTGCACAGCCTGAACCTAAGACCTTATGAAGTTTGAAAAGTCACTGTGCTGTCAACAGACCACGACTTCCCCTCCACTTGGAATGTTTCTTATTCACCATGTTCACCCCTTCCCCTTGTATTTCAGGGCCTTCATCACTCGTATTGTGTGTTCTTTGTCATCTTTTCATATCCTCAACTTCCTCTCTTTGCCATTCTTCTAAAATCCTTACTGTCTCAATTGTTACATATACAGCAAGAAACGTATATGTCATTTCTGAGATATTAAAATCTACTTGATGATTTACGAACACGAAATTCGATGAGGCTTTACCTTGGAATCGTCTTTGACGACCTGTATCGATCTGCACGTGATGTGATTGAGATTCTCTTTACTCAAGAGGGTGGCAGTGTATGGCCCGTATTTCTGGCTCCCCTTCTCGGGAAAATACGAAGCAAATGACTGTTGTGAGAGAGAAAGATCGACATCAGCTGCAAGGATCGGTCTTTTGGTGGATTTCTTAAACGCTGTATACTCAGATTCATCATTGGGGTAAAGTTTGGTTGACAAAGCTGATGAGTACCACATGAGTCGATTTTACACTACAAGATAAGATTTTTTTTTTTTTTTACAAAGATGTCACAATGAGTATGATTTCAAAGAAAAATTATCTATGCATTTATATCTATACTTATTTATACCAAATATTTTCAAAGATGATTTCCTAAATCACTGAATTCCCGAAGTTTGGCAACACCCATTTCTAAATTAGGTTTTGATTTCTGCCTAAATGATATCTCCCAGGATACACACCTAATTTCATTGTGTTTATAAAGACTGGAGATGGAATCAAGAAAAGGGGAAGAGAGATACAAAGATATCCCTAAGTATAATAAATATAGTTTATAATCATATAAGAGTGAATGACTAGACGAATTTGGCAAGAATATGTGACTGATTTCGTCCTATTTGGTTTGTCAAACTCCAAGGCTACTGATTTCTCTTTTTTCCAAAGTACCACAATCAGAGATATGAATGGGTGTTCACCTTGTCCTTGCAACTTCCGTGGAGCATGAGGATACACGTGACCTTGTAGTCTACCGCCAGACGCCAGAGATCTACCACGGTTTCCGGCAGTGGTGTCTGGGTCCCTATAAACTCATTTTTGTGTTTGAATCCCTGGGTAAGTTTTAAGGAGAAAATCGAATGTGAGCCGACAATGGCTGTGAGTAGTGACGAGAAGCTTAATATCTTGTTATATGTTAACGCTGTCTTCATTCATATCTTGTAAAATAGAGATAGGCATAAAAAACACAATTAATGAAAATAAAAGGAATAATAATGTACAAAATAATGATAACGTTATTTATCATGTTGACTATAATTTGATACAATTATGGTTTCATGGTTCCAGCTAATTCTTTTCCTCAGACAAACGTAAAAACGCTGTTTGCACTTTAATGTTTATTGAAAATACTTCCCTAATATCATTTTTGCAAGTTCAAATGGAAATTACCATAAACGTAAAAAGGTAAAATAAGAACTGACGAGCACATGAAGTATTGTTTATCGCTGCAGTCATTTCGTCAAAGTAGATGTATCTCTAGTATCTCATATTCAATGTATTATCGTTAGATATTTTCCTGGGTAGTTATATTGGATGGAGGAAGAATGGGACAAAGCCTCAATTGAAAGACTGATTAACGATCTTTGTTGTCAAGATCATACGTAGAATGATAGAATGAGATGACAGCTATAGAAATAAGATAAATCAAAATCTCATGTACAGACAATCAAAACAAGACTATTAATACTTCCACAGCCATCACCACTTCCAAGGAGTGACAAGTCGTTACGTAGCGTGATAAAAGTGAAAATTGGGACATTTGGTATAAGATATGATACTAAATACAGTATTAAGACATGGTACAGCTTGTTACAAAAATCAGATATGGTAGCAGAGGACATGATTGTTGAATGGTAAGCTTTGGGCATGGGTGCTAAGGTCTAAGGAGGTACACCACATTACCGGAAGGAAAGAGGCGTTGATGTAGTCCGTGCAGCCATCAATCTGAGTCATGAGGTAAGGCCGCATCCTGTCGACTGAAGTGTGGCAGCGAAGGAAACTCGGTTATATGAGACCATTTTAGACAAGAGACAGATACATTCCACAAACAGCATTGTTTGAATAAGACATTTTGTCTTGTCGCCGGAGTGATCTTCTTTGTTCATAGAGTTATTAGTAGTGACAACATAATGGATAAAACTGAAGAATCGCAACTGATGGACAAGTTGTCATGGTTGACATAAGCACCGATAATTCAGTGTTAAGAATATAGCCGAGATACATTTTTGGGGCATACATACATACCTCTTAATTGCTAGACGCCAGTCGTATCCATTGAACTACTTTATCATATATCATAATATCCGTTCGATAGCCAGAGGTGATTCTGAGTTCTTATGGCTATGGGCACTGCATATTCATCAAGTTTAAGATTCTTGCATAGAAGTGTTGGGGTTTTTTTTCGCACGGATTGACAAACTGCCCTTTGTCGACGTAAATAAATATATGATGATACGCTGCTTGTCTAGGAAAAAGGAGGTCTTATGAATACGCAAATAGTGAGCTCATGATGTTATTGCCTCTAAATTTTCTATTGATCGTGCACAAAATGTAAATGTTAAAATGTTCATTTTTTTTCTTTTTCCTTTTGCTGTCAAAAACATTAACAAAAAACATGTTATCATCGGCTGAGATAACTTGAAAATGGCATTCAGTTAGCTATCAGTTAGCATGAGAGACTTGGCCATAACTTTTGAAGAAAAGAAAAAAACCAACAACTGAGAATTTCAAGATTTCATATACAAACTATAAGGCAAGTTGTAAGTCATGTTATGGAATTTCCTCATTTTTATCAAATTTTGATCAAATTTTCCCTGTTGTGCTAGCACAATACCACTCCTTGTTTTCAGACTAACTTTATCTGAATCGTAACTTAGCTTTAAATTGTCGTGCATTGTACATTGTATGATACATACTTGGAAGTTTGTTCTTGTAGCGATTCTTCATTGAGTTGAGTTGACTTCTGGCGCCAATAGTTTCCGTCTTCTTCGGATGGACAGAGAAGGCATCAAGAAGCTGTAGGTGATGGGAATATGTGCCCAATGTAAGAGATAGAGGAAGTCCTAGACCAAACACTTCACAGTCAGGTGAATGGAAATATGGTGATTACCACTGACAGACTTAGGTATATTGCATCATAGTCATCTCGGTCATCATGGAATGTAGACTCCATTTCACTCGCCTGCTTTCATCAGCAAAAAAAATTGCTTTTTTTCCCAGGCATTCTAACAGATAAGTGACGAAACACTTTTAAAATGCCTATCTAAATGATTGAAAAGAACTCAAACAATCTGCCTTATATCCACACGTTGATATTGAAAACAAGGCAACTCCTCCCAAGACAAGCTAATAAGTGGGTGTCTGGTTGGAAGTTATATGTGCACGACTTTTTGGCATTAATTGTAATGGCCTTCGAGTGCAGAGTGCTATTCAGCGGAAAGAAGGGGAATATTTGATGGCTTGATTCCAGTGAAAGGGGTTATACAGTGAGGAATACGTTTGGACGTTACTTCCACTATGGGAAGGGGCTATGCAAGAAACGGGAATATCAAATACATTATAAGATAGACTCATAATAAATTTTGGATTGGTCGCTTAGTCTTTTGAAGCATCACCCGGAGCCGCACTGTCTGATTCAGTGCCGCCGGGTCCAAACAAAAATACATAACCTAAACCAATACTAAAATTTTCTTTTTTAAAAAGTAAAATAAAATCTCGGGGAATGTCAGATCTCTCTACCAAAAGGTGTCAGTGCCACGTATGAGCTTTACAATTTAAATCATTTTAAAGCTTTTGTTTCCATTTCCATTGGATAAAAAAGGTAAGGAAATTACGTCAGGAAACAGAGGTCTTTATTCGGATGCTCGTTATTTTCTTAGGTAACTTCTTTAGTTATCCCTCATCTGATCTCGGTGATCTTACCCGGAATTCCTGAGCCATGGGGCAGGATCCAGTCCGTGGATCGGTGGCAATCAACTCGGCGTATCGGGCCGGGAAGGCGTCGGGGTAGATTCGAGTGTCTCCGCACGTCTGGCTCTCGAGAAGGGCGTTGTAGATGAACTTGTATTGCTCCTACATACATGTATTTAGTGTGATATACCTCAGTTGTGTCATGTTCACATACCATTATGGTATAATTCAGAGGACTAATGGCTCAATTTATGATGACATAAATATTCGAAATTACAGACACTGAAAAACGATCGAGTAATAATTTCCACATGACGTGACACTCACACCCACAAACACAAGCACACAAACATAATTATATATATATATATATATATATATATATATATATATATATACATATAATATATATATTTCAATCAAGTTTGGAAACATTGTCTTCAATTTTTTTTTTTTTTGCAATGAACATAATATATTGGACCTATACATAATTTATATATAATTTACAACAAACGACAACAGCCGACCAAATCGATTTTAGGAATTTAGCAAACACCTTACCACAACTTGGACCATCTTGAACCTGCATTGCCTTAAACCAGAGACAAAGTTGTAGGCATCCACCTTTCGCTCATGTTTCACCTGGTCCAACATGACGTCTAATGTGATGTACGTGCCCGTTCTGCCTACACCAGCACTGGAAATATATAACACATAATAGACACATGTCGTTCGGCAAAAATTTAATAATCATACTTGTTCATCAAAGTTTCTTGAAGCTACGTTGTGTTTAATTCATTTCATCACATCACGATATTTTGTATCACGTTTCCCAGCTGGGTATAATGATAATATTAAAATGCCGTTGAGGTTAAAAAAAAAACAAGCAAACAGACAGACAAAAAAAAAAAAAACCCACGCAGTCACAGATCGCCCTGCCGATAGTTTCTCGTGGAGGTTGTTCTCATCATTGCAAATTCAGATAAGAGATCTTGAAGTTACTTGTGTATACCTTGTCCACTATTGTTGGATTTTTGCAAATACAGACCTTTTTTGCACTTCTGCGTAGTTTTACTTTACTCTAGTAAGTAGGTGGAGCTGTTGAAACATCATTTAGTTATATCAAAATGTTCTCCTATACCTTTGCCATTGTAATCCTCGATACTTTAAATCTTCTTCTTTTTTTTTTTGTATTTGGCTAATCTAATCATCCGTAATCAATATATTGCTTAGGTACGCTAGGGTAGAAGGCTATTGCCATTTCTGGGGTGCGCTATTGGCATCAGGCTGAACGAATTTGATGAGCCAGGCAAGTGTCATGCAAAATGTCAAAGTCCCTGCTGCAAAGCAAGTAGCGCTTACCCTTTTGGTCTTTGGCTTTGAATTAAGCGTGGCATAAAGAAGCACACTGAAAAATGGCAATGTACCCACCGCATCAAAATTCGACAGATGCATACTGAGTACCTCTACTTCTGTCAGTGTATTCGTTACCCACTTGATTTGCCCAGTTTGACCAAACAATATTTAATCAAAGTGGGAACAAAATCGTAATATGTCTACACCTCAAGGCGTGCAACATTCTGCAAATGTAGCCTTATAAGCTCACCTGCAGTGAACCACAGTTGGGATCCGATCGAGACGCCTTGTAACTTGGATGAATGTCATGAGTGGTGCCGTGTACTCGGGAACGGCCATATCTGGCCAGGCTGTGTAGTGGTACTGAACTAACTCTCTCTGAATGTCATCGCGCTGATGAACCAATGGAACATTTTGGAAGAATGAAGAAACAAAGAAAAAGACGATGTCCTCATGGACAGGATGGAAAGAAGAGGAGGTATACTTGTTTTATCTTTCCTTTTTTTTTCGCCTTGGCACCTTTCTTATAGCGATGTTGTAGAAATAATTAATCAACGTCGTGTGAAATTACACGTAAGGAATGTTCAAGCCAAACAATTATGCTTCACATCAATAAGGAAATGCAGCGAAACAGATCCATATTTATGTATGACTTTAATCTTTATTTTGTCTCGTTGAAATGTTCACAGATTCTCCAGCGCAGCATTGGATGTTGCAGTGATTTTGTTTTAATTAGATGTATAATTAAAACTTCTCAACGCATAATATTTGCCTGCTTACCGTGACGTTGAAAGTCCTGACTGCATAATCAGGGAGAATCTCGGCTTTTACCAGCACAACGTGAATGTTGCCATAAGTCATGGCTTCGTCTGGCCAGTATTTCTCACATTTCTTCTGAAATTTTAGAGAAAATAAGTGCAAGACGAGTTACATTTTAGTCGAAATAGAGCTTTATGTGAATCGTTATCACAAGGCTGAAAGAATTAGTGCAATGGCGTTTCAGAGAATGTAAAAAACCATGCATCAAATTTACGTACTTCATACTTCCCACTGTGTACGAAAGCACTTCGTGAAAGGTGATATAATGTTTATCTTAATTACCGCAAGGTATTTCCAACATTTCGGGATATCACAAAGTGCTAGCTTATTCAGCTTTCCCACGGTGATGGTGAAATTATGATATAACACATCCATCAATCATGTCATTACCATTACGATATTAATAATTATTAGGTCTGATCATAAAGTATACATTTCAACTGTAAACATCAAGTATCAATTTTAGGAGAGATCTCAGGCTGTCAATTTCATAGATAGTCCTAAAGGCGTCACTGTCACTAATATCATCTCAGATTAGGCCATCAATTTTGGGGGTAATGAAAGCAATGGTGTCCAGAAATAATTTCTGTTAAAACTTCTGACGAGGCGCTACGTATAGGATGAAAAACGAACGCTTTACAAGATTTCAACCCGCGTGTTTCAAACATTGTAGATTAATTTTCATTTTGATGTCCTTTTAACAGCGGTTTTTGGCAGAGATTGAGGGAAAAGAAATGTACATTTCTGCCAATATGGATAGAAGTCAAAAATAAGATTATCATACCTTTTTGCCTTCGACCAAGTTGGTTAGCATGACGATTTTACCACAGCCATACTGCCATATCATTCGCCAGAAGTCCTCCAGGGAAGCCACGTTCGGACCTTTAGAAACGCCGAGTGAAATATTAGAAAATATACATCTTGAATTGAACATTTCAAAGAGGTCAAAAGTTGTAAATCAAAGAACATATGATACAAAGTAATGCCTTTATAATGGTATATTGTTATTAATTCAGATTGAGAGGGGGAAAACGACATCTTACAGTCATTTCAACCAAAATGGCAGAAAAGGTATGCTCGCATCCTAGAAGAAAAAATGAAAATTTGACACACCAGTATTATGCCCGTATCCGATTCATTTGAGACTAGACTCGTGCATGTCAATGCCTCCTAACTGTTATATATATATATATATATATATATATATATATATATATATATAGAACTGAATCTTACCTTGGGCAGCAATAAACTTTCCAGGAGACTTGTAGCCCTTGGAATGGTGAGAAAACATAAACATTAATACAGCCATAATATGCAAAACAACACCATTATCAACGTAGCTTTAAGAGAAAGAGAGTAACGAAACAAATGAAGTGGTCTTATCCAGCTTTGTCATATATATATTGACAAAACATTTATTTGAAAGCCATAATCTCTGTTTATCAGTGTAATGAAAGGAGATGTATAAAAGCGAACAAGATTTTCGTTGACCCTTATATTGGTCTTCGCTTAACTTCCTTACTTGACGTGAAATGTCAACATAATGGATCCCTCAATTTCTATTTGAATGACTCTTAGGAGAAAAGGATTTTAATTCCTACATTATCGACCAAGAACATGATTGTTTGTTTGCCGCAAAGAATATATAGGAAAGACGTAAGGTGATATGAATGTCGTTCTATTCAATAATCAATGTCTGTGAAAACATGTGAAAATCAAAACATCATTGAAACTTAGAAGACATGAACGTCATAGTATAAGTAGCCAAGAAGATTTAATGGAAGTAATTGTGCCATCAGTTAAGCTTGATTTTCCGACGATAGGAATGACTTACGTCAATGAAAGAGGCGTTGATGTAGTCTGAGGATGGATCACCTTCTTTCGGAGTCAATTCCACTCGAGAATGGTCGTCTGTGGGTACGAAATTGAGGGACACAATTTTATCCCTTTCAAAATAGATATATTGCTAAACGATTGTTTTTGCCTTCATAGAGGCATAGATGATTACCAAATAATATCGTCGAATTGATGTGGAGAAAAAAAATAAGATAGAACTAGTCCCATAAACCGTTTGTAGAAAGAAAACGTGGTATCTATACTTACATGGAAGAATGTTGATGAAGCGATTTTTCGTCCGGTTCTCTTCTTTAGCCGCCACATCCCAGGGATGTAGTTGCTCCGAGGGAAGACTCTGTGCCAACGAATCATATAGACTTTGAACACTATTCTCAAAATCTATCATCAGCTTACTTTCTTTTAAATGCAATTTGCATGACAATAATTAGTGTGGGAAGTTCCTACATTCAATTAACGTCCTAGAATAAGGCTGATGAGAACCTAATAGGAATAATTCAGCACACAAGTGATGAATACATCAACGGTATTTGCAATGATTGCAACCTTCGGTAGGTGAAATGTTTGGTTAAGTCAGGGAAATTGAGTCAAAAAGAAGATTAGGTTAAAACAGCCTGTTGTCCGTCTCACATCAAACCAAGCCTTAAACCCTACGACGACTCTTAAATTAACCCGAATACTTGTAAAAAATAAGGCCGGAAAATTGTCGAATATAATCGCCATTGCTCTGAGAATTTTGTGATGTAACTAGAGTTACAATCTATTGTTGTTATTTTACGCCTGATTTGACTGATTTTTACTGTATTCGTTGCATTAAACTTGAATATGAGTAAAGCTGCATTAAAAAGAAGCGCTTTTGTAGAGTAGATTGGCAACATCTTACCTGATACTCTGCTTTTAAGTCGAACAGACCTCCCGAATTCTTCTCCGAGAGATAATGGCCGAGCTCACCTACGGGAATGGGCTGGGGCTTGTTGCTTTCAGTCAGTACGTTTTCGTATATCGAGGTTCCCGCCGTGGCAGGGGCTGTCGAAGCCTCCTTACCGTCCAGCGACTCACATGAGGAGAATGAGGGTTGTGAGGATCGGTCTTCACTCATATCTACAATCATGAGAAAAGGTACATATTACATGAAGCTGATATTGATGTCAGAATAGCAATTATTTACTAGAAAATTAAGAGGAAGAAAAGCAGCAAAATATCGCAATACGGCGGTCGAAAGATTTAGATAATTATTATTGACGGTTTGCATGTAATGTTCAGCTGTTCAGTCCTTCTGTCAAATTTTGCCCAAATATCCTTTTGTGCAAATGATCATGTATCAAGTGTAAATGGGCAATATGAAATAAATATGTCCAATTACATGAACATCATGCGTGTGTGCATATGTGTGGATGTGCATGGAGTACGAGCTTATTCGATAGAGCGACGATAACCCAAACCTCAATTTCCATTTGTCAGTCTCGATTGAAATACATAATGTATGCTATAAAACTGTCCTCACGTATTTTACTTTCCCACACACAAACCATCTTTGTTCTTTTGAACAGATATTGACTCCTAGGACAACCTTACCTCTTTGCTTTGGGTGATGGAGTTCTATTGATTCGCTGTTACCTTCGGCCCTGTGAACAAAATCAGAACAGCTATAATTATTAGGCAGCATCATGAAGGTCTATTTTCTACGTCTAATAATAGTGATATCTTTGACAAACTATGACGTATGCGGCAAAGAGCAAGAGCAATCATTCCCTATGCTGGTCTGTGGTATCTGAGAACTCGTATGAGCTGTTGTAGGCCTACATGTCACAGGCAATAATATATAAGTGATTGTGATATGATCAACAAATAAACAATCTGTGCTGCTGAAAACCGCAGGGTACGGTAAGAAGAAGAAATGAAAGTTCAAGGTATGTTTTAGTGAGTTTGTTCGAAAACTGATTGAGGTTTCTCTATTCTGGCATATTCAAACAAAGTGTTGCGCATAAACAACATGAAGAATAAAGGAACCGCACGTCAAGGTTTCCGAAAGAAGACTACAATGTACGAGTATATGAGAAAAGAATAAACAAGTCCTGCCGATCAAACCCAAAGGAATATGCTCTGTATTTACTTTTTACTAATTTTAAGTGAAACAAGCAAAACAAAACGTTGATTTACATACCCCTCATTTTTTATCTTTAGGGACCCTCCTGAGGTTTCCATCCCACGGGCTGTTTCGCCCATAGGTGTTGTGCTTGATCTCTTTCTCCTTTTTCGTCTGCAAATACAGAACACGACAAACGATTGTACAACATATCTCGTTTTAAGCAATGGGTCAATTTGAAAGGCGACATACAGTATTTGTTAACACAAAATTGTATGTGTGTGTGATCGCGTTCATGGTTATTTCTATTCTTTTCTATATTTATATTTAGTTCTAATTTGGAAAATACATAAGAGTCTTTTATCCTTAACACGTAAGTCGCATACTCTGAGTCTCATTAAGTCAACCGGTACGATGGCGTATATTGTAAAGCGGGGTTCCCACTATCACGATTGGCGCCACGATTGAAATCGTGGTCTTAATCGTGCAGCAAGCGTGATGGTCTTATCAGATTGTATCAGATCTCAAGGTCAATCGTGGCAATCGCGTTAATCGTAGGAAAATTTTGGACGGTTCAAAAATTTTCTACGATTAACACGATTAGTTTTTGATCGTGATCATCGCATCAGATCGTCTAGGATCGTATCCAGACGCAGCGAATCTCTTCTAATCGTGCTTCTAAATCGTGTTGATCGGGATCGACTTTGTCACTTCACTTCCGCTTATCATTATTATTATTTTTTGCCCATTTGCCCTTATTTTACACATAAATTGATTTATTTTGTATTCTGATAGGTGGTAGCCTGCATCTTTAGATTATTATTTCCAAACGGTAAATTGTATGACGGTGTGGGGTATAATTGTCGTAATTTTTAAGGTACATTATCAAAATCATTTTTTTAATGATTTCATAAAATGGAAGATGTATTACAGATTTTTAGATGTTTTCATACATTATGTTAATGATGTTTTCATTAATGAGTTGCTATTACCATTATACAGACACACAAAACAGGATATGGGATAACTTTTGTAACGAAAACAAAAAATGAGCAAAAATAAAATGGCAATTGTATGTCTGCACGTATTGACTAACGTCAGTACAAAGATGAGAATACTTTAATGAATCGTGCTTGAATGGGTACATATCAAAGGCAAATGGTTAATTTTTAAAAATATATTACAGAGTATTTCTTTTTGGGGGTGCAGTATCCTGCTGTTTGTGTATTGTACATAGTAATTAAGAGTTGTTGTTTCATCAGCCATCGTTTGACCCCTTTACATCTATTTTGACACTTTTCAATGTCTTTTTTTTGTATGTTTTGTAGAGCATAATTTTAGAGGAAAATTGTTATTTTCAACTCTCATTATTACTGCAAATGTAAAAGTGACCATTGTCGTGGATGTGAGATCACTCGTATGATTATGACAATGAAGATCACTCTTATTATTTTTCACAGTTAGTTATTCAATAAGTGTAGCAATATACCCCTACGAAATAATTTTGCGTAAACCTCCTTTTTTGTTTAAAAGCGACATCATTTTGTTTAGGGAGTCACTTTACTGTTGTGTGTGTGTATCAGTTATGTTAAACATTGTGAAGTAAAACACTATTAAAATCAAGCCGAATAAACCAAACTTTTAATAACCAATGAGATAACGACATTTTGAAATAAAAAGGCATATGATACATACACTTTGCGAATATGAAATCGAACACAAGGAATACTATCCATTCGGCAAACTTTCTTATATCGAGCGTATATAACACATAATACTATGTTACATAACATTTAAAATGATCCCATCCTCTTTCCTAGCTTCCATTTCATCATATAATTATTTTCTTCATGTATTGGAGAGAAAGGTCATTTTGTCTTGCCGTGGTTTTTTTTTTTTTTTTTTTTTTTTTTTGCCTGGGGAAGAGGGGCAATCATCTGATCTTATACATTTGGGTTCGTTATTTCATTTCTTTTTTTTTGTGAAGGGGGAGGGTGACCATGTCGATTTAATAATCTATTAATTTCTTTACGTTTACTATTAGACGAGGGAATATCTGAGGTTATGGCTGGCCTGGGTGCTGCTTTCTCTCTGATAACATAATCGTCATTAGCAATACTGCAAAGGTTACGTTGTCATCATCGTCAACTTGTCAAGCCTTGCCATCATCAATGGCTGTGGATAAAATTAATAGGCCTAATCACTCTTCATAATCTAAGGGAAACAATGAAATCCATCGTCAGCCGGACTATAATATTCCCATTCGGGTCCAATCGCGCCTTAAATGGGGGTCGCTTCTGATCCCGATCGTAAAAGATATCGTATCTTATCTCAGCAACCCGTATTGGTTCGCGGTATTCGTATTAGAACGTATCAGTACGTTGCTGCACGTACCAGATCGGCGATCCTGATCGTAATGGTCATGTTAGATCGGTACCAATCGTGAACTCAATCAGGGCAATCCTGTCGGATCGTATTTGAACGGCAGACCAGATCGTGACAGATCGTATCGCTTGAAATAGACCAATCGTGACCATATCGCAGCTAAGCGTACCAACACGTATTGACTCGCATAACCTCGTATCCAAACGTGAAATTTCAGACGAGTTCAACAAATTTTCCACGATCAGTTACGAATGTCCAATCGTGGCGTTCGCAATGGATCGCACGATAGTGGGAACCCCGCTTAATCAACATTACTGATTTGAAACAGTCCGTTCAACTTGAATCTATTTTTGACTGAGAGGAGGAATCATCTACGTATTTCCTCGCTCCGACCGCATCTCATAAGAATCTTATATGATGTGTAATATATGTATAATATCATCAAGTTTGAAAGACAAGATTTTAATAAAAATGGAAGGTGAAGTCACACCACACTCTACTTACAATATCAAAATAAAATGTCCATTATCTCTTAAAAAACTTTAGAAAAGGACTAAAAAGAATAGCTCTACTTTTTCTTTATGCTATCCACATACCTGTACATGATTGCCGCTAGAATGATTATCATGAGTACAGCAAGGAAGACAACGGCTCCTATCACAGCAGGTAATACGCTGCTATTGCCGGGAAGGTTTTCTTTGTCGGCAGGTTGAAATGGTTGTTGTTCAGCCATTGGAGTGATTGGTGGTGGGGCTAATATAACAAGACTGGGGGTTACTTCGACATAGATAAACCGTCACTAATTTTATCACATTTTTCTATTGGATTCTGTATTGGAGGTGCGAAACAGCGGGAATCCTCTTTATACCGACTTGCCTACAAGCAAATGTATATAAATGTGTAAAACATAATATTATATGTATACACACACACACACACACACACACACATATATATATATATATATATATATATATATATATATGTGTGTGTGTGTGTGTGTGTGTGTGTGTGTGATACGAGGAAAGAGAAAACGGCGTATTGTGGAAATTATAATTATTCCTCTAAATGTTCCTCCATTTTAAAAATCTTTTTCTTTCTTTCCTTTTTCTTTCTTTTTGAAAAAGTGCACAAGTTCAAAAATTGGTTTCAGCCAGGAATCCAGCCCCAGTTTTTGGCATGCAATGCAATGCCAATGCCTAAACTGCTCGGCCGCGGAGACTGAACGGTTCAGGCAGACCCAAGCTCGATTATCCAACGAATCAATTCTTCAATTCCTTAGGTGGGTATTCATTTCAGGGCAGCGAGTTTTGAATAATAACGAGCCACTTGCCTTAGCTGGATCTAATGAAATTAATGTGCCAATGAATTGAGCAGGGTAATGTTTTGTGGGATATGTATATGTACCTATTTGGTAACGCGTGCTATAAGTCTCAGAGGTCTTTTCGCAACCTCACAGTACATTCTATTCAGGACAATAGTAGCTGAAATATCTAAAATAAGAACAAGTGAACGTCAATGAAAAACAAATATAGAGCTATTGCACCATTTTAGACATTTCCCAGGAGATCGATTCCTGTCTGATAGCATACAGTGGCATGACATGTAACAGAATGATTATAAACTACTCGGTATTTACTCGTCAAATGTAGGGTTGTCCATTCAATGGGGTCACTTGGGCTCCCTTCATTGGTGTCGGCGAGGGCGCGAATCTACAAGAAAAACGTTTTCAAAAGTGCCTTTATGTTATATTCTGGCAAAGAAAACATTGGAGTCATATATCTTGAAGAAAAAATATATAGATGCATTTACGTATAATATGATACCCATTTATATGTATTTAATTATGAATAATTATACTTCTTATATAAAAAAGGTGCTGTTCCTCTCAGTTACTATATACAAGCTACACAAGCGATTTTTGCAGCATCGCTATGACATAAATTTTCAAGTTAAAACACAGATTATAGTATTTACTTTATAAAGCTCACATAACTTTCCACTTTTTGCAGATATTCCTGTAGATCGCGAAAAAACATTTTACCATAGTTTTCTTTGAACTGTATTGATTGTCTCTTCTCACTTGCAAGGCCCACCAAATATTGATATATATTCTAATGGGTAAATTGAAATGTAATATCAGTAGGTTTAGATTCCAAGGCAATATTCTTCTGCCCTTTTGTTCTCTCATTATTAACTCTCTCTTTCTTTTCATTTAAAACTTGCACTGGAATACAAAACGGGCTTTGATATAGGTTCAACTAAGAAGGATCCATGTATGGATTGGGCTTTGGAATCGTGAAAGAAAAGCAAACCTGTAAAGAATACGATGTTCCTGAATGCAGTGCATTTAGTTTTGACTGCATAACCTCCTGGCACAGCACCTCACACGCGACGTTGACGGTTAACCTGGACTGATCTTTATCCTGCCAACCGATTGCCTCATAGGTTAGATTGTAGCCAGTGATTGTAAAGTACTGAGGATTTGGTCGCTGCCATGTGACGATTGCTTCAGTCTCTGTCACCGACAGGACAGTTACGTTTGTCGGCGGTCCCGGAGACTCTAAAACACATTAGCGAGGATCAGCAATCATGGGTATTCATTTCGGTTTACCCCAATCGGAAAATGCACTTTGTCAGACAAATAAGAATAACAATGTACCTAGCGTTTGGTTTTGTTTTGTTTTTAGTTGATTTTAGTTGTTGTTTTTTTACATATAGCAACGCCTGTCCTGTACTTTAGTTATAAGTTTATGATTCACATCTATATTTTGATCAACAAAGATGCCGCGATAAAGATTTTTTTTCTATACCATATCTTCTATTCAGCCTTTCTCCATTTTTTTGCTGAAACTATATTTGCCCTACCAGAGATATCATTATACGAACAGAAAACCTCCAAAACAACGATGCAGCTCTTAAAGAAGACCATGCGTTTGATAGTTTAAGGTTCAATTTCTTACCCTAAAAAAAGGCGAAATATTTAGTTCATTTCCGCTGTCTTACCTATGAATAAAAGTATATCAAACTATTAAAGAATATAAAACCTGTAAATAGAAAATGATCAGTTAATGTTTACTTTGCATTTTCTTTAGGTACCAGGTGGCAAAATTCATATTGATAAATTATTTTCTTTATGTCATTCCATGCATTTTATTTCCGTAGATCCTGTCATTTTAAGTTTGTTGTGATGAGACAACTAATTGTAATTAATAATGTACTCGACGATTTGAGCATTTTGAATCATTACTGCTTGACTTAAAATGATCAAACAAAGAAAATGGAACTTTTTCATCACATGATATGCATTGTGTGTGTGTGTGAGAGAGTAAAAACGAGAAATGGGACAGAGTAAGAAAAAATGAAAACTAAATCAAAAAAAAAATTTTTAAGTATAAAATTGTATATAACAGAAGAAATGTTGTCAATTTACTCGGCTTTTTTGTTCTCCTCGTGGTCTCCGGACTGTAGCTTCCACAGATATCAAAATTACACGCTCTGACCTTGAAACTGTAAGAATGAAAAGCCTTGAGCTGCTGAATTCTTAGAGTAGTAACCTCCTGCGTCGGTTCCACTGAAGCATTTCTCTGCTCTACGACGACGCCAGAAGCAGTGTCAGTCAAAGCATACTCGTAGTGGGTAATTGGTCCGTGGCGCTCGCCGCATTGTGGCTTCTCCCAGCTGAATGTAAGCCTAAGAGACGCAGTTTCTACCACAATTACACCAACAGGGCGTCCCGGCGCTATTGGAATGAGATATTCGTTGTCAATATAGTAGGTGCACTTTGTAGTAACGTCAAATTAAAAGAAATAAGATAATTAAAGCTGAAGTGACAGAAATCAAACGCCATTGTAAAGAAACAAAAAGGTAAATTATGTGGCACCATTAATTGTTTAGACAGAAGTACATAAAATCGGACAATTCAACTAAATTCCCCTATGTGGAAGAACAGTGTGTTCCAGGAGTTTCGACCTTTGGGTATTCAACCCCTTCGTAGTATCTTCAGGCCACGAGGCCCATGCATATAAGTAAATTGATTAAATGGTCAATACTGACAGGGTTCACAAGAGTTGACACTTAACTATCTCATGACCTCTTGAGGAGTTGGTCACGATACATGAGCATAAACTCTTCTTGTCCACCAAAAGATTAAAAGACAAAAAGACCGTTTCTAAAGAGAAATGACCACTCTCAACTTAACTATTAACCAATGTCACCTGATGTGCATTGGATTCGATATTTTCGAGTATCCCTTTGGAAAACAATAAAGCTGGATTCAATTCACGGATCATTTTACATTTGGAATTAAGCTTTTGTCATCATTCACAATATGATCGTGATGTATCTAACAAGAGTGCTACACTAGTATGATTCAAAGGGGGATTAACTCTATGCGATATTTCTGCCCTTGACCTACACAGTATAGTGTGAGTTACTCGGATAGAGTAATGCCGTCTATTTTTTTTTTTCTCAATAGTGAGAGTTAATCGCATAAGATAATATACTCTTTGGTGGAAAATCAGTGTTCCATCATTTAAGCTGCAGAATAAAAAAAGACAATTCATGGATGTTCTACGTTGCGCTGGCAAAGAACACACGGCATCATGTCGTCAATATATGCTATCATTTTTTTAAATAGTAGTTTAGGCCTACTGAGGTGATAAAGGTGTAATTCTAATTGCCCTCGAAATAAATAAGATTTAAAATATTGAAAAATTGGAATAGCTTCGTCCTTCGAAGGAACAAGAAATGAGAAAGATAGTATCAACGGTCAATGAGGAAGAGGTCGAAACAGGAGATATAACAGGGAGGGGGAGGGCAGATCAACACTAACCTGCATGGCGCGTGATAAAAGTTGTACACGCATCAGCACCAACCTGCCTGTATGAATTACTTCCTTTAACACATACACTATAGTTCGTGTAGGGAAAGAGGCTGTCAAAAACCCGTCGCAGTTCGCTCTGACTGCTGACCCATCCGCTGTCGACCCGGTGTTCAGATGAAGAAGGAATGCAGAGGTCTGTGTTCAAAAGGTAGAGAGTTACATAATAGTAACTCACAGAACAAGGCGGCTCGGTTGGTCTGTTCCAGGTCACTTGTGCGTCTGTCGAAGTCAGCTGGCTGATGCTGACGTTTTGCGCCAAACCAGGTGCTGTAAAGATATTGAATGTACGAGGTACCTCAGTGATATTGGCGCTACCATGAGTATCATCATTTTGGAGTTCCTTTGAATTCTTATGAAATATGCCTAATGGGAGATTTTTTTTTTTGCAAGTTTCCTTCGAATCTAGGCTGTACAATCGAATATCTGTACAAAATTTTACCTATAATTGTTATGCCTTATTTGCTGACAGAAATTATTAATCTATACGTAGGAATGCAAACCATATTTTCATGTTGTCGTGAAAATTGGGGAAAAAATCTCAAACAACGCCACTGTTGTAAAGACACATCTAGAATTGATAAAGATAAAATCAGAACGGTCCCTGTTAAAGTAAGATACATCTGAATCGGTTCACCTGCATTACTGGTTGATCGCTCGAAGCTTTCCATTTGACCGTATCGCGTGTCCACTCCTGTCTCGGTAACCACCCGTAGGCGGACTTCATAGCTGGTGCACGCCATAAGGTTGTCAAACGTTTTAGACGTGATTGTCGCAAGGCCGTCACTGATGACTCGTTGGTTGCTCTGTTGCACGAGCTTGTATTCGTAGCCCTGGAAGTTCCCGCGTAAGTTTTCACAACCTGGTCTGTTCCATACGAAAGTGATACTGTCTTTGTTCCAATATTGAGCTCTCAAATTGGCGACAGAGCGAGGATCTCTCGAGTCAGATGACACAGTGTAGGAAGAAAGTGAAGGTCAAATGCATTAAACTGGCTGTCAGGTAACGCTATCATTTGAAAAATTATCTCTCGAAGATAGGAATAGAGCAATGAATGAAACAGTTCAGAGAAAATTCGACTAATCAGATTAATTACAAGAATCACTGTAACCATGTTTATAAATTCCATTCATGACTACCACGGTGTCCAAAGGCGTCTCAAAGTAACTTCGGTAGTGCCGTAACTATGAATTAAATTGTGACATGTGAAGTACTTATCAACAACCATGTTTGATATCGAATGTGAACGTTATGTTGTGTGGGCTTGAGTATCACACAGTGCCTATTCGTGTTTCCATAGTGTGTGCCATATATATATTGAAGAGGTAACATGAGGTCAATAGCCAAATGTCAATATACCTGCGATCGAGGTGGTCGCGAGGACTTCAGTCACGCTAGCAGATTCTACACTGATCCTATAGGTAGCATAGGGTTCAAGTCCAGTCAAAACCACATGACTTTGTGTGACGTATTGGCCCATCACCGGCCGATTGTACACTGCAGTGGTCGGACAGGCTTCTCTTCTTATTAGCTGGTGGGTTACCCGCACCTGGGCTGTACTGGTCTGGTCCGGACAACCTCCTCTCACCACCCATCTCATTGATACAGCCGTAGAGTTTACCTGACTGATTTCGGCGCTGTCCACTAAAACTAAACATTGTCGAAACCGGTAGAAAGATGTGGAGTCTTCATTTTTTGGTGTTTGGTTTGTTTTTTGGCTTTTTAAGCATAAACATTTAGATATTTATGAACATGTGACCATTTGCTGTTATGAGATTATAAAGTTCATTCTTATCGTAACCATAACAATCTGATACGATGAATACGTGTTACAGATCATTACAACAAATCGTGTCTATTCAAAATTGTGTATGATTTAGAGGTTTGAGGTAATAAGCAACCACGCTATAAATACTAATGCGTTATACAAATTTTACCCTTGAAGGGAGTCTTTCCCATCTGACTGTAAGAGGTTTACTCTAACTCCTAGTTTGAGAATATGAGAGAATAAATGCAACGAAGGTCTCACTTTCAGGGATGTTTTTGGCATTCGATTAAAATGAGGAATACGAAAGTGAGTCATACAGAAAGATTTTCAGATAATTCTGGCTTTTCTTATCTATTTTCGTACCGGAAATAATTGTCTCAAAAAACCTTCTTTTTTTTCATCTTTCATTTTGCTTACCTCCAGACGAAGTGGTTCCCTCTATCTCAGTAGATTGGTTGTTAGCATCAGTCACGGTGATTCTGTAAGTGGAGGAGGGTTCAAGTCCCGCGAGAACCACGCGACGTCCGGTTACGCTTTTGCTTAGTTGCTCAGTGTCGCCCACCGAGTGTCTCGGACAGGATTCTCTTCTTATCAGCTGGTAAGTCACCAGCACTGAAGTTTTCCTGTTCTGGCTTAGACATGACCCTCGTTCCGTCCACCTCACTTTTATAGACGTCGAGTTAACGTGAACAACTCTAAGATTGACCAATGAAGCTATCATGAGAAAACGCGTAAGATATAACATGACTTAGGCATCACGATAGCTAGGATTAGATGAGAATTTGCATGTTCTCCAGTCCAATCAACACCGTTATTAGTTCTAGGGATTTGAGAATGAAAGAGACGATTTGCCTGTCGTACATACATGTATCAACGGTCAATATTGTGTGCCTATTACATTCGTTACTCTTGTTATCTTTTGCTACTTAATTTTACCGTCGTGTACAACAATCGATCAGAACTTTAAAACTTACGACAACAATATTGATAATGATCTTGTTGACGATTGAAATCCTGCAGTACTGGTTAAAGGGTATGCTTTGATGTAATGAACGCTATCGCCAAGGAAGTCCTTACATACTTACTTCCACTGTATCGACAGCTTTAATTTCTCATCGAAGAACTAATAGTAGTGCTTTGCTCATGGTCATTAGCCTATAATCGGACTCCAACCACGGACCACACAATTGAAAATCTTCGGTCTTGAGCACTGAGCCGCATCGTCTTCTAAGAAGAGGACTCAGTATGCTACAATTTCCATTTTTGTAGCGCAATCAAGGAACACTCTACTTATCTCTTTCAGAAAGCAAGGGAATATGACTGTAACCCTTAACTTATGTCCGTTAAAAGTTGAGGAAATACATGTATGTAATTTTTGTTGAAATCTGAAATTTCGTGTGATTTTCTTTACAGTTTCCAAACATTGTTGTCTCGGAATGACGTCACAAACTGTTGGTGTCTTTTCATCCAGCAATGACGATATGAAAACTTTACAAATTCATATCACATGAACGGATTGTCAGATCTTCCGCAATCAACTTCACTGATGTGTTCTACTAATAGTGCTGCACTTACTCAATTTACATGATATCATTTGGGTATAATTCCTCTTTGAATGTTCACCTTACAATGATTTTCATTCTCCCTTGTCTCTTTATGATCACCAAATTTCATCAAATCATATGTTCTTACATCATAACTGGAAAAGCAACGAAGGATAAACATCCCATAAAATTACACGTGAATCTTGTTCCCCCATCACAATATCTATAAAAATATTACAAAGGATCTTGTCTAGCGCAAGTATTGCGAATCATGCAGATCACCTTTTATGCATGCGTCATGTTTCCTGTATTCATTTAAGGTATACTTTACCATTTCCAGATGAATCAAAAGCCAAGCATTAGTGCTTTATAATAGTTCTAAGATGTGAGTTTGGGTTGGAAACAACCACTGTAAAAATATGAATCCGTATTATCGATGTAAAGTATTGTTAAATACACAAAATGTGAACAATAGTAACGAAAATAAAAATGTTTTCAGACTAAACAGTTACGGTTTCCTGAGAAAAATACTAATATTTCCGTATGTTTTAGGCTTTATTGCAAAAATTTTACATGGAAGGATGTTTTGTGATACAACAGACCTACACATATGCATCAATTGTGACATCTTGACCATCTTTTTAAACCAATGTTCCCAAAGGTAAATAGGACCTTTAAGGCCGTGTCACACCTTTCCGGGCAAGCCTTGCGTACGACTTGAGAAGAACAATTTTTACTACCCGGAGGTTCCTGTAGATGACCCTCACATGACAGTGGTACCTAGCACGTATCTCACCCGTAGTCGCCCGGAGGTGTTCACGCAAATTTTTTTACCTGCACCCATGTTTAGGCCCTGTCACACCTTTCCGTGCAAGCTACGCAGGCTTGTTGCGTGTAGGGATTTTCCAGCATACCGGAAATATCTGAGGGCGAACAAGGATTTGGGCGAGTCAGTGCATGTGTCTTACTTGCTGGACGCGTTCTACTTAAATTCTACTTGCGGGTATACTGTGTGACCTTTGTGCCAGTCGCGTAGGGACTGACAACTAAGTGAAGGAATTCCGCTGAAGCAATGGCAGAAGTCCCACAGAATGTCATTATCTTGGCCGCATACGGGGACTGCGAAGTATACCTGCGTGGGAGTTGCCTGGGAAGTGTTGCCGCATTAAGGGCCTCCTACTGGCGTTCTGCGTGGACCTCTCTGGGCATCCCCGCGACTCACGGGGTTTTGGTCATGATCAAAACTTGGCTGCGGTTAAATCGGACTTCCAGCACGTGAGCACCTCCGGCAACTACAGGCGAGATACGCGCTAGGTACTAGCTGTCAGATGCGGACCAACTGCGGAGAGCCCCGGGTAGCAAATTTGTTTCCCCGCAAGTCTAGCCGCAAAACTTCCTCAGATACGGTATGACAAGGCCTTGAACATGCTCCGAGTGAGTAGTGGGGTTCGCTCGCAGAGGTACGCGCAGAACACCAGTAGGAGACCCTTACCGGCAGCACCACGCAGGCAAGTCCAACACAGGTACTTCTCAGTACCCATAAGTCGCTCGTAACAGAAAACGGATCGATTTCAAAGGTCTCACGCAGGTCACACGGAATGCACGCAAGTAGAAGCTAAGTAGCAAGCGTCTAGTAGGTAAGAAACAAGTGCTAAAATTGCAAACATTTTGGTCGCCCGCGGAAAATCTTCTACGTGCTGGAAACTACCTCTTCGCCACAAGCCCGCGTAACCTGCCCGGAAAGGTGTGACACGGCCTTTACCGGCAGCACCTCGCAGGCTACTCCAACGAAGATACTTCTCAGTACCCATAAGTCGCTCGTAACAGAAAACGGATCGGTTTCAAAGCTCTAACGCAGGTCACACGGAAAACACGCGAGTAGAAGGTAAGTAGCACGCGTCTAGCAGGTTAAAAACAAGTGCGAAACTCGCAAACATTCTTGTCCGCCCGCGGAAAATTCTCCTGCGTGCGGAAAATCCTCCCTCAACAAGCCCGCGTAGCTTGCCCGGAAAGGTGTGACACGGCCTTTATTGTTCACACTCTCTGCTTACACGCATATTACAAACACAGTTACAATGATTACTGATCGCTATATTCTGAAGGTTCAATTCCGAGTTTCTGGTTCTGGTGCCATGGTTCGAAAGTGACAAGATGTTGTTTTCATCCGATCATGAAGGTCCGTTACTCCGAAATGTAAAATATTCAATGTAGGAATTGAATATGATAATTCCCAAAACAAAGAAACGAACATCCAATACACTGAAGTGCAAGTCATTATACTATATTCATTTTGTCTGTTTTAACTGTTGGATTGACGGAGCAAATCTCTCCCATTTTTTTAAATGACGAGCCCTACACCACATTCGGATTAACGTAAGAATTCATTTCTGAAATAACGAATGCCCTTTCATTTTCTTTCAAGCAAACCCTCCTGCGTATCCTTCGGAATAACGAAACTTGCGTTGATAACGAATTTTGTGTGAATAGCGCACCATCTGAATAACGAACCTTTGGAATAAAAAATGTCAAGCACAAAATATAGCCTACCTATATCTAAATATTACCTACCTGATAGCGATGTCGTAGAAACAGTTTGTGTAGATTCTCTGCCTAGTTTCCCAGAGACCATGGCACGTATGGCTAGGCGGTAGGAAGTGCACGGTTCAAGCTCAAGAACTTGTGTTGACGAAGTGTTCATCCCTTGTAACATTAAATGTCGGCTCCCACCCAGGCTTACATCGTAGTAATTGAAGTCACCTCCCACGTTGGCACATGTAATGGGCATCCAATGAAGGGTGATAGAAGTAGGCCCCTCTTCTACTCGAGTGATGTTCACTGGAGGGGGAGCTGTCGAATTTTTGAAACACACTTTAAATTATCATATGATAAGTTTGACTGTTGTATGTTAATGCTAAACACATTGATTTATGTTCATGATGTTAATCTTCATTACGGCCTACATAGTGCACCAGTGAAAAAAAAAATGCATTCTGCATGGTAGGCCTACCACTCTGTTGGGAATTAAGTTTACCACGTTTGTCTGGAATCGTCTTGCGTTCATCGAATGTGCTTAAATGGATACTGAGAAGCACAACAAATAAGTACTACTCTGTTGTTGTTGTTTTTTTTTTTTGTTCATCAGATTCAATCCACGTAAGACCCTACGTCGATAAACAATGGTTTAAAACTTAAACAGTTTCAGTACCTTATTGATTACAGTTTTCTGCTTTCATGCAAATTGATGGGAAGATACATCAGCCTTTTTCCGTTCCAAGTAAAATGTGATTTATTGCATCCTACAGACAAGCCTTTTTTTCTTGAAATTGTTGAATTTCTTTTTGACAATGTGATCTCTCAGAGATCTGTATTCGATTACTTCCAGTCTTGTGTAGCTTACTTTCACTGATGTCATTGGTAAAGTAGATAGTATTTCTTTATGGATACTCCTTACTAGCTGTTCCTGTGGTAAGAGAAATGATTCCTGCTGACGCGAGGACAAAACCATTTGCGGATTCCGCCGTGACTCTGATGTTGTACGTCGCGTACGGTTCCAGTCCAGTAACATTCATAGGACTTCTCTGTGCCATGATTGTAACATCTCTGGACCATATAGAAGACGAAGGACAGGCCCGATATTCGATACGTGTAAGCGTGACTTTGTAGTGACCCACAGCACAGTTGGTACTTTGCCTAAGCATTGTCCAATATAACAAGGCATGAGTCGCTTGGACTCCATATGTAGCAACTGTGTCGAAGCGGACTACGGAAAAAGAAAGAATGGTTTAACGGTAATACCGTAAATTGTCACATTGTTGAATATTGGAGGTTATTGTTCAACTATAGGCTCATAATGTTAAAGGCATAATTTACCATTTGCAGATGAAACCAAAACCCAGCATTAGTGCTTTAAAGATGGCCCTTCCCTTTTGCATTCCTTCCCAAATAGCACAGAACATGATATATTCCACCAGAATGACAAGACTATTGTAAATCTATAACATTTCTGTGATATTTGAAGGTTGTTAGCCGTTAATATTCAAATAATGCACCAAACGCTCACCGTAACGTATTCTGTGTACTGGGCACAGCTGCATACATTAATCATCCTGTGGTTGTGATATGATACTTATATACTTCAAACAACAGATATGCATGTTAAAGCTGTCAGAAAAGAAGAATTCACAATTCACTTCTCTTACTTTGTTATCAATGGCAAATAACAACACACCACTTACATGAACTACATGTACAACTAAGTGCATCACACAGGTCTGTAAAACAAGACTAGTATTTAAATTTGCAATTTTTGCGTAATACGCAAAAATTATTCAAATCTTAACGGTCAATTTAACTAAACAAATAAAAACCCTCTTGAGTTCAAAATTTACAGGAGGTTTCCAAATAGTGTTTTCTTCAATATCTAAAGTGTTCTCACCAATTTTTCAAAAATTTGCATGCAAAAGGGATTGGCTGTCTTTAAAATTGTTCTAAAATGTGAGTTAGGGATAGAAACAACCACTGTAAACGTTTGAATCGGTAAAATCGATGTTAAGCATTGTTAGATATACAAAGCTTAAAGTTTCCAGACTAAACCGTTTACAGTTACGGTTTACTGAGAAAAATACAGATATCTCCCTATACTCTAGGCTTTATCGCTAAAATTTTATATGATAGGATGTAGTGTGGTACAACAGAACTAAATATATGCATTGAATGTTATATTTTGAAATCTTTTTAAATCACTGTTCTCAAAGGTAAACAGGACCTTTAAACGAGAAATGCTGCTATGGAAACTGGTATGCCTCCGCCATAACATGGTTCTTCTAATAGGTCTGGGTACGTCTTGACAATGTGAGATGACAGTTTCACATGATTGGCAAAAAAAAATGTAATAATGAAATGACATATTTCTCACAAATGTGTTGAGAGTATACTTTCCTTGAACTAGATAGAATGGTTGGTTATTTAAGAGAGCAAGTATTTGTGGATTTGAGGGTTTTCACTGACCTTTTACCCTGCCCTTTGACCCCTTGGACAACAATTCTTCAAATAATCACTAAGTGGTAGCATCCATTGTCATTACATAACTTGTTAACTATTTTCAAAATGCGGGGAAATTTTTGCATTTGAACATTTTCCTGTAACTTCTGGGCCCCATTTCATAAATGGTGTTAGGATGACTACTCCTGCTGGAATGGCAACTTTCCATAGCAACAGCCAATCAGGAAGCTGGATTCTTGTCATTGTCATGACAATTGCCATTTCAGCAAGAGTTGATATCATATCAAATTTTTATGAAATGGGGTCCTGATCCAATAGCCAAAACCTTTCCTTACAGGATCATTGTGCAGTAATATACATATAGGCCTACCTAATTTTATTAAATGAAATATATTGAGTAATCCCCAAGGTGTGGGAAAAGAGTGCAATGAAAAATACAAGAATTTCTTCGATTTGACCTGACTTTCACTCGTGACATTTGACCCCATATGGCCCAAAAATTCCCATCACTCTCAGTCAGTACATACATATAAAGCCCTTTTTACACTTGTGTTTCTTAACCCCGGACTTTCTCTGACCCAGGACTATCGTTAGTCCCGTACAAATTTTTTCAGCTTTTTACACTGGCCAATTAGTCCCGTACTATCTCTTGTCCGGGGCTAAGGAGAAAACTGACCTTTTTACACTCGTATTTCTTAGCCCCGGACTATCCAAACCACATGAATATTCATGATTAAGCTGTGCACTGTACGCGTACACGCACGCACCGGCAGCCCTTGATTACCTCGTTTCTGATTGGTCAGTGGGGGTTGGACTTCGTCTCCGTCGCTTAGCCCCGGATTATTTTTCCGTTCTGTTTACACTCACTTGCTTGGCACCGCAATTGCGGTGCTAACCCTGCTATTTTGCAGGGCCAGTATAGACTATCGGTGGGGCTAGCCCACTTTGGCAAAAACGATTGTAAACAGAAAGTGGGCTAAGGATAGTCCCGTACCAACGGTGGGGCTAAGCCCCCCCCCCCCCTAGCCCCACCGTTGGTAAGGGACTAAGCAAAAATTTACAAGTGTAAAAAGCCCTATAGTTATTAATATGCACTAACTTTCATTAAGATACTTTGAACCATTTCTAAGACTGTGAAAAAGTTAAAAATTTGGCATTTCACTTGACCTTTACCTCTTGATCTTTGACCCCATGTGGCCTCTCCCTAAAGAATACTTATCTGGCAATACATGCATACATTAAGAAAATACCTCCAGGCATTGCGGAGATATGGAGGAAATAGGGAATTTTTAGGAATTTGACCCTCACCTTTGACACATTGAGCATGTGAAATTATAATTTGATAGGCACAACTTCGTCCACTCATACATAGGCCTACATACATGCCAAGTTTTATTTGGATACGTCAAACGGTTCTTAAGTTTTGCTGTCCACAAAATTAATTAAGGATGGATGGAAGGAAGGGGGGGGGGGGGACGGACAGACGGATGACAACCCGAAAACATGCCTTTAGTGATACTTCGTAGCGGAGATATAAAATAGGAATTCTCTGCAATCCATGACACTGAATTATTCTTGAGAAAAACTAGAGTTGTGACAAAAGAAGTAGAAAGCGGTACAAATTGCTCAAGCCCCAGAATAAGAAACACATGTTATCATCTTATGATATGACATGCATTATCGTATCTCGAACCTTTGTTCATATTACATCTGTTTGTACAAGATATTTAAGTGACATACTGGGCCGGATGCATAAACGCTAGCAATTGCTTGTGCTAGCCTTTTACTCGAATCCGTATGCATAAGAACAAGTAGTTGCTTGCAAGCAGAAGCTTTTGCTAGCAAGCACAAGCAATTGCTTGCTGCCCGCAAGCAATTGCTTAGAGACCAAGCGTTTGCTTAAAAACGTATGCATAAAACATACCTTTTGCTTGTTGTTGCTAGCAATTGCTTACGATTTTCCAAGCTCTGGAAAATGAACTTGAGCTTTTGCTTAACTTGGACGTTCCCTTTTAAGTATCATTTTCACATTCATACAAGAAAGACCACACTTGTGCAGGAGTGGTATAAATCTACAAGAAATTACTCTTTAGCAGTGTTAGAAACTTTTTCATTTCAACAAAGGGAAAGTCCAGTGGTCAGCACGCAAAATGTGATGAAAAACAGGTAGATGTCTGACTTCGGTGGAGAGCAAGGAGACCTCTCTCCACGTGAGATCTGGCAGATCCGGGCTATCTCTATAAGAAGTGATGGGAATCAGCCAGTACGTGTGTGTGTATAGTCTGATGTGTGTGTGCGTCTGTGTGCGCATTTATGAGTGCCATTTGATAGCTCTACTGCTATGTCAGGAAATGTTTCGCACACACATGCCCTTTCAAATACATGTTGTCACACTCGCCTTTGTTCTTGTGTTCGCACAGGCGTGACGTTCCTTTTGTTGAAAACGCAAGCAATTGCCTGTGCGGGACAAGCAAAAGGTATGGGCACAAGCAAAAGGTTATGCATATGGATTTAAGCAATTGCTTGAGCTAGACCTTTTGCTACACGAGCTTGTGCTTTCGCTTGAAGCAATTGCTTACAAGCAATTGCTTGTTTTATGCATTCGGCCCATTGATTTTGTCGTAATTGAGCAGGTTTCCTCAGAATAATGGTTTGAATGGTTGCCTGGCAATCTCTTGGAGAGTAATCGACCCTATTCCATAGGGACGACGCACACTAGAAAAGAAGGTCCTGGCAAATGTTAACAATATGCAACAGACCCCAAGTCCCAAAGTGGAGAAGGCGCTGCCTTTCTTACCATTATCTTCTTCAGTACACGCTTGACGACGTCTTCTCAGTTGTTGGTGTCCTCTGCAGTCCTCATAGCCGTTAAGGGCGCAACCTGTCCCAAGCCAGTTGGTGAAATAAACATTGTTGATAGTACTTAGTTATATCAAGAAGGTTCGAAAGATTAGAGTGATTTAAACTGTCCCATTACCTTTGAACCCATGTTTGAAGCCTGCACTTTGCAGTATATGTACCAAACTAGATCTGCTTCACAGATAAAAAGACAATAATTGACCAGCTTCGCTCGAAGGAAGATAGTCAAATGTCTTATGACGGTAAACATTTTCCGTCATAATAATTATCTGCTATAAGGATTAGAGATACATAATGGTAAAGGTATGAGGATGAGCGAATGGAAATCAGTGACGGAGGGGGGGGGGGGCACCGAACGCGTTCCTCTTTATTTGGGTTCGTGCCCCTTTAATTTTTTGTTCTTTCTTCTTTTAAGAAACCATCATTGTCAGTCGATTCTATTGCACTCAGCCTTATTTCTTTTTTTAGTGGCACGAGAACAAAAAACAAAACAAAACAAAACACACAGTCAAGACTTCTTGTTTTTTTTTTACTTGTCAGTTAAATAAACCCGGAGGTGGCACCAGAAATGTAAACTGCTTGGCTCCCCCACCCCTTTACGGAATTCCTGAATCCGCGGCCCCTGGAAATTGGGCAAAGAAAAAAAAAGATGGAATAGAAGTCAAAGTTACTCGACTGGGCATGTCATTCCCGATTTGACTCAACTGAAAATGTTGAAGTCAGGGAATTTGGCCTCCTGAAACAGCGGAAGCAACTCAGCAAAACCAAAAATACAAATGGACAGGACGGATTACCAACCAGAATGTTTCATGACAATGCTGAAAAGCTATCGTCTATTATCATGCATCTTATCAAGCAGTCATGTGAAATTGAATATCTGCCCCAGGAATGGAAGAAAAATTAATAGGATTGCCCGTATTTACAAATCTGGCGATAAAAGTAATCCAGACAACTATCGGCCAATGTCACTAACATGCTTGTGCAGCAAGATAATGGAACATCTCATTCTAAGTCATGTATCTAGACATCTTGCCGTTAATGACATCCCCCATGAAGAACTAACATGGCTTTAGACAACACCTGTCTCGTGAATCCAACTAAATGAACCTATTCATGACTGAGCCTCAACAATGAATCAGCAATACTAGACTGATTCCTTATTCCTTGACTTTAGCATTTGCTATGGTTGTCCATCGTAAGCTCATCTACAAATTGGACTTCTATGGTATACGTGGCAGCACTCTGTTCTAGATCCAGAGTTTTCCGTCAGGAGAAGGTCCCAGACTACTGCCACCAATGGTTCTTCTTCCTCAGCTGCTGACGTCCTCTCTGGAGTGCTCAAGGGTTGCTCCTCCGGCAGACCCATTTCCAGATGTACATCAATGGCATCTTCGCTGACGATTGTGTTGTTTACCGATGCATCAAATCGAGATGATTAGGATTTCCTCCCAAAAGACCCGTTTACTCTAGCAATGGACAGAGACTTTGTGGACATGGCCCTCAACATCAATGAATGTGCACACCTGACATCACCTCACACGTAAAGCAATGGCATGCTCCTCTGGGATGCTCCCACACCATACTACTACTTATTCGAGGGCATGTACTTGCTATAATATGTACTTGCTTCAGCCGATGCCAACTCGGGTTCCATAAACAAAGTTGCGCCTCCAAACCTCTCTATTTAACATGACTGTCCGTAGGTCATTAATGCTTTCAAGGCCTGCATCCTTCTTCAGGACACTGATTAAAGTGGCCTTACGTCTCCCTCGTTTTGCAGTTCCCTGTTTAGGTTCCCAGAGTACGAGGGAATTCGCAGATAGCTCAGGGTGTCGCACACAGTGTCCCGCTAATCGCATCCTTCTCTCACGCACTTTGTCAGACACCTTTGGCAATGTACCATACAAATCATCATTTCTAACGTAATCACTCCATGACACATTAAGGGCTATCCTGAGCATGCGTGTGTACACTCCGTCCAATGCTTTCTCTTGTCTGGCTGTAAGTGTCCACGTCTCTGCTCCATACAGTAATACAGACTCAACTGTTGTGACAAAAAGTCGCCGTTTTATGTCGTACACCCACACCATACATGGACGAGAGGTACCGAAGACAAAAACCTGCCTTGAAGTATACCATGTGGGTCACGGCCGCCAACGATTTGAGCTGGGATGCACACATTCAGAAACCAGGTAAAGGCCTCGAGACCTTTGGCATTATCCGGAGAACATGAGGCAAATGCGACAAGAAGGCGATGATAGCAGCATACAACAACTTGTGAGTCCTCAGCTTGAATATTGAATTTGCACCTGGAATTCACATACCTAGAAGTATAGCCTAATCCTAGAAAATATTCACTGCCAAGCAGCCGGGTTTGTGTTCCATGACTACTCATAGGAATCTAGTGTAAGTTCTATCCTCTCTTCTCTTGGTTTGAATACTCTAAGACATCATCGCCTCCTCCATTAGTGTGAAGTGTTCTATATGGTTCACTACGGTCTTGTCAACATAGCTATGGCAGAGGAGACAAACACAGTGCAGAACAACACAAGGAACTGTCATGCGCCCAACCGTTATTCCAGAGTCATGTGCCATCTTTACGGTTTTTACCCCTGAGCCAGAAGAATTTGGAACACTCTTCTAACCAATGTAGCAACACGGCCGGCGCCATGTTTTTAAACGATTGTGTGTGTGTGGGGGGGGGGGGGGGGGGGGGGGCAGTTCATATTTCTGGTGCCACTTCCGGGCTTCCTTTCCTCAACTAACACGCAAAACCCTATGTATTCCAATGTATTGTGCAAAATAGTTTGTGTGTGTGTGTGTGTGCGCGCCCCTTCCCCCCCCCCCCCCGATCTGCAGGCCTTGGTAATACCGGGTACTTTGATGCTGTTTAGAAGTGCAGCCCTATCTGTCATTATAGACAGATGTCACCACCCCCTTATAACCCTCCAGATGCTGTAATGAGAGGCACACCTACACCTGCACCTGCACCTCTACATATTATAGCTTCACAGGAGCTCACATCGCAACAGGCGCCTGCTACAACACTCCGCACAGCACATCCCTCTGCAGGACAATTAGGCCTATGTCTTCGCTTTTGGGAAAGTATTCATTGAGTGTTCAGGATTATCGATCTAGCCACTAATCTGACAATTTCATTTATAAAGAACAATATTATAATTTGTAAGATAATTTGCCGGAATCTAGCAGAAAAGTGAGAATCGGCTTTCCTAAGAGGGTACTTTTGCACATTTTTTTTTCCTGACGGAGTAGACTCTTCTTTTATAATCATGTTTCAGTTCATTTAATAAATGAAGTAGTAAGATATACCAGCATTGTCATAAAAATTTCAGAATTACCCTTCAGATTGGTCAGAAAGACTTCGACTTCAAATATCGAATATCAAAGGCACAATTCAAGTGCACCAGTGGGATTTGTGTGTCTACATTTAGAGAACTGATAGCTGTTGAAACAAGTTTGGCCAGTTGGAAACGCTTTCTCCGAGTGCTAGTGCAACGACACTCGTTGACAGCCCGATGTTTCGAAATAGCGCCCTTTTTTTCAGAATCTCGAACTTGGAATTACCTTACCCGATGACGAAATAACGCGCGATTTGATAGTGTGAATTCAAATTAGCGCGCTAATTTGAAAGTTACGCTCCCAAAATTTCTCTACTCAAACTCAGAAAATTTGTTTGTTTGTTTGTTCATTTTCCATCTGAGAAGATGGCTGGATAACCCATATTCAGCTACGTTAAGCTGGTCTTCCGTGGGGTCCAGTTGGATGTGAGGTGGGACCACTTCACCGGGTTAAACACGCTGCTCTTTGCGATGAATGAATGAAGCGGGATCTTTTACGTGCATGAGTTGTTGCTCTCTCATACACGGGACCTCCATTTTATGACCTATCCGAGGGACAAAGTCTTTTACCTCTTGCTAGAGGGGACGGTATGCTTACACACAACATTGCTCAGTCCAGACTCGGGTTCGAACCCGGGCAGCGTGATCGTGAGGCAGACGCGCTACCGGCTGAGCCAACTCACCATTCCTAAAATTTCTTGACGGAAGGGACCATATACGACAGTTGGAGCCCCATAGGCCTACATTACTACATGCTTATCCTCGAAGTTCGCTTATTCTTGAAGATAAGGACGTAACTATAGTGAATTCGCCTCAAGAAATTACCGCCTTGCATCCCATCATGCCTAGCGTGACTGTGACCCGATTGATAGAGGCAAGCTGCATGCAATTCGCGGGTAATAGTTATTCATTATTTTATTTCATTATTATTACCATTATTTTTGAAGACGCGCGCTCTACGGACGCTGTTTACGCATGGTCAATTTGCCAGAAAGAAGAAATGCTCGATTCAAGTTATTGTATGAGGGAATTTATACATAGGAGCATCTTCTTCTTATGTGTTATGAACATAATCTGTGTTATCTTTTTTTTAAATCAAATTACATGAGTGGTATTAACACGTATTTAGGAATTGTTCAAAAGCTCAAGCCTTATGGCAGGTGGCTGCTGACAGTTTTGATTCGGGGAAATTAGAAATGCAGATTGGAAAAACAATCCATGCCTGTGTATCAGAATGTGCCGTGTTTTCGAGGTTAAATTTTTTGTTGTTGGTTTGTTTGATTTTTTTTTTTTTGGGGGGGGGTTCTTTTACAAGGAAACCATGGTTGCATATACATATAACAGAATAAAACTACGTCACTATTACATAAACCATTCTTTATCTAAATGTGACATTCATTGCACAGTGGCATTTATTCAACTTTGACTTTTCCGTGCACCGACAGACATTAACTCATTAACAGAATAATTATCTTGACGCATGTAGGTCAATATTCCGTCTATTTTGTGTGCAGCGTGTAAACAAGATTTTGTTTTGCTTTGTTTGTTTGTTTGTTTGTTTGTTTGTTTTTGCTTTAGGAGTTGATATGATTTTTTATTAAAGGACAAGTCCATCTTTATAGACATGTGGATTAAATGAATGCAGCGTTATTGGTAGAACCTATAAGTGAGAGTTTGAGGAAAATCGGATAATCCGTTTAAGTTTCTGCTCAGTCACTGCTGGATGAGAAAACTACATACCTTGTGATGTCACAAGTGTACAACGATATAAAGAAAATATAAAGAAAAAAACATGTTTTCACTTCTCTTGCATAATATAAGAACACTTGACTTGCCTCTTTTAGAATGTAGGGGTAATGATATTACCCTGAACATACACCAGTGACAAGTAGAGGAAATGTGTACTTTTTACTATAATTAAAAAAATTTGGGAAATTCTGTTTACATTTCCTTATATTGTTGCTACCATGTGACATCATATCACACACTGTAGTAGTCTTCTCATCCAGCAGTGACTGCGCAGAACTTTAAAAATCCATAACTTTGGAACGGATTGTCCAATTTTCCTCAAACTTTTACTGATGCATTCTACAAATAATGCTGCTTTCAGTCAATCCTCATGTACAGTATATGAAGGTGGACATGTCCCCTTTAATGACTATACATTCGTAACTGTAACTTAACCCACTTAGCAGTTGCGCTATTAAGTTTCCCTTTTGTTGCATGTACATTTGATATGTTTCTATATTCGAACATCTCATATTTCTTTTATTCATACGTGATTCGTAATTCCAAGTGAGTGAATAAATCAACTCACTTATCATGTCCATTATGACATAATGTCTAGAAGATATGTCGCGTTTGACTCGCAGGTCATATCTACAGAAACTTCGAGAGTAACACGGCCTTGCGTCATGAAAATGTACAGAATGCTAGTCTGAAGCCGAGTCTCTTAGCCTGTGTTTTGGCCAGAGTGAAACAACAAAGGAGAATTTTACGTTATTTGTTTTGTGGTCATTTGAAGTTCAATCGGGAAATATTATTTGTGACAATTTTTGAACAAAAATGATATTTAATATGCACCAAAATTATCGACAGGAATATTTTAGATAGCATCTTATCCATTTCCGCCCCAAATCTGAGTCAAAATAGCACGAACTTCACATATATAATCAATGTTGCATAAAAAGTGGATTGTTAAAGGACAAGTTCACCTTCATAAACATAAGGATTGAGAGAATGTAGCAATATTAGTAGAACATATCATTGAAAGTTTGAGGAAAAACAGACAATCCGTTCGAAAATTATGAATTTTTGAAATTTTTGTGCAGTCACCGCTGCGTATG
This sequence comes from Diadema antillarum, assembly GCF_040938485.1. Lineage (NCBI taxonomy): Eukaryota > Metazoa > Echinodermata > Echinoidea > Diadematoida > Diadematidae > Diadema > Diadema antillarum. The sequence goes on from NW_027271302.1 coordinate 1,380,560, forward strand.
ATGTCACATGAGTACAACAATATAAGGAAAACATAAAGAGAATTTCACAAAATTTCATCGTTTGAAAAAAGTGCACATTCCCATGACTCGTTACTAACATAATAAATGTTATGGGTAATATTATTCCCCCTGCCTTTAGAAAGAGGCAAGTCAAGTGCTCTTTTATCATGCGAAAAAGTGAAAATATGTTGATTTTTTTTTAATATTTCCTTTATACTGTTGTACACATATGACATCACAAGCTGTAGTAGTCTCCTCATCCAGCAGTTCCTACGCAAAAATTTTTAAAATTCATAACTTTTGCATTGACTGTCTAATTTTCCTCAAACTTTCACTGATGTGTTCTACTATTGCTGCATTCTCTCAATCCTTATGTTTATGAAGGTGAACTTGTCCTTTAACTGTAATATTGTTCTTCATTTTTGACATTATTATCCTTACAATACGAAAATGTGCAGTGTGTAAGATTAGAAGCAACGTGCTGTGAGCGCATACTCAAGCAACTTGTTGCAGCTCTTACCATAATCGAGATATAATATGATCACTTCTTACTAATTTTTCTTTAAGTAATTTTCTTATTTACAAACAGAGAGAATTCCCTCATTGTATGAATAGGCAATTCACATTTTGTATTTTTTTTTTCATTGACCGACAGTCGTTAATTCACGTTTGAAAGATGGGAGCATTTATTATGCTCTAAAAGCACTCGATGATATAATGTCGTTTGTGTGCAGATATATGATTCTTTATTTGATCTTATGAGATCAGACAAAAAAAAAAATACGGCAAACTTCAAAATAGTATTCATCGAGTAAATAAATCAAAACTTTTACGGGAAGATCGTTCTTTGAAGAGGCAAGTAAACTTTGGATGCCCAACATTGTTTCTTAAAGATTTGACTTTTTCAATACAGAGAGTGGTATACACTGGTGTCTCTCTGCAGAGTTGTCAAACACAGACATGTCATAGAGATGTTGAGAGGACTTACGTGCTAGCGTACAGGTGAAGAGTGTGGCAAGTAAGGTGAGAATCCACACACCACGCCAGTCTCGTATTAGGTCCATCCCTGTCATCATGTGGATGGACACAAAAAGAGAATACTGAGATTTTTGAAAGGATAAATCCAACAAATTGTTTCACTTCACCAAGCTGATAGACGGTCTGCTCCGTAGTGAAACTTTGGCAGACTGCGACTGTCTCTGTCCTTCGTGAGTCGCGTGTGGGCAATTTGAATTCACCGTCTGTCAAAGGCGGATTCTTGGCAAATGTATGTCTACTTCCTTGTGTCAAATGTGGTAATAATATGTCAATTCCATTGGCGGACTGGCGTGAGGAAAGGATTCTCTTCTTTTGGTTTTCAGAAACGATTTGGTATATCCGGCGTTGGCATTGTCTCCATTGTAGACTTGCTATTAAAGGAAGCGTTTAACTTTTAGCGTACAAGTTGGAAAATAAGCAAGTCGTATGTTTCAAAAGTAGGATGCAATAATTGTTTTAAATTTGCAATCAGTAGCTAAGAATCAAACATTTCCTGTTGAATATAAAAAAGTGAAGAAACGTATATTTAACACTGATGGAAAATTCTTCTTCAAACAGTAAAACGGACACTGATGCTCTCAAGATCCATTGATACTGATTTACCGAGCCCTTTCAAAGACGCCAATCACACCTGTAGACGACGACGAATTTGTTTCTAGCCAGTATATTTTCAATTAATTCCATGTTAATCGCTTCTTAACACTCTCCAGCCGGATAGATGTAATAAGCCTTTGATCACCGTGTGTATGTTTATATGTAATCATAATATCCACAAGACATCCCCTTTTGCAAGTGTGCAAATCATGCAATCATTTACACAGGCAATCACACCCACACACACACGCACACACATTAACAAGCAAACAGACAAACACATGTACGCATTTTTACGTTAAAAATCCTCAAATTTGATGGTAGTGCATATGTTGATATATGCTGGATATCTTATGATTTAAATCACATTTTTGTTTCAACGTTTTTGATGTTTGTAAGTTTAAGACTTGAAATGAAAAGGATTTCCTAATGGACTAAAAAATTGAAATTGTCATTGAAATGTAAATGTAAAATACATGTAAATGCATTCGATAGGTTGTGGTTACTAGCGTTGCTCTCCGTTGCTACCGGTTTCTATACTCCAGAACTTGGCTCGCAAGACTTCCTTCCTGGTCAAAGAGTCATGTTTATATTAATTCATATGTCTGGAACCTAATACAGGATGGAGATACCTGTCTGTCTGTTCTGTTTTGTTTTGACTACCTCAACCAAACTTCCGACAATCCATATGTGCCAAATATGACACATTGGAAATGGGTGAATAAGTAAATTCCGCCGTGACACTCTTGTTATTATTAAAACCCTGTGACTGGTTTGAATTCGATTCCAGAGTGCACTGCTTAAGAATCTTCGTTGAGAAACTACAACATATATTACATATGCACTGCGCTTAGTAACTTGCATCAGATTCAGCTGCAGTGTTTTGTAAGTAAAAATAAAATCTTTTGCCAAAATAAGTAGGTGTAAATATCACCCAAAAAATAAATGAAGACCTCAACTTTAGGCCCTATCTTGAAGGTAATTCTCATTCCATGCCTTTTGACGGAGGTAAATCAAATGCGCTTTCATTTTCCTAGAAATATGAAATGTGATACTATCTTCACATTTCCTTTAATCTTTATACTTTTTAAGAACTTGGAGCGTGAGGTTTCTTAATTACCTTTATCAAGCTATTAGTCTCCATACCTTAACCAAACCTCATCCGCCTTTCCATGACAGTCATGTAGTTATATATTTACCTAATCAACGGACATTTTTCATATGGAGCTAATGATCTGTTATATACCTTACAATAGCGTAAATTGTCTAACCATTCAAGCTTGAAGAAACGTGTATTAATTCAGCTATTAGTCCCCATTCTTTCTACACTAAACATATATCTCTCCACGACAGTGTGTATGTTTACCTAATATAATAGAACTGAAATCAACAGGCCTTTTTTATACAACTTGTTATTTGTAAGATACCTTATGCATAAAATGTTCAAAGAAAAATGTTCAAACTTTGATGAGATGTTGTAAAAACTATAGTCTTATAAACATCTTTTTATTTACATTTTCTAAATTGGCTCTTATTTCATTCGTTTATGTATTCAACAAGTAGAATGCGAAGCTAATCATTAAAAATACAATGTGTTTTAACCTCTTAACTGTTTGTAACCATTGATTTTCCTCCAGTAAAGCCCATAAAATCGACTAAAGACAAGTCATATGGCAAAATATTTACTGTTTTACCCTGTCAAACACTTGTCAAATCAGATGGCCGCGTGTTTACAATTTCGGAGCAGTCCGTCTTCTTTCACGTCCACACCAGATTCAAATTTGGGCTGTAAAATAGAGTTGACAGAAAGTTATCCATAGATGTGACTAGAGAGAGAGAGAGAGAGAGAGGACCGTTTACACCGAGTACGGTAATGGCAACGGGGCGGGTTTTTTATATGTTGAGCCAAAAAGAACCATGTCTGGTTCTGTTACAATATCACTTCCCCGCTAATAATTTTGTTACAAAATTAATTTTCTATAACTGTTGATTTTGTTGCTCTTGATTTTGACATTTGAAATGAGAATAACATTTTGGGTGATTTTGTATCAAATTACTGAATCTTTTTGAACAGAACCAGACATGGTTCCTTTTGGTGCACCATAGCAAAAACCCAGACCGTTGCCATACCGTGCGCCGTATGAACGCGCCCTAATCAACTTCTGTTTTCGGATGATGAGACGAAGTAATAATCTTTCGACGAAGTGAAATCTATGTTCCTCTGTGCTAACACCTAGAAAGATAAGCTATTTGATTATACTGTATATATGATAACATATTACAATATATATATATATATATATATACCCTCCCTTTTTGTTTGATCTGATGATGTCTATTGATCATTAATCGCCGTAGAACAAAAGTAGGACTTTCCTTGAAAACTGCTCTCTTCAAAATGAATGAGATCGTCCTGTTTTTACAAACGGGGTTCAGAATATCTTCACGAAGAAATTAAACATTCACAGATCAAAGTTTAAGGAATCATTCACGCCATATATGAAGTGGTCTGGAAAGCCTACTCTGAATTTGATGTCGGTTCATTGTCTTGTAATTTGCGGTAGTTGCGCATTATTTTCGGTAATGATCAGATACAAAGGAAGGATGTCTCTGGCGAGACTAGGATCGATAGTAAAACATAACTTATCCGTATATAATGGACCAGAAACAAAGACTGGTAGGTCCTTGGAATTGAGGAACTTAATCTTTCGCAACATTATACTGCCACGATGCAGCCATTTTGGGTACTTTATACGATAGGTTACAATCATGACAATAGCATTTGTTGTTGTTTCTGTTGTTGCTGCTGCAACTGCTGCTGCTGCAGCTGCTGCTGTTGTTGTTGTTGTTGTTGTCATGACACAGTATGCGCTGTCACAAGGGTGACTCACGGGATGGATGGAGACAGACAATTAACGTAACACTAGTTGTAAGGGGAACTGTCAGGGAAACCCCCTATCGCTCTATACAGATGTCTGCGGAAACAGATGTGATGAGACGACGGAAAATAAGGTCAAGTCTATGTAAATCTTCCTCATTCCGGTACTGGTCTATACATTTAGGCCTGTAGGAAACTCTTGGCACATAAGCATTCAAAATCGACATATTCAAAATGAAAACGCTTTATTGGCTGAGGAGGGGCAGTACCTTAGATAGAAAAAAAAGGAGCCATTATGGTTTGTTCACAAGCAAACACACGCATACAGACACTTATCATTTGCATGCATATGTATGTCATGTTGTCATCACATGAAATATAAGACGTAGGCTGCTTAATTGTCGCAAACTTGCTTTACAATTTCATACAAAAAGCTTTCCAACATCTTTTGATTCGTCAGAGAAAAAAAAATGAACATGAAAAAGAACTTGATAAAGGGCTCATGACAGTGTAAGTACCATAAAGAATTTTTTTCTTTACGTTCTCAAATTCCACGAACGACCATTGAACGACCTTACTAACCGTTCCAGTTTCGAGATGATACCTATACGTGATTGTTTATGCATGATCATATTAATATTATTATTATCATTTAGTGGAAATTGAAGGGCAAACTTTTATTTCCAAAATGGCAACAGGGACTGACGAAACTTTCAATTCAATTCAATTTATTGATTTCATAAAAGCAATACAGCCAATATTTGTACAATAATCAAAATGTCGAGGAAAACCACGAAAAAGATTGTGATTCCCTATAGAGAAGTACATTAAAAAACAGATTGGTATGAAAATACAAAACTTTTAATGACAAAGAAATGCATAACGAATAATGTCATTGGAAAGAGACTACACTTTGTTATTTATGTATTTTCTATGAATGCAGCGCAGCTTACTCAAAGGGGAAAATCAAACGGTTCTTTGTGGAATGCTAAACCAAAAATCTTGCTCTACCTAAGATAGTGCTTGTGTTCTTATCATAGAGTAAAGGGCGTTTTCAACCTACTCAGATGATGAATAATGAAATATTTCATTAAGCACGCACAATGATATCATATCATTAGATCTATATCTATATACATGTATTATATATATATATATATATATATATATATATATATATATATACACATCAGCCACAACACAGCTAAAGCAAGACGTCTGCCAACCAATTAACTATTCGTTCTACGATAAATTTATTTGTATCTATTTCTGCTTGCCATTGCTTAATTTTTCCGCTAGATATTATATGCCACACATACACGCACATGTCTACTTCGCTGTCCTCTGTCTTTTCATGTTTTTTAATCACAAAATATATTTTCAATTGTTCCGTTGAAATCACATCCAATGCAATTATGTCAATTTCTGATTATTCCATAGCTTATCACTTGATCTATGTCCAATATTTTAAAATCCCACGCAGCTCCATTTATGTTTATTTCTTTTGTGCTTCATGTATGCGTACAGACAGATAAAGCTGATCGAAGAAGACGTGACTTGTGTTAAAAGCTGCTACAAATCTGGTATCCTGAGACATCCTTTGCAATAATTTATCACACCTGTAAGATGACAGATGATAACACGACATATATATAAACTCCTCAAAAAAAGTTCTGCAAGTCCAATTTGACGTATCATATTTCTCTCAAAACTATATCATTTCATTCAAGATAAGTTATCTGGCTTTCCTATGACATCACATTTCAATGAAATAATATAGTTTTGAGAAAAATATGATACGTCAAATTGTACTTGCAGAACTTTTATTCAGGAGTTTATATTATATATATATATATATATATATATATATGTATTAATAAGATCTACCCAGTACAAATTTTCTTGTGCTTGTTGTTTTAAACTATATATCATAATATTATACATTGAAATACAATGTCTAGTATATACTTCCCACAAGGCTCAGAGCTCTTTAATATGAAATGAAAAAAGAATACTTTCTACTTTCAACACAATTAGGAATTGAAAATGAAAGTGATAATGAACAAGGTGAAATGTGTCATTTATACATCACAATATTATATTCAGGTGGGCGAAAATAACATTTATAGGCCTACACATGATAAAGAACTAGAGAGTGGATTTGAAATAAATGCATTTTCAACGATTATTTTAGAAGGATTTACAGTTACAGATTGTCTAATGATTAAGGAAAGAATACTTCTTTCTGAGAAGGTTCTATAACTAGTTATAGATTCTGGGTTACATGATTAAACATTTAACGCCAAACCGGCAACTTCAGAAGTGTATTCGAGTTAACAGACCCAGGAGTTACACATGAAAAATGGTGTAAACCTAGATTCCACATTATTTTGTCCCACTGTACGCAGTGTCTTTAGCGGATCACGGACGGCGTCACGAGAAGTTGAGAAGACAAGCCCCTGGGTGCGTTTCGTCGGTCGGACGTGCTACCTTTCGTCGGTGACATTGCTTCCGTTCACTCGATTTTGTTCTTCTTGTTGTCGCTTTAGTAAGGCGACCTGCCTTAACCTTGGATCTTGCAGCGTGTTGTACGCACGTTGCGTGCGCGGGTGGTGCTTGCCAAATACCTGTTGTATAGGACAATATTGTATGGCAAAGAGGCATAAGCATTTTGAGAGAAAAAAAAAACAAGAGTTATAAGACATGTAAGAACTCTACCTTCCTGAACTGCATAAGCTGATATACATCCCTTTTAATGGAGTATTTGGTTATTTCCTAGGACTTTCTGACAGTTTGTGCTAATTATCCAATTAATCCAGTTCAATGCAAGACAGGAAGTATGTGTTCTACCCATTGTTTGGAATCAGTGGTAACCCTTTACTTGAAAAGCACATTAATATCATAGTTCAAGTAGGTTTTCCGCCAGTAAAGTATGTAAACGTGTTCATGAAAACAGTCATTTACACTAACTTTGGATACAGTCACACAGTTTCTTTGTATATTTATATAAGTTTAAAAGCAATATCGGTCCTTTAGTGAGTGTGTGTGTGTGTGTGTGTGTTACGGGGGGGGGGGGGATGCTCTTTGTGGTCCAGGGACAAGGCTCGATTCTGCAACTTTGTTAAGCTATACATTCAAAGTTTTCTCCGATCGTACCATTTCGCACACGTCCCTCCACTTCAAGAAGTATTCGTAACTCAAGTCGGTCCTGTTTCTAGACTCGTTGCAGATGCCAATGTTGAGGTAGCACCGGCTGGTCAGTACGCTGTACTCGCCGTTAGCCTGCAGCGACAGGTCGAGTGCCCGGTAGAAGAGCTGGGAGAAGCACAGATGCATGGCTATTATACAACTAGCGGGACGATACCTACTCCAATAGCAAATTAACCCTTGTGTGTCACATTAACATCTTGTCCATAGATATGTGTGTGAAATTTGTGCATGATTTGATTTGATTCGTCGGAGGCGGGTGATCCTCAATTCTTGTCCAGTACGGTGTTACATCATTTCACAAAGGTGTCTTACACACTTTTCCCCTCTTGAACCAATGGTGTAAGGGACACGTCCTGATTTCACAAAGGTGTCTTACACACTTTTCCCCTCTTGAACCAATGGTGTAAGGGACACGTCCTGGCAGTACACAAGGATACTAGTAGTGGTAATGGCAGATCCTATGGAGAACTGACAATTAAACTGAACAGGTTGGACATGGGGCTACACACTATACAGTACCTACATGACCTAGACGCAAGAATTGGAAAGGGTGGAGGACAATCCCGTATATCATTCCACAAAGATTGCTACTATTACATACTGCCATTACCCCAATCTCTACGGGATTTTCAAAAGGACAATCCCGTATATCATTCCACAAAGATTGCTACTATTACATACTGCCATTACCCCAATCTCTACGGGATTTTCAAAATACCATCACTAGACTTTGGAAAAGACCCATGTGGGTTCAAATAACTGTAACCATGATTATATTCACTAAATGGATTTGAAGAGCAGAATACACAAAAAGCACGAGGTATATTATCTTACACTCGACCACACACATGTTTTTCCCTTTTCTTTTCCTATACTAGTTTTATAATTCCTTCAATACAATATTGATCTTCCGTGGTCGTCGCGATTTCTGCAATGTCATGATTACCATCACCACCAGTTTTATTATCGTCATACACATTTTTCATAACTTGAATAACATCCTAAATCTTCTTTCTCCTTTGTCCACTGTATAATGGGTTTGTTTTTAATCGTTGTGTTCTCAGCATGCATGCCCTGCAATAGAAATAAGTATGCTAGTGTTGCATTGTAATCTTCCAAACAAACAAGCAAAATAAATGCTAAACAGAAAATCTAAAAAGATCAGAATCTATATCAGTTTTTGAAGTCGAGGGGGAGGAATCTCAGAATGTTACAAACACATTGACTGCATACCTCCAGCTGCTCATCACTTCCACGCAGTTCAAGCACGGCTTTCGTCATAATACAATCGGCCATTTCACTGACGTTACCAAGCTGTATGCAAATGAAAATAGGAGGGTAACATTAGGATCTGACTTGAAACACTGTGCAATGCTGTCTTTCTTTTATGGCTGCTTTTTTTTCTCTTCGATTTGTAATCTTCATTCAGAAATATTTATATTTATGGCCTTGATGGCAAAAAAAAAACAACCAGGTGGCTGGATTGTAGTCGGTTTTGGTGCCCGCTTCCTGTACAGCAAATTCATTTCGAAAGAGCTGTCTTCTTTTCACTAAACGTCTGTCAACGGTGATGAGCCTCCAAGATCTCATACATTTCATGGCGGGATTTATTATTTCAAAGTTGAAGAGTATATAAGGGTTACTGTAAATTCATTTACATTGAAATCATGCATTCCTTTCATAACCCGTTAGCAGTGATGCCAGTGAAAATTTACAGTTTTTATTTCGTTATGTTATGTTTTGTATTGTTTTGTTTTGTTTTGTTTTTGTCTCAATTTTAGACATTTTGATCACCCCAATTTTTATTAGGGGAGAAAGCTTGACGGGCAATAACACTTACCTGTTTTCTTACACTGTGCATACAATATGATTTTCACACTGTTCTATATCGTTTATCATTTTACTAAGAAAGTTGTGGGAATAAATGTTATGACATGGATATTGTGTATATTGTGTGTATGATAAACACATTACATACACATGTTATACACACATACACAAATCATTAGAAAGTTTGACTTTCTTTTATTCCATGTCCATGTAAAAACCAAATAAACACCAAACGTGTCAGCGAGCTGGGTCAAAATCAGGCCATTCAAGGGTCTTATGCATTGGACGATGAGGGAAGTGACAGATTTGCCGGCCTTACCGACTGGAAGATCTGGTACGCTCTTTCGGCCGCGGCTTGTCCCTCCTCCCGAAGCTCCTCCGGGGTTTTCCCTTCCATGTGAGTCTCCATCTCCCACATCTTTTGCAGATTAAAGGCCAAGTGAATCAGGATCTTGCCAAGGTTGTACTACGGAAACACAAGGCGAAAATCACGGAACAGTGTGTAAGCCGCTCATTGTGTCGTTGTTTATGTTATTTAATATTCAGTTTCGACATCAAGGATAATAATAATAATGATAATAAAGGACATTTATATTGCGCAGCTATTATACTCTACTGCTCATTACAAAATAACGTACATCATTCAAACATTACTTCAAGAGATAAGCACAAAAGTGCACCAAGCAGTTTTGATGTTCTCGGTTCGGAGATCAAGTTATGGTCAAGAAGAAGAAGGAAGCGAGAGCGAATTGTGGATAATTTTGCTTCAACAACGGAAAGAAATACTGTACGATGCTATCAAATAACATGAATAAGCTTGGACAAGTGGAATTGATCTTAAATGTTTTGATTCCCTAACATTGACATTGCTTCCTTGTGAAGATGTGGTTACAGCAATCACGACCAAAGCAAGTCTGCCAAACTGAGCATCTTTGTTATGTCCTGCAGAAAAAAAAAACTCCCTGAAGGATATTCCCAATGCCTTTCACTCTTGTTCTGTCATAAGTTACGTATATAGTCCACAAATTACGTATTTCTTGCTGAGTTGTTTGTTTTTAATGCTTACGCATTAAATGATTGTTGTTGTTGTTGCTGTTGTTTTTTGTTTACTTTGGTTGGACACCTTCGAAAAACAACAATTTGCTATCCAAATATACAAAGTACATAGACTGTAATACTGTGAACTTTAACATTCCGGTCACGTCTCTACGCCTGGGACTATGAATACCAATTTGTTTATTTGTTTGTTCAACGAACTGGTAACATGTAAATTAAAAATCTCTAAAGTATACATGACAGGCGTTCGTTGTAAGTTCCTCAACACCAATTGACTGAAAATTATTCAAGTTTTAATGAGAATATGAAAAAATAAGTTCATATTACATTTTTTTTTTGTTATCTTAAAAGATCTATAAGAAGATAAATATTGCATCAGTATAACCCAGAGTCCTTGCTTCACATTGATACCTAACTATTTGCCTGCCACGTTTTGCCACTTTGAAAACTGGATTCTGTGTCCTATGTTTATAATATGATTCAGTGTGTATAGCCGTGTGATTCTTCGAAAATGGACACTGCCCAGTGATAGTACACGTTATTACGTTATTATACAAATGATGCACAGGACAGAGTGGATCGGTGAGAACTGTATGCGCGAGTTTAACTTTGGAACTGTTTAAACACACGAGCGCAGCGAGTGGATTTTAGACTGTTCCAAAGTTAAACGAGAGCATCCAATTCTCACTGATCCACGAAATAGTCCTGTGTGTCATTTGTGTTATAAAATGGGCCCGTAAATTCATGAAATACAACCATTTTCCCCATCATGCGTCCGGTACACCTACAACACTCATGCAAGACTTGAGCCATGCGTATGATTTTCCCGGACGCATGGCTCAGTGTGGATCAGTAAAAATCAATGCATGAGAATTGACCAATCAGACTGCAGAGATTCTAATTTCATAACTGATTTTGACACGCTCTGAAATCATTCTGGTCATCTATGTGTTAGTTTCGTGAAGTAATGTATCGGCAATTCTGAATGGTTATTGGAACGGCTTTCATTATGATCATAAAATGCTGTTTTTCTCATTACCACGAAATTTGTTCTGTAGTATAAGAATACCAGAGGGTGGTACTCTAAAATTTGTACTGATATTCTTAAAGGTATTAGCCCACATTTGTAAACCTGCAGCAATTGGTCTCACAGTTAGCATGGAGTTTGGGTATGATTGCAGTAACACCTGAGCAAAATTTCGTTCCAATTAGTCCATTACTTCCATAAAAATGAATGAAAATGCACCGTATGCATGCGTATAACGCTCGCTAGCTCCGGTCCACGTACGTACTACATGCACGCGATACATGTGTAAGTTACATGTACGTAGCTAGCCCGCGCTCGTAATTCGATTTTGGGTCGGGTTGACCCGATTTGAAAATTGATTTTAAAACGATGATTTCCTCTCTTTTATCGAATGGTATGGACAAAGAGCAACAGGTGAGGTATGTTACTGTTATAACTTGTACTTGAAGTCATATTGGACCTGTTTTATGCAGTTTTGATTTTCGTGGGTTTGCAAATGTGGGCTAGAACCTTTAAAGGACGTTACGCATTAATTATGTTCGATGGCGACCAGGGCTTTTGCTCGGCCCGATTTTTAGTTCTTACTTTATGCTTGTCCCCTTCCAGCGTCTCACGAATAGCGATAGACTCCCTAGCAAATCTGATGAGTGGCATGCACTGAGACCTGATCACGCTGGCTCGCTGGTATTGCTGCGTCTTCACAACCTGTGAGAAGGAAGGATGTGCAAAGGATGCTGTGCATGATTGGCATATCGTACATATCTCAATTCTCTATGATTCAACTGCTTTCTGGGCCATGTCGCAGAATATTCAATGTTTTCATTTCTTACAAGGCAAAATATATAAAAACTGTACATACTGTATGTATATAACTATATGTCAATGTTATCCATGTTATTGTTACAAATAATTATTCATAGAAAAGGAGCAGAAAAAAATAACGATAATCAAATGTTAACATAATTACATGAAAATGTTGATGACAGTAAAACAAACCTAACTATGATAACGGTGATAGGCATTCAAAGAATGATGACATTCAAAATCATTCTTTTGAATGAATTTAGATGTAAAATATAGTTTTATGATATTCTATAGAGCAAAGTAATCCTTACGATAATAATAAAGATATGAGTATACTTATACTTATGATTATGCTATAAAAAAAAACTATAGGACAGTATATATAGGATATCCTTTCGCAGAAGGAAAAAACGACACGCAAACAAAAGACTGAACCCGGTTGTTTTCTCAACATAGTATTATGACTTATAATAATTCTAGATCATCAAATATTGATCAAATTCACCTTCGTCTGATAACTTTGTGTGCCTTGATATGCAAAGCTACTGATTACGCTCTACCTGCTTCATTAAGATACTACCCAAACTGCTGCCATTCACAGCCGACAAATGCAGAAAATATCTGTCATCGTCAAAATTTTTATCAGCAGGTGTCGCCATGAAGGGCGAAGTTAGGTTATAACGGTTCAAAGGAATGAACTATGTGAGAAACGTGATAATTTTGCTAGATTTGGCCCTCGCCAACAGATAAGACTTGGAAAGAAGGCAAGGTACCTGATCGTAGATGACTGTTCCCAGGTGGTAGTATTCGACCATTTTCTCCTTCCGATTTCCCCTCGATTCCTCGAGATTCAAGCACTTTTGTAAGAACTTCATTGCTTCGTTATGGCGGCCTGACTGCGTGCTGTGAGAAATAATGATTATGGGAAACGTGCTCTTACATCTATTTATTTAACGATTAAGGTATTTTAATGATCATATATTTCTTCGTATTAATTTACATATCTTGATATGATTATTAGTACGATTTGTTCGTTCATATTTCTTTTTTTTCACAAAGAAATTTATTCACTCACCAACATTCAGGTAAACGTAATTGTCACATCATTATAATGTTGACATGCGATGTTTAAATTTCAAAGTGTCAAAAAATGTTCATTTTATATGCACTTAGTGATTTGTAAACATAAAAATGTATTCCTTCATCGGCCAAAATTAAATTTCAAAGTTACCTCGCTGTCTCCTCAGACGTCATCAATCGTCTTATACACATCAAGATATAAAGAATCCTTTTAAAAAGAGTTATTAAAATAATTTGCTTATACGGACAACATTCATTGAATCATTGGCACTTAGTACAGAGTTTTGCGCTTGCTGGAAGCACGATTTTAGTCATGGCAGGCTGTGCAAGACTGCTCGTATACACCCTATTTGCATTTCTGTATACGGTCTGTACCAGACTCTTACGATTTGTTTGCATATCTAATGGCTCATCTAATCCGAGAGTCTTCCGAAAAGACCAACTCACACATTTAGAGCGGGTATCTAAACACTCCGTTTAAACCGGAATATGCTTTATCATTATTGCCTAGCTTTTACTTGGGCTTCAAAAAATACCTTGTTTGTCATTCTATACTCACGCGATTCTACTGATCTGTTCGACATGCTTTATAAAGATTTCCATGTCCATGTCTAACTCTGCTTCTTGAGAAAGAATATTTCCGTAGTGCTCGAGCATCACATCTTGCCAATTCTCTCCGAATCCCTGGATAAAAATTAATGATAGCGAGCAGTAGGATGTTCACATGCAACGATTCAGCAAGATTAACAAATGAAAAGAAATTACGATTCCGACTGCAATCCAGGTTCTCGTCCCCAAACAATACATGTCCAAAGCCTCATACTTTGCGGCATTGACGTTTGCATTGTATGATGGGGTTAGAAATGATTTCACATAACCTTTCTTTTATCTATAGCAGGTATTCTGTATCGGGCAAACTAATAACAATGTTTTTTTCCACGATGTTTCCATGACAGACATTAAATCATGACGCAGATTAGTTATTCACTGAAGTACAGGAAAAGATCAGTTCGCTAGGTTGTTCGAATTTGAGGCACATCTTACTAACAACTAAGCTTGTTCCTGACACCTACAACGCCTGCCTTAGGATCGCCAGGCTTAGGGATAAGTTCCGAATGCAGACTGGATTCCAGATATTACCTAGTGGCAATATGTATATAGGTGGATATACATACTACCACTATAGATCTGCTATTATACTATAGGTCGCCATGTTGAGAATGGTTCTAATTTGAGTATACATAGCAAAATAGCTTATTTCAAGATTTGTAGCTTACCTCTCGCCAGTACTTCAGTAAGAAGACACTGTACTCTTCATGGAAGAGCTGCTCAAAGACAGTCCAGTCGGTCAAGACCTTGATTAGACTCTCTTGATCGCCGATCTGGAGGAGATGGCTTGGTAGCTCCTGGTATGGGTAAAATAGGCGTAACCATGGTAATAAGGACAATCTTATGAATAGGCGTAAATATTATCAAAGGTATTCTTCGTCTTAACTCTCGCTTTGACCGTTATAACTACGGGATAGATAACACCATTATCCCAGGAATTGTTACTGTTTTTACATACTTGCTGTAATGCCTTATTAAACGAATCATGATGTCAGTACATGTTCTATCACAGCATAAATATCGTCACTGAAGACACCATAAACATCCTCTTCATTTTGCTTATTTCGTTCATATTGATAACTGTGATTGAAATGTACAATAATACACCAATTCAATTCATGTATAAGGATCAGCACATTCGCTCACTTCATTTCCAAACACATCAACCTGGATGGCAAAATTGAGTAACAGCAGATAAACTCGACGGGAAACTTCATGATTATTTCGGCTATATGCGAATGCCACAGGTCTCAAATAGGTTCTTTGCTGTGACAGCCTTTGTAATGTTTGTGGTTTATAAATCGGAAGTCCCCGTTAATAATGGAGTTCCTAGTTTCACATTACAGTTTCAGATGTGTTTTATTATTTTTTTTTTTTTGCATCGCCGAAAAGCATCGTGTGGAATGCAAGTCCTCTCTTTTAGTAGAAATCATAATGCCAAACGTCACAACTGAATCAAAGGTAGCACAGTTATGACGACCAGCAACTCAATGGTTGGGGTGTGTTTGTCTGCGATGTGAATTTAAACGTTCAAGCCTCAAATAAAAAAAAAGGTCAAACCATTGTAATACATATAAGTTATGATGAGTATCCTATTTAAATTATTTAAGGATGGTGCCACTATATTCAATTGAAAACGGCAGCTTTCTTCTCATGTTTGGTTTCATTTTGTCATTGAGAAGATGTATTGCATAATTCATAACGGGAATTGTCCCTTGAGATTTTCTCTTCTTCCATAATCATTATTCCATAATCATTATCACTATGTCTCTTTTCACACACACACACACACACACACACACACACACACACAATTACAACAAATCTCACTTATCCTTCCCCATCTCCTTCTCTCTTCGTATCCCCTCCTTTTGTGGTTTACCTCTATTTTCCTTTCCAGCGAATTTGTTTGCATGAAGAATTTTGCCAGTTTGGTGTGCCACCATTGTTTGAATTTGTCCTTGTCCGCTCCGCTGAAATACCTGCATTTTAAAGGATAGAAGAACATCGACATCTCTCTGTGTATTTCTCTCTTTCTCTCTTTTGACTTTTTGTATTTCCTACAACATTATGTTACCCATTGGTAGGGTCCACCTGTTGAATAGCGATGGGCGTAATTGTCATAAAAACGGACCTTTCATCAAAAACAAAACAAAGCAAGTGCTTGAGTGTAATGGATTCATTGTACATATAGCCTACATTTTTATTTCGATGGCTGTAATCATAAAAAATAATAAGAAAGATATGATAGTATTAACATTATTGTGAGCATTATCTTCAGCAGTTTATCATACAGTAGTATTGTTGTGCTTATCATTGTCATTATAAATAATGTCATATATCATTTTCCTCCTGATAATACTTGTCATTGGTACATTGCTATCACCATCATCATCATCATCATCTTCATTATCGTTATTAGTATCATCGAAACAGTCGTTGTTTTCATCCCCATCCATTCCAACTTACATCCTGCGCACAGCTTTGCTCACGGCGCGATGGTAGAAGTCAAGCCGACCTTCCCCGCTGTCTCCGAAAGGACGAATAAAGGGCTTTAGGGCGCGGTACACGACCGCCCACTTCGCGGCTGGTAGAGTTCCTATCTCTCGACTCGATTTCTCTTTTGTCGACAAGTCTGTAGGATTTACAACATATAACTCGATGAAAGCTTAAACACATAATTAGCATTATCATCATCACCCATACGACGCTCTCGGCACGCGAAAAAATAATCATACTCACGCACACCTAGACATAATATAGTAAGTTTTACAGGCTAATGTTCGGTGCATCTGCAGATAGTCGACAAAGATTACGATTGAAAATAGACACTGAAGCTTTTGAAAACAACACAGTCCCAATAAAAATAATCATAATTGTCACCCCTGAAAGTGACTCAATATCCATTTACTATTTCTTCGTATAATTTTCTGCTGTTCCTCATTCTATTCTTTAATTTCTACACAGTAGGGGAAGGTGGGGCATGATGGGACACGGGGCAGGATGGGACAATGCGATAACTATCTAAGTAAGCATCAGAGGGCACTATAATCTGCACTGATAAAAAGCACGCTGTCAGGAAGCCATCTTTACGCTCTTTTCATACATTACATTTAACATTCTTACATTTCTGACCTCATCCACGTCTACACACCTCCTCGTGCTCTCCGATCACAACACCAACTACTTCTTCAAGTCCCCCGCTTCAACACTCAATACTACAATGGCTCAAGTTCCTTTTCTGTCATGGCACCCACCCTATGGAACACCTTACCCAACTCTGTTCGCACCACACCAACACAAGAGACTTTCAAAACTAAACTTAAGACGTATTTGTTTAATCAATACTTTGGTCATTCTTCGTAATTTCTTTATTGCTGTTGTAGTCAGTTGTTTTGTATTACATATGTATTTCTAATTGTATTGTTATTATAGAAATTTTGTAAAGCGCATGGAGACTTCATTGTGACATGCGCTAAAGCAGAATGTATTATCATTATTATTATTATCATTTGTGGTGGTATGCCTGACATGGCCGATGCGCGAAGTACTGACCCGACCTCTCACAGGGGGTAGTCAAAACTAACTCCGAGCACAAGGCTAAGAGCTGACAAACCTTTCATGGCTTCACTGACGTCACCGCTGGGCATGGTGAGATTGTCTTCATCCCCGAGGATAGACAGGAGCTCTGTCTCCAGGAGACCAGTCACGGAACATTCCAGGAGACACAGGGTGGCCACCAGGAGCTTACCACCATTCTCCTCCTCGAATCGCTGGAAGACCTGCATCAGAAGACTGAAAAAGGAAGAAGGAAGTCTGTGTAGATGGGTGTGGTCTGTAAGTTGAAGCACGTTATGGCATCGTGGATAAGGTGCTAAGCTCTTAAATAAGGGATCCTGGAGCCGAATCTTACTATAGATCAACTGTCCATCAACATCCTTCGGTAAAGTGTTTTGTCCGTTCTACCCAGCAATGCTGAGGAAGAGCTGCGGAAATTTTGGGGTCCTCGGCTGAAACCAAAGAGTCCTATAGGTCTTTGAAGGTTGTTGTAATTTCGTTTGTTTGTTTGTTTATTAATTTTGTTTCTCAGATGTAAACCATTATACTTCTTTTCTTGCACCCGAAGTTTGCTTTTTCTCTAATATCCTAAAAGTGTAGGAATGCAGCCCCTTCACTTTGCAAACATGCCCGGTCCCATATCGTAATACCAAGGCTTTTTGCTAGCCCTTGAGAGCCCATAAACTTGTAACTACATTCTGAGGACTTTGGTATTTATGTGCTAGCTATAAGCCACACATTACACACACTCAGTTTCTCATGTTTTCACAAAAGAGTGATATCGGCTGTAGCTGCAAATGCTAATGACTCAAGGCGGTGATCTTTTCACCTCACCAATATTTTCCTCTAATTAGGTGATGCGACAACATACATTAATCACGAAATAAAGGACTGTTTTCAGTCAATCAACAAATGATTATGAATCATTAGGCCTATATACATTCATATCGTAATATTTGTACAAGAATCATTTTCAATAACCATGTTTTTTGTCCGCATGATTCCGCCACGGTTATAGTACCTTATTCAATATCATATACATATTTTTTTCAGAATTAATGTCGAAAACCCAAAGATGATCTCAAGTAGATATAAATGTAATGACATAGAGCAACGAAAGTATCATTCGTATTTTACATTATCCTAATTAAACTTGACCAATCCTGTTTGTTTGAAATTTACCTTAAATTAACATTGATTGAATGAACCTGTTCTTGAATTGAGAGCTATTTCTCCCTGTGAAAGGACCCGATAACCGAAGGTATAGGGTTCGAAACTCACTCGAAGAGCCCGTCCTTTAAGGTGTTGATTTTGTCTGTAAGCTTCTCGAAGTGGCCGTACACTCTGAGCTCCTCACAGGCCACCGACAACCAAAGAGGATTCTGCGAAGATTCCTTGGCCAGTAGGGTTGCCATCTGGGCCTCGTCTAGCTTCTTGTTATATCGGCCGAGCATTTCCGTGACGATGCTCTGGCAAAGGAAGGTAGAGGGAAGATTGAATTTATCATCTGTCGAAAATCCACTGTACATCATCTCAAGCACAACGCAACTGGTATTTAAAGAGCAAAAAGGAATATTCCCAAGCGCGCAAATCATTAACTCGCTTTGTCTCTTCACCCCTTCCATCTCTCTTTCTTTCCATCTAAACCTATCTCTGTCTTTACTACTCATCAGTAACATGCCACAAAATGTGCGCGCACACTTGAGTTGTTACTTTCATACCTCAGGAAAGCAGTTAAAGTATTAATCAGAAAAATGTTCAAAATATGACTACCATAACGTTTTAATAAGAATGCGCTGCACCTATGTCAACCACAATATATGCATGACAAGGTGAAATGTTGCAAATGAGACGATGTGCAAACCGTAGAACTATGATTTATTGTTGCATATTTTCTCGAGAATTATCAAACGTTTACATTGCAAATCAAATTCACTCTCCCGCCAAGGAGGTTCAAGACATAGAGTTTCAACTGTCTATAACTATTCAAACAGCCGTCAGTTTATCAAGGATGTATAATAGAATACCACGGGTGCATTTGTGAATTTAATGATAGGGATTTGATGCCGCCAACTTATCTCTGATGTGGGTCTTTAGGGTCTTTTGGGGTCTAGGGGTCTTGGGGTACGTCTGGGGTCTTGGGGTACGTCTTGGAGCCTTGTGGTCTTGAGGTCTCTTGTGGTCTTGGGGTCTTGGAGTCTTGGGTCTTTGGGTATCGGGGTCTTGAGGTCTTGGGTCAAAGGCCCAAGAAAAAATACTCAGAACGCCATTACATTATCAATTCATTGTGTAAGAGGCACATTTTTAAATCCACTATCACAGAAATGGATGGCTCAATAAAAAGAAAGATCCTGCCTAGAATAATTGTACGTTGTGACATGCAGCTGCTGATTCTTTGTGCTCTCAGATTTAACGTGGTTCACTACATCAGGACATTTTGCATATATATTTTCATATATGAAAGATAAATTGCTTGTTGTTCCAAACACTAAGAAATCATGGGGGGGGGGGTCGTTAGTTCGCTTGAGCTGGACCTTGCCTCTGTTGAAATTAATTGCCTCAAGCTATCCGTTTATTTCGGATGCTGACTGCTCTAAATTTGCCCTCAAGACTCAAATGTTTAAAACTGCTTGACATGCCCAGTCGAGTAAATCTGATTTACTTCGTAAAAGCCTTTGCGCAGTTCCTGTCCGCGCTTCCTAAACGTAATTATTATGTTTCGATCATCTTTTGTAGTAAAAAGAAAGTATCAATGGCGAAAATCAATAATTACCATCATTCAGGAATATTAATCTTCCTTGAAGAATGCAGGTCATTCTGCAATGAGACATGAATGATTGTTCTATCTGTGAGAGAGATCCAGTTTGGCACATATTTCATATGTTTGAGTGACGTCATCAAACACGGGTTTAAAGGGAATACGACTGCTGAGACTCCATCTCTTGAACCTCTTCTACGCACTTATACGACAGAAAAGGTAGCTGTGGTACTATGTGCTGCACAAAATACCCTTTGCACAGCAGCCCAAACATGTAGATGCCTGCATATCCAAATGATATTTCGTATCAAACATGATGGTCTCTAACCTTTCTGGTTTCCATCACAAGCGGCGTGACAGGAATTTCGATAGGATTAACAGTCCTCTCGTGAAGCTCCCGATGAGGGGGTGTGTCATCTATCATGGACAAGACAACCCGAATTTGTGGAGCCACTCGTAGAGGGAGCCAGGACAAAAGCGACTGAGACAGGTCTTCGTCGAACTGTGGTAGAACACGACGTAACAACAACAAAGGAGACAAGACGTATATTAACACAGTTGGTAATTAGTGCGTAATTTCAATAAAAAAGAATGAGTTCATTTTGCAATTTATCATTATTATTATTATTATTTTATTATCATCATTATTGTTATTATTGTTATTATTATTATTATTATTATCATTATTATTGTTATTGTTATTGTTATTATTATTATCATTTGCTTTGTCCGAATAATCCTAGCGCTTGGATTTTTTTTCCGTTCAATCACTAATTTCCGTATATGGAGATACAACTGCATAATTTTATGCAAGAGATCGCCATAATGAAAAAATATCGCAGAGATGAAACAAAGACGGACAACAAACTTTAAAAGAACACAGTCATTTTTTCCAATATTCCTCTTTCTCTCTCCATGTATTACCTGGTTGAGGGCGTCTATCACAATGATGGTCGGCTGCGTTTTGGCATTGGACAAGACACTGCACATCAGCTGACACGTGTTCTCCAGAGTGACGGGCATCGTAGACTCCTATAGAACAATAGAAATTGATATTACTGACATCTTGTCGTGGCAAAGAAGTTCATAACATACTGACTTGATGACAAATATTAGAATTTGAAGTTGTAAAACGTGATCAAGTTACGCATCTATGATGAGAAAACACACAACCCCCCCCCCCGCACTTTTTTTTTTCAAATAAAGTACCACTCAAATTGAAGTCAAATGTCCCAATCAAAAAGTATAACATTGTTGGCTCGGTGAGTAACAAAGTTCTATCGATTATAAGATATACTATCAAAGATACTGTTCTATGATGACAACGTTGTATTTAATAGGCACAGTGGATGAGATGTTTATATGAAAATAAGGAGAATTTGGAGAGAAAAGAAATCTCTTATTTCCTAGCTAAGATTTTACCACTAAGAACGTAGAAGATTTTTCACTAGTATTGTCCATAAACATCTCCTGAAATTTCATAGAAATTAGAGATTACTACTACAAGCTTTTATAAACTTCTGCATTTAATGTTCCAAAACTTCTGCGTCCAGTCAGGTCTATTACCATAGCGAAAGAAAAAACAAAAACAACATGCGTGTGTAATCTCTTGTCAGAATTAGATTTTCGATCGGGGACCTACTGTAGAGTATTGTTAACTAATAAGTGATGAGATATCAATGCGTAGGCCGTTGTTATCGGAGAACAGACGAAAGCCGGAAAGTGTTTTACTCACATTGACCAGGCTGAGTTCCTTCAGTAATCTCTTCAGGCACATCTCCAGGTCGGTCGAACCCGGGACTGCCCCAACGAAATGGTAGAAGACGTGCCATCCCTTCTCTCCACCCCTGATAAAAGATGTTGTCATGCCGGCAGTAATACAGATATTTCAATAACGTTGGCAGCATTTGCATTCTACAGCAACTACAGATCTGTGTGCATGCCCAACCTCCTCAATCCATCTGAGCCAAAGGTGTTACCCATTTTTACGGAAACATGTTTGTCATTCCTAAACAAAATCAGCCAGCATGAAGATTAGTAAACCATGACTACCCTCTGGGGAACAGTGGCAACAACGCCGAGGCTAGCCTGGATAAAGAAGAATATGATTTTTGGAAGGGCGCGACGCTAATATTTTTCTCGTTCGTGCCACTAAACATATTTCAATGTGATACTTTATTGTCTCAAAATAAAAGAAAATGTAAAATTTCATTTTGAATTTTAGGTACCCGATCGGACCACCAAAGGATAGTTTTTTTTTTCGGAAATTTGGTGGCCAGACATCTATTCTCAGTAGCCTATGGGCCACCGGGACACTGCTAATATCGTTATCGGGTTTTTTTTTTTTTTTTTTTTTTTTGCTACGACGTACGTCGAGTCTCTTTTATGTATATCATGCGTAATTAAGTTCTCTCTACAGAGCATCAATCTGTGCCATTTAGACAGCAGCAACTATTCTTACCCTGGTATGCGATTGTTGAGGGTCATGGTTTGCGCGACATCCCCGACCCTAGCCATGATGGATGTCTTCCCCGTCCCGGCCCCGCCGGAGAGCACCAGGGGTGCGCCTGTCCCCTCCTGCAGGATGTACGACTGGATCTCCTCAAAGATGGTCACACGACCCAGCACCATTGGACTTCTGCTCTTCAGAAATGACTAGAAAGAAACACGACGGATAGAAATATCTTACTGAATAGTAACAATAACAGAACTTTGATCCCTCTCGCAATTCGTAATTGTTATTAGTACTATAGATGCTATCACACCTAGCATCTTATTTCAGTATTTTCCTCTTTTTTCCCTTGTATTCTTGTTCTCTTCTCATACATGCACCTGACCAAATATTATTTTTGATGGTTCCATGACATTTGCTCCGGCGACAATAATTTGCTCCCACAAAATATTTGCACTCTAACCCACACATAAAACTTATCCACAAACATAACCCCATCCCTAATCCTAATCCTCACATCAGGCTAAACCTACAACCCTATCACAACCCTAACCCTATCGGAGCAACTGTCGCAGGAGCAAAAATTTCATGTCACCATCTTGGATAACATTATCACTATATAGGAAAATAATCATCATTAGTACTAACAAGATTAATATTTTACTGTCCTAAAAATATTGTCATTATAGTCGTCTCTATTGTTACAATGTACAACTCGAGGACAGTCTTGCTTTGTGAAAATGTGGTTAAGGGAGTTCGGCTTTGAAATCACTCAGTTGGAATTCGTGAGCAGGTTTACACGCCATGAGGATGATAGAGTTCATTTTGTTGGTTATGATTCGTGGAGATACTGCAACATGCTTAGTACTGTAATTCTATTCCTAGCCTAAAACACCGCACGCAATGTATCATTGTTTCAAGAGGCTTCAAACTTGTTTCCAAACATTCATGTTCATCCTTCCTCACCTCATGGGCTTCTTTGGTCTGTTGGAATGGATCCATCGTGACCTCGGTCAGGGGATACTGGTAACCGATTCTTTCCTTGAAGAAGTCAAAAACCTGGTTCCAGAGAAAATCAAGACCACAGAGAAAGACATCAAATACCATAATGCCGAACACACGTGAACACTTTCAACTATGTACTTCTGTGATGATGTTGTGAAATGTATCCATTGCTGTCTCTAAAATCAAATTAAAGATTTCAATTGCTTTACAGCATCACATCCAGAAGAAAATCATAATTTATATAAACTTCATGTGGTCTATTAATTAATTTGCTGTTCTTTGCGACCGAACTGTTCAGTATCTGAACTGATCATGAAATCGAGCGGATGTCATGCAGATTTTTTTCAATCGTTCAAATTTTTGCAGATGGATATACAAGAATATAATCTTCTTTCTATAGTCAATGCAATGTTTAAAAAAGCTTGCCGTTAGTCACGCAGATAACAAAATGTGTTTTTCCTGATTTACTCACAAGTTTTGAGAAGGATTCCTGAAGTCCACTGAACATGATCTTGCCGTCTCCGTCCACGCCAGCAAACTCACAGTCATACCAATGAACTCGAGAACCCTGCCAGTATGAAAACACAATCCATGTATACAATTGGAAGGGTGGCTTTTATTAGGGCTATCTAGGTGAAGGATTGGTAAATAGATACAGATTTAGATCCCTGGGCAGATAAACAGTGTGATGGGAACGTTGATAGATAGACAAACAGAGAGAGGATAAGGTACTTTAGGAATAAAGGAGTTATCGATAAAAGTTGTGTAGGCTTCTATGATTATTATGTTGTCATTAATGGGAAAGCGAAAATGACGCCTATTCAAATAGATTACATTATTGTAGGGAGGGGGGGGGGCGTTGTAAGAAAGCTGAGAGAACAATCCATTGCAAATCCCCCAAAGTCAGTTATGTGAAGTCTTGCAATTGATGCAGTTAGCTTACTTCTTGCAACAGAAAGTCGCAGTTGATTGCAACTTGGGTTTGATATATCAACTGAAAATCTGCTACTGATATTCGCTATCGTTTGCACCTCGACTTTCTTGCTAATCCATGAGGCATGAGTCATTACGAAATGACGTTACTGTTCAAGTGCATCTCCAACCTCACGGGATATCACATACAAGAAAGCTGTCGTTCATTTAAAAAGTGTAGGAGCTTTTTTTTTTCTAACGAACAAACTGATGATTCATTCTTTTTTTTTTCCCAATGTCATTCCAAAAATTTCCAAGAACGCATTATCAATCAATAACAATTTACATGGATAATTGAGTCGTAACGGGAAGTACTTTTTCCCTCTGGTAACTGTATAGATGGGTGAGAGTGTCCTGTGCAATATTAAGATTCAACAGTGACGCACGGTACCTGCTCCAAAGCATGAAGAAAATTGTGAATGGTAGTGATAGTGAATATACGTATACCACGCGTCATAGCATTATTTACCAGTCGAGCACGCAGCATGTTCTTCAGCATGTCAAGTTTGTGGCTGGCTATTGGGTTCGCGTCGATGAAGTCGTCCTTGTGAGCAGCCGGTAGTGAGTCGATAAACTTCGTACTCCGAATCATAAAGATGGCTTTGTAGGAGGAAGAAGATGGGGGAACACACACACAGCATGATTAGATTTAAAAACCCAGATTTTTTTTTTCACTCACGATTCTAATCGTATCTTATACAACAAAACGGGGAGAGGCATTGTAATGCTTTACATCTATAATCAGGACCTTTAAGAAATTTAGTTCACGGAAGATGTTTCAATTCTTGAGTATCGATTATTGTAATCTTGACAACGCGATGAAAGGAATCAACCTAGACTGACTTTTTCTTGTATATATTTCATTATACCGAAGATATTCTCACATGAAATATATTTCAGCCTTAATGTCTTGTGAATCATGGCATTATATTAACATATTATGCTACCTGTTCTTTTGTTCATAATTGATATCTAATAAAAAACAAAATTAAAAATGTCCACATTGGAAGGGCACAGAGAGAACAAGCACATCACTTGATTATTACTACTTGTTTTGAAAAATTTATTATCAGGCGAAGAGAGTTTTCATGTGATCACGTACAACCTATAACAAACGTCCTCAAAAGTGATAATAGCTCTTTCTTACGGCTTGTGCTCGTCTCATTCAAGCCTCTTCTGTAAAAACACACAGAGTATTGATACAATTTTAGCTAATCATATACAAAGGCATCATCTCACAATTGGGGTTGTCAATCCGGTAGGCGCCGTGCATAATTTCCATCTCAGTAACGGATAGTCCGTGCACCCAGCGGTACTCCTGAACCAGAGACTGGGGTACGTCTTGGTGAGTGGGGATCCAACCAGCCCGTTCGCTGCACGGAGGAGAGTTCGAATCAAGGAGCAATAAAAGCAAACTTGATAACACTTTAACGGAGAGGCATAGAAAGGTGGATATAATAAGTAGAAAAGAAGGTGATACTTGAGAAGGGCAGGGTAGCTGGGTGCAGAATAATAATATGATTATGTATGGCAAAGAATTAAAGTTGCTTTCAAGCTGATATCGGTCCTACATTTACCAATTACAAAACGTTTCATGTTCGTGGCCAGATTTTTATTGGTCTCTTATGAGAAAGAGAAGTCGGTCTCTCTTTTTTTTTTTTTTTTTTTTGGGGGGGGGGGTGTGCTACCATGATAAGGAACAACGTCTGTACACGATGTCTTATTTCTGAGGCAGTTGTGCCAGACGTCAAATTGGTAGAGCTGAACAGTATAATGACCGAGGTAAAATGTCAGGGGCAAAGTTGTTTGTGGTAAAACACTGTCTTTGGCAATGGTGTTAGGGTTATAATGTTACGGGTATTATGTACCCTTAATAAAGGTAGAAATAGATAGCAGGGGTTAAAACAATATCTGGATTGGTATTTATGTCCAAGTTCCTATTACTTCATATACATCGGACATTTTTACACCAAATCAATTTCACCACAGAGATAAAGTCTGTAAAAAAGAAAATAGAAAAAAAGAAGAAGAATGCATTATAAGCCCAAATGCAACCTGGCTAATACCTTCCTTAGAAAGCACGTAATCAAACTCCTAGTTATCAATGTCACCTTTTGTCATTTTGTTGTTATTAATGTAAAGAAAGAAAGAAGAGTGAAAGATTGTCATTTTTCTTTGACGATGATTCCTGTTCCTTTTACCACTGACTGTTCTACCTGGCTCCCTGTCCCCCTGGAAGGAAGCACTATCGTTTCGGGACCAGCGAGATAAAAGAGCATAATATGATTCCATAAAATGTTTTTTTTTTTCATATACCTCAATGGGATCTTATGCTTTAATTCTCAAATACCTGGTGAGGTTCAGGAAGAATGGCATGATGTTGTCGTCATAGCAACGATCGATTTCTCCGAGGCATGCCCTCAGAGTGTCAGCGCTTGTTGTATCCTTGGGAATGCCCTGTGAGTGTGAGTCATGGGAGGATTGTGTTAAATACACTTATATCAAAATTAGTGTTAAAAGTATGGTGTAATTTTGTCATCACCAACAAGATTTCTACCAACATTGGATACCATTCCGTCTTTACCGACTTTACCACAAAGATGTTGATGTTAGGGAAAATCATTTTCGTTGAAAACTTTGATATGTACATGTATATGATTACAGTCTGCGACTTTGGCTTTTTATTCTCGGTAATTTATTGTACATTGTGTATAAAGGAAGGAGGGGCAAGGTTTTACACTAATGGTGTTACATTAAAGCCAGAGGAGCCTTTCACGCATTGGTCAAGATTATCTTTACTAAAAAAAATTGCGGTCAAGCAAACAGCAAATAATAGTTAAATTTCATTAAGGTACGAAAAAAACATAAGAAGGTTATGGGATACTTCAGATTCAAACGTTTTCATTTAACAGTGACACTAATTAGACATAATCATAATGGATGCAAATTAAAAAAGATGATGATTCCATCACTTCAATACACAAATAATCATATTTGAAACTATGCTAAAGATGTCATTACTGGTAAATATTATCAAGCAACAGTCACTCCCCTTCAATAATTAGCCATCACAGTAAGTTTCGAACGTTTATGTTTACATAAAAGAAGAATTTAAGAGAAGAATTATTGTGTGTCAACGAATGGGTGACCAGCGACGTGATGATGATGTCATAACCGCATCTACTTTTGATATGAAGATTTACAATGATTTGCATACAGGGCATGATGTCAACATTATAAAAACCAATGAAGTAATTCATACCCATCTGAGATCGCACTCCACGAGGTGTAGACGTCGCTTCTCGCACCATTGACGCAGATCTGGGAAAACCTGGTCACGGAGTCAAAAGATTGGTATAAACATACATCAGTCAATAATACACACACACATTAGTCTGAAATTAGTATTATATTTGATTATGCTCCAGTTATATAGAGAAAAAATAGCATGCTGTACGTTTGAACTCTGTATTGTTGCTTGTTATATCACGTTTCGTATATGTTTTCCTGTCGATTTTCTGCACTTTATCATAATGTTTTCGTTGGCTATTGTGGTTGTTTCAATGTATATTTCTAATATAGGCATCGTCTCACTCGAGGCTGTATAATCCTCATAAAATTATCCCTTTCGATGATCAAGAACTCAAGGCGAAGTAAAAACAAAAACGAAAACAAAAATCTCTCAATTACACTCACTGCTTACTTGTCCTAAAACTACACAAGAGGAACAGCAAGAACAACAACAGATAAAACACCGGTGTCAATGGCGATGAGCTCAACGCCAACGACGTCGATAACAAGTCACCTCTTTGACGAGGACCTCGCGCTCTGCGTGGAAATCCTTGAAGGTGGAAGAAACGAAGATGCGAATGGTCTTCCAGCCTGATCTCCTGATCACCAGCTGCCGGTCAGGGCCGCTTTTTGTCTTGTCCATGAGCGTCTTGGACACCTTCTGCCACGTTTCTTCCACGATGTATTTGTATTGCGAAGAGGACGAGGGTACGTCGAGTGAGGTTGACGAACCGCAGCCCATGCTATGTGGTGCCAAGGTCAAGAGACCTTTGCACGGCGCAACATGAAAGGATCGGAAGAGTCAAAGGGGATAAGAATGAAATATATTTCAATGCAATCATAATAATGATGATGATGATGATGACGAGAATGATTATGATAATAATGACAGCAATAATATTGATAATGACAACACTCACAATAACGGCTGCTCATGAAGTGCCACCTATAGTACATGTATTAGTGCTAGGTCCATCTATTGGCAATGATTAGTGCTGATGGTGCTTCAAGAAAATAAAAAGATAATCATGATTCACCATTCTTGAAAAGCACTCTATACTCATACTACAATTCATAATACATTATACTCACGCGGTGTGACCGTGATGGAGATAATTTCCATTAACCAGGTTGTTAACTGCAAATAATATCTCAGGCCCTAATATCGCTTTCTCCTTTGGTCTTACCATCTTGATGAACATTTTAATGTAAGTTTAGTGATACTGTGGGGCCAGGTAGATAGCTACCATGTCGTGGCTATATTCTTTGATTACGACTTGCGATTGAAAAAAAAATGATGAAAATACAATATTGTACAACCCCCTCCCATCAAACTGCATTTCATTCAGCTCATCGGAAGACCTCTTCTTGCATTCGCAGCAGTATGTATAGCCTAAAGACAAAGCATGCATGGACAATGATATAGGTATATTTTCATGAACATCATACGTTCGTGCTAAGCATGATAACTGAGATTTATGTGTACATTGATATCAATTATGTCTCCTCAGATGTATAATATTAGCAGTTATGATTCTACTTTACAAGCATCCACACACAACACTATGAACGAATGCACACGCGCATTTACATTTAGGCCTATACGTTAACTGTGTTGGAAGCATGCATTTTAGAAGTTTCTTTAATCAGGGTTGTCATTATACGTACTCGTCAGACCTAATACTTATCGCTGAGCTAAATTACGTAATGCTTTTAAGCCTAGAGCTAGGTGGCATAGAGCTTTCGATTTCAAAATCGGCAAAACTGGTCTTACCACAGACAAAAATCTAGGATTCAACAGGTAAATGCGACACACACGCAAGACGGAGAAATAGCCGCCATCTACATGCACACAAAATAAGGCTTCTTCGAAGCTTGGGATGTTGCTATACCTACCGTAAACAGGTCACTCCGACCCGTCCGCACACTGAAGTACCAGCAGTCGATCGAAACTCTCTCACGAAATACTCAAGCAGTATGTGCTCGTCTCAATTGGTCAGTATGGGTTGACTGATTAGCAGAGCGTGTAAATGTATTGTATAGGTTTTCTATTCGGCTTTCTACTTATAGCCCGCTGTTCTCATTCCAAGTCAATTGCTGTTAATTTGTTTGCAATACTACCAAAAGAAAAATAGAATATTGTACAATAGATTAATATCTAAATGAATTGAAATATAAATGATTAAATTAATCATTAGTATTAAGAAGATAAATAAGTAGATGAATGAATGGTAGATCATAGGGAAGACTTGTACGAGAAATTAACTGACAAAGAAACACTAAGTATCACAAATGACAGCATTAATACATTGTGTATGTATTTGGAGCTTCATAACTCCTTATATTTTTGTAACAGTCATGGTCCAAACAACTTTCAAAATAATGTAAGATGGTTGATTCTTCTCTTACCCACGATGCCTTTAAACTGGAATTTTGCGAAGTCAGGCCTGACTATGAAGGAGATCAGAGAATTTCTTGTTCACCTCGATCCATTGTCAGCAACTGACGGTATAATTCATTTGCTGATAAGCCCTTAGAACTGTGTAAACTATACCAGGATATTTTCCTCTTTAAATTTAGTTCTTTAAATTGAATTTATACAGTTAAACTCATTGAATACGATTTTTTTTTTTTGTCTCTCACAACAGGTTTCACATCCGGTCCCAAGTGGCTGTTTAGTTGACAAGTTCTCACAATTATGTTTTTCCATATCAGGTTAGTTAGTTCGAAGGTCCATTAATCCGTAAACAAAATAAGGTTCGTAAGCCCGAAGATTTGTAAGTATAACCTTACTCATTTTTCTTTTCAGGTAATCTTTCACCTGAGTGATTCAGTTCGGATTATATACCTTCTGAATAATGTTCGGGTTAATAAATCCTTTTCCATTTTCGGATTAACTGATATCAAGGATTACCGAATATGTGTGTCTCGGAACATTCAATAAACTTTTCGAAATAAGGAATCTTATTTCATTTTTGAATTGACGAACCTTCAAAGTAACGAACCTTGTGATTAACGAGCCTTCGAAATAACAAACCTCATTTCATTTCTATATTGACCTACCTTCGGAATAACGAATTTTACATACACTAATTCCTTTTCGGATCAATGAACTTCCGGTATGATGCCGCAAATGAAACCTTTATTTTTTTTCTTTGATTAAAGAATGCCTATATAGGAATGCGAAATTTGCGTGTTTCGGAGTATCTAACTTTCCGATTGATGAATTTTATTTCAATTTTGGATTAACGAACCTTCTGAACCTCACCCGACAAGTCCACAAACTCCTTTGTCAACAGACGCTCATCAGAACACTGCGAATATTATTTCACATTAGAAATGTTTAACTTTCGAAACACCATGGATTTTTTTTCTCTTGTTTTTGTCAGCGGAAATTGGTTATTTATATCTTAAAGGATAACTTTGGTCCACTCTTGTAGATAGCCATAAAAGTTAATTTCAAAAGTGTGATTTACAACTTACATGCAGAAGTGATATTATGTCCAATCGAAAATAAGTTCTATGCATATAGGTGAGATGTTCGTCATTCTATAATGTTCCGAAACACAGATAAATTTCGTACTCTGATAGAGGTTCGTTAATCCAAAAATTGAAAAAAAAAAATGAGGCGTTATTCCGAAGGTTCTTTAAATCGAAAATGAAATAAGTTTCGTTATTCAAAAGTTCAATCCGAAAATGAAATAATGTTCGTTTTTTAAAAGAAACATCATTCCGAAGGTTCGAAATAAGATTCTTTATTCAGAAGGTATACGTTCATCCGGTAATGAAATGAGGTTTGATTATCCGAAAATGAAATAAGGTTTGTTAATCAGAAATTTGCATAAAAAGTGGCCTTTTCTTTTCCGTTTGGTGAGTGACCCAACTCTTATTGTTTCTATAACGTCGTGCATGGCTAATCCTAATTATGATCACGAAGACGAGAAGGGCGCCATATACGGTGGTGAGAGGGGAAAAATCTTCTTTTTCATCTCCATGTTTATTTATTAATTTATTTATTAAGTCTTCTTTAAAAGCAGGGTAGTCCCGTTCAGTGCCACAAAGGCCTGCTTTAGAAGGGAGCCCTGCGTTGATATACATTACATTACATGTGCACACAATAAAAAAACAAGAACAAAACGAACATAGATATGATACAGCTAAAGAACAATCGGTTCGAAAAAACATAAAACACATAAGAAAGAACATAAAACGAGCAGAGAAATAGATATCTGAGTAATTCATATCTAGTGCAAAGGGTTCATATCAAATGAGAGATTGATGTTGGCGTACACGATTCTTAAATGTTTGCTATGAGGAGGCTGTTTGAATAAAAATGGGTAACTCATTAAATGATTTGCTTGCAGCATAATGTGAAGGAGCATTTCTTACATTCAGTTCTAGGTTTGGGTATATGTATAAAATTGGCAAGAAAGGGCGATATCGAGTGGTATAAGTAGTATGGCGTTTGGTCACAAGTTTGACTATGTACATTGGGGCTAAATTGTGTAATAATTTGAACACCAGGACACAGTAATGATATTGAATTCTTTGTTCAACTGACTGCCATTTGAGAGCATGAGTAAGAGCTTGCGCTGACATGTAATAACCTCCATTCAATACTACACCAGCATACTTGTTTTGACAGCGTTGCAATCTATTTAAATTTGTCTTTGTTAGTGACCCCCATACAGCACAACATTAATCAATATGTGGAAGTATGAAAGAAAAATACAGCTGATTCATGATTTTACGTGTCAAACACGATTTGATTCTTCATAGACAGGAACGAGAAATTTTCATGACTACTTCATCGATGTGGGGAGAGGTGTTTTGAATCTCGTGACAGTTTCCAAAGGCCTGCCATTCATACAAATTTGAAAAGAATGTCTCTGTTTTCCTCTGAATAACATGACTTTCGTTTTTTCTAAATCAACAATCATACCATTATCTAAAAATCATTTACTGAGGAGTAGAGTGTCTGCTTGGAGTTGTTCCTGTACTTTATAAGCATTACGTCCTGGGTGAAACATAGCCGTGTCGTCTGCATAGAGAGATACTTTAGTCGAAGTACTAAAGTTTAGGTTAGGAACATCATTGATGATAGATATATTTCTGGAATAACACAGAATGATTAAGGAATGAGTAGGCTTTTTCCTGATTGCCCTAGAGTGGGTCATCTTCAATTAGTAAGACTTCCAAGATGCTTACTGCTGTACGATTCTAAAACTACAAAGGAGCAATAATAGCTCAGTTCTGTGGCGCTTTGCAAACATCAGAATTCCTCCACAATTTAGAAGATCATCACACGAGGGTAACCCCCCCCCCCCAAAAAAAAAAAGAATTGTCACTGTCCTGAAGCAGATGAATGTGGTGTTTGACAATCAGATATCGGAAACATTGAAGGGGGATATTCTAGAAAGAGATGAAAAGGACAGTTTTCATGTTTTGTACCAAGAATTTGAATCTGAGAGAATTGAAATATATTAATATCTGGGACAGTATGAGAAAGGCCAGATATTCAGCTAATGCAAAAAAAAAAAAAAAATCACCATGTAAGATTGGATCCAAAGTCATTAAGCTTAAGGGAACACCAACTTCTCATCACAGTTCTACTGGTTCTACAGTCTAAACAATACAATTATCGAAAATACATGTTCTAAGTAATTCCACAATCACTCTCCATCTCATGATTTCATGGCCTCCCCTCATTCTCATTACTAACATAGGTTCATTTTTCTTATCCATGCCTTAGAAACCCACAAAACTGAACCAAATAATCAGTCTGAAAGTTGAAATGCTGAGCAGTCAATTCCATCTGACACAGAGACCACATCATAGAAAGAAAAAAAAAGTTCATTAAAGATGCCATGGGAGTTACTGGCACCCGTCACTCACGACAGATAGCTTTATTCAATTGTATAATATTGTATTATGTATTAGAGCAACAGGAAAATCAGAGACACTACGTAGACACTGACATGTCATTATTCTCCTGATGGATCTTGTAAGTTTGCTTTACTTACTGCATTGCATGTTCTCTGCTCCATCACTGGAAAAGGAAATGATAAAGTTACAACTGACATTGTTAATAGATTATGTTCTGCAGTTCGTTGCGAAAAAAACAACAACTGAAGGTCTTTTTCATGCCTTTCATGGTGCTGGCTGAAGTTGGAAACTTGAGGATGTCTCAAAGAACAGATGGACCAAGAAGTATCTAAACCTTTAATCAGTCAGAATGTGCAATGACATAGTCCATGCCTTCCAGAAGTTTGGCGTGGATGACTTTAACCAGGACAATCTCTGGCTTTACCCTCGTAGTGTCTTGATACAACACATCCAGAGAGCAAACCTCGTAAACTCTCACAACCTAGTTTGTGCCCCTACTACAGGGAAATATGATATATTACTTTGTAGGTATTTCCAGAGGTTATACATAAACTGTTCAATTATTATAAAATACTTTGAGATTCCTGTACACCAACGGTAGCCACAGAATTCATTATCATGCTCATATAGCAAGAAATGCATAATTATTGTTTCTGGAAAATTTAGAACTAATTCCCCCCTGTGAGCAGACTTAAAGTGCTGTTACTTTACAAACACAAGCAGGGAATGATAGAAAGGTTACATCTCCTTATTCCGAAGGTTCGTTATTCCGAAGGCTCTTTAATAGTCCGAAGATTCGTTATTCCGAAGGTTTATTGTTCCGAATTTCATTTTCGGATTAACAAATCTTCGGAATAACGAACCTTCGGAATAACGCCACAAATGTTCGGATTAACGAACCCTTTTTCATTTTCGGATTAACGAACCTCTAGATATAGGGAATTTGTGTGTTTCGGATTAACGACCCTTCGGAATAAACAAATCTTCGGAATAGCGAACCTGCGGAATAAGACATCATCTAGGTGACTATCCCATGGGCAATTCCACGGTATATAGGACACAGATTTCAAAAATTCAAAGCAATATTTGTTTCAAACACCATACATTTTCAGACAATACTTGAGTTGAAGTTCATGGATGAATTTTTAGAGTACAGGGCTAATATTGTAATTTCTACAACCAAATCGTCAAATTGGGGCATTTAGTCACTCAGACACAGTTATTGGGAGATTCTTTTGAAAGTCATTTGTTTTGACATCAGAATCACACATGATTTCCCATTCACAAATTTTACCCAAACGCTATGATTTTAAAGGAATGTTTCCCATGGCAGCCATTTTGCATTTCAACATGGCAAGTGTACCTCCAGGACAGGAAGCACTCCCGCCTACGCAATTTACTGAAGTAATCGACTTACACATGAGTGTTCCAGCATGCTTGGGTTTGCAGTTTGTAGATCTTACAGCACCAAATATGGTCGAAATCCATCTTGAATTTCAAGAGTGGCGGCCAATACGAATAATCCATTATTACAGAGCGTATAGACCCTATGTGTGTGTCTTTGTTAAAGATTATGTACACTGTATACCACCATAAACACTGATATGTTAAAAGTGGCTTGTAATCGGAGATATTAGCTGAAAAGCAGCCATTTGAATGTTAAGATGGCAGCCTCGAAAGTGATCTGCAATTTCAGGGAGGGGGAAAGTCATCTGAATTTTTAACATTATGAGCCCGCGGTTTATGCCCGAAATGTGAACTTTCTGTATTGCTTACAACATGAGATATGTGTCAAAATATACATTCTTGTATGGCGGCCATTTTGAATTTCAAGATGGCCACCTTTAATATCAAAATGAACCATCGTTTCAGAAAAAGATGTTTCAGAATGTCTGATAGCATACGCATGCTCTTTTCCCCAAATTAGAACCTTACACAATGCATATGGTATGAGATACAGGCCCAATTACATTTGTTATGGTGGCCATTTTGAATTTCAAGATGGCCGCCAACAAAAATGATCCATCATTTAAAAGAAATGTGTGTAACATCAGCATGTCTGTCATCATTATGCTTTCACCCCAAATGTTTACTTTCCATAATGCTTACAACCTGAGATATGGGTAAATATATATTTAGCTATGGCGGCCATTTTGAATTTCAAGATGGCTGCCTAAAAATTGTATCAAAACTGTCTACAATATGAAATGTTGTATCAGAATGTCTGACATCATAAAGATACTTTTTGCATCAAATTTGAACCTTCTATGATGCTCACATTATGAGAATTGGGTCAAAATACAGGTCTATGGCGGCCATTTTGAAATTCGAAATGGCGGCTGAAGACGTGGTCAGAAAAAATGGAACCAAAGTTTTTTGGCTTCAGCACCCCCAAATTGACCAAGTTAGCTAAAAAAAAACAAAACCAATTTTGGCAAGAAAATCTCACGGGACCCAATATTTCGACATGTATAATTATATATAGCAGACAGTAGGCCTACTATTATCGTATTTTCAGAATCACGAACCTTCTGTAACCTGCGAGTATTTATTATGCACGTCATTCATGCACATGATATATCATTTTGTTTTCATCCCAGCACCCCCCCCCCCCCATGAATACTGGCTACATAGGCGTGGGGATAAGAGGAGAGAGAGAGAGAGAGAGGGAGAGATATTGAAATCTTCGCGGGAAA
The DNA here is from genome assembly GCF_040938485.1 of Diadema antillarum. Lineage (NCBI taxonomy): Eukaryota > Metazoa > Echinodermata > Echinoidea > Diadematoida > Diadematidae > Diadema > Diadema antillarum. The sequence goes on from NW_027271302.1 coordinate 1,417,304, forward strand.
AAACTATCATAGCCTTTTTTGCATCCATGTTGGCCGTCAAAAGAGCGATGAGCAAAATCATTAATTTGTCGATTTATAAATTAATGTGCATGAGGTATGGAGATTCATCCAAGTATTTCAGCATAACATGATAGGATGTGTGATGTGTGTGTGTGCACCTGCTAATGAGTTGCTTGATTTACGATCTATTGGCCTATGGACCTAGGCCTGTATACATATTTTAACGCTTTTGAAAACTTCTGTATTTTCATTGTGCCCCGTTGTTGAAAGAATATTACAAATTCTGTTAAAGATAAAATCCAGGGCAAATCTTAGTTTACAACGAAAAAAAAGAACATTCACAATTTTATGTACAAATAATATATATGGTGAATTGTGAGGGGATGATATGCTCACTGATTGCCATTTGCATATTCATATTGACTGTTCAAGAAGGGCATTCTCCCCAAGATAGGGAAACTTCAAAATGTCATACCTTCCTTATTTTATCATCCGATTTCAGTCAAATTTATACCCCTGATCTCGTAAGATTTTACTCTTTCTTATCAGACTAACTTATATTTGGATTGGATTTCCCCTTTAAAAGTTATGTTATTTCAATTTTAGCTCATCTAGCTAGGCCTGCGCATTTACCATTGTATTGGCCTTACCCATTAAACCTCCAAAATGACGCTATTATTATGCGAGTTTCACCTTTTGTGATGATACGGCGATGGTGACGGAAGAATTATTGTACTATAGACTGAGAGATGATAATATTATACCTATTGCTGCTACCTGAGATAGGCCTTATAACGATAATAGTAGTGAATAAAAAAAAAAAAAAGAATACAAATGTATACAATAGGTCTGGCTAATGTCAAGAAATGATCTTTGTTGATAATGAGGGCAAATACTCCGCACACGAGTGTAATAACACAGAGATATAGAGGAAGACACCGGTATCTACGAGAGAGAGAGAACTAGGTGTGAAACTGTAGCTGAGAAATTGACCCTCATAGAATTATAAATGAGCAACTTTGAATAGTCTTCGGTCCTATTCGAGGAAGTTGGGGTGGCAGTGTAAAAGGTCCAGATATAAAGTCATGTAGTGCTCCTCAAACGTTTCTCTTTTGTCATTATTATCCTTTTTTTTCTTTTTTTTTTTGGTTGCTGGTTTATCATTCTTTTTTTAACTGTCTTTAGGCCCTATATGATATTAATGTTGTGTGTTTCATTTTGAATGGGATATGCGCGCAATAACTCCTCGTAACCAGGGACTCGGAGTCTTCTCTCATCACCTCCCTGTCGTATGCGTAACAAACAAGTGTCTATTAAAAAGGCTACATACAGCGTACATTGTAGTTTCATTTTCTAGAAACATGGCGAAGCACCTGTCAGCAAACCGTCTCCGCTGGGACCTCACCCCTGAGGACATCAAGACTCAGGCCGAAGAGCTTAAAAAGAGCTCTTTAGCTGTCTACGATGCTGTTGGAAGTGTTCCTAAAGACCAACTGACTTTTAACAACATAATTAAGGTGAATATCTTGTGAATTTGAGTGTCACTGCCGACTCCGTTACTGTGCCATATCATGTGTATGTGTCAGTGCAAATTCTTGCCGCGGCTTCGCATGTGGCGTAGGATGAGAAAGGCTGGCGTAACTTGCTGTACACGTGCAGCGACGACATGGCTGTGTAAAGGCAGTATAGGCCATAGCGTTGGTAACGCCAGAAAGGGAAGGCCCCGGAGCGGAGTTGCCCGAGCTGCGCTGGTTGCATTGGACTGCGTTTGGTAAGGACAAAGTCAGGCAACGCTTGATCTTGCTTGTTTATGTAGTGCACAACCAGCAGCTTATTTAGAAAGGAAAAAAAAAAAACAATAATCGAAAGTACATGTAAGCCCCTAATGCCTTCCCTGCTACTAGTGCTATATCAATTGATGTTAAAATTTTGTGATTTAATCCCATGAATGAAAGATTATGGACCACAACACGGTCATAACTCCATCATTGATGAGGAACTTCGATTTCATCCCATTATTGGTACTGGAAGATATAAGCTTAATAAAGTTTCAGTGTTGACCCAGTTATCAGTGACAATGTTAGTTTATTTTCCATCAGGTAAGATTCTGTGTTAATTTCAAGTAAATCTATTAAACTTTGAAGTGGGCACCTGACCGAAACCCAGGATTGCCTTGAAGTGAATCTCCAACTTTGTTTTCTCTTGTTTGTGTGTGTATTTTAGCCATGTTAGGAGGAGGAGTAAAGCAGAGTGAGATTGAGTTTTGCCCGGTGATTCCAATCATGAGAATGTCACTGACTTGCTGTCAGTCAAGTTGTAATTTATTCCTTTTTTTAATGCAGTTTTTACCATTATTAAAATGTTGAATTTTGTGCAGAGCCCGAGGTTCACAAAAATTCACAAAAAACAACAATGATAAATATATAAAGTGTCAGAAGCAGAAGGACTTCCTTTATATCCCTTCCCCACTAATTTTGTCATACCCTCGCTGATGCCACTTTGCATTTCCCTACCCTTTGTTAAAGGAAATCAAAGCCCAATTGAAATTTGAAAAAGTAGACTGAGTGAAAGCAGCGATATTTTAACACATCAGTGAATGTGTGAAGAAAATCAAACAATAGATTCAAAAGTTATGAATTTCTAAAATTTTGGTGCTGTCATTGCTGGATAGGAAGACTGCTACAGTTCATGATACTAATTGATAGTATTTTCTTTCTAGTGTTGTCCATAATGATGACATGAAGTGTAGTAGTCTCCTTAAATCCAGCAAGGACAGTAGCAAAACATTTGGAATTCGTAACTTTTGGATTGATTGTCCAATTTCCCTGAACTGTCACTCTACTTATAATTACTGACACTTGACACTAAATCTAAATTTTGGCTTTGATTTCCTTTAATGTTAGCTCATGCACTGATGTGGGGACAGATTCAAGGAAGTCTTGCCCAAAAAACAGCAGATGAATTTATCCTCTGTGTCAACAAATTTTGTTGTGACCTTTATAACTGTGCATAGCGCCATTCTATTTCTGCACCAGTACTGCAGTAGGCAAGTTGTAACACCATGATGCAGTTTGCAGAAGTCTGAGCAAATCCAGGCAAATGCTAGCATCAGAATGCATGAGTGCTTATCCGAAATCCTGTGTTGGCCATATACGATCGGTATAGATCTCTGTCTTTTTCTATTGATATTAAATGAAAACTGCAGTTTAGCCTTAGAAATAGAGAAAACCATACCAAATGAAGGGTTGAAGGAGAATTCTTTCAAAGATCAGTGCACATTTTTAACTGCCGGAAAAAAAAAGAAATATCATGATTCATGTAATGGCAAGTTGTTTAGTCGATGGTTCTTTTACAATTTGTAGTTGCAAAGTATACATTACACTGATATGTCCATATAAAGAACATGCTTTCAGCGCACCAAGGTACCAAACTCACTTTCTTCCAATTGACTGTGCTTGTAATTGCTCAAAATGTTTTGATGGTTAATGTTCAAAGTCCAGGTTTTTCAGAATGTTGCAAAGGAACAGATGAAAAGTAAAACAAATCCTGCAGCACCTACACCAAGGTCAAGAGACAGAAATTGTGGGTTGACCAAACTTAGTAGATAATCTATTTCTTTGTTTATGAAAGAAGAGAATTGATTGAAACCAAAAACCATGTTAGAGGTTAATTTCACAAAAACATTAAACTGAGATGATGGCATGGAGGGCCCCCCCCCCCCCAAAAAAAAAAAAAAAAAAAAAAAGAAGAGGAAGAAGAAGAAGAAGAAGAAAACAAAAGTGCTTGTGAAGAAAACTGGATGCAGTAATCTTAGGGGGCATAAGAAAAGATATTTTTAACCCGTTCCATGCTGAATTATGAAATCCATATAGACTTAATACACAGACCACCAGATTCCCCTAGAAAACGGGTTTAAAAGTGATGTTACAGTCACATCAGAACTCTTAAAAATAAGTTGCTATATATGAAGTGCTCTAAATGTGTGATAATAGATTACAAGTGTAATTGTGAACACAATTTTTAATGCATATTGTTGGTCTGTGGATATTTTTGTGTTCATGTAGGTCTCTCCAATTTGTTGAAGTATTTTGATGCCAGGTTAAGTTTACTACAATGTATATAGAATAACTTCAATAATAACAGTTGGCAAACAATTATTTTCTTATCCTTGTCATGAATTTGTAGTCAGATTTTATTGATGTCCATGAAATAAGTGAAGGAAAATAAAATATATCATATTCCAATATTTAGAAGCCATACAGGGTACTGTATGAGCTGAAATTTTCGCGTACAGATCTTTTCGAACTTATTATTCGCGCGTTGTTATTTTCGCGGTTCAAAGGCGATTCGCAAAATTCCCGAAAATAAAACCATTGAGAAAATTTCAGCTCGCACAGTATTCAGTGCTCATTGCCAAAAAGCAGAAGTGCTTATAAATGTATGATAAATGTGGCCAGTGGTGTAATGTGTAGTTAAGTCCACTGTCAGTTACACTATAGACGGTGTAGAATGCATTTCTCAGCAATATAGTAAATGTATAGAATAAATTTATTGGAAGGATGTACTGCCATTAAGAGTGACTCTGCAAATTACTGTATAGATTGTATGAAATCAATAAAATTGTCATCATGGCCATTCCTAGCCATCAGGGTTTGGCAACCCTGACTTCATTAAAGCCACGCACACACATATGAATGGATGCCTGTGGCCACGTAACAATACGTTGCCATGGTGACACAGCTGCGGGTAGACCCGCTTCCTGCTCCCATTATACCACTGAAGTGTGCATGTAGGCCACTCGGTTTGCATGCATTCTGCTGTGCTTCAGTGCACACAAGCCATGTTTACATGGTATTCTTTGGACAAGCACCCATTTTCAACCTCCTAAATTTGACAATGCATTTTCTAAGGATAGATGAATAGTAGCCACCAGCCCCCATTGTAGCATACAGTAGCTGCCATCCCCTTCCTCTCTTGGTGGCTTGTACAATACCAGCTGAATGTGAATGCTGTTTGGAGTGGAAACAATCTGTGCAGTCCTATCCCCTTTACTTGTTATTTCCATTGCTGAGTTTTTTCATTGCAGCTAAGCCCACATTGTAAAATTTGTGTTTTATTTTTACCCAAGACTTGAACTTTGATAAATTGGGTACGTTATCTTGTCAAGATTGATGAGGGAAACACTGGCTTAGATTGGATTCCATGAGGGAAAAGTGATTGTCGGCTACCACAAATCAGGCACAAGTATTAATTGAAAGTCCATTCCCCTCCAAAATAATTATAAATCAAGTGTATTAACTCTTAAAATATATGACAATGCTAGTGTGGTCTCATTTGAATGAAGCAAGAATACAATTGTAGGTAACTTTAAGTATTCCACACAATTGTGCTCGCATAGAATTATGTATAAATGGATCTCAAATTTTGCAAGATAGCCTGTTTATGTGAGATGAAATTGAGCATAAATATTTATTATTTATTTTGAACATAAATTGAGCGTAAATACTTTTGTAAATTTACAAAAGATTTCTTCCCTCCAAATCAAATGAGTTATTAAGAATCGATAATAATTGACTAGAATGAATTAAAACCTGTAAAGTTCTGCTTTTGAGTATGGTGTGAATAGTTTGGATACATACTGTACACAACAATAGTGGTGGGACCTGTCTGGTGAGACCTGTCTGTCATACCAGTAGGTACCCAGTTTTTCCATTTTTTTAACCACTGCATTCCTGAAATGTAAAGTTTCTGGTCTGACAGTGATTTTTACTGTTTAGGGACTGTCAGACCAGTGCCAATTTGCAGCGTTGTATTACATACATTGCACCACCTGGTGGAACCACGTGGGCTATTTGTAAGAAATCTCTTGCTAGAAAAAGAAATGATGTGCAATACAAGTTGTATCTGACTATTGTATTGATCACGCCCCCCCCCCCCCTCCACACCTGCTCTCTCTGGTTCCTTACCCCAATCTCATCCCTCCCCACAGGCTCTGGCTGATAATGACTGTGAATATGGGGTTAAGCGTAACATGCTGGACTTCCCCCAGCATGTCTCCCCCAGTAAGGAGGTCAGGGAGGCCAGCACTGAGGCAGACAAGAAGCTCTCTGACTTTGATGTGGAAATGAGGTAAGAAGCCTTTTTCTCTCAGGTGATCTGTACTGCCAATATGTTTGGCGTATAAAGTTTTATATCCTTTTATGAATACCTTGATACTGCCAGTATGTAATTATGTTGATTACTGTACACGCCGAATATTTCACTAGGTTTTTATTTTCGCGAGTCAGGTGCTATTCGCGAAATTAAAGACACGCGAAAAATATTGACACTGATCCCGATGTGAATGTGATGTATGTGTGTACACTTCTGTTAAGACACGACTCCATGATCGCGAATTTAACTACCCGCAAAATCATTGGGAAGTCCCGCTTCGCGAAAATTTAGACTCGCGAAATATATGGCGTATACAGTACTGTGTTTACTGTGAAATGTGCTGTATTGAATAAATTCTGTGCCAGTGTAGGATGACACAAATGCTGAAAGCATTGGTATGAAGGATAAAGTGTAAGAATGTTTTCACATTGGTTTGATATATTTGATTGAAATTGCATTACACTGTACTGTGGTCTCTTTTTTAAACTGTTTTTCTTAAGAATGTCCAATCTCCACAAATAATTGAATTTTCACTTCAAAGCTGATTTTCTCAGAACCGTGTTTGCCTGATGGCATGCTTTCATATATTTTTGTTGTCAGCTTTTGGTAAGAAATAGAGCAATGAATTAAAAAAATCCTAGGTATTGGAGGATGATACTATACCTAAATCGCAAAAAATCAACGTTCACAATTTCTTCAGGATTTTATCTGGGCATATTAAATGTAAAATAAGAAGGAGGAGGAGGAGAAAAAATATATGTTATAAAACTTGTTGAATACTCCTCAATGGAATCAAGTGTGTACAGATACAAGGTACATTGTGGCTAGTTTCAGCAATGGTTTCGGGATTGTGGTTGGTCACATGTCTAATGAGCCCCTAAGACTTTATAACTGCTCCACGATAGCGTCAAGTGTGCATTTAGTTGCCAGTGACAATACATTTTGTACTTTTTCCCCTTCCACACTCATACAGCATGAGACAGGATGTCTTTGACAATCTGGTAGCCTTCCAGGAGAAGGCTGATGCCAGTTCACTGAAGCCTGAGGCCAAGAGGTACCTGGAGAAGAGGATCAAGTACGGTCGCAGGAATGGTAAGGGAACATTGATCACCCTCTCCTAGGGGTATAGAAGGAACAGTATATATTGTAGGGGACATTAATCACTCAATCCTGGGGGTATAGCAGGAAGGGTAAGGGGACATTGATCACTTTATCCTGGGGGTATAGGAGGAATGATAACGGGACATTGATCACCCTATCCGGAGGGTATAGCAGGAACGGTAAGGCTACATTGATCACTCTATCCTGGGGGTACAGCAGGAACGATAAGGGGACTTTGGTCACCCCATCCTTGGGGTAAGAAAAATAATGAAAACATGAAAAGAAAGGCCTCATTCTCTTTTTTTTTTCTTCTTACTGAGGATTCACAGAATAGGGCATGTGGAACAAACAAACAATTATTTTTATGTCAGTTTGATGTGAATTTCTGTAGCTCACTGTCATTCCTCCACATTTACTGTCAATGTTTTTTCTTTGTCCCCCATCAGGTCTCCATCTGCCCAAGGATGTCCAGGATAAGGTGAAGGCCCTGAAGAAGCGAGCCAGCGACATCAGCATCGACTTCAACAAGAATGTCAACGATGAGAACACCATCTTAGAGTTCAGCGAAGCCGAGCTTGGTAAGTAGAGGAGCACTGGCACACAAACGTCCATGGAGCCAGGAAAATATTTTCTGTGGTTGTTTCAGCTGCCATGATGTTTCCATTGTTTTTATACCCCCGCCAAACGAAGTTTAAAGGGATATATAGGAATCAGCGGACGGTTGGGCGGTCGGTCGGGCGGTCGGTCGGTCGGTCGGGCGGTCGGTCGGGCGGTCGGGCGGTCGGGCGGTCGGTCCGTTGCAAATCTTGCGTCGCGAACTACTTCCTCAGTTTTCAACCGATTCCCATAAAACTTGGCACAGATGTGTGCCTTGGGTTGTAGATGTGCAAGACGTATTTTTTGACAGTACCCAAAAGTACGTTGCCATGGTAACGGCATATTATGGGCAAAAATGGGTACAAATCTTGCGTCGCGAACTCCTCCCACAGTTTTTGATCAATTTTTATGAAATTAGGTACAGATGTTCATCTGAATATGTTAATGTGCAAGACACATATTTCCGCAGTGGCAAAAAAGTGCGTTGCCATGGTAACGGCATGTTATTGGTAAAATATAGGGCAAAATGCTTCATGGCAAAACTGCTTCATCAGTGTTCTTCCAATTCTCCTGGAATTCATATTGAATGTTTGTCTTAGGATATAGGTCAGCATGACACATTTCTTGACAGTGACAAAAAGTATGTTGCCATGGTAACAGCTCACATATTATGAGCCAAAATGATGGAAAATTTTGTGTTGCAAACTACTTCCTCAGTTTTTGCCCAATTTCCATGAAACTTGGTACAGATGTGTGCCTTTGGTTGTAGATATGCAAGACGCATTTTTTGACAGTACCCAAAAGTACGTTGCCATGGTAACGGCATATTAATGGCAGAAGAACAAGGAAAGATCTTGCGGATTTAACTACTTCCTCAGTTTTTTGACCAAAGCTTATGAAATGTGGCACACACCTTGATCTTGGTGGGAAGATGTGGTAAACATATTTTTCGGACGTGTTGGAAGCTGCGTTGCCATGGTAACGGCATATAAATGGCAGAAGATCAAGGAAAGATCTTGCGGATTTAACTACTTCCTCTGTATTCGACTGAAGCTCATGAAATGTGGCACACACATTGGTCTTGGTGGGAAGATGTGCAAGACATATTTTTTGGGACGTGTCGGAAGCTGCGTTGCCATGGTAACGGCATATTAATGGCGGAAGATCAAGGAAAGATCTTGTGGATTGAACTACTTCCTCAGTTTTTGACAAAAGCTTATGAAATGTGGCACACACAATAGTCTTGGTGGGAAGATGTGCAAGACATATTTTTCGGACTTGTCGGAAGCTGCGTTGCCATGGTAACGGCATTTAAATGGCAGAAGATCAAGGAAAGATCATTCCTTGGGTAAGACTGTCGTCACGGGGCGGGGGTATTAATCACCTTAAGTGATATTTTTTTCTCAGAGATGGCCATTCTAGGAAATTGCCAGGCTGTGAGAGGAGTGCGATGCAGGGGACAGAAGTTGTCGTCTACGTCATCAGCAATAGAATGATGGAAGACAACAGTGAACTCCTTCTCTCACTTATTTCAATTACCATATTTGAGCAGGGATTTGCAGCTTCTTGTATTATTATTATTATTGTTATTATTATTATTAGTATTATTATTATTATTAGTAGTAGTAGTAGTAGTAGTAATATTATTATTATCATAAGTATGATGTTTTTGTTGTTGTTCTCTATGACAGTAAGGTGATTGACTGCTACAGTGATTGTTTTGGTATCAAGGTTATTTTGATTTTTTTTTTTTTTTTTTTTTTTTTGGGGGGGGGGAGGTCTTTTTCTTGGGCACATACATTGTATCTACAATGTATGCTTCTAAGTGTCCTCCATTCTCTGCATAATTGGGGTAGACTTTAGTGATATTGTGAGGGATGTACAGTGTATGCTGCCATTTAGGGGCATTTGCTGTCTTGTATGTATGTATACTTTCCAGAAATTCATGTCTTACCATTTATCTCATGTACTCTTCTACTTTTCTTTTGTTATGCAAATTAGGTGGTCTTCCTGAGGATTTCATCAAGCGTCTTGAAAAGGTGAGATATTTTTGTCTTTTATGAATGATTAGTCTCGGGAATCACGTGACAAACATGAATAAAGAGACAAATCATGTTTCTATTTCTGTTGAGCTCTGATCATGTGCCTCAAGGGCAAAATAAAGCAACAAACAAGCGCATAAACATATATATGGGCAATTCCGTATGGGAAGGGCAAAAACAGCAAAATTCAAAGTTAAGTAAATGCTCAGAAATTTCAGTTTCCCGTACAGCTGGATTGTTGTATTTACGGAAACCAAAAACCCTTTTCCAATAACTTTCCTCATTTTTGTTGTACACACTTTTAAAGTTGGAAGACTATTTATTGTATTTATCTAAAATTTTACAATATTAAATGAAAATTTAAAATGAAACAACTTAAATATCTCTCTGCTTTATCCATACTTCCACATCTTTCTTCCTATGCTTCAACAATCACATGTAATGAAGCATTCAGTCACTCTCATTATGATATTTTTTGGAGAACGTTTCAAAATCTACTGACAAATTGACGTAATTCCGTTACCATAAAATTGAAAAAAGTTTTCTCCTGAACAAACTAATCACTGATTTTTTCTCCCCTTGTAAATTTTTTCTCTACATGTGACTCCCTGAAAAGTCACAAAACATTTTGTCAAATATCTCCTTCAGTTCTTCTGTAATTGTGGTAACGGAATTACATGGTAACGGAATTACACGCACATCTAATATGGAAGAGAATGACATATCCTACTTTTGTGCCAATATGTATGTGAACTGTTCATGAAATAGCTTCAGGGCATTATTATTGAGCTATACAGTGTTGGTGATTGGCAGTAAAGGAGTGAAACTGTATGGTATGATACACTGACATGACTCAGCATACAGTGTAGCTGGATGCCTCTGACAGTGAGTCCTGACATCAGGGTACACGCTTGACAAGACTTCTTGTGCTGAAAGTCTCCTCCCTTCTTTCACCTTTTCTCATGTACAAGAACTACATGTGTACATGGAGACTGTGCTAACTGATAACTTTATAAGGTTTGCTACAGATACTCATTCTCAAATGTTCAAAATCATACTGAATTCTGAGATATCAATGTATATTTTCTTGCTAAAAAGTCTCATGGTTTCATACAAAATCTAAGTATAGTGATGAGGGACTACTGAATGGGTGTGATGCAGCATAAATTGAACAAAGGTTACAAAGAAGAGGAAGGACATAAAATTTCTTTAAAAGGAAAAGAGAGCACTGCTACTGACAGAGAGAAAGGAACAGGATAATTTTTTGAGCAAAGATCAAGAATTTAAGAGAAGGATCATACACAATGTGATAGAAGTCATTACTTGACACGGGATGCCCACTGAATGTGACACCTTTGACCTTTCTGTATGCTAAAGGCTTTATTATCACCAAGTCGATAGTCTGACCTTTTATTGAACATGTCCTGTTTTCATCCTCAAGTCCTTTATCTTTAATGGTAAGTGTATGACTATGATCTTCTTTCATCTGTTTCTTAGATCTTTCCTCCACTATTTTGATTTTCATGCCCATTTGATACAGAGCATCTGCTACCCTTTGAAATTTGTTCTTTAATCCTTTCTTTTTCGAAGGAATAAAGACAAAAACACCATTTGTGATGAACATTTACCCAGTCAGTAATTGTGACACAGCTCTATATTAAAAATGTAACATTTAGGCCTAGACTTTCCCATCCTAAGAAGATTTTAAATATTAAAGTCAATGGGCTTCTACTTCTACCTTTACTCTTCATGATACCATTTGCTGTACAATCCAGTTTCCTTTCATACAAGTGCCATTACAGTGTATTTTATAATTTGCTTTCAGGCAGTCAAAATACAACTTACTGCAAAAGAGAAGATGCACACTTCTTGTGAGTAAATTTATGGCAACACTCAGGATGAGAAAATAGACTAAGTCAACGAAGAAAGACAGAGACAGGAAACTTGTAGGAAATTTATAGGCCTGGTCATGATTATTTTTCTGAAGACGTCATTTGGAAATTTTGTGTGGTCAGAAGTAAATACTAACATTATTCACAGGTTGATTATTCCCTCTAATACAGTGAGCTACAGATGGATAAAAGAGGCCCTCTTACCTTTCTATGAAATACACTGTAACAGAATTTGGTGGACTCTAATGGTTGTAAAAGTTGTACTTTTTAAAGTTATTTTGCTGTTTTCTATTTCCTTTTAGTTTAGTTCCTATTTTATTTTGGTGGGCTTAAGTAGGACTTACACTGTAAGGGAATTATCAAATCATGCACTACATTATATACCAGGGGGCAACTTCAGCTATTAGTAAAATGTCACAAGTTTTTAGTGATTAATATATGCCACAGCATATAGATAACAATGATTAAGCACTGGTGCAGTACCATAATCATATAAGAAAATTTTCTTTTCTATTTATGATTGAATTGTAATTTGTTATATTTGTCATTGAACCACAACTGCATCTTTTCACGTAAAAGTTTCAAGCATCTTTAGTGTTCATCCTTAATATTAAACATTGTGTTCAATGATGGGGCTGCACACTGTGCTCTTGCACTGTAAATTGGCACTTCATGATTTAGATTTAAATTCAGTGTCAATCCGGACAGTTTTTTATTATTTTCTTATGCATGTGCACATAATATATATGTACAATACTTGTAAGTAATTCACACATATTGTCAATTTTTGGCATATTTAGGAAGAAGAAAACAGAGAAATCTGTCTTGCATGATATCAACAAAAGAAATACAAGAAAATTTGAGTATTGTTGACTGGATTTATAGAATTGTACTTGTGTAGGGCTATTCTAGCGTAATTCCGTTACCATGTGTCTTAGATGTCATTTACCTGCAGAGTGTGAAATTCTTAACTTGAAAGTATAAAAATTTTGATGGATGTGGTACTTAGAAGTTACGCGATCTTGATTGACATAGTTATGACTTCAAATCACGGTCGTTAGCCTGAACATTTTATGTTTTTTGACAATAAAAACTCATTTAGCGCCTATACACTTGTACCAGTTCAAGGTCAAAGGCTAGAGAGTACTTATTTAGTGGTTATATTATAGCTAAAGGCATACACAATCTTTATCAAGACATTTCAGAATACATGAGTGCCAAGAATGTGTATTTTTTCCAGTGTATTTCAGAAGGCGTAATTCCGTTACCATTTGTGTAATTCCGTTACCACTGACTTTATAGGGAAAAAGCCTGCTGCTTTGAAAATGTGATGAAATATTTGAAAAACAATACAACTGAATTGAAGTCAACACAATCAAAGATGAAATCAGACAACAACCTACAGTGTATGTGTTATAGATTTCAGAGAAACAACTCCCAAAGTCAGAGTTGAAGTTGTGACTAAATTTTCTGGTAATTCCGTTACCATCGCACATAGACCTCCTCTGTAACCAACCAAGTGAGAACATTTAACAAATTTGTATTTGGGGTGACAGTGTGAGTACCTCTGCATCTTTTAAATGTATCAAGAGAAGGCAAAGTAATCAATCCTGTATACAGGGTGAAAGAATATGAGCCAAAATTCTCTGATTTGTAATTCCGTTACCGCGGAATTGCCCATATGGCAAGACTAGAAAATACCATGTGGAAGCAGAACAAGAGTACTCATTTGTAGATGTTGTGGTAATGTAATCCTGGGAGGTTTTACACTACAGTGTAATGTGTAGTGATCACACACTTATGTCGCTCAACGGTATGCAATTACCTCACATTGTTAACTCATATACGGCATGCAGCTATGTATTTAGAGACTGACAACAGACATACCAGAAAACGCATATCTAATCTAAATGTTATTTTCTCAAATCAGGAATAAAGATGTGTGCATGAGAGATTTGCCTTCCTATTCTGTGGTAGCATAAGTTGACCCATAACCCTTTTTGTCATTGCACACTTGAATTCACCTCATTGTTTCCACAGACCTCAGAAGGGAAATGCAAGGTGACCTTGAAGTACCCAGACTACTTTCCTGTCATGAGGAAGGCTCATAATCCAGAGACTCGTCGCACGATGGAAGTAGCGTTCAACTCTAGGTCAGTGGCAAATGTCATATTTATAATCATAATTGATTTTTTACCGTAGGGTAAGCTTGAGAATATTGTCCTTTTTATTCCGTCAGTTTTTGTCATTTAAAGTAAAAATGGAGGATGAATGTGTCAGGTTAATTTACCCGTTTTGTTTTTTCTTTAGTGGAGAATGACTTTACAGCAAATAAGTTGGTGATATAGTAGTAATATCTTCCAGATTTCCAGTCATGATTTTACATCACTTAAGATTTAGTGTTTGATCACTTAATGTCTTTCAGAAGTGCTGTGCAGTTTTTCTCTTCGATTGGGGAACAATTAATTTCAAGTTTCATTTTATATTCTGGTTATTGAAATCAGTATGTCAGTTTGTTGGCTCACCATGGTACAAAAAGATATACATGCTCTCATTGTCTTCTCATTGTCAATCTTTTTACTTGTACACAATGTTCTTTTATATTTTTTTCTTCTTCTTTTGAAAACTTTTCTGATCTGAAGTCATGCACAGTGTATGAAAAGCATAAATCATGTGACAGCATGCTAAGAGGCCAAAGGTCACCATGTTTTGTGAGTTGCCAATGTTTAGAAATGTTTTTGTCCGTGCACATGTTATTGTTATTAAACCCACTTTTGCCTCAACTTGTGCCGATCACAAAAACTTTTGTTAAAATGCATCTCTTCAAATGAAGTAAATAAGAATAAATTTGAATTTAAAATATCATTTCTCACAATTTGTCACTGCAGGTGTAAAGTGGAAAACACAAAAATCCTGGAGGAGTTAGTTGAGATCAGGGCAAAGGTGAGGCTACATGTACATGAGATATTCCTGTTTGCTATGTCTTTCCTTACCACTTGCTTGGCTTTTGTGTAAAACCATGCAATGTAAATTTCCCTTTCTTTTTCATAATATATTTATCCTTCCCCATCAGTGATCATCACTCTGCCAGTAATTGTACCCTTTGGTACATTTGTGGCTCTTTGCCCTCTGTTCTAATTGATGTCAGTTTGCATCACAATGTGCAATGTGGATGCAAATGTATCATGATGTGTACTGTTCTGTTGTGGACTTCACTCTGAAATATGAGCTGAAGGGACTCTCTAATATATTTGTTATTTACAAAGGCATTACCTGACATTACATGGCATTACATATTCACTGTTTATCAGGCTAGAATATATGTTAAAAGCAATAGTACAGTAACATATGAAAGTATTTTCTGTCATTAGGCTGCATGAAACTCATTAGATGTCTTTTGTCATGCCAATTTCTTGAAGAATTTTATATATTCACTTTCCATTTTTAGAATTGCTCATAACATAAGCATGAATTTTCAAGTATCAATGCAGAATGATTCTGTTGCAGTCTGTAGATGCATCTTCAACAAATATGTTCTTCTGTCGTCAGATCTACTATAACAACATACAACGACAGTAATGAAATGTATATATGTTGTACAATCAACCATGGTTGACCATGGTACAGTATTCATCGCATAATCGGGCATCTGATAATCGGGAACCTCGCTTAAATGACATATGCTTCCCAGAAACATTTCCAATGCACGTTATTTTCACTGGATAATCGGGCGGGGACCTCTGATAAACGGGACAATTTTTCTTCAAGCGATCTTTGATTTTGTTGATTCGTGTGTTTAAAAAACATGCCTCGCTCACACAACTCAGGCTGTGTACGTTGTTTAATCTCAGTCATACACTTTGAGGGCAAAGTCCAAATTCCTTGTCTCTGAGCGTTTCAACTTTCAATACACTGTGATCTGTGCGTACGTCACAATCTTCCTCAGTTGTGAATGAGCTAGAGGGTCGCGCCGAGGGGTAGCGTAGTTGTGTATTCATGTACATGTACAGTACGTCAGTATGCATGTGTGTGTGTGTGTGTGTGTGTGTGTGTGCACTACATGTACATGTCGTATGCCGTTAGTGTATGGTGAGTACTCATCGTGAAATCGGGCACCTCGCTTAAAGGGGCCGTAGTTGCTACTCCCAACCTGTCCCGATTATGCGATGAATACTGTATAAGATTAAACTTATTCATATGAATACATATGGGCACATAGCCTTCATTATATAAATTTGGATAATAATAATATGATACTAGAAAAAGAATAGTCATGTTATCATGAAAAATACTGATATATATTTTAAACAGGGACCAGAATTTAAATAGAAAATAAACAAATTTATAAACGAATACAAATAAAAGTGGAACTTACGATGTACATCCTCTAAAGCAGATGGGTTTGCACATGTGTGTTGTCAGTGTGAAGATTGTGACTGGGAATGTTGGGGGTGGGATTGTTTTGTGGTGGGGCTCATTCCCATTTAATCTGCTACAAACTACAATTATTCAGCCACTTAAAAATCTATCGACATAAAGATCTGTCAGATTTTTGTGTTATGATGGTGACAGGAAGGAGGAGCCAGTGGACGTAGCACTTGTTCACTTTAATGCCTTTTATGTTGGTACCAACCTTTTGACCTTTTGGCAGGTCTTCGTCTGGGTTTTGGAAATTGAAATAATGGAAGGCACCCAATCTGCAACAAAAAGCAAAAATAATTTTAAAAAATAAAGCGAAAATAAAAGATAGCAAAAACAGCAACATGGCATAGATTAACATGCACTCCACCAGAATAGCAATATGACATAGACATGCATGGTGGTGTTTAACGAAAGCAGTAAAACTGCAGTATGGCATAAATTCTCATCAGCAGCGAAATGCTGATTACAATAAAATAATTGAAAATATACAAGACAACAAAATTGAATTACTTGTATGGCATATAACCAAGCAAACTGATTACCTTGGTGTAGGCATTGGGAAAAGTGTAGAGTTGACTCGTGTAGTTTTTGATGTGATGGGTGGCCTGAGGAAGATGCTTCCATAGTGTTTCACAATCGCTGATTAGGCTAAGATGTTTGTGGTTGATAGAAGAGACTTTGGCCATGGCCATAAATGTCATATGATGTGTTGCGTTTCTTATAGGAGAGAAGATCTTTCCGAGGGATTTGTGATGCTCAAGCAATTTGTTGATGGACCATTGTTGATTTGAAGTTTCTCTCCTTGAGGTGCATTTTCAGGTGTTCAAGATGATGGGAGGTCTCATCTGGATCTGCGCAAATGCGGCAGATGTGTGTGGCTTGGCTGTAGGGGATACTGTTGAATACATGTTTCGGATGACAGGATGAGGGGAGTAGATAAGCATGCGTATTAGTGGGTTTAATGTGGAGTTCTGTGTGTTGAGTGTCCTTTTCAATGTAGAGGGTGACACCCAGGAAATTGAAGCTTGTATCAGATTCAAATGTGTATTTTATTGCTTGGTGTTTTTGGTTCGTGCTGCTCTGGAATTTTGAGAGGCTACGCGGAGAACCAACCCAGATGAACGGAATATCATCTATGTATCACCATCATGATTTTTTGAGCATGGGCATGTTAATCATTTCAAGGATTTCCTGTTTCTTCTCAGCTATGAACAGATTGGTGTAGGAAGGGGTTCTGGAGTACCCATGGCTGTACTGTACCTTGGATTTGCAGGTAGTTGGTTCCCTGGAGTTGGAAGTTGTTCAGTGTTAAGACAAGTTCCTGAAAGCGTTCCAGTTGGTGTGTTGGTGGTTAAGGCTTCTCTTGATGCGAGAGGGCATTTTGAAGTGTTTCTAAGCCTTCAGCATGGGGGATATTTGTATACAGGGAAGAAACATCCGCTGTGACTGAGATTGCATGTGGGGAGAATGGAGCAGACTCAGCATTGAGTTCTTCTTTATGCTGTAAGAAATGAGTTGTGTCTCAGAGATATCACAGGATTTCATCAATATGTCAGTATGTCTCAATTGTCTTTCACTCTGTTTCTCTCTTTATATTCTCCCACCCAGCTGGCCAAGCTACTTGGTTACTCCACCCATGCTGAGTACATCCTAGAACTACGCATGGCGAAGACGCCCACGACTGTGTCGAGTTTCCTCAGCGGTCTGGCTGAGAAGCTGAGGGCCTTGCAGCAGGATGAGCTGCAAGGCTTCCTCAAGTACAAGGAGGAGGATGTGAGTTGTCATGACAACCAAACCCCCCAAATGAGCCTAAATTCCTGCACCTGAAGATTAAAAGCAGTTGTATGTTCCCCTGAGGAAAACTGGTCAATATGATTACAAGAGAAGTCAAAACAATTTGATGAACTAGGTATACTTGTCATGTAGACTTTAATTTTTGTGCTTGGTGAGGACAGCTTGTAGGGAGGATGCTTACTCAGAAATTGAACTAACTCCTTTATGTAGAGTTCAAATGTTTGAGAAGAGAGATGGTAGGGTGTGAGGAAAGGCATTTCAGCAAAATTACATCTGTGTTTTGTATATTCTGTGAATTGCTGCATCATTACCCTTCATCACTCTGAAATTACAGCTGTAGATTTCTTTGTTGCCACGACAGAAGCTGCAGTGCAGCAGAAAGAGTGATGTAGCTGATATCATGGAATGAATGTCAGTGGACATTTCATTTTGCTCATGACCTTTGATCCTTTTAATAATTCTTTAATTGATTGGTATTAATCTCTTCCATGTGACCCCACACAGTGTAAGAAGTATGGCTATCCGTATGACAGCAAGATCAACCTGTGGGACATGCGCTACTTCATGAACATGGCCGAGGAGAAACGTTACTCCGTTGACCACAACAAGCTCAAGGAGTACTTCCCACTGGAGAAGGTCATCCAGGGTTCACTGGACATCTATCAGGTCAGTTGGTCAGAAATAGGACATTAAATTAGTAGTGACCAGTATCCCTTTTAGGGACATCTGTCAGGTCAGTTGGCCTGGAATTGGACATCAAATTAGTAGTGACCATTGACCCTTTGTGGGACATCTATCAGGTCAGTTGGTCAGGAATAGGACATCAAATTAGTCGTGACCATTGACCCTTTGTGGGACATCTATCAGGTCAGTTTGTCAGGAATAGGACATCAAATTAGTAGTGACCATTGACCCTTTGTGGGACATCTATCAGGTCAGTTGGTCAGGAATAGGACATCAAATTAGTAGTGACCATTGATCCTTTGTTGGACATCTGTCGGGTCAGTTTGTCAGGAATAGGACATCAAATTAGTAGTGACCACTGACCCTTTTTGGGACATCTATCAGGTCAGTTAGTCAGGAATAGGACATCAAATTAGTAGTGACCATTGATCCTTTGTGGGACATCTGTCAGGTCAGTTGGTCAGGAATAGGACATCAAATTAGTAGTGACCATTGACCCTTTGTGGGACATCTATCAGGTCAGTTGGTCAGGAATAGGACATCAAGTTAGTGACCATTGACCCTTTGTGGGACATCTATCAGGTCAGTTTGTCAGGAATAGGACATCAAATTACTAGTAGTGGTGACCATTGACCCTCTGTGGGACATCTGTCAGGTCAGTTTGTCAGGAATAGGACATCAAATTAGTAGTGACCATTGACCCTTTGTGGGACATCTGTCAGGTCAGTTGGTCAGGAATAGGGCATCAAATTAGTAGTGACCATTGACCCTTTGTGGGACATCTATCAGGTCAGTTGGTCAGGAATAGGACATCAAATTAGTAGTGACCATTGACTCTTTGCGGGACATCTATCAGGTCATTTGGTCAGGAATAGGTCATTTGGTCAGGAATAGGACATCAAATTGAAAGTGACCAGTAACCAGAAAGCCCCATAGCCTTGTGCACACTGTCCAAATTCCCCAGCACAGAAAGGGTTCACTCTTTGTGTGCCACGTTCGCAAGCCTGACTCAGTCGACGGCGTGCCAACTTCGCATATTCTGCTCAAACGCACAAGCCCGCCCAAACTGATCGATAAATTGCCAAATGCTATAGTACAATGAAAGCGTTTCTTGCGATTCCGTTCCCCTCGCACTAAGCTTGCATTTTATGGGGTGAATGACTAGCAAGTGGTGTTCCCTACTGGATTCTATGTTTAAATTCTTAGTTTTTGTCACTGTTTTGTGTGCAAAAGTCATGCCTTTACAATAATGTAGCCATTAGTCATTTGAATAGAAAACATTAAGATTTGTCATGCAGTTTACATCACAGCGAGGCTTGGCAATTTCTGTACAACATTGCTCACTACATGTTCAGCTTAACAAAACTATGTAAAAGTTACATAGATTTGAAAAACAGAATGTTTTCCCAAAGCATGACGATGTTGCTGTCTCAGAATAATGTGGCACACAGGGGGGTGTACACCATGGCACATAAATAGCTAAATGGATTAAAGTGGAAGTACTATACAAAATATTAATTGTTGTTTATTTTCTGCCATTACTTGATTCTACTCAGTTAAAATCAAAAGAGTGATATCTCAGAGTGATTCTGCTCTTTAGCATATGTATACAGTATATACAGCTATTTTCTACTTTGTCCAATTTCATGACTGTACAAAAATTGCGTACGGAGTATTATGTCCTTTGTAGAGTGACAAATGACTCTCCAAGGGATTCCTCTCACAGGCCTATTTGTCTACATATGACTGCTGTCATACTCAGTGACGTATGATTTATTACAATTTTTTGTTTAAATATATCTCCATAGATCTGCTTCTGTTTTAACATGTTGTCTTTCTGAATCCAGAATCTTCTTGGACTGAAGTTTGAAGAGGTTCCAAAGGACCAGGCTCCAGTGTGGAATGATGATGTTCAGATGGTAAGAGGAAGGGTTCATTTTTATCTGACATGCATTATTGCCTTTTCTGCCTAAGAAGCTGCAGAGCTGTGTGTATGTATGGCACTACTGTAAGTGTACTCTTGCTGTCTTACAATGCATGGAGGTTTGATCCAATAGCACAAAATGGACAGTGGGTATTTTATTACTGATTTAACTACACATTTGTTGATACTTCCATACATTATTTTTTTCAGTCAGTGTGCATTCCTGCAGACAAAACAAAACAAAACAGAACAAAACCAGCACAGCATGTTGTCCTAGTACTCAGAACTGTACATAGATTATGTTGTTGCAGAACTACTACAATGTGCACCATTCTGGGTAGCAGATGCAAATTTACCCCACTGTTAACACTGCTAACTACCTTCACATCTCACCATCTTATCATACACTTGTACATTGATCTTCCAGTACCAACTTTCAAATGTGTGACAACTACCTCATAAATATAAGCACCGTGCACTGCACATAGTCCTTTCTTTGATGAGTGATTCATATTTCTGTCTTGGGTTGTTACAGTTCAGTGTGACAGACACAGAAACCAACCAGTTCCTGGGCTTCTTCTACTTGGACCTGTTCCCAAGAGAAGGGAAATTCAGCCATGCTGCCTGCTTTGGGCTGCAGGTATGTCTTCTTCCTCAAGTCAACTTTTCAGTCTTAAGTTGCTGTTAACTTTGAAAAGAGTGTGGGGAAAAGACTTGAACAAGAGATAATTTGACATGAGAACCATTCAGCTGATATACAAGGGTGCTATGACTTGGAGCTTGTTCCATAAAATCACATAACCTCCCCCCCCCCCCCCCCAAAAAAAAAAAAAAAAAAAAAGAAGGTTTCAGTTGTATAGGATTTGTTGTATTTACTGAGTGACATAATTGTACTGAATTTGGGCATTTGGTGTGAAATCTTTGCACTGTTTTGCTAGATAATATTGAAATGAAGAACCATGGAAATGGTTGGTAGGCTTATGGTTGAGTAAATGATTATTTGATGAAGAGTGCTATGAATGTTTGAATATACAGAATGTACATTGCAACCTCTTAAGAATGTATTATACGTTTCAAGAGTAAATACATCATATCTAAGGTACACTATGTGCTTGTTTTATGTATATCAATTCTGGAACACACCAGTTCTGATGTATTGAATCTGGATAAATCATTTAACAGATTCTCTCATGTTTCTGTTATGTTATCTGCCCTAATTGATTAATGTCTAACAGACAAGCCTTTAACAACAGGCAAATAAGCATAAAATGTGTTCCCTGAATGAATTGTGCAGTTTAGGTTGTTCCCTCCAAAAAGTGTTTTCTCTTCAAACTGCTTGAGAGAAACCCTCCAAACTGTTTATGGAGAGGCTGCCAAAATCTTTGTCAAGTACTGATATGACTATTACTTTGTCTGTCTCACCCAGCCTGGCTGCATTGCCCCTGATGGAACTCGCCAGCCAGCCATTGCTGCCATGGTTGCGAACTTCACCAAGCCCACTCCAGAATCTCCGTCCCTCTCTACACATGACGAGGCAAGATTCTGTCTTTTTTTTTTTTACAATTCATTCATCCTCTTAAGTGAATTCCTGTTGGATTTCTATTACCAAATTAAAAAGAAGAAAGAGGAGGAAAAGGAGAGGGAGGAAAGCAGAAGGGAGAAGATGAGAAGGATGAGAAGGATGAGTAGGAAGAGGAGTAAGAGGAGAAGGAGAAGGAGGGAAAAGAGGAGCTGGAGAAGGAGGAGGGGAGGAAAAAGGAGCTGGAGAAGGAGGAGGGGGAGGAAAAAGGAGGAAGAGGAGGAGGAGGAGGAGGAGAAGAAGATGGAGGAGGAGGATGAGGAGGAGGAAGAAAAAGAAGAGGAGAAGGAGGAGGAGGAGGAGGAGAAGGAGGGAGAGAAGGAGAAGGAGGAGGAGGAGGAGAAGTAATCAATTTGAATAATTGATTAATTTTAAGATTTCCAGCCAGAGCCAATGGAAGATTTGCAGAGTACTATATTAAGGTCTCATTCATTTCTTCATTTTTATACTAGATAACAACTTAGCTGAAGATTCATGGGTAAAGGAAACTGTGGCATTTGTTGTTAAAGCTTCATTGGTAAATTGTACTCTTTGTTTATATACATCTAGAGCTGAAAACGTGACTATGTGTATTTAATACTTTAAAATGCTTTTTCTTTGTCTGGAATACGAAATATGGTCTGAAATGAAAAATGTGTTTATCATTAATTTGATGTAGCATGCATAATGCTGTAAAACAAGGAATGTTTGCGTGCATTTTAATTTCGCGAATTTCACGAGCACCCAGATTGGCGAAGTTAAAATGCACATGAAAGTTCTTGTCTACGCTATATGCATTGAACGCCAATGGCAATTCTCGAAAATTTCATGCCACAAAAAAGGCCGTTGGGTCCAATTTGTGAAAATTTCATGCCACAAATATATCATGTTTTACAGTATGATCAATGTCCTAGTTTTGTTACCAAATAATTTTCTGCCTTCTAACTTTCAAAGTGTTTTCACTGTGCATCAGCATGGTTTTAGATCTGCAGTTTGAAACCCTGTATGAAAAGATATTAATTTTTAAGTGTTTTTTTTTTTTTTTTAACATCTACCAAAGTATTGGTGAGAGTATCATTATGATTGTTCTTATAGCATGTCAAACTATCATTATTGTAAATCATCCAAACACTGATACAAACTTTGCTGACCCAGTGAAATTAGTAATTATGTGATCCCTTGCCCACCTTCCTTCGTGCTGTAGGTAGAGACCTTCTTCCATGAGTTTGGACACGTCATGCATCAAATCTGTGCACAAGCAGAATTCCGAATGTTCAGGTACTTATGGGGCCACGGCCCAGTCCTGTTTTAAGCACGCAACTTATAAATATCTCCTTCCCGTCTCTGTTATTGTTATGTGTGCAGGTCGAAACTTTCTTTCATGAGTTTGGTCACGTGATGCATGACATATTGGGGCAGACCGACTTGTGTTACTTCAGGTTAGTTCAGGGGTTTTTTCTTCATTACAGAGGGGACAAAAAGGGAAGATGGTTTAATTTATTTTTTGTCATCATTTACTCTTTGATACCTCTTTGCATGTTTATTGTCCCCGCCGAACGAGTTCGAGCAGGGGACTATGAAACGGGCTCCATACGTGTGTGTGTGTCCGTGTGTCCGTCTGTCCGTCCGTGCGTCCGTGTGTGATCAAAATGTTCAAAATGCTACTCCTTCGCCATTTCTAACCCGATTTTGGTTCTGTTTGCTTTATATGATAGCACTACATAGGAGCTTTGAAACTTCTATACAGAATATCAGTTGTGACCTTTGACCTTGACCTTTGAGCTATATTGTACATTTTGCTTGAAAATGCTACTCCTTCGCCATTTCTAACCCGATTTTGATTCGGTTTGCTTTATATGATGGCACTAGGTGAGGGCTTCAAAACTTCTACACAGAGTTTTGACCTTTGACTTCTTTGACCTTTGACCTTGATTTTTGACCTATATTGTACATTGCCTACAAAATGCTTCTTTTTCGCCATTTGAAACCCGATTTCGATTCCGTTTGCTTTATGTGATGGCACTAGGTGAGGGCTTCAAAACTTGTACACAGAATTTTGACCTTTGACTTCTTTGACCTTTGACCTTGATTTTTGACCTATATTGTACATTTTGCTACAAAATGCTACTCCTTCGCCATTTG
The DNA here is from genome assembly GCF_040938485.1 of Diadema antillarum. Lineage (NCBI taxonomy): Eukaryota > Metazoa > Echinodermata > Echinoidea > Diadematoida > Diadematidae > Diadema > Diadema antillarum. The sequence goes on from NW_027271302.1 coordinate 1,441,613, forward strand.
TAACCCGATTTCAATTCCGTTTGCTTAAAGTGATGGCACTAGGTGAGGGCTTCAAAATTTCTACACAGAATTTTGACCTTTGACTTCTTTGACCTTTGACCTTGATTTTTGACCTATATTGTACATTGCTTACGAAATGCTACTTTTTCGCCATTTGTAACCCGATTTCGATTCCGTTTGCTTTATGTGATGGCACTAGGTGAGGGCTTCAAAACTTCTACACAGAATTTTGACCTTTGACTACTTTGACCTTTGACCTTGATTTTTGACCTATATTGTACATTTTGCTACAAAATGCTACTCCTTCGCCATTTGTAACCCGATTTCAATTCCGTTTGCTTTAAGTGATGGCACTAGGTGAGGGCTTCAAAACTTCTCCACAGAATTTTGACCTTTGACTTCTTTGACCTCTGACCTTGATTTTTGACCTGTATTGTACATTTTGCTACCAAATGCTACTCCTTCGCCATTTCTAACCCGATTTCGATTCCATTTGCTTTATGTGATGGCACTAGGTGAGGGCTTCAGAACTTCTACACAGAATTTTTACCTTTGACTTCTTTGACCTTTGACCTTGATTTTTTACCTATATTGTACATTGGCTACAAAATGCTACTCCTTCGCCATTTCTAACCCGATTTCGATTCCGTTTGCTTTAAGTGATGGCACTAGGTGAGGGCTTCAAAACTTCTACATAGAATTTTGACCTTTGACTTCTTTGACCTTTGACCTTGATCTTTTTACCTATATTGTACATTTTGCTACTAAATGCTACTTCCGGCGGGGACATATATTACGCACCGCGTAATTTCTACTTTTCCTTGTATAAAGTATGTAGAAATACAGTATGTCCCCAAAAAAATTACAATCCTTTTTTCGCATTGATGATTTCCAGTATGATTAATGCTATTTTAGGGTCTAAGAATTTAATGTCTTACCTATTTTTTGCAGAAATTCCCATTCAGTTTGGTGAAGTTGTCCCATTGTAATTTTTTTTGGGGGGGACATACAGTACATTGGACTCTCACTGTAAAGAACACTGATGTAACAAAATGTCATAGTGACGAAGTAGCTTTATCATTTGTTTTTCAGATCCTATATAACAAAATTTCAAAGAACAAAGTTTTTTTCTGCTAGTCCCAAGGAGTTTGTTATGATGAGAGTTCTCTGTGTGATGGTGGAGAGCGACTTGCAACTGCTTTTTTTTTTTTGCTCCCATTTGTTTTCCATTAGTTTGACTGCTCATAGATTTTGGTTTGTCTTTGTGGAATTACTACAATTATGATATGGAGAATTCAATGCAGCAAATATCAAGTTCAAAAGTGATTTCTGAAGAACAATCGTAGTGCATATTGTCAAGAAATTATTTCATTTTATTGTCCCCGCCGAACGAGTTCGAGCAGGGGACTATGAAACGGGCTCCGAACGTGTGTGTGTCCGTGTGTCCGTCCGTGTGTCCGTCCGTCCGTCCGTCTGTGTGTCCGTGTGTGCGTCCGTGTGTGATCAAAATCTTCAATTTGCTACTTCTCTGTCATTTATGAGCCAATTTTGATTCTGTTTGCTTTATATGATAGCACTACATGGGAGCTTTGAAACTTCTACACAGAATTTCAGTCGTGACCTTTGACCTTGACCTTTGACCTATATTGTACATTTTGCTACCAAATGCTACTCCTTCGCCATTTCTAACCCGATTTCGATTCCGTTTGCTTTATGTGATGGCACTAGGTGAGGGCTTCAAAACTTCTACACAGAATTTTGACCTTTGACTTCTTTGACCTTTGACCTTGATTTTTTGACCTATATTGTACATTTTGCTACAAAATGCTACTCCTTCGCCATTTCTAACCCGATTTCGATTCCGTTTGCTTTATGTGATGGCACTAGGTGAGGGCTTCAAAACTTCTACACAGAATTTTGACCTTTGACTTCTTTGACCTTTGACCTTGATTTTTGACCTATATTGTACATTTTGCTACGAAATGCTACTCCTTCGCCATTTTTAACCCGATTTCGATTCCGTTTGCTTTATATGATGGCACTAGTTGAGGGCTTCAAAACTTCTACACAGAATTTTGACCTTTGACTTCTTTGACCTTTGACCTTGATTTTTGACCTATATTGTGCATTTTGCTACAGAATGCTACTCCTTCGCCATTTCTAACCCGATTTCGATTCCGTTTGCTTTATGTGATAGCACTAGGTGAGGGAAAATGCTACTCCTTCGCCATTTCTAACCCAATTTCGATTCCATTTGCTTTATGTGATGGCACTAGGTGAGGGCTTCAAAACTTCTACACAGAATTTTGACCTTTGACTTCTTTGACCTTTGACCTTGATTTTTTACCTATATTGCACATTTTGTTACAAAATGCTACTTCCGGCGGGGACATATGTTACGCACCGCGTAATTTCTACTTTTCCTTGTTTTCATGTCTTATGTTAATGCCACCTGCTATCGTAAATCTGCACATGACATTCTTTATACCACACAGCAGAATTCATTTCATTTTTTTTTTCTTTACATACAATATTAAGTAAAATAAGTAATCATGTTTAAGAAAATGGGAAGATGATTCTGAAGATTTAATTATCACAAGTTTAAAAATAGTATCAGTAGTATTGTTAATTCAGTGGAATTCATTTGGTTGTTGCAATATTTACAATTAATAATGGGAATTGCAACTGATTGACAAATTGCCCTACATTGACGTATTTCATGAATTTGAATAATAATGTGAAGTCGTACAAGTTTCTGCTATCTTTTATTTGCCATTTTTATTCATTTCATGAGTAATGAAAAGTCACTTCAAATGAAAATTTTACATCAGTATTTGAATAATTCAACATGCATTGACACTATTGTATTGTTGACTTCTATTGTCAATCCACAGTGGCACCCGTGTGGAGCGAGACTTTGTGGAGGCTCCCTCTCAGATGCTGGAGAACTGGTGCTGGCACGCCGAGCCGCTTGGCCTGTTGTCAGCCCACTACAAGGATGGCTCGCCCCTCCCCGACAACATGGTGGAGAAACTCGTCCAGGCACGCAACGCTAACGCTGGAGTCTTCAACCTGCGACAAATTCTGCTGGGCACCTTTGATCAGACCATCCATACCCAAGATAAGGTAATGCATGTTTGGTTTTCATCTCCCTACATACAATCACACATTTCTACATGAGGGAAATAGCAAGATAGGAACCTGCAGCATGGATAGGAAAATCGATATAGACAACTTGGTTGCTAATTTGATTTTTATCCGTGTGTTGGTTATATGCATGTCTGTTGTGCATATAATACGTATGTATATTTTTTTCTATTTCTTTTGGTCAAATGTCTTATCAAGTTGATTATAAATGGAGTTTTAGATGAATAGATTCATCACCAGCATGGTGGTTCCTCCTATTGCTGACCTTGTGAAGGGAAAGATTAAACAAGGTACCTTATAATCATGATATTTTTGCCTTTCTATCTGTGAGACAGTTGAATTCAAAACAGTGTGACAGTAAGTGATGCATGGATAGAAGTATGATAATGAACTGAACTTGGTGGTATATACAAGTTTGCATTAGTTGATAGCCAGAAGTCTGGGAATGGATGGTTATGTTTTCTGTTATCAGCGATGAGTTAATCACTGTAATAAGCATATTTGTAACTTTTTGAAACAGAAAAAAATACACAGAATTTGTACATTGTTGTGAGTGTGAATGGGTCAGAGTACTACTGGAAAAAGAAATCAAGAGCTAAATGGTGTTTGCTTCATTATGTAGGTACATTGTAAGTGTGCGCATTCATGGTAGTGTTGCTGTAACGCTGGATTTTGATTGTGAATGTATTTCATTTTATAAACATCCAAAGATGGCTCACTTTCAAAGACATTTCAAGAAAATGCATGGAAGACCATGACTATTATCAGTTAGGCCAGCTGAAAGGATGAAGCTCACTTTGGCCCAAGCTGGTCTCTGATACTGTAAATACAAAATATTTTGCAAATTTCACTTTCCACTAAACTGGTGCAAAGACAATAACTTGTAAGTTGGTTTTGTTGTTTTTTTGTAATTGTAATTATTTTGTAATTGTAATCTGTTGTAATTTTTTTTTTTTCTGGAGGCGCACACAGTTATCAATTATTGTACCATTGTATCACATGTATTTTTCTTTTCTTTTCTTTTCTTTCTTCTTCTTTTGTTACTGTTAACGCTGATTTTGTTAATGTTATTGTGTTTTCTAGTCTATTTGTATGAGTAGCAAAGTGCGCTGAGAAACGTCAGTATGAAGCGCCATATGAATGCAATTATTATTATTATTATTATTATTATTTTAATTGGTGAAAAGAGATACTTTGAGATGCACAAAAAACCTAGTGTTTTCCAGTAGAAAACAAGGGAAATTTACTAAAATTAACCAAATTATGAAAATTAATCATGCAATAGTTTCCACTAGAGTATTCGTGGTTCCATATGTTGAGATAACATGACAAACTTTGCCATCTCAATTTTTTCCCCAACAGGCTGACACACAAACCGTCTATTCCAAACTCTCCAATTCCATCCTGGGTATCCCGGCCTCACCAGGAACCAACATGTGTGCTGCCTTTGCCCATCTGGCTGACGGATACGACGCTCAGTACTATGGATATCTGGTGAGGGAAAAGATTCCACTCCCTGGCTCTGTCTTTCTGTAGCCCGACATGTTGTGATGCTTGCAGTAAATTTATAACAATGAATGTCTTCCATTTGCTAGCTGTATTGATGAAATATATTAAGCTATCTTCATTACACATGGCCATAATCAATGAAATATACATTTCATATACATTACATGTTCATATTGTAGCATGCCTTTCAAGTGTTAGAATAATGCGAGAAAATGTAAATGATCACAATTAGCAGATGATCAAAAGTTTGAAATACAAGGTGGAACGAAGCTTCTTCCTCGAAAAATGTGACTTTCATTTATAGACCAGCAAATCTTATGTAAGTTTGCATCCAGAAGACTAGTCCCAAGTATTCTCGGGCTGGGGTAAATGGGAAATGCCTGTTGAAGGAAAAGCAGTCCATCTTCTGTGCGTTACAGGAATATAGAGGTTCACGGAGGTTTGACAGGCATGTCAGTAAAATGAAACTGCTGTGAGTTCAGCATATTACATGTTCAGTAGAATTTGATGCTGTAATTACAGAGGTGTCTCTGTGTGTTCCGTCTTTCAGTGGAGTGAAGTGTACAGCATGGACATGTTCTGTTCCCGTTTCAAGAAGGAGGGCATCCTGAGTCAAAAGGTCGGCAAGGAGTACCGCAAGTTCATCCTGGAACCTGGTGGCTCAATCGTAAGTTGGCATTTCCTCCTTATAGTCACAGGAGAAGTTTGGGTCTATAAGAACGTCCAGTCATTAAAACATTGTCTGCTGCTTTGTTATGAATGAGTCTCAGAGTAGGAGGTGTATATCCCCAGACCTTGAATCATCTGTGTTAATGGTGAACCAGCCACGAGTAAATGAAACTGCAAATTTAGAGTTAAATTGCCTTGTTGTTAGCAAAAGTATTCAAGTCTTGTGTACATTTTGTTGTTTGTTGTTTATTGTTTTGGATGTAGTAGGGCTATACTGTATCTGAACTAAATGCGATGGGAGTGGGGCAAGGGGAAGAAATGGCTGCAAGGCCGAGGAAAACTTCATACATCGTGTACCTTCCTTTATGTGATGATATATATATTATAAACAAGTATGCAATGAAACAAATGGAAAGTGGACATTTGCTGTATTTATTGAGTTATAGTGTTTTGTTTGTTGCTCTGTTTACTTTTGCCCTTGTTTGTATGTGTTCGCACTTTTTGTGTCTGTTATTTTTCAAGAGATGTGAAATGAATTTGAAATACAGTTTCCAAGCAATGATACAAAAGGATTAAAACAAAAAACTTCATTTCTCTGAGAAAAAAAGGAGGAAGAATTCAGCATCATATACACTGTATGGTGTATTAAAGATTGTGTGCTGTCAAAATACGATATTGCTTATTATAAGCCTTACATGAAAATATAATTCTGTTCTCAAACAGTGAAATCTCTCTTACAGCATAGATCATAAAGTGACTATGGAGTAAATTGCATTCAAACATATTTTGTGTCCATATGTAATTTGATATACACCAGGATGCCATGGACATGCTGAGGAACTTTTTGGGTCGTGAACCTAGCCAGGAGGCATTCCTCACCAGCAAGGGACTCAAGTTGTAGAACTGGAAAATGTTGCCATGGTAACTGCACAGTGTTCCTGGTCATCTTGAGTGAGTTTGGTGGCTAAACCTAGAAGAGGCAATCAAAATGAAATCCAGAGAAGTGTCTTTGTATTTGAGTGGAAAAGTTTGTTATCTGTCAGAGTGAATTTTATTTTCTTCTTTCTGTTCATACTGTTCTGAAATCATTGGTTCACATTGAGCAGCCTCTAAGGTGTGGCACTACAAACATTACGGTATTTGAACCCTATATCATTTACCCTGGTCATTGTATCATGCCTAGGTGCTGACTGCCATGCTGTGATTTGTACTTAATAACTGTGCTGAAACATTTGATGTGACCAATTATTTCCCACTTTGTGCCTATCACTTTGCAAGTCTAGTTTCTGTTCCTGTATTTATTTCAGTCATCTGCCTGAAAAGTGACTACCTTCACTTACCTACAGAACTTTCTGTACTTTGGAATTGATGTGTAGATTATCTAGTATGCAAAAGAAGAGATTACTGTTATGCACTTGTTCCGGACTATATCAAACCAGGACAGTGCAATTGTATGCACAAGAGAAAATCAGTGAGTGGTATTGCATCTGTGAAGTGGTTGATTTATGATGAATGTAGTCTAGTCATTTGCAAGGTTAATGCTCAGAAAGATGCTGTATTGATAGATAGAAGTTTGTTTTAGAACTGGAAAAGCCAATGTCACGGCATGATGATTAAAACGTAAAACATTTAAACGGGTATTGACAGAGAAGTCACTTGCAAATATTTACACGTCCAATGTCTTTCATTTATTTCCATTTAATGAATTGCTGTGTAATGATGAAAAGTTTGTTGGACAATAAAGTATATTTGTCCCAACAGCTGTAGATGTGAAACAAACTTTATTGTATGTCCTTGTTCAGCTACAGTAATATTGAGCATTCTTCACCTTTCTGTTTATTTTCATTTTTCTCTGTAGTATGTTGATATTGACTTGATAGTGACAGTTTTTGTCTTCAATGCATTACTAAATAATGATCTCCACTGCCAAATTGATGAAGACCTTGATGCAAATGTCTATAGCAGTGTTTGACACAGAGATCCATTAGATCTAGCATTCATTGGTCTCTCTTTCAAGTGAGTATAAGAAAATATGTATTCTAAGATTTTCACAGACTTGGTTTTGAGTAGGTACATTTACATGTGTATGTGACTTTCTCAATTCAGCATACTTCAGTGGTATGATGTTAAGTCATATGAGGATGTATCTTGTTTAGTTTGAAACATCACAGAGCTTGCTTTGAATATAAACTATGGATGCACATAGCACTTGTAGAGATGTAGTGATATGAATCCAAACTCATTCCATGAAGAGTGCTAGTAGATCCATAATTTATTAGTGGAAAAATGAGCACAGAAAATGGGATTCCATTGGGATCCATAAATTCTCTGAAATGTGCACACTGATCTACCAGTACACCATTCATAAGTTACATTGAAATGGCTCAGATAGCCCCCTCACAGCAAAGAAAAGTTGAATAATCAGTGCTCAGCTCTCTCTATATAATCTATTGCCACCGAGATCCTGCAATTCTCATGCGGTCATTAACTCTATGGTTGACATGGTGTAAACACCTGTGTGCCACATGATTCTGAGACTGCAATGCACAAGTGCTTTTGAAAAACATTCTGTTTTCCAAAGCCATGTAGCTTTTCATATCAACTTTATGCTAGGTATGCAATGAGCAGAGTTGGAGAGAAAATTTTCGAGCTTTGCTGTGATGTATTGTATCTTTAATAGTAAATGTCAAACTTTATGACAAAACTACATGTATGATTATTTTTTGTGCAAATGGCCAGTAGCTACATTATTGTCCCAGTCTGGGAGGCATGACTTTTGCAGACAGCACAACCGCAAAAGAGAATTCAAATTTACTCGAAAAACTTCTGTGGAATACCACTGTTCATTCACAAGACAATGCAAGCTATATGTATGAGGAACGGAATCATGAGTGAAGCTTCCATTGTACTGCCGCATTTGGTGATTTATACCGATCAGTTTGGGCGAGTTTGTGTGTTTTGGCAAAATATGCAAACTTGGCATGCCGTCGTCTGAGTGCAGATGTGGCACATAAAGAGTTTAGTTGATGAGGTTCTAGCAAGCAGAGGGTTAAGTGATGTAGTCTGGTGTCTAAGCCCTCCCCTAATCTCTTCAGCAGCATGCTGTCAGCAGCTGTACTCTCTACAAATATCTTTGTCAAGTGCTGTTAATCGTGACCTGAAGCCTACATTGTATCACTGCAAACTACTTCGACTGCAGTGGCAGCCGCTTCAACTCTGTTGATGTTATCTCTACCTGCTACGTTGGAGAAACATGGTCTTCAAAACTTAAGCTCAGCAGAAACTCTGTGGTTGAAGTCTATGATGCAGGTGCTGTTTCCATTGCTCAGCTGCAGTAAGCCCACAGTGAGAGGGTAGTATAGAGATATCAGATATTATGTATAATTATCAGTATGCAAATGACCAGTCAGTCACAATTCAGAGGGTATAGCAGTATTTATGGCAGTGTCTGCAATACAGCTTTATGTCAGGTTGCCTTTCTAATGGCATTGCTTCTCAGCACCAATGTTACCTCAATGCTCTTTGGGATATTTATGCCTCGAAGGGAGAGCTGTTTTGAACAAGCAGTTTCCGTTGTAGTTGTTTTATTTCCTGCCGTTCTTGTATATACCCTGATATCGTCATGTGTTCAATTGTCTCACTGTGATGTGATTTAATTTTAGGGGGCCTAAGTAATACAAGCTGTGTTTTGATTTAGGCTCCCCCACTTTGGTTCTTGTGACTTCTACTTATTCACCATTTGTTGCAAATGTATATGTTAGAATGTATGTTTCGATTATTTTTGTACATCAAAAAAAAAAAGAAGAAAGAATGTTATTATATATCACAATACAATAACATTTTGTCTTCTTTGTAACTCAGTTATTTTTGTTTCTTTGTTTATGTGGAATAGATAAATAAATTCAAATCAAATCATATCAAATTAAAGCAAAAGAAATTAAAGTAAATGTTTAACACTATCTGTTAAGTGGCAGTAAGACTGCTAATTGAGGCATCTGAAGAGATTACCCTAAAAGATTTTTTTTTTGTATTATCATTATTATTTTTTTTTTAATTAATTATTAAGATAGTATAGTTTGAAGGATATCTAAAATTCATATCTCTTCTCAGTCTTATGCAGACTTAGTAAGGGAACAATTTTTTTATGGAAATTTGAAATTACATCATTCTACCTACAGAAAAGAAACTGTAATTACAGCTGTATGCAAGTACAACACCACCGTCTTGTGACCAAGTCCTGCCTTCTGAAATGCTCATTACAGTGCCCCACTGGATCACTGTGATCAGAAACTGATATTTAGGTGGGCACGTAATATCAATGTATGATATATTTTGCTCAGGGAGTTTCAGAGATCCAAGCTGCTTCTGTGTAGGCAGTGCTTGTGCAGGATACTAATGTCTTCGTGGGGTGCCAACGTGATACAAACTTGATAGAACGTTCTCAGCACTAGAGCTGGAGATCCTGAAATCAGTTATTAGATATACAATACACCGTATCAGAGACACTAAATGCTCCTTGGCAAAGGAACTTACTAGGGTACAACACACTGTATGTGTTACTGAGAGCAAATGTGCCAAACCCTTTGCTGAATTTGGCCCAAATATTTTTACCCGTTGTTTGGTCATCATTACTTCTGTTTTAATGATGAAAGTATTTACTTGTTATTTTATTTTATTTTGTTTTGGTGGTTTTTGTCATTTTCCAAATTGTAGGAAACTAACACAGAATGGAAAGGTTAACACCATAGACAGTGTTAGTAGGTGAACACATCCACTATTGAATCTGTAGTCTGGGCTCTTAACAGGGTCCAAATTTATTCACCATTTCTAGTACATCATGGCTGGAAAATTGAGGAAAACAAGTGTTACGTGTGCCAGCCAATGAGTGCAGGCACAATTCAATGTATTTTTTTTGAGAGGAAATTATTAAATGTTACGTGTGTGTTTGTGTATTTTCTTCTTTCCGGTATGCAATAAAACACGGCATGTGGTCAGATCAACACTCGTGTGCTCAACCTTCATGCAGTACATTGTATTATAAGTTTGATGTTTGTTGGTGTGTTAGCTGGCAGTGGGAGGAACATATCATTATGCTATGCTATGTTATGTTATATGATAGTATTTACATTTTAGCTATCATTATTTAGCAAGCATTTTCTCATATTTTAAAGAAAAAGATTATGCAACAACAAAAAGAATGTTTATCAGGGGCGGATCCAGGAATTCTGTTAAGGGGAGGCGCCTTTACAAAATTAAAGGGTGTGCACGCGCCCCAATTTTTTCTTTTTATTTCTTTTGTTTTTAAATGAAGAGGGGGCGTGCGCTCGATGTGCCCCCCTCTGGATCTGTCACTGTTTATTGAGCTGCGTAATGCCATGTTCTTATGCAATCAAGAGCTACTAGGTAAAGAAAATACCTGTGGCTCACATACCCATGTCTTTTATACTGCACTACACTCTTTGTACATCCTCCTCACAGCTCCCTGCTTCAAAAGCACACACACACACAATAAAAGAACAGCCATCAAATTTGCATAGAAATAATCTACTCATTTTTAATGTGACACGTTTTTTCCCCAAACGAGATGTGCTTGATAAAAGGAATAAAATAGAATGATGCTCATAATTTAGACACAACGACCTTGAGAAAACGACAAAGCATCTTTACAAGCACAAAATTTCAGTTACATTGTACATTATACAGTGAAACCAGTGATCATTCGTTATATCTTATTTACACATGTTATATTGTCAGTTTCAAACACACACAGAATGCTGTCATAAACTAACATACATATTTTTTTTTGGTTAATCCTTCAAGCTGACCCCTCCCAACTCCTGCAGTTATTTTTTTTTTTTCTATTTCTCTTGTTTCTACAGGAAGGGTGGGGGTGGGGTACTGGTGCACATGATACATAGCACATACACTGCATTCAACATCTAGAAATGATTTCACGTTCAGGGGTATGAAGACATGGATAGTAATACTGTAAAAGTGGATATTTTCGCACGCGTAATTTTTTGCACTCGGCCCAGTAAGATGACTTTTGCGTGTTTGTAATTCCGCAGAATCAAGAGCTTAACTACTGGAACATACAGCAAGCATAGAATACTTGCATGCTTTTATTTTCACACTAGTTTATGGTTGTGCGAAATGCGCGAAAATTTCAACACCTCAAATATTTCCACTTTTGCAGTATCCATAATACTGACATCATACAGGGAACTAGACACAGTCATAAAGTAATTTGGCCAAATATGATTGGTTGGTTGAAGAAGTTGAGTGCAAATAATGTATCTCCCCACTGACAGTGAAATACAAACTGTAACTTTTGAGCAAAATCACAGCTTGACAGATTTAAGCACATGCATCCTTTGCATTCTGAATTCCACCTTCGCGGTAAAGGTGGCAAAAAATTGAATTCCAAACTTGTACTCGTTCTACTGATCACTCTTTTTAAGACCAGTGCACAGATTGCTGAAAAAGATTTGCTGGTGATATTCATTCACAAAATACAAATACAATTTGTAGATTGAAGGAGCTCACTGAACGTCTTCAGCACAATTTTAAACAAATGTGAACAACTTTTAATTCAGTTATGATCTCACATTCTTAACTATAAACAAAGAAAAAGAACACACACGCACACACACATAGAGTATGCTGATGCCAAAATACTTTGTAGATGCAAATTTTTGTTTTCAAAGAGCACTACACCAAACAAGATATAGGTATATTTTTTCTGTAATCTCATGGGGTTGTGCAGGAGATAAATGGACATACATGTAATTCCACCAGCTAGAGTTGATGAGGGACAGTAAAAGTGTGTATCGAAGTCAATAAGTGTCCCTCAGCATGTATTACAGTGTCGTTTGGCTTTGAATACTAAAGTGTATGGACAGTTGGAGGGTAATGCAAGGAGCTCGAGGGTGCAGTGAATGGATACACAACATTGTGAACACTCCAGCATATTAATTATAGTCCAGTTAATTTCAAATACTGGTACACTTCAGGGAAATATCTCTGCATGGTTTTCTTTGCTACAGATGCCTTCTCAACAGCCATGATTTGTTATATATATTTCAGTTGAATGAGAGACTGATCTTTTGCAAAACAGAGAGGGCAAACTTTGATCATATGTACAGGATATGAGGAACAAGCATGGTGTTATCCAAGCATTTTTTCGGTGGTACATGTACTGTTAATGGATGTGGAAGAGTGTAATTACAACAATGATGAAAATATCACTGCCTTTAATATTGTTATTCCAAAGTTCAATATCTAAATATTGCACCTTACATAAAATGGTCTTTCTCCCTGAAATGGTATGATACGAAATATCACAGGGAGCAAAGGGGAAAAAAATCTAACCCCCTTCACTCATACTGGCAAGTTCTTACCCATTCATATAAATATATATATATATATATATATATATATATATATATATATATATATATATATATATACATATATATATATATATATATATATATATATATATATATATATATATATATATATATATATTTGTTTTCTTCTTCTTCTTCTTCTTCCAGGATTTCAAATAATCCTCTGCACTTCATACACTGCATACCTTTGGCAATGGCATAGTGTGGCATCATAATCACATCTTGCGCGCTACTCTTACCATTATGGTCTAATGCACGGCAAGTTTATGTAATATCAATCAATAGCTGCAGCTATACTACTTTTCCATTGTTCAAAACATAAAAGAAAACTTCATGGCTTGGGTATGTGTTGACTGGAACACTACCGTACATATTGTATGTTTCACAAAATACATGTATTTTGTTAGCATACGTACGTGTATATGAGTCTACTTCCCACTTCTGATTTCTCTTATGGTACTGGTTTCAACTAGGGTGTAAGATTGCTACAGACACTACTAACTGCAATTAACAGAGTGTGGTTGGAAATGACAAATTCAAGCATTGTCAAGTTTTCCCAAAATTGCATTAAAAACCACATAAATCCTCCACATGGCCACAGTTTAGTCCAAGAGGTAAAAAGTGCTGAAATTACACAGCAAAACATGACAATCCCCTTGATTTTCCACAATTCTCAACACTCCATTTGCATCAACAATTTTGCTGTAATTTCAGCAAAACTTAGAAGTGCATCTAGGAGGGTACTTACTTCTGGACTACTGATATCAGCAGAACAAGTTTTGCTGTAATTACAGCAAATCTGTTGGACCGTTGCAGATGCACAGTGAACACCATGCAGGTGGGGGTCTTTCCTTGCACACTTTTTTTTTGGTCATTTATGTGTTGAAAATAATTGTATTTGGAAAAAACTCCTGAATGTATTAAAAGAGACTTAAAGGAAACCAAAACCAAACGAGAAATGGATTGAGTGAAAGCAGCAACACTTGTAGAACACATCAGTGAAAGTTTGAGGAAAATTACAAAATCTGGTGCGAGTGATGAGTTTTTAAAATTTTTGGTGTTGGAACCCTTGGATGAGGAGACTACTAGAGGATATGATGTCATGCCTGGACAACAATATGAAGAAACTGTAAAGGGAATTCCACAAAAAGTCATTTCTCATGAAAATTACTTATTCTATCAACTTGATACTGATATATTAAAGCGTGTATATACATTATATTAAGGGTAGTAATTATTCTCCCCTGCTTCCTGAAAGCGTTTAGTCAAGTGCTCTTTCATTATGCTAGAAATGTGAGTTTTTGTGTAATTCCCTTTATATTTTCTTTATTGTTGTCCACACATGACATCATAGCCTCTAGTAGACTCCTCATCCAGCAGTTCCAACACCAAAACTTAAAAAATTTGTAACTTTTGCATTAATTGTCTAATTTTCCTCAAACTTTCACTGATGTGATCTACCTGCACGTACTACACAATCAGACCAGTCACACAACTAGAGAGGCGAGCCGGTTCATGACTTGTTGCACGACTCAATGATGCATACTATATCATATATGATCAAACTACACATACATGTATATAGGCTTACGGCCGTTATGGTTTCAGTACATTATAATGTAGCATGATTCACAGAAAGCCCATAACCCGTTGTGAAAATTGGACATGTCAAATCTCTCCACCTGGAAATAAGACCCAATCACATGACTGAAAACTGGCAAGACTGGTACGCTTCCAGTCTTATGGGGAAGTACGGTTTGGTTGGCCATGGCACATCTTTCTGTTATTTAGTGGTACCGGTATTAGCAGAAGACGTGATAACATTGTGTTAACCGTTAAATTGTGGCAAAGGCATGAAGTGTGTGGTCTGACTTAACTGCATAACAAAAGAATGCAAGAAACAGAAAAGTTTGCAATCACAATTGCATCAAATCATTAGAGGATATTGGACACTCATTTCAAGAAGTTATACAATGTGTTCCTGGAAGAGCTATTCCAAATTTCAGTTCTGCCTACACTTGTTCATGTTCTCAAAGGTCTATAGGTCACATATTTATATACAGGTGTATTTATATTCCAGATGATCACAATGCACATGATCAGCAAGATAGTGTGTCCACTAGATGTTATGGGACCGCTACTTTAATTCCATATCAGATCTGCCAGTAGTCATGTCGCCAAGACATAACCAGCACCTTTTTGGATTCTAACACTCAATTCCAGAATCCAACAGAAATTTTAAACCTTTGCATTTGGAAATTCTTAACAAATTTTTACTGCCAGTCTGATGAAAGTATCATTCCAGTATCATCCAGTGAAACACCATTAGCCATGGTTCCTTTAAAGTCCCATCCTGCTCTTGACACCATTGTACCAACTGTTCATGCTCATTCTGCATGAATGAGATGAACTGCACAACTGACGGCTTCCATGTCACCATAATATCTTCTTCGTCAGCAATACAGTATTGCCAGAGTATGCTGGTTAATTGATGAGTAGCAATACGTCTTGTTGAGTGGCATACATCTCAAAGAAAACGAAGTATACAGATTCCCATATCAGCTGCTAATGCAGGCATGAGGTAGTGCCACATTACTAGTCAACCAGTACTTCACTGTCAATTTTGGCAGGCCAGAATGTGGTATTTTCTCCAGTAAATTTGTCTTCAAAGTCACAACTCCGCATAACCAATACTTTGTACAGCTATGTGGGAACAGGATTGTACTACAAAGTGTAGTCTGCCCAGTTTGGCTGCTATGCATATGACTACATATCAAGTTAAACTTGCACAGTCTTCATCCAAGTTCAAGTAGAAAGGCCTACTGTGTAGTTACATCGTACACAGGGATTAGCTCCTCCACAAACAATCCCTATAAGGATGCAAACATTTTCCTGTTGAAGCAACTACACCTAAAATGCAAGGCCTGGCCTCAGCTAATCCAAACAGTCAACACATAGGGCCTTCTTCATAGTTATGCTGGATAGGCCTACATGTATTAAAAGTGTACATGTGAAAAGTGTTGTTACAGTGAAGGGTACTCTCTTGCATTCTGTGTTGTGTGTGATTTATAATGAGCAGGGAGGTGAGGCATGTGTCTCACCTGCCTTGTGCAAGAGGACAATTGTAGTTTCCAACTATATCACCCTAAAATGTTACTTAGATAATATATGAAAAATATACAAAAGAATAATAAATGCTCCTTGAAACTTTGTTGGTGTCCAAGTAAATGATATAATATAGAATAGAACATTTCTAAACAGCTCCAAAAATCTGTTGAAAATTGTGTTTTATAGCATTTCTATAAACTAAGTTTAACAAAATTACATTAGACATACAAAACTATGCTTTATAGCATTTTTGTTGGTCTATGTTGCATACACTGTACACTACCATGAAAACTTCAGCTATAAGATGCAACTTTCAATAGAATATTAGGGCTGCTATCTTTTCTAACCAATGATAGGCTACTCAGTTGAACAACAGCATAGATGCCAAGTTCAAAAAATTTTTATGAGTGAGATTTTCATGACTCAGCATCTCGGCGCGCATGCATGTGCATGAGCGAGGGAGCAAAGTGACTGAGCAAGGGGAGGGTGTTGAAGGGGGGTGTCCGCTCTCCCATGGTAGGGAGCTTTTTCAATTTTTAGCTAGTCCATACTTAAGTGACTATTTTTTACTTATTTTGAAATACAAAAGATAAATATATATGCCTTCAATTGCAGCTCTCACTTTAATCCTTTAAGCTATGCTCCCAATGCGTGAGAAAAATGGGTGTCATCCGTGAGATCGTGAGACCATGGACCTACAGGTCGATGGTGAGACAGACCCGAAATGCTTGAGTCTCACTCACAATAGGCGTGTCTTCATCAGCCCGAAGTTTCAAAATAGCACGCTATCTTGCGGTTACCAAACTAGTCCGATGTCAAAATAGCGCACTATCTGTGTAGTGAAGACGCAAATAGCGCGCTATTTGATCGGGAAAATTTCCCCCAAAATCTTGGTCTAGTTCGTCAACTAGAGCGCTAATTCGTGAAATAGGGCGCTATTTTGGGTGTGTCTCCATCAGTCCGAAATTTTCTCGATCCCTCACCGCTTCTGGTTAGCCAGCTGGCAATGGAAAGCGCATGTACAAGCTAGTGATTGTGTATAGTACATTACACGCACGGTGTATTCAAGGATCACATGTGTGTACTATAGGCCTATACTGTTGTTGTCATCTTTAAAACCAGGGAGGTGATTTCTCTCACCTCCCTATTAATACTCAGTGCCGTGCATGCTAGCTGTTTTTTTTTTTTGTAAACTTCTTCTTCTGGTCCACTCTACCTTAGCTGAAGATTCTTGCAGATTGTGTGCATTTTGGATTTGTTTAAACATTGCAATTCGTTAATTTCATATATAGATGCCTCACTGGACAGAAGAAAGAGTAGCGTTATCAATATCCCTTTGGAGAGGATTTGCTGTACTGCTCACCTCCCTGGTTGTAGAATCGTACATACGGTGATACAAACTGTATAGGAGGTTTTGAGCGGGGAAATCCACTTTCGTGCGCATGCGTCAATTTTCGGACTAATTTCCCGAAGCAGGCTGTTCGAGCTGATGAAGACGCACATTCGCTGTATCGGGCTATTTTCTAAGACCGCAAAATGTCCCGCTAGTTTGAACTTCAGGCTGATGAAGACACGCCTAATGCGTGAGACTTGGTAGCTCTGCCACAGCAAAGTTTCAATGAGCATTCATTATTTGACCTTCATATGTATCTGCATGTGTTACGCCAAAATTTTTATTTTATTGGCAAAAATTTTACTACATTGCTTCTTTGAAGCAATTTTGGGACAAAGTTATCTGTCATTCAAGTGCTCTACAGAAAGTTTGTATGATATTGGGGTAATGCATTGTGGAAAATAAAGGGACATCTCCGCAGTACTAGTGTTTACTGTGAAAGTGCCCAATAGATTTGGCTCAAAAGATATCAAGATAACATGTCTATAAGCTTGTCTTGTATCAAAAGAATGAGTTGATATACTATTGGTACATATGTATAAATCCCCCCAAACTATACCCAACTAAGGCCTGGTGTCATTGATGACAAGTCATAAAAGTGTGCTGACATGAGTACAGGTATATAATAAGAAAACATGACTTAAGATGATTATACATTGCTTGAAATTTAAATTGCTTGATCATTATTAGCGTGGTCATGGATAATATTCCTTATTTATATCTAGCTTACCTTAGCACCAACCATATCATAATTATGGTCATTTTCTTGTGTATATGTCATGGTAAGATAAACACATATTTTTTATAGACTCCACTGGGAATAGTCTTTGCTTACTGTGAGAAATATGAGTCTAAACTACATTAACTCTTAACGTGCCATGGTCGCCGAACGGCGACCTTAGTCCTGACGTGCCATGGTCGCCGATCGGCGACTAAGAACAGCGAGAAAAGCATTGATCATTTAAGTTCTTGTGGTACCGTAATGTGTTACACCAAGCAACTGCCAATGATATGTACTGGTAGCTGATTAGCATAGCCATCGTTTCCACTAAAAATATGAGCATGCTTACATTGGAAAATTTTGAGTAAATACACGATTTTTCAGCTATATGTATTTTTTTCACATCGGGAAAATCCGCAGTGGGCGCACCCTCTGCGAGATGTGTATGGGTCAAAAGTCTCATAGGTAAACCACACGTTTGTATGCTATTGACTCTGCGTGTATTGTCTATGCGGTTCCACTCGCATTGTTCCGCTTGGACGCTGTCCTGCGGGAAGCTGCTTTGATTTTGTCCCTCAAAGAGGGTCAGCTTTCGTTCGTCGGTCAAGTCTTTCATCCTTTTGTTTTGGTGAACGTCACTAATCGTCCCCACGCTAGCATAGGAATTGCGCGTGGACAAAGGTCTGCCGATTTCAATAGAGTACCCCCGCCCGCGGTCCGCGTAGACAAAAGGAGGATTAGCAGGTTCTTCCTTCTCAGGTGGACAAAAGACACTATTCCAGGGCCCGGGACAATTACTTTAGTTTCAAATACAGGATCTGGGACTAAAGGACTCAGATTTGGGAATGAATTACTGAGGCAGAAAGAGAAATTGCTACGACAAAATAAACTGCTAGTATCTTTGGAATCATACAATTCTAGAAGGCAATTTTATTATCATTTGAAAGAGGAAATGTTGCTCTAAAACTTTCTCACAGAGTCAAGGGAGCGTTCCATTGAAGAAAAAACAAGACTGACTCTTTTTTTCCATACTACACAAAAATTTCTAATAATTTTTTTGATGTATCAAATATTTCTGCAATATGTCAGATTCAGATAGATACTGTGGCAAACTGACTGCATGACATGAAAGAGCAAACATTTCTTCATATATGTTGTGTAGAACTCAATTCAAAACTGTCAATAGTTTCAGAGATATGGCGGTTTCAAATTTCATTGTCAGTCCAGTTTCGAAACGTTCTGGCGTTAGGTAAAAACCTCTGGCACGTTAGGGGTTTTGGGCCTGGCACATTAAGAGTTAAGTAAATATCTACAGGCTTTTATTTCTACATCACAAACATTCTTTCCTGATTGGTTTGACTGCAGTTCAGTTGTTACATAAGATTTAAATCATCTCTAGGGATGATAATAATATTCCATGATGACTAGTTGAATGACATATGTGTGCACGCTACAGTTTGCACTGTTGACTTCAACTGGACCGGTTTGTGAAGCAGTCATACCAGATGCCTGTACTTTCGATGGCTACATGTTGTGAATATAGCTACTCCATGAATATGCTGTTTTCTTTTTCTTTGTACATCAGTCTTAGCAAGTACAGTCAGGTTCATTCTGTGCAGTTTAAGCCAAGATCAAACAAACTTGCCAACTTCAAGGACAATAGCTGAGGCAGGAGGGAAGTTTGATTTAACCCTGATTGTGCAAACACCAGTCTCCTTCCATATAGATGTACAGTATCAGCTCTCTTTCATTAGCTCATGGAACAAGACCAAACTTTTTGGAATGCTTCATAGTACTGAACATGCTATGTGGGGAGGTACAGTATGTGTTTGGCTGCTGTCTGCTCAAACTGCAAAGGCCCATCAGGTGAGACCACAGTAATAGTGAATGATAAATGTGTTGCTTTTATCAGTGTCAGGCAACAGTATTTCTATCTGAATGAAGCAAGAATGTTTACGTTGTTAGCTGACATTTTACTTTTTGCATACCCCTTTGAACTAGTTTTGTTGCATGCAGAATCACACACATTGTTTTGTACCTTGTTACCTCCACCAAATGGGGAGGTTATGTTTTTCGTTACCGTTGGTTTGTTTGTTAGTATAGTTAGTTCGTTCGTTATTTTGTCCGTGTGCAAAATAACTCAAAAAGTAGTTAATGGATTGGGATGAAACTTGCAGGAAAGGTTGAGAATGACACGAGTAACAAACGATTAACTTTTGGAAGTGATCCAAGAATTTTGGGAAATTTATGAAGGATTTTGATATTTTGGCAGGTAGGGTCATTGAACTTGGGAGTTCAGGCTGCATGTATTTGAGGTTTGCATGCGTGCACTAAAGCGCGTGCTCTAGTTTCTGCTAGGGCGCGGCGCGCTGCGCATCTGAGGGCTGAAGATGTACAAAAGCTTCTATACTGTGAAAGCATACTATATAAACACTTCAGCATGCTGGGTGGAAATCTGGGGCCCATTGCATAAAAGTTACAATGGTGATAACTTTGCCATCCAATAGTAACAACACTCAACAGCCAATCACAATCAAGAATTCCGTGGAAGTTACCATTGTATGGCAAAGTTACCATCATTGTAACTTTTATGCAACAGGCCCCATCAGTTATCTCTATGGAAGAACAAGATCAGTGATGGAAAAGAGAGCTCTGCATGCTTGGTGGAGGTCTACGCTCTCAGAGTGCTTCTCTAGTTAAATTTGTTATTGAATTACAATGTAATGTGTTCATATCCATTCAATTTCCAGGTGAGTAATGAACTTGTATGAATTTTTGAATGATTTGGAAATATATAGTGTGCACAAGCCTCAATGATGGAGCATATCACTTTTAGCACTTACATGAAGTTAGATTATATTTGTCTCCTAGACTCAGTTTATCTTCATTCAAAAGTATTGGGGGGGGGGGATGAATTCAAATGGATTGAATGGATAATAATGAAGATCTGCATTTCCAATGCATTGATAAAGAGTGCTACTGTATTCTATTACACAGAAATGCAGTTGAAATGTAGTTTGAAAAAAAGAGTACAATTTATTTACCATAACACTGATTTTTTTTTTGTCAAAATGAGATTAAAAATATAGAATGAATGGCATTCTAATCCTATTCCCACCTGGGGGAGGCATTTTGGCCCCCCTTGACGTTTCGCATGATCATTCCGCAACGCATGATGCTCTCACTGCGACATTTTGTAACTTTTTACTTTCAAGTATCACATAACTTTTGAGACCAAATTTGTCGCCCTCGGACATACCATTTTGAAGCCACCCTGTACGCCCCTTTGAAAAATATTTGTTGACCCAAAAATTGCTCAAAAACATAATTTTGTGTACAAATCCAATGTAGATTGTGTTTTTGCATTTAATTCATACAAAAATAAATATTTTTACTTTCAATGGCTGACAAAAATTTATTTTAGACTGATAATGCTTTAAAAAGTTTCTGCGACAAATTTTGACAAAAAACAACAAAGAAATACATAAGACATTCAATAAACAACAAAATTCGAAAGAAGTAATTATTAAGCCAAAGTTTTGCTTCAATATTATTGTTAAGGATATTGAAAATAGTATGTTCACCTAAAAATTTTTATTTATGTGCAAAAAAAAAAATGCAGAAATTAGCATTTTTTAATTTAAAATACATGAATCAAAATGTGAAATATCGAACCATACAGTCTTGTAGATTACATTGGCCTCTACCTTAGTGCAAATTTTCATGAGGATCACATGATCCACAACTGAGATCTGAAAAAGTCGTTCCCCCCCCCCCCCCCCCCATGGTTTTAAGTCCCTCAAAAAAAAAAAAACAGGTGGGTGTAGGGTTAAAGTTCTTGAACAGTCAATAACGAATATGCAAACAATGAAGTGATGTTGCCATACCCTCACAACTTGCCATACAATTCAAATTTTGAATTTTCAGTTATTCATTCAAAGGCAAACATGCATCAGTCTAAAATCCTGATAGATCGACCTGATCATTGAAGTTATTTAACCTGGAATAATATCACTTCAATAACAGAAAATTGAATCTTATAATTTCTTTGGACATGATCGACAGGGGTTGCACTCAACTTTTTTTTTTTACTAGCCAGGCGGACTACTTTAAGAGAATCAATTTTGACACTGAAGCAATATTTTGGCTAGCCAGACGGACTAGTAACTTCAGAATTTTATGATTTCTAGCTAGTCCGACGTGATTGTGGGTGGCCAATGGCCAGCGGACCATCGCCAATTTCGAACCCTGACAATAGTGAATTGTAAGGTTATGACAACATCAGCTCACTCATTTGCATATCCATGTCAAATACATGTATGAAAATGTATAAAAACTGTTCTGCAGTCAACAATTCTGCTTTCAAATGTTTGAAAACTGTTCTGTAAAAATTAGCAAAACTTCATAACTTCAAATTTCATAACTTCCCTATTTCACTATTTATCCAATTCTGATAAAAAATGCTCACTGTTGTCCGCCCAAGTTTTTACTCTTATCATACCATACAGACTGATTTTACTGAACATGTGAACCATTTGCAAAGGATGTAAATGTCAAAAAATGGCAAAGTCCAACATTATGAAATTTTCACTTTCTTTTTTTATTTGTTGCGACAATGGCACTGAAAATAATTCTCATCACGAGTAACACACAGCTAAACATTTGTAAGTAGAAAAGCACTCTGAGAGCGCAGACCTCCGTCAAGCAGCTCCCACTTTATTTCCACCGTGATCTTGCTCTTCCAAAGAGATCAGTGATTTCCATCCACTGAAAAATCGCCCGATTTCACAATATAGAAGCTAGAAACCCTCAGATGCGCGGCGCGCCTCACCCTCGCAGAGATTAGAGCGTGTTAAGTGCCTGTATGCAAACCTCAAATATGTGCAGCCTGAACTCCCAAGTTCATTGACCCTTCCTGCCAAAATATCAAAAATCCTTTATAAATTCCCCCCAAATTCTTGGATCACTACAAAAAGTTAATCGTTTATTACTTGTGTCGTTCTCGACCTTTCCTGCAAATTAATCTGTTAATCCAAATCCCAATCCGTTAACTACTTTTTGAGTTATTTTGCGCATGGACAAACTAACTACGTAACAAACAAACCAACGGTATAATGACAACATAACCTCCTCCCTTGGCGGAGGTAGTATAATAGTGCCTCAAAAAGTATGTGAATAATTTGCAGATATATTGTAAATGAACAGAAAAACTTCACAGGTTTTGCTATTGACATACACGAGATATTCTACAAACTGTTGAGTTCCATATGGAAGTTCACAAAGATTCCAGAGCATTATGCACGTCTTGTGAAGGTTAATGTACACATATGACAAGGCTTTAATGCCCTTTTTCAGAGCAAATTATGAGCAGATCACAAACAAATGTGCAAATGCACAAGAGATTGTCCTATTTTTGTTTTTTTTTTCAAAAACTAAAAATGACACCCACAAATATTTCACAACACTTTCAATTCCCTGCTTAGGTTTTGCAATCATTTGCAAACTATTCAAAATGTGATTGTTGAAGTTTGCTAGTTTTTTATCCACATCCTTTGCCAGGTTTACAAGCTCTGAAATCAGTGCTTGAACCGGGAATGGAATTCCTGCTTAATAGTAAATGTTACAAAATAGTGTAACAAGGCACCAATATGTGATATGTGGTAGACTTACCATTAATTTGTAGGACTTAGAGATTTGAATAGAAATAATGTAATTAATTAAGGATACTTGTAGAAAACTTCTCATACAATTAGGAATCTAAGGAGCAAGCATTTTGTATTTTGTTTGTTTACAACTTTATTTAGTCTCTGGCATCAGAGCAATGTTAAGCTTTAAGGGAAGAAATGAAAATGAAAATTAATGTAAAAATATGTTGCAGTACATTATTGTAAGTTTTACAGAGCAGCACACTGTTGCTTTGTGAAAGAATACATGCTGCAGTTTTTGCAGAATTCTCCTCCGTACAAATTATAACTCTTCTCATTTGTTCATTTCATTTCTAGGGTATCGGCTTGATGGATTCCAGCTTCACGCAACATCACCAACAAGCAGCATCAGTCCAAAGTTTGATGTAAATCCAGGGGCATAATGGTCGCACCTTCAAGTATCTGGTAGTTTAACAGATGCATCAGTTATCACAGAATGCAGAATACAATGGACTCGTGTCTCATTAGGTGTTTTCACATCAGCCTGATGTTTTGAAATAGCACGCTATTTTCTGACCTGGGAAATTAACCCGGTCACGAAATAGCGCACTATTTGATAATGTGAATACAAATTAGCGCGCTAATTGATCGAGAAAATTTCTCGAGTCCAACTTGGGAAATTTCAGAAATAACAGGATAATTAATGCAAACTAGTGCGCTATTTGATAATGTGCGGGCTGATGTGAATAGGAAATGAAATAGCGCGCTAATTTGCTATCGCGAAAAATATCTCAAGCTTGGATTTTTATCGGGCTGATGTGAAAATGCCTAATGTATCACCAGCCACTCTCTGGGGAAGATGGGTACATCTTTGTGATGGTAATTACTTTTTGCTATCCCTTCTTATTAAAGACAGGTGGTATAATGGTTAATGATGATTAAGACACAGGGATGGGCAAATAGAAATTCAAAAAAAAAAAAAAAAGGAAATAAAGATGAAAATTACCAGACTGCACAAGTGTCATCGAAACCAGACATAAAACTTTTTGTTAACATGAAACAGCGATTTCTAACGCCATACCCTAAATCCTAACTGTACTTGGTCTCGTTTTATGAAGAGTTAGAATTGATTACAAAATTGACTTCTATCATAAGTCTGTGGCAGCAAATTAAAATCAATTATATCTTTTGATTAAACAGGGTCCTAGACTATTTTGACCCATGGAGATACAAAGGTAGATGTACAAGACACCGTTTTTGTTAGTATCGCATAATGCGTTGCCATGGCAATGGCAAATTTTCATAAAAAATCATTAATTGAACTACTCTCATTTTTTGAGCAATTAACCCCAAATGTGGCATGTGTAACTCCTATCAAAAGAAGATGTGCAAGATACCTTTTTCATTGGTATCGCCTCGTGCATTGCCATGACAACAGCAAATTTAAAAAAAGAATACAGAATGTTGTGGATGGAAGTACTCTTTCATTTTTTGAGTAATTGACCCGAAATTTGGCATGTGTGACCACTTTCAAAGGAAGATGTGCAAACGCTTTTTGTTAGTGTTGCATAATGCATTGCCATGGCAACAGCAAATTTTGACAAAATCTTATACATTGTGGGTGATCAAACTACTTATCAGTTTTACAGCAATTCAGTTGAAATTTCGGATATAAGATGCCGTCAATATAAGGTGTAGTTGTGCAAAATGCCATATATGTATGTGTGAACAAATATGTTGCCATGGCAACAGCAGTTTTTGTACCAATCATACAAAAAAAAAGAGTGGATTGACCTAACTCCCTGTGTACTTGACTTGAATTTTGGCACATATATGTGACGACTACTGTGTGTAGAAGTGCAGAACACATCTTCTATAGACGTTTACCAATACGTTGCCATGGTAACAGCATTTTTTCACTAAAAGCATACCTTTATGTGCTTTGTAGCTAACTCCCTAAATCTTTGAGCATATAGCTTGAAATTTAACCCATGTGACTGCTATGATAAATGTGAAAACTTTATCTTTGGTTATTGTTGAATGATGCATTGCCATGGTAACAGCATATTTTGAATGAAAATCGTCCCAAAATTACTGTGGATTCAGTCAACTTCCTCAGTCTTTGAGCACTTGGCTTGAAATTTTGCATTTATATGTGACCACTATAGTACGTAGATATGCAAACTTAATCTCTCATCATTGTTGAGCTATGCGTTGCCATGCTAACAACATTTTTTTCATTAAAAAGCATGCAAAAATACTGTGGATTCAGCCAACTCCCTTAGTCTTTTAGCATTTAGCTTGAAATTTGGCCCATGTGACCACTATGGTATGTACAAAATGTGGATGTGCAAACTTAATTTTTTGCCATTGTTGAACAATGAATTGCTACAGTAACAGCATATCTTGAATAAAAGTCCTACGAAAATACTGTGGAAACAGTTAACTTCCCTAGTCTTAGAGCATTTAGCTTGAAATTTGGCACATATGACTGATGTAGTACAAAAATGTGCAAATTCAATCTTTTGTCATTGTTGAACTATGCGTTACTATATGGTAAAAACATTTTTTCCCTATAAAGCGTAGAAAATATTGTGGATTCAGCTTACTCCCTCAGTCTTTGAGCATTTAGATTGAAATTTGGCACATATGACTGCCATGCTACACAGATGTGCAAACTCAATCTTTGGTCATTGCTGAACAATGTGATGCCAATGGTAACAGCATAATATTTTCAATGGAAATCATGCAAAACTACTGTGGAAACCTCCCTGAGTCTTGAGCATTTAGGTTGAAATTTCGCACTCCTGACCACTATGCTATGTAGATGTGTGAACTTACAGGTTATGTAAAGGTGAGTAAAATAATATTTCTACAGGGTCATTGGCACCTCCATGCCTTCAATTGTCCCTGATGTTGGGAACTTAATTAATAATTTCATGCATTTTTACATGCAAAAATAGATAAATAAATGAATAAAATGAATACAAACACTTAAAATATGAGAAAGAGCAAAAAAATCATTTGCAAAGCTCATCAAATATTTTTGAAAGAAAAAAAAAGTGTATCCATTTTCCTCCGTTATTTGTTTTTGAGTGGGTCCCTTTTGTGTTTTATTGTTTTTCTATAAGTTTGTTGAGTAAGTCTCATAATCATGTGAAAGTATAAAAACAGCTAATTATCTGTATTTAGAAAGACTTACCACCTTTCTCAGAAGGAAATTTTTGTGAGGTAATTTTTTGTTTTGTTTTATCTGTTCAATCAATCAATGGGAGCAGTTTTATAAAATTTGTACAATTATTATTCATAAGGCCTGACTGTTAGTCATTGAAGCTATTCAAAAGTTAACAATATGACAGAATTATTTTGAATGAAATTGTGTATGTCTTTTATTCATCCTAAGTTTGTATCATCTGAGCAATTCACATCCAAGATGCCATAATGATTGCAGTGTTTTTGAAATGATGAGAAAGCACATGCAGCATCCTAGTATTTTGCATGAGTTCTGCCTGTAAATGTACATGTATATTGTCAGTATTCTTCTTTTCTGATACAGCATTTTTCTTTTTCTTGTATGAATTCCCATGTGTATTACAAACGCCACATATCAAGTACCAAATTGTAACACCCCCCCCAAAAAAAAAAAATGGAAATAAAGAAATGTATTTCACCAATAAACACAAATCTTACTATATCATTTATAATTATTTGGTATCTGTCGATAGATGTACTGAGATATGTTTTGCGGAGTAAAGAGGAAATAGAATGGAAGACAAAACATTGAGTTGATGAGTGACTTGTCTTACTTCCGTCAGCTATATCATGGAGAGTGAAAGCCTAAACATGTTTGAAATCCATCATATGAGACAAAGTCATCACATTTAGTTGACAATTACATACTAATATTGTCAATTTCAACAAACCATGACATATGCATAATAAAAATAAATCATAAACATGATTAGGTCCTACAATATGCACTCCAGCATCTGTCCAAAGGCCTATAT
The DNA here is from genome assembly GCF_040938485.1 of Diadema antillarum. Lineage (NCBI taxonomy): Eukaryota > Metazoa > Echinodermata > Echinoidea > Diadematoida > Diadematidae > Diadema > Diadema antillarum. The sequence continues at coordinate 1,469,224 of NW_027271302.1, forward strand.
AATTTTGCTGAAATTACAGCAAAATTTGGTCTGCATGGAAAGACCTGCACATACATCGTGTTTCCTGAGCATTTGTGATGGTCAAAGAGATTTGCTGTAATTACAGCAAAACTTGTTCTGCTCATATCAGTACTCCAGAAGTAAGTACCCTCCTAGATGCACTCACCAAGTTTTGCTGAAATTGCAGCAAAACTGTTGATGCAAGTGGATTGTTGAGAATTGTGGAAAATATCAAGGGGATTGTCATGTTTTGCTGTGTAATTTCAGCACTTTTCACCTCTTGGACTAACCTGTAGCCGTGTGGAGGATTTATGTGGTTTTTAAGGGAATTTTGGGAAAACTTGACAATGCTTGAATTTGTCATTTCCAACCACACTCTGTTAATTGCAACATTTCTAAACAGAAGAGTCTGGCACTGCTTGTTTCTGTTAATATCTGTTGCATCCTGTATTTGCACTATAATATGCACACGAAGTATCAAACATATACTGGTTGCATGAAAAAGGCAGAAATATTTGCCTGGAATATGGTATGCCCTCTACATGCTATACATATCAATATAGATAGCCTCAACATATAAAAACTTGTCTTATCATTGGCAAGTATGCTTTCATTGGAATATGACAAACAATTGTAAATGGTAATTTCTTCATTGACACACTACACTGTATGTATGGTTTTATCACAATCTTTGAAGACCAAAGTGAATCAACAGCAAGTATGCACAAAGGAAAGCATTAATGCATGGTAACAGCAAGCCTTACATGATTCACACTCAAATATTCAATATAGAAATTGCTCTGTCGCTGCCTACTACAGCAACAAAATAGGTCCAAGATAAGAGTTGATTGTCTGACCAAAGTACATCAGATGCTCATGATTTCAATCTTTATCATTCAGTATTGCAACATCATCCAAAGAAAAGTGTACTTACGGAATGTATGGAGAAAATATATCACATACATGTACGTACTTGTACTTATGGAAAATATGTAGTTGTTGCATGGGCAGTCCCTACTGTTACAAAAAAAAACAAACAAAAAAACAAACAAAAAACAAAAAACATGAGCCTGCAAAAGTTGTGCTTGTTATAAGAAACATGGTTAAAAGTCAGTCATCAGTATCTCCTGAGTCAATACATATATCTGTTAGAGGAGAGTTGCTGCCTACCCCAGAACCTGGGACACCTGCAGCAGAAAACCAAAATAAGAATCAAGTTAAGCCAAGTATCTCATGTGCCTGTCCATTTGTGTGGTCAAAAAAAAAAAATGAATAAATAAATAAAAATGTTCATTCCATCAGGCAGTTGTTAATTAAAGATCATTCATGTGGGGATTCATGGAGTGGAAGGCAGGCTTGGTTTGGATGTACAATATTTGAGAATCCCCGCAACACATTGTGTAAAGTTTTATCACTGATCTCTATGTAAGTACACAGACAGTCACAGAATCTCAAATGGAGTCGACCATTAGCAAATAAAAGCAACTGCTTCAATGCACATATTTGCTGACAGGTGCAATTTGTGGTTTTGGTATGTACCCCGGTGGGCAGCGAATGAATTGGACCACACCCATGAATCCCCACCCTACTGCATCTAAATTAACAGCAGCACCGCAGCAAAATGAAGTTTCTTGGCCCATCATATGCAATATCAAACCATCAGACAGTACTTGATACTCATACCCTCCATCATAACAATTTTAGATTCAATGTTCCACATCACACAAGTTTATGATAGTATTGGATTGGAGACAACATAAACACTCTCATACATGTAATACTTGTGAGTTATAAATGTAATACTTCCAGTAGTGCTTCATATACTATACGCTATAAAAGAATCCTCTTGTGAAGTCAGTATAACAGCCTGGTATTATTTTGTCTACCACAATGGCAAGTAGTTTGGAAGGAGTTGATTGTTTTCGTTGGCATGGCTTGACCATTGGCAATAATACTGGGCAAGATATGCAAATCGGAGATTCATTATTCAGATGCATGAACACTTCATCAGCACTCCGCACAACGAAAGTGAAACTCTAATGCATCACGCCTTGCTCATCAAGCTCAGAAAATAAACGTCTCAACAGCGGCAGAAGCACATCACTGCAGTGCACATATATTTGTCATACCTCCTATAATATACACACTGGAGGGAAATGGTGATGTGATATACTCCCTGTATGATAATACAGAAAAATGCACCTTACAGATACATGTATGTAAAAGGTTCACAAAATACATAATAATTCAGCATGATACAGTACTTGACAGCATAAGCGTTCAAAGTATTTGAAATTGCACATCCATGTCTGCAATCATCAATGGCAAGCTCAGAAAATGGAATTTTGATTACACTGATTATTTTGTTCAAATTCTGTCATTTTCTTTGGTCATGAGCCTGTACAATTGTCAGAGAATGTCACTATCATAGTATAACATGGACATTATAATTTAGGATTTTTTTTTCTTCTACCTTCAAAAACATTCCAGTGACTGAGATGTACACAAAAATATAGCATAATGTTTGCATACTATGCACACTCAGATTTTTTGCATAATTATGTCAAAACATTTTTATCCTCTTTAACTGGTGTCCTTTACCTCTTCTAATTGACACAACACACACACACACACACACACACACACACACACACACACACACACACACACACACATGATTTGTTTATAACTGTGTGGTTGCTTCAAAGGAGCATTTTCTTTGCTGACACACATGTGAAGAAAACTAATGAAATCTATTGATGGTGGCGAGGTAAAATTTGAAAATAGACAATTAGCAAAATACAACTGGTAAGTGTGGGAAGCCTCAGGCAAGAATTATCATTGCACCAACGTTAGTTTATAAAACATAAATATACTATTCGAAACTGGCCTATTAGTATTCCAAAAGTAATTCAAATGAAAGTTTAATAAGGAGTGTCACAGAACTGCTGCAAAATTGGCCAGAATTTCCTGGTAGAATTAGATCTGATGCTTAATAGTAAACACATTTCCTCTGAAATTTCATTTGGTGGTTTGCATATGTAAACAGACAAATGCCACTGTCAAAATTTTTAGAGTTAAGTCATCAATGAATGTATAAAAAGAAAACAAAAACTTTTCAATGATACTGCACCCATTACATAGCAAGTAATAGCTTTTAGAATATCACAGAAAACATTATATATTCATTATTTCCATTTTGTCAGCAGCATCAATCTCAAATATCTCAAGTTGACAAAAATGGACATATCTCTTTTTGCATCTAAACTCTTCATCTGTTGACAGCATAACAAAGTTTTGAGACACCTTGTCACTTAATCACTTCTTAGAACTCAGGAATTTAAGCACTTCAGTATTTGAAGCAATTTCAGTTTCAAATTGCTGAGTATCAATTACAGGATTAGAAATGAATGAATCATTATTTATTTGTTTGTGAGTTCTTAGATCTGAGATCATGCCTTAGAAACAAATATTTGCTAGAAAGCTGGCCAAAGTGCAAACATTCATCATCATCAATGAATTGGAAGGTTAGCATAAATCAGTATTAAGTAAGTTACACCTGATAAAAGTGAAAATAATATCAAATTGTGACCATGCATCATGAAACCAACAAAAAGTCACACACCCTGATTTTATGTCAGGATTCAAAATAGGTGAAATTGGTCAACTTAGTCAATCTTAAGTGTTTTATATTTTTTAATTAGTTTTAGATCATAAAATAAACCAGAAATTGCATTATTTGGGTTGCAGATTTTCCAGAGCACTTAAAAAGAAAAGAGTATTGTGGTGAGATAAGTCTTACAGGCCCCTTTTCATCCTTTAAAAAACCTTTTAAACACTCTTCAATTTCAACTTGAGTACCAGTTGAAAGGATATTGCTACTGCTTTGAAAGTTGATACATGAATAGAATGTGCTAATAGAGTGTGCACACTTTAAGCACAATGTGATAATAAGTTCATTGTGGCTATAATGGAGTTTTACTTCCTGGTTTTTTGTCTCATTCACTGCACAAAGCACAGTCTGGTGTGAGATTAGGCACTTGAATAGAACCTAAACTTCAGAGCCTCTTTTTTCAGTAAACTCTTCTTGAGAGTGTGTACATTCTTTTTACTATTTAAATAGGTTAGGGAAGCCCATTTGTACTGAGTTATACATCATTTTAAAGCTTAAAGTCTGCTCTTTCAGATTCTACCCTTAACTTAAAATCCATGTCTGACAACTTTTTGTTGGTTTTGTGATGCAGGGTCACAATTAATCCTGCAATAAATAATTTTTAAAAAAACCTCTCAAGACTCATGATATGGCTAACATTCCAGAGTTACTCATACAAGTGTATATGTACCATACCTTGTTTTTATATAGTGATTTCCCACACAGTAGTGCTCAAAGTGCTTGACAACACATTCTAACTCTGGTCATTGGAATTTATGTGCTATGAATGAAATGTGTTGCTAAATATAAGGATGCACGTTCTAGAGTAGGGCTTGAACCCTTAACATTCTCAATAATTGCGCAGAGCATAATCAAACCAGAGGACAACACCTCCACAAAGGTCAGATGACAGCTGAATGATATTTCAGTAAAATATTTCAGTTTGTAGATGATAATGTAAATTTATATACACTTGCAGATATGTGATTTACAATGTATTTCCATATTTTTTTTCTTGCATGTACATGTGGGTTGCATTGAAGAAAACACTAGGGAAACAGTATAATGCATCTTGAGAGCTAAATGCAGTAAACTGACATGGCTACACTGATCAGGGTTGTAAAGACCCTTATAAATAATAATAGAGCATGTTCAATATGTCCCTGTTCACACTGTGCAATTGAGCCCATGAAATATTGCTATGTCAGGAAAACTGTTGTACTGCTGATGACCCTTTCCAGACAGACACTCCTTTCATAGCAGTCAAGGTGTTTCAACAACCAAACCAGTACAGATTAAGCTAGAGAAGATGTTGTGTATCTGAATGTAATGACTTGAACTTCTCAGTACATAAAACTAAGACATGATCAATTTTTTTTTTTGTTATCCATGTCTTTCTATGCTTCCCAAGAGATGATGTAAAAGAGACAGCACACACTAAGTGTCACACAATATGACAAAAGGCTTACTGTCACCAAGTAAACAAGGAGAACATACAAACATGCAACACGAAATGAGATGAAAAAGAAGAAAGATACATGAAAATTATTGGTGAACACGGCCTACCAACACCAAGGAGGAAGGGAATATGTAAATCACAACTATGAGACTACTAGGTGTCAAGGGATGAATGAATGAGGTAAGACAATATAATGTTGTATCAATTATCATGAGAATAATAATGCAAACTGGTGAGTAGTCATTATATAATATCCTTTTACATCAACTTCCATTTTTAAGGCCCTTTTGCAGCAGCGACAATCACCATTTTGAAATGATTATACACACCTCATTGCATATGGCAGGGAGACAAAGGAAAGGCTACCAAATGTTAAAAAAATGAAACTTTTGCAGAATTAATCAGCAATACGCATAATTTCAATAACAAATGTTAATTGTTCTCAATTAGAGGAGTCATGCTTCATTTGACCTCTGACCTCTGACTTCGCACTTCCAAGTAACTTGAGCAAACCTGTTTCATTTGGGATGAGAGCAAGACCGAATCACAGCGAAAGGCAAATTTTATTTTCATTTGGAGCACAAGGAATGATAAAATTTTGGCAAGATATATTAACTTGAGTGGAATTTAATATTGTTGATAGTTTGCTTTACCCTCGACATTTTGGCAAGAATGCATCTTATTCTACAGTCTATGGTAGCTTCAAAATTCAAAATGCAGACATAGTTTTGTTACAATTTCAGATTCTCTAAAACTTCAAATCTAAATGTTGTTATCCCAATACAATGCTATGAAATATATCACTCGTGTAAGATGTTGATGACACATTATCGTGAATATAAATCTGCTATGAAATTAATACTGTGAAGCTAGACACATACTAACAATGTATTTTTGATTGCAAGATTTACCACAATTTCTGGAATATTGAAGGTGAATTTGGGGCAAAATGATAAAAAAATTATAAAGGGGCCAATACATGTTTGGCAAGTATCAAATAAAAAAAAAATAGAACAAATGGGCAATTGCAAACTTTGAACCATTATGATACTGCCAACAACAAGTTACTATCTACTTCTGACATATTTAAGCTAACTTCAGTTTAATGTTTTGAACCTGGTCGAAAATAAGAAGGTAAGATTTCCGCTGACTTAATGTGAGAAACAGTGGAAATAACTAGAGATACACTGGTCTACCGAGGAATTGTACTGTCCTGAAAATAAAGAATACAGAATAACGATCCATGTACATGTTCAGAATGCTCGTGAAAGGTTAGATTCTGATAACCATTATGTTTGGCAGCCTTCAGACCCATGCTAAAAACTGAAGCTAACAAAGTAAAGTATATTTTCAGAATTTTGGCATGCTTCTTGATTCATCATGTTGCTTCCCTTGCAAAAGTTAAGGGTGCAGTAAATTACTGGTACTTTTTTACTGCAGATGGTATTTCTCCTGAAACAGATGGCACATGAAATGCCCAGGGGTTCCTATGGGTGATGAGAGCTTCTGCAAGTGAGAACAGATATATGTGACCGATGATGTATATAAGCGAAAGAGGCAACTACAGAAAAGATTCTTCTGTGCAACCCACATGTACAGGTACTAGTGACCATTGGAATGCATAGCTATACAATGGTCAAACAAGACCAGTTTCTATTTACATTTAGTTTTGTAGTCCAGGTCAAAAATATCAGTAAAAAGTATCCCATAATACTTATGTCACATGTAAACAATCTCTGCTGAAAGACAGACGTTGTTTTGATGTTGTTTTTCTTTTATTCTGCCCTGGATTCTATATGTCATCTCAAATGATGTGATCTTACCTTAAATAATTAATAGCATAATAGTCAGAGATAAGAGGTTAAACAGTAAGCACACACACTTTCTGTACTTGTAGACAGTACCAAACATTCGTTGTACTTGTTTTCCAGGTTTTCTACCAGTACTGGATGCCACACTACTGACTGGAAGTGGCACGGCTGTGGGGCAAATAGCGCCCTCGTCAGCCATGTGGTGAGCAGTAATGAGCAGGGGTGGGTCTAGATGGTGTGGATTGAGACGACCTGGCGGTGAAAAAGAATGCAAGAGAAGACTCGTCAAAATACGCATCATGATAATGTGATTGATTTTTTTTTTAAAGTGATATCCTTGGAGCAGATCTTGCATGAAATACTTTCGATTGACAATCATGTCCAAATACAGTGTGGTATTCTGCAATGCAGTTTGTTCAATTTTCAGTTTAAAGGTGCATTATTTCATTGATACACTTCCTTCCTAAGGACTTGTCTTCATTTCAAATACATATATGCCCTTTACATACATTCAAAGAAGGGAAATCATATCATAATATGATCCTTTGACAAGATCTGATTGAGTACATTGATGAAGAGATACTACATAGAAATTGATGTGAAAGAAGTTCATTAGAATACTGTATATACACGTGTATGCCATATATTTCATGAATTGGGACTTAAAGGATAATTTAGCAATACAATTCTCCTTTTTGCAAATATACACAGCTATTATGTCATCTAGACATCTACTGTATTGCTGTGTTGCTCAAGCATGCAATAATTTTGTGGGGGAAACTGTGTGCAATATGGTGTGCAGGAAAGATTTTGTGGGAGAAAATTTTGTGGGGGGAAACATATGTAAAATGTGAACTGTGTGCACTATTTATGGCACATACTAAAATGTTCTTGACCTGCTCAAAAACTGTTCCACTGCAAAGCAAAACCCAAAGCAACTCATTTGTCTCAAAAGCAAATAAAAAAAACAGATGAAAGCTCTCTAATGACAAACAAGAGCAATGATCAATATGCTAAAGTAAAAAAAGAAACAACAAACCAACAACTAATGTTACAGAGTGGTAGTGTTGTAACACCAGTGTTAACACCATAATATGCTATAGCAAGCGATGAGATTATAGTTACTACATGGCAAGGCACAATGTATTTACTAAGCGATACATGTATTAACCCGTTGAGGACGGACTGATTTTGCTACAACACACATCTCCAATAGACACCTGCCTGAGTATATACTTGGGACTCGTCCTCAACGGGTTGAAACCAGTACAGGTTAGAATTTGGTTTGAACTAGTGGTTGGGTGTTAGTGAGTTGGTCTGACTTTATGTGATTAATGCTGGGAAAATGGGCTAGCCAGTCAGCAATTGTGCAAATATGACGAAAAAAGAGTGGGACATTTTGTAATGTTTGTGCATGGGTAGAATCAGCTGCATTCTCCAAAGCAGAACATACATCTGTGTGAATAAATGAGATGTGCTAAAGCAGTCTTTAATAGTGCAGTTGATAGAACACTTTCACAATTATTCTGCATTCGATGCAAAACTTAAACCAAGACAACCAATGATTTGCATGGCATACAGAAATTACAGTACAGAAATTAAGTTGCATAATAAAACTGGATGAGGCATGGTTTTAAAGCTGGGCTGTATCGGTGGCACTGCAGCAAACATGTTTACTACTGAAAACTCAGAAAAAGAGGAATATTGTACAAAAAAGCCATGGTTTCTATCATTTTCCAATAGCTTGATAGTATATTGGCAGAAAGATACTCACAGAGTACAATAAAAGATGTCATAAAACACTTTATGAATGTTCTGAGATATCACTGCACGGAAAGGAAAACTGGTTGAGGATGAGGGAAAGTATCCTGATGATCTGATTAAGTTTCTACGTTCATTTTTTTTTTTTGGGGGGGGGGATGTGACATGTTGAAGTTACATCTTCTGCAACTACTGATCTACATAGCACGGCAGATGATGATGAAAAAAATGCACAGAATGATCTAGCTTCAGGGTTTGTGATGATATTTCACAAATGTCAGAAGTCCCCCCATCTCATCTCCTGTCTTGCAACCTTCCTTAACAGCATTCCCAATCCGTCAGATGGAACACTACAGTCTCTTTCCCACCGGTCTTCATCAATATGCTCTGTTAACTCCTAGTGTGCTTTGAGTAACAACTGGCACAGCAACCCATAGTGCTGCACACACTGTCCATATAGGTAGGGAAAGATTTAAGGACACATTGTGGGACTGTGTTATGTGAAAACAAATGGGGTATCTGTCTCTATATTGTGGAGTTACTCCATACACTCGTGCAAACAGACAGACATTCAACACTAAAATCAACACTATACAACCATTTCATCTCTACACTTCACTCTCTATCTCTTTTTCTCCTTGTAGGTAATGAGGTATGTACACACCTCTTGCTGTAGACATTCATCATTCTACCTCACTATCAGATACCATGTATGTGTGCAATCACACATAGTACGAAGTGGTTTGTAAACTTTGATTTTTGCTAGGCATGCTCAAACTATCACACTCCTGGTTTTAAAGATGATGTTCGAGCCTGACCAGGCCAAAAAATTTGGTCGGGCTTAATTTAGTAGATATGGTGGGCAGTGGGAACCCACCTTTATGCATAACCCTACAGCTCTTTGTACTCTCTTTCACTTTTCACCCCCAATTCCCTAATAAAGATAAAGAAGAAAAGAACATAAGGATCACACCGTACAACATCCATATGCTCCGCTCGCCACAATGTCTTGGCATGCACGGCTTTCTAAAGGCCATGCACGTACATTTTGTAAACAGTCGTTTACAATCTTGGCAGGATTTTTTCTCTTACAGGGAAACCCTTGTTAAAGAGGTATGAAACATACATAAAATCAGAACTGTAATGATTGGATAAGCCCTCTTATGATTCCAAGAAAATCTTTGCCCCTCACATCCAAGAAAAGGCTAAAGCACAGTTGTCCATGGAGCTTTGTCACTCCTACTTCGTAGCAAGAATGGGATGTCTGCAGTAATTCAAGGAGCGGTGCAAGGTCTCCAGCTGAAACAAGGTTTCAATCCTTTAAAATTGTAGTTGATTTGTGTCAGCCAAATTATCATTACATCAGAAAGCCATCAGAACTTGTAAGAGTTCTGGCGCAACCAGAAACTACCGCGAAAGTAAAAGCACGCGAATATTTTTGCTAGCCATATGTTCCTGTGCGTCATGTCTTGATTCCGCGGAATTAAAAACATGCCAAACTCTTCTTACCTGGCCAAGCGCGAGAAATTAGAAGCGCGAAAATATCCACTTTTACAGTATGCACTGTCAATGACCATGGGAACCATGAAAAAACAAACAGTTCATCAAATCTGAATAGATGCTATCCTCATAGCTGCCGTGGTGCTTGTCCCTGCTATTCCAGCTGGCTTTAAGATGTGATTCAAGAGGCTGGTGGTCAGATGGAAATCAGGGAAGCAGGGGAGGAGGAAGATGCCCTCCTGGACGCTAGACATCCATGAACTCATGACTTGAGTAGACAAGATATCAAGGACAAAGCACCCCATTTAAAGGACAGGAAAGCACAATACTTGAAACAATGATGCTGCCAGCTGGGTATATGCCTCAGACTTAGCTTAAACTAAAAGATAGAGAACTACACGGTTGCCATGGTTACAACAACTAAGACTAGCACGGGAGGAAACCTACATGCATGGCCATCACTGTCACCACCAGCCATACATAATAGTAAAAGTTTTTATACTCGGTCTACATTGTATGTGAGTTGTTGTAGATCATCTCGATCTAATCCTTCAAGCAAATATGGCACACATAAAAGTTGGAAAGAACACTCAAGTTTGGATCTTTGAACAAAATGGACCTCTTACAATTCTTTTTTTCACTCATGGAAAGGTATATGTTATATTTCAGGAGGAAAAGAGCCAAACCTTGTATTGAAAAAGTGCTCCATTCTTTTTTTCCATATTCTTATGTTTACTAACATTCAGATATTCATAAATGACAAGAAATCATAAATGTATGTCAGCATGTTTTTCAACCTCATGCCAGGTAGTAGACATGCAATTGCAAGAAGAGAAAATATCATCAGTAGATAAGGAACCAAGGGAATTCTGAGTTTTCTTTATTTCTCATTGCAGATCTTTTTTCTTTCGATAAAGATGATACTCGAAGATCGTTCTTAATTTCTAAACTTCACACAAAAGGCAGTTATTCCACTTCAGCATACCTCAGTGAAAATAAAAATTATTAAAATCCTCAGACACTAGTATGAGCAAGTGATGGAAAAAGGGATGCAAAAAATCATATTGATCACACCCACACTAAAACATTCCAGAGGGACAAATAGAGGGAGAACGCCAATAAGGATGAAATTTGATCTAAGAGGTGCATTATGCACCAAAACGGCAAAAAGGGATAGAGCTAGGTTACTTAAGATGAGTGAGCAGCTTAAATCGAGGGGCTAAATGTCTTCAGTGCCTGCAAATTACATGATTCTGGTCACGTCTGTTACAGCTCCAAGGGACCGGCTCATTTGGCAAGGCAGCAAAATGGCATGGCCTGCACACGCTCAACAAGCTTCCTTGCTAATAACATAACATGTTTAATTCCTCGATATACAGCACTCTCATGGGAAAGAAATGCTGGGTTAGGGTGGGAATGAATGTGAGAAAGCAATGAGGGGCGCCAGAAGGGAGACATAAGCCAAGGCATGGGAATAAAGCTTGTGCCACTTTATCCCCTTTAGGTCCTTCACCTTCCAAAGAATATCCTGCACATCTAGCAGTACAGCAAAATATTGCTAGTGGTAATAGAAGAGTAACAGACTCTAAAAAACTTCTATTCTATTAAATGTGTTATTTCTTGGTCGTTTTTTTTTGTCAGCAAAGGACCTTTCTTATACAAACTTACAGGTTCTCCCTCAAAGTCAAAGGATCAAATCGATGATAACAACTAGAAATTCATGTCTTTCTATATGTAGGTATATATCAAATAGATATGGAAAATGATATGGAAAATATTTTTCCACCAATAGATGATATTCATTTCTGGTCAGTTTTTCTGTTTTCATTTGTTACATACTCAAAAAGCTGCATCACTTCGGTAATCCCTCGCTTTTATCCCCAAGTTGAATTATCCTTCAGGTTTATGCTAGGTTCAACTGTGTACGAGTGCGTCACACACACAAACACACTGCTATAGCTTCTGACCATTCGAGCATTGAGAATTAAAGGCCGTGTCACACCTTTCCGGGCAAACCTTGCGTGCGACTTGCAAAGAACAATTTTGACTACCCGGAGGTCCCAGTAGATGATCCGCACATAGCAGTACCTAGCATGTATCTCAACCGTAGTCGCCCAGAGGTGCACACGCATATTTATTTACCCACAACCGTGTTTAGGCCCTGTCACACCTTTCCGGGCAGCTACTCGGGCTTGTTACGTGTAGGGATTTTCTAGCATACTGGACATTCCTGAGGGCGGAAAAGGATTTGAGCGAGTCAGCGCATGTGTCTTACTTGCTGGACGCGTTCTACTTAAATCATACTTGCGAGTATACTGTGTGACCTTTGTACCAGTCGCGTGGGGGCCGACAACTCAGTGAAGGAATTCCTCTAATGGAATGGCTGAAATCCCACAGAATTTCATTATCTTGGCTGCATACGGGACTGCGAAGTACCTGCGTGGGAGTTGCCTGGGAGGTGCTGCCGCTAAGGGCCTCCTACTGGCGTTCTGCGTGGACCTCTACGGGCATTCCTGCCACTCACCCGGAAAAAGTTTTGGTCATACTCAAAACTTGGCTGCAGTTAAATCGGACTTGCGTGAGCACCTCCGGGCAACTACGCGCTAGATACTGTCAGGTGCGGACCAACTGCGGAGAGCTCCGGGGAGTAAATTTGTTTCCCCGCAAGTCAAGCCGCAAAACTTCCCCCGTACAGTATGACAAGGCATGAATGAAAATTGCAAACATTCTTGTTCGCCCGCTGAAAATCTTCTACGTGCTGGAAACTACCTCCTCGCCACAAGCCCGCGTAGCTTGCCCGGAATGGTGTGACACGGCCTTTAGGGTTTCTGGGACGAACACTGAACTAGGGCTTTCTATAGCTCAGTCAGTAGAGCACCTGGCTAGCATCTGGAGGTCTCGGGTTCAAATCCCGATGGAATCCCATTTTCTTTGCTCAATTTTCCACTAATAAATAAAATTCATTTCTGGTTAGTTTTTCTGTTTTCGTTTGCTAAATAGATATGATGAGATTACAAGCTTGGATCTGATCTACTGGGTAGAGTTATGCAGAAAAGAATGAGATAGGATTAGACCTACAGGTATGGTAGCAGGTTTTAAATCAGTGATTTACATGATACAGCAGGTCCTCTGGAATTCACTTGCAGACATATAGAAATACTGAAATCAAACTTGAATGATTTAGCTGTATCTGATGGCTAGGATACAACCATGCAATAGCACAGCAGTTGTCAAAATAGTTCACACAATGTGAGAACTAAGTTGGTAGTAAGGGGGGGGGTGGGGGAGGGAGGGGGGAGGCAGTGAGCTTTTGTTACTTGCAGAGGTTTGTCATTGTCAAGTATCAAAACCATATTCGAAATATTTTGCATGAGGCAGTTATGATTGGGGGACAGGGAGCGTGGAAGGGCAAAATGCCATGCATGAATACAGACCTTGTGATTGCCTAACATAGGAAAATTTGCTCATGTAGTTTATAAATCTGAGTTTAAGAATAAAAATACGCTGATGAATTAAGTTTCTCAATTAAATGATGGTAAGAAAAATGGGAACATTTTGAACTTCAGGTATTTTTCATCTCTTTGCCTACCAAACCATGAACCTACTCTCAGCACTATGAGATCTTTGCTACAGACTCTTGGCATAGAATGCAGTAGACTCTAAACATATCTGTCTCACTGGATGATATAAGAATTGTCCTTCTTAGACATACTATATTTTTAATCATATATGTTCCGTCATTCGTCATTCGTAGATGGAGCTTAAAAGCACTGTTTTTTTAAGAGAAGCCACATGCAACATTATAAAAGAGCAAACTGAAGTGAAGAAAATAAAATCCATATGAGCAAAGTCACATTTATTCTTGTACTTTGTTAATATTACTCATGGGATAAAGCATGCAGGTACATCATTATGTATAGCCACTAGAAGCAAAGATGGCAAAATACTCTACATAAGTATCACACTGCAAGAGTTATAATTGCCTTTTTCACACTCACTTTCCATAGCAGCCAATTTTGCAAACATCTGAGAAAATCAATGTAAATGAAACATAACTGACACACACACTTGGCATACCATATATGCAAGGAGTGGAGGTATGTTTTGTTTTTCATTCTATGGGTAGCTCATCCTGAATGTGCAGACACTAGAATAAGATAGAAATGAAAGAGCAATCAGGGGAATGAGAAAGGAGAAACTCTGATTATATCAATTAATGCACAGATGAAATGCAAACAGGTGGATGGAAATAGAGCTGAGGCAGCCAATTAATTTTGAGAAAAAAGAGAAAATGTTAAAGAGCAAGTTATGAGTTCATGTGAATCATCCAGTATCAGAACATCATTGTCCCAGCCAAACTCATGCAAGGATTATCATTTACCAAGCTATTTTCACATACTCCCATTTGGGTATTTACTGACTGTGCTTTGTCTGTCTGTGCTTTCTGTGTTTTTGTGCAATGCATACGCCAGAGGTAAGTGATGACTCCTAATAAACATAGAAGCATTCTCAATATCCAGCAAATTAATATTTATTCGACCAGGTAAAGAATGCAGGATACATGTCAGGGGTGGATCCATGAATTCCATAAAAAGGGGGGGGAGGGGGCAAACAACATTTCTGGTGCTACTTCCGAGTTTCATCTTATTTTTTTTCTTTTTATTTCTTTTGTTTTAACAACAAATAAAGAGGGGCGTGCACCTGGTGCGCCCCCCTCTGGATCCGCCACTGCATGTCATAGACATTACAAACATGAAAACAAAAACCAGAATGAACATTACAAAGGATACACTGTACTGTACATGCTACACAAAATGAAAATGAAACAAATGGAGACAACATGAGGGTCAGGGCACACAAAAGTAAAGACATTTACTATTGCCCGTACGCACATGAGCCCACAATGAGACACATTGCCACTGGTAATCAGCGAAAGTCCACTTGAAGAATCGTAGCTGCAGATTGTCAGTTTATTAGCCCAGAGGGTGGCATACAAACTACAGCTTACATCTAGAATGTTTGCCCAAGCACATACAGGCTAGCAACAATTATAATGCCAGAAAAAAAGAGTAGTTACAAGTGGGCCAATGAACAAAACGACCTAGATATGCATCATACACACCTTTGTAACAAGAATTAGTGCACACACCCACACACACACACACACACACACACACACAAACACACACACACACATTCACTATGCAAGAGAGTTGTTAGATACCCACTGGAAGAGTGGAAAGCTGGATGGCTCATAGCAGGAGGAGAAATGATGAAGAACATGTGAGTACCCACCAACAAAACAAAAAGATGTCATAGTGGGGGATCGTACCCTGAATCTATTCAATTATCATTTCTTTTACACGCTCATAAATAAAAGAAAAAACAACAAATTCACTAAGAAGTATATGTACCATCCACACAAGTGATCAAGAAGTCATTAATTGTGGTATTGAGCATATTCTTCCCATTTCAATGACAAAAGTCAGACTCACTCAATTGAAAACTCTGCTGAAATAACCATCTTTTGTCTAGACAAGTCCTTCCTAATTCCATTTTTTAATGTTCTGTAAACGGCTTATCCTTTGCTTCAAATTTACATAGCACTATGGTAAAGCAATACAGATCTTTTTAAGGTAATTATCACAGTTATTTTTTTATTGAACAATAAAGTGATTATATTTCTAATCACAAAGTTTTGATACTGAGTCAATGACATGTCCTCATCAAATCAACACAGGTGTACATTCTTCTAGAAGTTTTGTGCAACTTTTCAGTTCTATCTCTGCAATTTTTCACTCATTTTCAATGAAACTTTCACTGCTATGTTTGCATGACTTTTCTCTTCTTTGACATAGACAAATATAAAAATATAAAATGAGGTTTCTCTCATGAAATTATCATAATGTATAAATGTGACAAGATTGTGAGCAGTTTTTCTCTCTATTCCAAATGCCTATGCGTGCAATGAACACATTTCAGGAGTACAAATGTAGTTTCAAGTTGGTGGAATACGGTTACAGATCTGCCACATTAGATAAGAGGAGAATTGGTACATCAGAACTGTACAAAATACTACCACTACATAGTGGATGCATCCTTCACCACAGCTCACATTTCTTTTCTACCTAGCAGAATAACTTCTTTGAGTGTCTGTTACAATGTGACACTTTGAACCCATCATTTGAATGCTCTGTTCACACAGGAAGCAGAATCTCACAAGCAAGGACGTTCACTCCTAATTCACACAGGCTCGTTCAGTCCAACAGATGATATGACTCTAGCCCAAAGAGATAGAGTCCACGCATACTAGATTAAACAAAAGTGACACAGATGGATCTTGTGTCCGTAACGAGAACCAAAAACAAACGTTGCCTTGAGTTTGCCAGCAATGGCTAATTGACAAAACTCTCCATTACAAACCTACGGGAACTCCCGCCAAGATGTTCACTACCACATCCCTGTCTGAGTGAGTAAGTAGGCCTACGCGTTTTCACGTCTGCATTAACTCTGACCCGAATGATGAGCGGAGTGCAGTTATACCTGCATGCATCTCTGAATGCCAAATCTGACAAACACACACTCCATACCATATCCATTAGCCATGATCGTATCTCACGCCAACTTCCACTTCATCTCTGAACAGCTCAAGTTTTGCTCCATATTCACAGACATTTAGGAACAAATCAACAACAGCATACTCCCCCCCCCCCCCCCTCTCTTTGCACATCAGCTGGTACCATTAAATCAAGATGGGGGTTGCTTTTACGGAGCACGCTTCCAAACAAAACATGTAGCGAAGATGACTATATGTCATAAATCAAATCTAGATTGAGAGAATAATGTAGATGCTCAGCCTTCCATGGTCGCATATATGTGGGTACTCTGAGTCTTCATGAGGTTTCTATAAAATTCCAGATACTCTACACTGGCTAAGCAATTATAGGTCTACTGTAGATATGAATGTAGGAATGATCAGGCCACAAAGCCAGTAAGACATTTGATTTACCACTTCCATGACTTGTTTCACTTGCTGCTTTTACCAATTTACTTTCTCCGTCTCTTCATATATATGTATAGTATTATGTAAATATATATGCATATTGATACACACAGACACATAAAGCCGCACCAAGGGATAGCACCTCCCTGAATAGAGTTAGATAAATCCATTATGCAGAAAGATGGCCACAAGACTGCAGAGAAGCACCTTCACTCTATGACACAGATGGAAATATTCCACACAAATGTCATCTTGTTTGTGTGTGAGCCTATGTGGGTGTAGTCTTGGTTTAGCCATCACCTTGGTTTCCCCCTTGATTTAACACCTGTTTGAAAGTTATGCACTCATCAATATTCATTCCGCCAGGGCTGCTTTCATCAATCTGTGCACTTGCTACACTTGTTGCCTCCAAACATTGCCAGTAAATCAGCTTGTTTATCCCCTCTCCCTCCTCCCCATAAGTCACACTTAAATATCTCTGTGTTAGTGGTAAAAACTGTTTTGTCTCAATATGTAATTACATGAGATTGTTGTTATCAGAGAAAGGAAGTAAAATGGCAAAAGATATGCTGCCATGTCATGCAGGCTAAGCATTGGGGTGGACAGGTGGAGGCAATACAAAAACAACAAATGAACAACAAAGTGGTTGGAAAGAAAAGGCTGAAAAATTGTTCCATTACTACAAGTATCAAGCACATGAACAAATTTTTATAGAAAATTATGTGAGTGGTTGTGATGCACGCATTGAGAGGCCCTTTGAGGGATTTATACAACATATATCTCAACAGAGGCAAAATTTTACAGATAAGAAGTATCAGGTATATAAATCAAATATTACATAGCATTCTGGCTATCACCATTAACATTTGGCCAGTTATTAAAGTTGCATTCAATAGCTTGTTCTTTTTTCATATACTGCTTCTACACTATTGCTGAAGATTTAATATTGCTGAATATTGCACAGTCTGACAAAAACAAAAACAAATGACTAGTAATAAGATGGAAATAAATAAATGTTGATATAAAGGGATAATGGCAATGTTATAAAGCAGCTATGAATGGATAATTTTTTGGTCGTGAAAAAACGAAAAATAATGAAACATTGACATTTTGCGGAGCAATGTGGCAGATACGCACACTGAGCTGTGAGACGAGAAGGATGGGGTGCAATCACTACACAGTTGGGTCTGATTTGAGTGACATGCTGGGGTCAGGGGTGCTGTGCTGTCCCACCGGCACCACTTTCTGGTCCAGACGCCGACTCCAGCGGTGCCTACGCCGGGACGGGTAATCTGCCCGATCATAGCTCTCATCCTCCATCATTGAGCTTTGCTGTTTGGGGAGTAATTCAATCAGAAGTGATTGGTATTGCATGTCTCCCCCCTTGTCTCTGTATGTGTCAGTCAGTGTATATTGTTATTTCTCACTATACTTTCAACTCTTGGCATTTCAGCCAATACCCAGGGGATTTGTTGCTATGGCGGCGACAGGTCAGTCTCTTGCCTCCATCACTGCAGGGAAGCGGTGGCTGCAACGAGTGGCAAATATAAAGGTAGTCTGACTCCAAGTCCTGTTCATTTTTCTTTTTGATAGCTGCCACAGAATCTTTGAATCATGTCACTAGTCATCACAACAGGTTGTTCAAATTCAGTGCAGATTATTTCATGGGTCTATGAGAGGTTTTGTTTTGTTCTGTTCTGTTTTCATCTCTACACACACAGGTGCTCAAATGAAGAAAAAAAAACACACACACAAGTCCAAACTACACCAAAACTTTGGAGAGGACAATTCCCTTCACCAAATGCTCCAAGTGAAACACAAAAAAAAACACCCAACATATACATTGATTTAAGCATGTCTATGAATTGTAGAATATTTCCACCAATGTGTGCAACCACTGCTTCCCTTCTGCAACGTACTTTGCCTCACTTATTTCCAAACCTGACAAAAACTCTTGCGGGAAAGAAAACCAGATTGTGGAACACTGTGAAAGCAAAAGGAGCATTTCCAATCACAGTCACCTAAACATAGTCATATGGACTTAAAGACACAGTTGTAATTAAGCATGTTGCCAGTGACACTTTCTGAAAACGGGCAAGAGAGCACATCTACATGAGACACTTCTATGGATAAAAACAAACATTAAGGAGTTTTTTTTTCCAAGAATGTTGTTTTAAATTTGTGGATGGGTTACAGCACAGGGTGAACACCCAAATGAACAGAGGGAGAACATTCACAAGATGACGCAATTCAAAATGATATGCAAATGAGTAGAGAAGGGGAAGATGGGTGGGGCATGGCAGACAAATTTTGACTTGACACAAGGGAAATATGGTGATCATGTGCCAGTTTTACATCATCTCTGGATAGCAACATGAAGACATGTGACATCCGTTGCAGCAACATTGCTGCCACAAGAAGTTCATTTACCAGGGAACTACAACATAAATTTAATAAAGCACTGATGATAATAACACTTTGATTTTTTTTCATTCCTTACCATCATATTATGCTTTACCCACATAAATAAACTTACTACAATACCAATCACATTAAAATTTGTCCCTAACAATTCATTTTCTAATACATTGCAGAGAAGTTTTACAAATGGCATTCTGTATAGTGACACTTCAGATCACTTATGAAATCTTACCATTTGCAATCAAATGAACCAAAAACAAATCAAAGTAAGTATGAAATGTACAGAAAAGAAGTCAAATAATGCACTGAATTTTTTTTTATGTTTGCTCTTGATCTCTACCACAAATTTGATACAGAAAATTGTAAATGACCTCCTAGGATAGAACAGAATAGACAGCACTGGGCATATTGTGCATAAATGAAGGAAAAATTGATGATCCAAACAAAATAGTTAATGCTTTCAATGATTATTTTTTAAATGAAGGTTTAAACTTAGCAGATAATATTGCTCACAGTGCTACACAATTTTACCTAAGTTCTATTCAACAATACCTTGTTAAAATCAATCATAGTTATCAACTCAGCGAATGATTATGAGAAATTAAAGTAAAGAAAATCCATGAGACGTGAAAATATCAGTGCAGATTTATTGAAAACTATCAGTTATTATAGCGCTTCTCTATTGATTCATATTCTTAATTCACCACGTTCAGTGGGCAAAGTTCCTAATCCCTCAAACTCGCTGAAATTGTCCCTACTCATTAATATATCTTATGTAATACATAATTCTATCATATTTCATATTGCAACATTGTTTGGGGAAATTGCAGCATAACAAAAATAAAATCTTCATACCTTTAAAAATGCAAGATATCCACATTTTACAAACAGGCATATTAAAGTTCAGTCAACTCCCATTCCCATTTCATAATATGTACAATCTTTATTCTAATATACACACATATCTGACTCCCCATTCAACTGATTATGACCAAAATAATCCTAAATTTAATTCAGTTTAAAGATCAATCAGGCACCATGGACCTTATAATATACTCCACTATCTAAAGCAATGTCCCTTCCTTGATTCCTTTTAAAACTATCCTTTAAACATATCTTATTCAAGACTTCATCCATACACTCTAGTTTTTCTCAGTTTTGGTCTATGTTACCTCTTACCTTTTACATTACTCATTCATTCACAGATTTTCAAAGATGCAATTCATTTATTCATCACAAAACAACAAGGGCCCTTTCAAACTTTCAAACTATAGCCACACACACACACACACACACACACACACACACACACACACACACACACACAAACATGCAACAGAAACACATGTACAGTCATAATTACTCACAAACTCCAGAAGCATGAGTACACATAACCAGTGACTCACACATGCATTCACAACACATACAGTGTAGACGCACATGTCTACTCACATAACACATTTTCACTTGTATCTTCAATGTTAATAATACAGTTGAACCTCTCGTATCCGGACAAGTCAGGACCGGGCTCATCCAGATGAGGGATTTGGCCGGATACGGGAGACTCAATGCTTTATACATGTACATAATATACATACACATGTACAGTAGCCCATTGTAGTACCACATGTACAATGTAGTAATGTGTATACTGCAACCTTTTCATTGTTACACTCAGTAACAGACCCCAAAATACAGGTTCGTGTTTGCAAGAATGAAATCTTTTTCTTTTATAAATTCTTGGGATTATTTACCTAAATAACTATTAAGAAATGTATCAAGTATATGTAATTCATGTGTGTTTGTGTAGGAGTTCTCAAGGAGTTGGGAATCCCCCTTTCCTCCCGTAGTCATTAAAAAAAAATCATGGCGAGATTGCGTCCGTATAATAGAGAGATCCGGATAAAGGGAGGCCGGATAAGAGAGGTTCAACTGTATATCAAGCACATGACAAATTGCACCTAATTCACTTAATTCACCACCCTCCACACTTTACACATTGCTTCTTTTCTTCCTTCGCTATTTCCTTCCCATTATTGATTCCATAACGTTAGCTCACGCCAAGTTTCAATGGTATTTTGCCCATTTCTTTGTATTGTTTTTACATCATTTTTCCCCTGTGGATACCATCACTGTCAAGCACCTGCTTTAGATTGCAGACTTCTGCATGTTGTGTTTTGTTTATTGTTCTCTAGACTCTCAAAATGAAAGTATAATTGAAAAAAGTGCATTGTTGACTTCTCCATTGTTATTGTTCAAATACTTCAAAGATAATTGCGATCATAATGCTGTGAATTTTTTAAAGATTTTTGTTCAAATACATGTACCATTCATTCACGTATGTTTTTCATGGGAAAATGTGGAAATACATGAATCATTAATTTATGTATGACCTTCATAAAAATGCAGAAATAAGATCAAACTGAACAAACTGAATTGAACATCTGTTGCTCCCTTACGGCAGAGTGTTGTAAACAAGATACACCCATATGTCATCCAATCGGCATACTTTTGTTCAGTTTGACTCAGTGCTGGACTCATCATCTCTAAATGATTCTCATCTCCATCAACCATACCACTGAAATATTAGAAAAACTGATATAATACAGAGAAACAGCCAAAAATCACATAACACAAAACATACATGTACTCACCTTGTAACAATACAACAGAAATTTGTGTTGAGAGTTAGAGTTAGTTGTCATGCAGTAAATACAAACCAATGTTAGTCACTCATATGGTGTCAAGCAAAAGATGGCAGGTGACCTTGATATATACTTTAGGAGCAAACACAGTTTCCTCTTACAGAGAAGGGTTGCTATAGTCTCATAGCCCCAAACATCTCATATACATGTATGTAATGATATGCTCAGGTGATTAAGGCTGACTTATTTGTGATATTTTGTGACTGTGTTTTCTCAAAGAAATATCTCTTAATGGGAAATAATGAAATAAAAAAAAAGAGAGATAGAAATTCAAATTCAGCACCACTGAATTTAAAAATTAGTTTTACCAGATTATGACTTTTTGCCTATCAGTAGTAATGGTATACTGGCAAGCTTGGCTATGTATGTTAAGTAGATAACTTGGAATACCAGTATTTGAATTATAGGTAGATACATTGTATCTCATACATATTGAATACACAAGAATGATATACACTGTATTTGATTTAAGACACTGATTTTGGGAATTTTCTGGAACATCTATCTAATTTGCACAATGAAATGTGCTCTTATCAACAACTTTTCAGATACACTCACATTAATAGCTTCCAAACTATTTTCTTTGAGCAGTGCCCAGAAGATAAGATGAGAGACCCTACAGGGCATAGGCTTTTTCACACCTTTAGCAGTAGCAATTTTCATTGTAATTGTTAAGTTTGTGCACAGGAAAGTAAAATATCGTTACAGGCCCAGACCCCTTGAGTTGTGATTGACTTTCCGTAGTATTTTGGTTTGTCTAAATCAGAAATATTGTTCAGTGAATTGTAACTGCCTTTATTCCTTGTTTCAATGCATCAACTGGGACATTTCAAGAGAACGCTGGATTTTTAAGTTTATTCCTGCTTCACATTACAGGCTTAACTCAATCTATTCTTTATTGATACTTGCTTAATTTATTTTGATTGCAAGTACTTTAGTAAAGTAAAGTATGGACGAAAACTTGGTTAGATGATTCTGTTCCAGGCCGCAATTTCACCACAAACAGAATAAATAAGAAACTTAGGCAAATGTAGATTGCATCTATGCTATACAATGTATATCATTAAGTTAAATTCTTTTGTTCTGATTCATGTCTTTTGACCATGCAACACATGCTGTTACATTACATTATGTAAACAGTGATCTTGATATGACACAATTTACAAAATCAGCTGCAGTGTATAACAGAGCTTGATTTTCAAATAGATTTGAAAATCACTAAATCATTGCTTCTCTGGCTAATTAATATCTGGCAATAAGCACTGCATAATGCTATGTTATTCAAAACTGCACAAGTGTGTGCACAATGGTATGAACAACAAAATACACACCACATATTAGGATGCCTGAATATTACAACCACACAAAGGATGTTAGTGACTTTGTTCAGTGATAGAAAATTCAAGGTTTAGATCATTAGATTTGGCAGATATGACAGAATATTCTCTTCTTCTGTTTTTTAACAAGGAATGATAAACATCCAAGGATAGATTGATCTGCAAAGTAGAGTAACACAGTAAACGGACAGAGAAGCACACCACCATCCATGGCTGTTATAAGTAGAAACAAAACACAAAGAGACTTGCCAGCAAGAAGAGGAGAAGGAAGACGACAAGACTGAGGAAAATGGCCACGATGAACATGATGGCATGGGTGAACTTTTGATACTTCTCCTTCTCAGCCTCCTCCTTGGTCTTGGGCCCGATCAGGGGTGGCTTGCGGGGCCGGATGCGGGCACCGAGGAACGTGCGGTGCCGGTGGGTCTTCTGCTTGGTCTTGTTGTGCTGCGCCTCGTGGAAGAGCTTCAGGAAGGGTGTGTCCAGGGGCCCTGTGGTGTTAGACACCGTCAGGTTCCAGCGGGGGTACAGAAAGTTGATGTTGTACTTCTGGGCCCAACGGGCAAAGATGGCCTTCTCCGTGACAAAGAGGTGGCCAAAAGTAAGATGCTCCTCACTCTCCTTGTAGTACGTGCACTGTGACTTAAACTCGGTATCATAGTAGTGGTATGGTGTCGTGTCATTCGGGTGCTCCCTTTACAGAGGATGGACATAAATAACAGAGTATCAGACTTACATCATGTTTGAATGTGAACTCTTTTCAAAGAGCTAACTCACAGCTTAACAAAGGACCTTGATCAAGATCTTGTTAAATCTTACATCAAACCAAAAACACAATCACCTTTTTTCCACTTTTACTGAAGTATTACACTCTTCAGATACATATGATCAGAACCATAATCATTCTTTAATGGTCTTTATGGTTCTATCTACTTTAGTATGTTGCTTCATTTTTCAGCACCAAGAAACATGTCCCAAATTATTATGTGCATCTATGCACATATTTCAAAATAACAGCTGTAAATACACACTGATTTCTCAGAACTTTACTATGAGTCTTAAAGCCTTATCTTTATCTTTTCTTTCAGCCAGATGCAATGGATATGTTCAATGATATAAGATATGCTAATACTCTGGACAAAATATATAGAAATCAATCAATTTGACATTTAAAACTATCGTACTTGCCTGAAAAAGGGGGAGGTACAGAAAAACATCAAAGACATTGAAGGACAGTACACTATCACCCAGTATATACCTTTCAAGACACAGCCACTTTTCTGGAACTTTTTTTTTCAAGATTGAGGTTTGCAATAATTGTAGTCTGTCATACCTGTAGTTATCACAATAGTAACCAAGGAAACAATGGTAAGGCAGTTATGAGAATTGACCCATAGAAGACTAGCTAGTTCCAAGTATACTCAGGCAGGTGTTTATGGGAAACATGTGTCATAGCAAAATTCAGCTCACCCTCAATGGGTTAAGGCTGTAGATGCAGCAACTAAAAAGAAAAGAAAAATGGCAACTTCCAACAATAACTGTCAACCTCTTTGAGGATGCAGGGCCCCATTCTTACTTGCAGTAGTTATCTGGAACGAGTCCAAAGACATCCACCCGGTTGCAGACATCCAGGGCAAACAGGAGTGTCATCCAGCCGGTAGATAGCCATGTCTTGGCGTCCTTCCTGTGGGGACGACACACAAGACATATCACATGACATTTTGTTCTGTTTCTGCATCTGCTCATGTTTCACTGGGATTTGGGCTCACAGTTATATCTTATTAGCATCCTCAAGGAGACATGAAACCATCTTGAAATTCTTCATAAATATTTTTCCTTTCTTTGAGATTTTACCTCACACAATTCCAGCTGAGTGTTGCCACTTTTAAACACTGTCAACAAAAACACACATGATACTTTCACACAAAGCTCTACCTGACATTTCACCAATAAATTATAAAACATGAAGGAGCATTACTGACAGGTTACTGACATCAACTCCATATGGCCACAATATTATTTTGCGCATCAAATAAGGATTAATCTCACCAGTCCTATATCATAAAAGAAAGAGAAAATTCAAACAGTGCAAGCTCTTGTTATCATATCCAGAATTTTCAGATAAATTCCTGACATGTATTCTCCAATGCTACTCAATCATGAAACATGCCATAAGCCCTGATTTGATCCATGTGGAAGTGGTCCATTTAATGTCATGGATACACACACTATTTTGTCTGTGGAAATAATCCAAAGTCTCACATTTGGCGAACATCAATATGGCCCATCTGAAGCTTCAAGCTGACTCTCTGTATTCACATCTCACTCCATACAATAACTTCCTCTTAAAATAAACTTGTATGAAAGATGTTAACAGTCTTTCTTCTTCATTTACCTTTCTCTCTCTTCTTAAAACACAGAAACACCAGGAACACACCGGAACACACAAAGGAACACACACACTAACATACACACTAAAACCTACTGGTCTTCTAAACATAAAAAGAAAAAAAAAAGGAAAAAAAGTCACATATTATTTGTATATATATTAAAAATCATCACTTCCATACTTGTCTATAGAAGCTGTTGCCATAGCAATGTGCTTAAAAATACCTCCCCAGCTCTCTAAGCTCTTCTGCTGTATTAGGCAAAGCCGCAGGGGGATAGAAGAAAAGCCACTTCAGGTGATGAACTCACGTGGGAGACCACTGCTATTAAAGTGGTAATCCTTTAATGCTTTGCTACAGTTGTTTTTTATGTAGACCACACCTTTCCGGCTCTGAGTGTTTTTGTGATCATCTCCTATCCTGATGCTCATCATTATCTCAGCATCCCTCCTCCTCCCCCATCTGTCCCTTTACTTTACAGTCTTTGTTCAAAAAACAAAAACATGACAAGCTTAATACATCTGTAATAATGAAACTAAATAAAAATAGAATAAAGCATGTATCAAATTGAGCTACCTCACATCATAAAACCGATTAAAAAAAATGCCAGATAAGATTTCAATGATTTTTTTATTTTTTTTTTTTTAATTTTGTATTTTTTGTCAGGCCAATTTCTGCACAGGGGGAAGTTTTCAACCTTTTCTAATGAGATATCTATAAATCTCAAGGATTGGCTGTCCCTAACATCTACTACAAAATCATTGTGCAACTTGTCGATTTGTGAGTATAGCCACACACAGTAGGTATATCACAAAACAAAATGAAGTGTATACATTCTCTTTCTTTCCAAGAGAGGTGTGGAAGTATGGTGTAAAAAAAAAATCTGACCAAATATGGGTTGTTTTTCAAGCTACAGTTAACCTCTACAAGAAAACTCAATAGGATACTCTACATGTTCATGACTGTACTGTATGTTACATTAAGTTGTGGTGAAGATATTGTTGAATACATTTACCACTTATAGGTGAATGCCCGTAAGTATGTGATGGTCACATGACATATATATGCTCCCCAACATGACACAATTACCAGACTGTCTAAACTCGACACGACTAGGGTATGACAATAAGAGATTCCTTTCAAAACCAAGACAACATCTATCTTTATTGCTATCTGTGGCACCAAGCAATCTAGTTCACATGATTATTAGTGCAGTGGTAGGACATTCCATCATTCAAACCATTCCTCCTTCCCTGTCCTTTTCTTTAATTGTTTTTCTCTCCTCAGATAAAAATATGTCTGCATTATCTTCGCAGAGAGCAAACAGCTTATGGCCTTGGCATTCCTGATTCTAGGAAATAGAAGCCAGAATTCCCTTCTTGATCCCCGTATACTCACATATATTTCTCTTCTTTGTATATCTTTCCCCCTTTGGGAAATGTCAAGCCATTGCACAGAGACAGCTCCCATGGGTGATTAGATGCTTGGTCTATATATGAGTTATTTACCCTTCTGTACCAATCCATGGTTCTTGCATGTCACACTCCATCAAATGGATTTATAAAAGAACATTTTGTTGTTGTTGTTGCTGTTGTTGGTGGTGGTGGTGGTGCGAATGTGTGTGTGTGTGGGGGGGGGGCATAGCTGCTACTTACAATGATCTGATTTAGGCTGCATTCATGCAAAACTAGAAATGCGTTTGTAAACACGTTTAGTCGCTATTAAAACGTGTTTAGTTGCGTTGATGCGATTTTTCCGCGTTTCAAAACGCCGATCTGAAACGCGGAAAAAAAGGGCGTTTTGAATCACGATCGCAGAAACCGCATGAACGCAACCGTGATTTCAATCATGATTCTATGATGTCATTGTGCGCTGTGCGCATGCGTGTCTCGTAGGGTATCCCACAGCTTCTTGCTCTGTTCGCAAGCTTGTGTACGTCTTATGAGTCGTGTGTTTCGGTACCATACTTGCACTTGTTTGTTTACATCAACGCCATACACCGATTCTATGCTAGTATCCAGCTGTTTAATATGATAATACATGTTATTACTCTCCGATTGAGTTGATAATAGTAATGGCTGCAGCGCTGTGTCTACCAAGGGAAACAATTGGAGAGACGAAGAATTTATTCCTTGATCTGTGGGCAGAGCCTGAATGCCACAGCCTATTGGAAAGTATTCACCGAAATAAAAACGTAAAGGCCTACAATAAACTGACTGATCAGTTGGCATAAGGAGATCAGGCTCGAGTTGCAGAGACAAGGTCAAACTGCGCAGTGCGCTGCGCAATGGCAAAGCATGAGCAGAGCCAGAATCAGCATTGCGAAAGCCCGCATAAACGCTCTTCCGCGGAGACCGTGATTTGAAACGCCATTTTGAATCATGATTCATGTTTGTGATTCTGGCTACGAGTGTTCACAAGTACAGTCAAACCTATCAATAGCAGATTTTTTTTTTTCTGCACACGGCAGGTGGCTGCGATAGACAGGTGGCCTCTAAGGCACAGGTTTGACTGTACACTTTTTAAGTGATTATCATACAACAGACAAAGAGAAAATAAATTTGAATGAAGACACAGTAGAGCCCTACAAAATTTGTTCATCCTGTCTTTCCATTGTGGAGAGAGGATCAGTGGAGTTTGAAGAGTCAACAAAAACAAATAACAACAGCAACAACAAACTCATCAGCTCACAATATGAGATACAATGCCACTGATATACAAGAGGTACATATATGACTTAATATGAACATTACATTAGGTGAGATTCATAAGGCAACCACACTGTCATCATATCTGCCTGCAGTAACAAAATACTTTGATTGATGTAATCAATGCACTTGTCAGGGTTTTATGCCAACACCTCCTCAGAGTAGCTTGGTGCCCTGCGAATGCAAACAAGCAGTAACACAGCCCGACATGTAAATACATTCAGGTTTCCTCTCTATTACTCTTTCACCTTCTCTCCATCTCTCTGCCTGTCATCATCTCTACCCTTCACTCTTTTCCATCTTAACCATCTCTCTCCCTGCCTCTCTCACCATCTGATGTGTGATCAGCCGATATCACAATTACGTTCCCCCGCACTGCCTCCTTACCTAGTGATTCCCGTCTCCCGCTGGAAGATGCTCTCCGCCGATATCATCTTTCCCGAGGAGAGCACGTAGAATTCGGTGGCCGGGAAGGCCTTGGAGAAGTTCTTGGCGATGTTGTAGTGCTTGTCTCGCCGCTTGTTGATGCGGGTGGTGTAGAGCCAGGGGATGATCAGCATCTCCGTCCGTGTCTTCTTGTTCACAAAGATCTCCATCTGTTCACTCTCACTCTGGTTCACCTGGAGGTAAAGATAGTTACAATGTAATCAAAAGGTTACTATCAAAGATAGT
Source organism: Diadema antillarum (assembly GCF_040938485.1). Taxonomy (NCBI): domain Eukaryota; kingdom Metazoa; phylum Echinodermata; class Echinoidea; order Diadematoida; family Diadematidae; genus Diadema; species Diadema antillarum. Next base: position 1,498,640 of record NW_027271302.1, read on the forward strand.
AGAGGAAGATAGGAAGGCGCGTGATAAAAATGGAAACAAAATGGCTACCCTACATGACGATATAAAAGAGAGCTAAGTACAAACTCAGTACACCTTTTCCAAATGTAGTGGTATTTTTATTATCTTAAAAAAATTAAAAATTATAGTCCTAGCTTTTTTTCGATTAAAGGGATTATTTTGAAGAACAAGATTTTAAAGTAATAAGGATTATTTCGTGGATGTAAAAATTTGGCAACAATATGATCTAAAAACAATCAAAGACACTTGATAAACAACAACAACTTCAAAGACAGCACGTCTCAGGTGATGAGTGTCTTTTTGTTGTTGTTTATCAAGCGTCTTTGAGTGGTCTCAGGTGATGTGCGTAATATGCTTGAGGACCGCGCGCTGTCTATTTGTTTTGTACAGGATTAGCGCGCACTTTCCTGTCTTTTCAGTTAAGCGTCTTTGGTTACCATAAACACACATCTACATTTGACAGCCACACTGTAACAATGGACCAAGTCCTTTGAATTATATATCCAATTGGTATGAAAATTGCATGGTAGATGTACATGTGTGCGGGGGACACTGTCACAAGTATATTTTGTTTTGCTGCAGAAGTAGTAATATGCAGATCAAATGAACATGTTTGTACCGACACCTCCTTGGGCAAAAAGAAAAATAGTTTCCTTCTTATCATACAGTGTATTTGCTCAACAGGCAAGGCTTGATAATCAATATAACCATCATAAATATTGTTTTGATATAAGAATATCAAATATATATGTGGCATGTTTCATAATGATTTGAACCTGATACTGACAACCAGCTATTTACCATGTTTAAAATTTGTAAATATCTTTGTAAGCAGTGGTTATATGAGACTGCGATAGTACTTGCCAGTGATTCTGACAATCACTTACCTTCAACAGATTGACATGACCCATAACCCTGACTGTGGTCTTTGACCCCACATCCTTCTCATAGCTACTGGTGGGGGCGCTGTTCATGCGGATGACACAAGGATAGGTGTCAATGGTTGCACCAGCACTGCTGTTGAGGAGCTGACCAGAGCTGGAAATTACCGCACACGATCTGCACAGCAGCCGGAGTTTCTGCCGGGAATGATTAAAAGTGATGACTATGTTTACGCTTGATGCTTCTCATCTTGAAAAAAACAGAGAAAAAAACTCTTATCAATATTCACTTATATCTTTCTCCCAATTTCACAAACTCAATTTCTCGATATGAACTCGATACATCCTTGTCTAAACATACAGCAGCACTTGCAACAGGGAACTTTTTTTTTTCTTATGTGTAGATGCACACTTCTAAAGATCTGTAAATTTCCAATATCATTTTTCCTCATTCTTTGAATCTATTGCAAAATCCATCCCTCCTCCTCAGCATCATCTTACTTTAATCTCTGTCTGCACAGCAATGGGATTGTTACTGCTGCAAAGAGAGAAGACTTTATATTATTAATGTCTGAGGAAATTTACACACTTGAGGCAAAATATAATTTGTTTGCATCTTCTTTTCTCTACAAAGTCAACTCAAGAGAATCACATAATTTGCATGGAAGCAGCAGATTTCTAAACATGCCTCAGAGGACCAAGAAAAAAAAAAAAACTTGCACCGAGAGCATTATATGGAATGCCTTTGAGTAGCACTGATCCAATTTGTCTTGCTAAGATTTGGAAGACAGAGGGTTTTAAGGCTGATATTTTCCCCCATCAGCAAAGTTTACTCCAGGGAATCAAACTTGTCATCTGTCTTGAAAGCTGAAGTCTGCTTCAGCTTTCTTTCTCCTACTCTGAATCCACTTTCCTTGCCACCGCCGCCATTATCACCACCATCATCAGTATCACCACTACCATCAGCGTCATTCTCTTTTCCTCTGCTTCTCTTTCTCACTCTTTTCATTTCTCTTGTCTTAAAAATAGATTCAACAGCAGGTTGTAGAAGCGAGGAGACTTCCTTTTCAGGCATCTCTTCACAATTTTGCTGTCAAACCATATCATGGTTCATCTACATCAATGCACTTTTTGCTGTCCAGTACTTGATACATTCCTCATAGCAATGTCCACACACTGTCCTTCCTTCTCATTCTGTTTCTCTTGGCTCGGCAATCATACTCCCTTCTCTCTTCCCAAAATAGGAACAAAGAAATAGACATATATAGAAAGACCAGATTTACACCATGTATCTTTACGCCCCCAGAATCATTCTGGAACTAGAAATAAATGCTTGGCTGATGTGCAAACTAATATCTGGGCAAATATAGCAAAACTGGTCCTTGCAGACAGTTTCCAATCAGAGCTTGATCAGTCCTTTAAATTCCATCTGATGGTGACAGGAGGGAAGAAATAGGGGGCAAACTGGGTTAATAACTCGCCCTCCTCCTCCTCCCACACACACACACACACACACACACACACACACACACACACACACACATGTACTCATAAATGCTTTGCCATCTAAGACATACACTGTTTAGATGAAGTGGTTAACAATCTTGAGAAAATCATCATGAGATGAAGGCACAAAATCATGAAGGGTTTTGTGGATCCACATAAGCAGGGAATTCTCCATAAAGACAAAAAACAAATCTCATCATAAACAAGACCATAGGCCCATTTACACTTGCTTGGAAAAATCGTGATTTTTCTAAAATCGCGACATTTGGGTGCAAGTTGCTAAGCAACTACACCCAAACGCCCTCGATACATCGCCAGAAAAATCGCCAGCCGGAGTGCGATTTTTTGAAACATCGCGAAGTTTGAGGCGAAGTTAGCGAGTGTAAACCCAAGCTGCAGAATTTTTCATCACGCGACTTTCGGTATCGGATTGCACCACCGGGAGTTTACGCGCGCTCCCGATCCCTCTTTGGGATGTGTAGAGAGTACGTCGGTCATTGGCCAGAGTACTAAGTACATTGTACACGGTACAGTGTACAGGTCTAAACCTCACCTCACTCTCCCTGATGAAACTATACGTGAAAACTACTACTAGTAGCAAATGTGAAGTTCCCAAACCACGTATCATCACCCCCATGACGACTTAACAAAATAATGTTCTCCCAGAAATGCGTTGATTGTGGGAGTGCCCATACTGCTCTCGGTATACGTTGTTTGTGGAACACAGGAGTACGTAACAAGTGTGAGTTCTTGCTGTCGCCTGATAAAATACCAGTCCTAACAAGTCCTACTTTTCATGCACTTTCGTCATATCGGCGAAATTTCATGATCCTCCTGAATACTGCTGTCATCAACTTTTCCATACTTAGATGAAGTTTTACACACCTACTACGTATGTGATCTAATATAGCAAGCTATGTATAGTTTTACCGTAAGTAAACAGTCTCGAGAAGCACAAATGTATGTGTGCATTGGTGCATATTGTACTGATAAAATGCCCTGGCTCAACGTTCCAACCAGCTAGCTGTGATCAAAATATACTGCACTGCAGTGAAAACCAACAGAACAGACAGAGAGCGCGCGCTTCCACTCCGCTACCGTGTTGAAAAGAGGTAAATTACGCATGCGCACTACCGACCAAAAAGTCGCGATGTTTCGTGAAGCTCAAACTTCGCATGCTTTTGCGCAAGTGTAAACGGTGGACCCAAAATATTGCGATTTTAAAAATCGCGATGTTAGTAAGTGTAAATGCGGCTCATGACAGAAAAGCAATAGCTCAGACAAAAAAAAAAAAAAAATTAGATTGATACTGTAAATCTAATGACAGTTTTAAAGTTGATTATTCAACACATGTATCCTTTCCACATTTTAAAACAGTCAACAGTTCATATGGCATGACGGTACATGGTATGTGATGCTCCGTACTCATCTCTATGATTATGCAATAAATGTCACTATCATTTTTCTATGAAGTCACATATTTTGAATCACTATGACACATGTAAAGCTGAGAAATTGTACTTACAACTGTATGTATAATTTCAAAGACATAAAATCAGAATCTCCAAGGTAAATGAAATAATGCTAGTTAATAATCAAAATTATGTCTGGAAAAAAATATGACTGCATTCCACGGAATATCACATAGCCATAAGGCCAACTGCAGGTAATCATATTTAGCACACATTATATAGATGATGACTGGCGGGGGAGGAAACATACCGAATGGTCCACACAAAGGGTTTGAAATGCTATTGAGGGAGGTTATAGGTTATAGCCACCCGAAATAGCATTTCAAACCCTGAGAGTGGAACGTTTGGTACATGTTCCCGACAACAAAAGTCATCATCTGTTATATCATGTGGGTTAGTCAAATTAGTGAAAAATATGATCGTTCAATCGTTTGGTATCATTTTTTATTTGTTACGTGAAAATGTTTTTCCATGGGAGAACATTACAAAAATGTTCTGCCCATGGGCGAACATAACCAAATGTGCCTCCATCACGTGACTGTGTTTAGCCAATCACTAAGCAGTAGTTGACTAACCCATTTAATATTACGATATGATGCCATGGTAGATAATCTAGCCTTTTCCTTTCTGGTAATGCAATGATTTTGTTCGAATAAATTTTTATAGGCTTTGCACTTGCTATTTCTTCTGCGTTCAATATGTTTATAAACTTTGTATTACACTGATTTTTACCTCCGCCAAGGAAGGAGGTCATGTTTGCATCTGCGTTGGTTTGTTTGCTTGTTAGTTGGATGGTTGGTTGGTTTGTTTGCTTGTCTGTATGCAAAATAACTAAACAAATTTTTCACAGATTTGGATGAAACTTGCAGGAAAGGTTGATAATGACACAAGGAACAGATGATTACATTTTGGTAGTGATCTGGGAATTTTTATGAATTTTATGAAGGATTTTTCGATATTTTGGCAGGTAGGATCAATGAACTTTGGAGTTCAAGCTGCACATATTTAAGGTTTCCCTACTTGCACTAAAGTGCATGCTTTAGTTTCTGCTGCGCAGGCTGGTGAGGCGACGTGCAGCTGGAAGTTGATGACCTAACAAAAGGCTTCAGTATTGGGAAATCGAGTGATTTTCAGCATGCACATGTATGGGTGGAAATCACTAATCTCATTTTGAGAACAAGATCAGTGGTGGAAATGATCTGCTTGGTGAAGGTCTGCACTCTCAGAGCGCTTCTCTAGTTGTTTTTTTTTTTTACCTCCACCAAGGGAGGAGGTTATGTTTTCGTTACCGTTGGGCTTTTTTTTTTCGTTAGTTAGTTTGTCTGTGTGCAAAATAACTCAAAAAGTAGTTAACGGATTTGGATGAAACTTACAGGAAAGGTTGAGAATGACACAAGTAAGAGATGATTACATTTTGGTAGTGATCCAAGAATTTTTTGGGAATTTATGAAGGATTTTTGATATTTTGGCAGGTAGGGTCAATGAACTTGGGAGTTCAAGCTGCGCATTTTTGAGGTTTTCAAGCGCGCACTAGAGTGCGTGCAATAGTTTCTGCTAGGGCGAGGCGCGCCGCGCAGCTGAGGGTTTGTGACGAAACAAAGGCTTCTATATATATTGGGAAATCAGGCGATTTTTCAGCACGCATACGTATGGGTGGAAATCACTGATCTCTATGGAAGAACGAGATCATTACTGCTTGGCGGAGGTCTGCGCTCTCAGAGTGCTTTTCTAGTTGTATTATTATGTTTGGTAGAATTTGTGATATTGGAAATGAAACTTTGACTTGAATTTACTTTGAATCATATTTAATATGTTTATGACAATCTTTATATGGATTCAAGGGTGTTCCTTTTTTCATATCTTCTTCAAATCTTCAATATCAATGAGGTTGGCATTCATTGAACATACTCTTTTCATGGGTTAAGATCCCTTCAGCAATGCCCCATGGTGATTTTCTTCTTCAACATTGTCCAAGCACCACCACAGCTGCCTGTCACTATAGCAGCGCAGTGTGCCAAAAGTGAATGAGGTTGAGGTGAACTGCTCATTTCTTCATAACACCATGAATAGCGTGGGTGGAAATATAATAGGGCGGCCAGGATTGAAAAGGCATACTTCTGACAGCTTTGGTGAGCGGGGACTTCAATGCCGGTTTCAACACCAAGGTAATGTACAAGGAAAGGGGAGAGAGAGATGGAGAGAGACAGGTAATAAGAAACGGATCCTAACTTAAATATTTGCGTTGATGCATCACATGCCGATTGGCTGCGATGCCTGATATGCTAAAGCAATCAGCGGGGTCTAGCCTGGAACTCAAAATTCAGATGCCCAGACTCATCCCAATCTGCTGCTGCTGCCACCAGAAGATTACCCCAAGACACCAGGCTGCATATCACACCAGCGCCATGAATCTTGCATGATGCGCGTGATATGAGCCTGGCTCAACTATGAAGCTTGGCAGAATAAATGCCCCTGGTATAGTCTCACCTCCAGGTTGCCTTGAGGTAATTCTTTTTTTTTTATCCTTGTACCTGAGATATGAACACTGAACCTATCATGCAACAGGTAATGTAGTATTTAAGAAAGCACATAAATCCACGGGGTAATCATGACACAAATATAGGATCAACACTACCCAAAACAAATACCTAGTACCAAGTTATAGCACTCGCAGCCTTGAGACAGTCTATAAACTGTTTTCCTTGCTAGTAGTAACTTTGTATACACTGTTCCACAAACAACACAGCAGATGAAGTCATTTTGCTGCAAATACGTACTTTGACAGCAATTACAAAAGCTGAAAGATAATTGCCAAGAATTTTTCTTTCTCCCAAATAGGTTTGGATGAGACAGCATCACATCTTCAATTCTGTTTTCTATCACAGAGGAAGTTAAGGAAAATGTGTTAATGAGTATCCTTTTTATTTACCATTTAACTATGCAGAAGTAAATGAAGTCTCAGACAAAGCAATTGATGTGCTGTGAGGCAGAAAAACGCAACCAAACTACAAGGCATTGTTCACTATAAATTACTCGAGTATACAAATAATGCAAATTTGTGTACCGATGTTGTACTGCATTTTAGGTTTAAGTGAGCTCATATAAACACACCCCCAACAATTACATTTACCTTCTTGACTGTATACCATTATCCTATGAACAGCTTCTGACCAGAAAAAGGCCATGAGATGTCACCAGCAGAATGAGTAAGATGTTTATTGACAGGTGTGAAACTGTGTGTATGTGTGTGTGTGTGTGGGGGGGGGGGGGGGGGGCTTGAGGTGGGGCTGAAAGCAAATCCCTGCAAGCAAGATTATTAGTTGTTGGTTGAACCACAGGCTTGCACGCTCTGCTGGCACTGCATGGTGGCTTCTTCTGAACCCTTGCTGGCCTAACGTTAAGTAGGTGGAGTATGCATGAAGCTTGTCCCAGGAATACATGATAAAGATACCTTCGTGCAACTAACACTTTCCAAATTTCCCTTGGGGAATGATAGAAACTAGCCACAAAGTTGACCTCCACAGAAATGTGTGTCACATTTCTAGACATGTACAAGTACAAGACGCTAAAATCATCTACACCTCTGGCGACAATCTTATTCTCTTCTTACGACGACACAAATGTAGAGCAAAGTAAATACGACTGAAATGTGATCTCATGATGAACACTAGAAAAACAACTTCATGTAAATGCACATAAAACAACTACATATAAATGCACATCACTAATATCTTTAAAAACACATGATACATGTACCATGAAGTTTGACAGCTAACATTTGTCAAAAGCAGACAAATGTTAGCTATTAATTTAGACAAATGATAGCTATTAAGTCATTATGCCACTATATTATAGTCAAGCTTGCAGTTAGTTTTTTTTTTTCATACTGTCAATACACTTTTGTTTCTTTCGAACTGTAAATCATTATTTATTCCTATTCTTTATGTGTGGACATTACAAGCTAGTGCTAAAGTCAACATCTGTTTATTCTTTGTCTCTTTAGTTTAATTTGTCTTTGTCCTCAAGTCTGTGATGCCATTTCATGGGATGAGAATAACCAAGCCACAGCTGTGACTATGCACATAAAATGCATGATAAATAAAATGTAAAACCAGAAACATCTGAGGCATAAAATTTTCTAAATTGGAGCTGACAGTTTTTGGTGGTTTTTTTTTTTTTTGCAGCATGACACTTCGGCTAATTGGAGCCACTGGCAGTCATTGCATTGTGTGAATGAAACTTTGCATACATGTGCATTTTACTTTTGTGAATCCCAGCTCATGGCGAAATTCAAGAAAATTTCATGTATGCGACAATGTCTGGTTTTACAGTAGTCTTTATACTTATTCAAGTGGAATGTCTTGAATCATAAGAAGTTAACTTGTCCTGTTGATGAGTAAAGTGGGTTTACTTCCTATCACATCCAGCAGTATACTGTAAACGTGGAAATTTTCGCGGTACATTAATTTTCGCGGATTTCGCGCTACGCTCGGCTAGCGCGAATTCAAAAACGCGCGAATATATCTTCACAATTTTCTACGCACATTTTGAACGGGATGAATTGTGTGCGCTTCATCGATGATACTGCTACGTAGTACAATGTACAGGCATGTTTACGCTACTAGTACTGTGCGAAGAGACGATACCCTAGATTGCTGTGTACTGTAGCATGCATGTGTGCACCGCACGCATCGATGCTACAGTCCCCCGTGACTACAGTACTAGAGTCACAGCTGTACTACGTATTTGAGTGCTTGTACTCGCAGTCGAGCCGCTCGCTACGTCGCTTGTCGTACGCTGGCATAGCAAGCTATGTAGCAGAGGCTTTGGATGAAAGCAGTGAATGTGTACTACAGTAAAGTAACCTGCTGCGGAGCGCGAATTTAAGAACCCGCGAATACGTTTTCGAGCCGCTCAGCGCGAAAAATTAATCGCGCGAAAATATTGACGTTTACAGTATCGTATTTCACATAGCTATAGTATTCCAGTGTGACAAAACTTGGAGAGCAAGGGGGAAGATAGGCCGACACTGTGTAATTTGTTGGTATGCTTTGCTCAAATGCTTAAAAAATGGAAAGCTCTTTAAGTGTTCAAACCCAGTAAATATTGACATGTCTATCATAGATAAACAGTATACTATATACATGTATTCACTACGGTGATCGACAGGAATGATGCAGTAAACTTTGATGAAATACTGTCTCAATATTGTTTCCTTTCTTTACCACATAGAGACAGAACATGTCATAGTTGTACTATACGAAAGGAAAAAGCAGGGCAGAAATATTAGACAAAAAAGTGAAGGGAAAGATACAAAGAAAGAGACAGAGAGATGGACGGACAGACAGACACACAGAGAAAGAGAGAGAGACAGAGATTTCAAGTTGGAAAATGGTGCTCAAGAATCTATTTAGAAAAAGTGACATCAAGTCTGTATGTGTGTGAGTTGAGTGGATAAAAGGCTGCCTGGCAGAAAGGGGGATACACAGAAAGGGAGATACACAGAAAGATAGACAGACAGAATGATAGACTGACAGAAAGACAGAGAGACAGACAGATAAAATGAGACAGATGGGAGGAAGGAAGATGAGAGTGAGATAATGGATTCTATCCTAAAGGAGCTAGTACCTGCCAGCTAATGGCCCCTAATTTCATCCTTTAGACACACTAATGGCCCCACTAGGATTGCACGTTCATGTGTAACAACTCTATCACTCTCTCTGTTTTTTTTTTTCTTTCTCTTTTTGCATGAATACATAACGCTCTTCCCTTGCCGCGAAAGGTTAAACTCACTGGAGCATCAAAATAATAATAATAATAATAACAACGAATTATAAAATTTAAAAAAAAAAATTTGTTTTCACACTTCTTATACTTATTCTACATTGTGGCAGGTGATGAAATTAGATGCTACCATATCAACTATCACAGATTCATAGATCCAAGCCAATGCATATCAATTCTTTTCAATTTGTTTCTACTACCAGAATGTACTCAGATATCAAATACATAAACCTGCCTGGAAATCTCAGAAAGGAATCCGATCAAGAGAGAGAAAAAAATTGTGACAAATTTGTTTGTCCTCACAGGGAAAGTCTAATAAAGCACTATATATAGTATCATTCACGAACTTACTCAAGTTTTTGCGAAGATTTTTGTCCAGGCAATATAGCTAAGTAGCTTCACATCTCCTGTAGATGTCACGCTGCCAAATTTGCATAAAAGTGAGAGAAATGTATCAGCTAAGCCTAAAAGCCGTCTTTAATTTTTTTTTTTGTTGTTGCAGGTTCAATCTCTGTACTAAAATATCTTCAAAACACCAACCTTCTGACTAAAGCCTTTTTATTGTGTCATGAGACCATGATATGGATGGCATACTGTATATGCCATATATTTAGCGCATCTATTTTTTTCTTTTTTAATTATTATTTGCAAGCCGGGACAAGCTGACAATGTTGTGAATGGTTAAATTCACAAATGTGGAGGACGGTAATGAACAGAGAAATGTATGTCTTCATGTTGGATTTATGTTGGAATCAGAGTTGGTCTTTTCCAGTCTTGTTAAATTTGTGAATAGCACCAGACTCGCGTAATTTGCAAAACTAACAACCCTTACGAAACATGTGCTGTACACAGCATTACCTCCTCAAAGATACACACATATGGCCATGCCTATTTGAATATTGAATGTCTTCATTCTATATGAAGGCTCCAAGGAAGCTACACATGCCAGTAGGCAAGCAACCACAGTACCACCCCCCCCCCCAAAAAAATAGTAATAAATAAATAAATAAATAAATAAATAAATAAATAAATAAATAAATAAATAAATAAATAAATAAATAACAAAAAGTTTTCAAGGATTTTACAGATTGCTTAGCGTCTGCCTCAGCCCTAAGTCTGTCTACAAACCTATTCCACAAAAGTGGTGCTGCAACAGCAAAAAAGCAACCTCCATATGAACAGGTGGATGAAACTGGTACAGCAAGTAAATGGTTACTGTACAATTGTATATGCCATATATTTAGCGAGTTTAGATTTTCGCGAATCGTGACTTCCCGATGATTTCGTGAGTGGTTAAATGCAAGATTGTGGAGTACTGTTCTGCATGGAGAAATACCTATTCCTATCGGGATCACAGTCATTATTTTCACTTGTCTTTTATTTTGCGAATAGCACCTGACTGGTGGAATTCGCGAAAATAAAAACCTCACGAAATATTCAGCATATACAGCATAAGAAGAGCAGACCAGAACAAAGTCTTCCCATGCTAATCTGTACTGAGGACAGAAACAGACAGAGGAAAAAAGCTTCGTACAATGGCACTCTGCTTTTCTCTGTGGATGCCATGTTTTGATTGTACGTATTTCTCGTACGCTGAGAGCCCAAGTTTGAAGTGTTGCTATTTCTGCAGTATACTCCTCTCTCCACAAGCAGGCTGGGGATGATATTCTAGGAATTGGTTTGCCTTGGAGCATTGCTCATCCGCTCTGATACATCAAGCACATGAATTTCTACATCAGCAGTCCCACAGCACATTTAGCAAATAACAAATGACAAAAATAGACAGCACAGACAAAGATAACATGCAAAAACAGCAGACGACTTATTCAATCAATGTGCCGTCATATGATTTACTCTCATTTAATGATGACGCCAAGCTACATCACAATATCAGCTTGCAATTCCATCAGGATAGATCAAAACAATGAACTTTTGCTCATGCCACACAGTGTCTACATTTCTTTGTTCAAGGCTTCTGAAGGATTTCTAGACCTAAAAAAAAAAAATCATGTGACCTTCATGACCTGTGATGAACTCATAATTAATTCAACATTTATAACAAAGATTTCCCTCTCCTCACCCCTATTAAAATAAAAAATAGATTTCACACCTGAATCCTAAATACTAGAGTTCCACTGTGCAGAAGCACTTCTTATATTTCAAGTTTTCAAACAGAAGAGCTAAAAGACATGCCAAATGAAGGCATCCATTTTGATATCATTATTTCCAAAACCACATGAAACATAATTACAAAGTAAAGTTTTCTTGTTCATGGGAGGATTATTCATGAATGTAGTATCCCAGCAAACACATGTTTTCAGAATGTTTCCTCAACGTTTTTTTGAGGTTCTGTACATCTTTGTATAAAACGGACGTTTTTAAAACGTACATACAACGTCAAAGTTGGGACTTAGCATTTACAGCAAAGCACAGGTTTTTTGGAAAATGTTTGAAAAATGTCAATGGACGTTACAAAACATTTTCATTATGTCTGCTATGTCTTCGTCCTTTATAACCGTCCACATGTTTTTATTAGGTCTGCTATGTTGGCTTCCTCTTTAACGAACGTTTAAAAAACATTTTTATTTGGTCCGCTACATGTTTGTCATTGGTTTCTTTATCATGAATATTCATGCCTATTTGTGAATATTCAAATAAGAAAATATAAGATTTGAAAACTAGTGGACATTGAAATCTAAAGATTTATGCTGGGTTCAAAGTTTCTATGTTAAAAATAAACTTACCTACATTATTGTTCAGTTATTCACAATTTCAAATTGTGTTATGAAGAGGTATTTTCATATATTTATAGGCCTAATTAAGGTGTGTGTGATCTAATTTTAGTAACCATGTCTTCATGCATTACAACATTTTGCTGGTATATAAATAAATGTGATACAGATTCATTAATTGGGAATAGGATGTAGTATAGGTATAGGTGGTAAAACATTAGGAACAGGTTAGGATATGATTAGGGGAGACCCAGGAGACTTGAGCCACAAGGAGAGTTGATCCACCCCCTAAATCTCACACTTGCACTTTAGATAAAAAGTTAAAACTCCCTCTGCTGGTAGTGTATAATATAACTTTCTTTCCAGTTAAGTCAGCAAGATCCATGGTAACTCAGGGGAGATTTTGTGAAAGGAAAACCAAATATCGCGCTGAAAAGTGGATTTGAGAGTTAGAGGTAAGACCCTTCTTATTATTCATATACTAGCAGTTACTTTGGTCGCAATATGGGCAACGCAGAGCCTCTGCATTGTTGATTATTTCTGATGTTTTTGGTTAAATATGATGCAACTGCTCTAGTGGTAGTTAAGTCACATGCAAAAATGGCCGACCTTTGGAGAGTTGAGCCACTCATCATGAGGAGAATTGATCCATGGCTCAACTCTCCTTTTACCATCTTCTAAATACAAATTTTTACTTTTCTTTCAGACAATGCCACAAATATACAAAAGGACATCAGACCGTGGGAGTGATCCAGGATTGCTCCACCGAGGTGCAAAAGCAGTCGAAGAGTTGAACAGTGTTCGAGCTGCCGCTCGAGCATTTGGTGTAGATCGAATGACACTCAAGAGATACATGGATAAACAGAAAAATGACCGTTTTTGTATAGGGTTCTTTATACATTGTAGAATCCTATACAAAAAGGGTCTATAAAGAATCTTAAATACGGAACAAGAAGAGGTTCTAATCAGCACATTTTTTTTCTATGAGTGAAGGGCACCATCATTTGTAGTGTCATTATTGTTAAAGTTGTGTTGGTTCACACTGCAATCATGGTATTCTGCATTTCGTTGAATCTAACAAATCATTTGTTGAGGTCATTTTGTTATTTTGTACTGTTTTGCCAGGTAGATGGAAGAGTCACTGGTTGGCATTATGTTGTTCATGGGACTACATGTTGTTATGTTGTTCATGGGACTTTTTTGAGCAGATATTGTTAACAATATGATATCATCGTCTGAAATTTGAAAGGATGTGACTGGAAAAGATGTGACTGTATTCAGGCAATTCTGGAAAGTTTTGTGGCCCCTTGTTGTCTTTAGATGTTGAATGAAACCCCATGGAAATTGAAATTCACAACAAATAGGATGATACATAAATATCAATAGCATAGCCTGAAGCTGACGTGAGCTAAATGAAACAAACTGTCATGTTAATTTCCACGCACTACAATCTTTATCTCCTGTTCAAGGTAATTGCATCTGTTTGAGCGAGCTCTGAAAAGCATTGTAAGATGTAAGTAAGGGTTATATCAGTTGTATTTTGATGTTGTTTTAAAGTTTTAATTAAGCTGCCAATGGTTTTTCGCTTACTCAATTATTGTCTTCATGAGTAATGATTTCTCAAAGAAGTTATTGTGTTTTAAAGGGCGACACGACATATGCTCCGCCGACAATTATTGCTCTGACATTAATATCTCTCCGAAGAGAGAGTGAGCCTCGTGGGTATGATTGAGTTTTGGGGTCAGAGCAGGGTAAGGATTTGGATTAGGGTTAGGGTTAGGGTTAGGGTAGGGGTAAGGGTTTGTGTAAGCTTCAACATTAGCAATTCGTGCCGGAGCATTTGTCGCCGGAGCATATGTCATGGAAGTGTTTTAAAGTTATTGATTGTCGGCCCCATCTGCAGGTAGCCAACTCTAAGTCAGAACATTTCGATGACATCATCAATTTGTCTACAACTTGGAAAGCCTATCTTGAAGTTCTTTCTATCTGAAAAAAATCATAGTTCTCTGTTAGAGTCATTGTATTTCAATTTACAAAATAGTAATATTCGATAAGAACAGCACATTAAATGTATTTATGCGGGCCCATCCTCACGAGATATACGACTTTCCCACTCCCTAGTACAGTGTGGCACAACTCTCCCATGGGTGGCTCAACTCTCATTGCGGGTATGCTCAACTCTCCTCGTCCTACAGGAGACTTGTGCCATTTGACATCTTTTTTTGAACGGGCTCTTATTCTGAAATGCAATCACCTTCCGTATAATTAACAAAACTGGATTATGACATATGACCTTAACTTCCAATCATAAGAAAGTCTTCAGCCTAAAATACAATTAGGGGGAAATATGACAAATTATGTAAAAAGTGGCTCAACTCTCCTGGGTCTCCCCTACATAGGATTAGGATTAGGGTACATTAATCCCAAATTGTGCCTGTATAATCTCATAACTATAATTTTTTTAAAATACCTAATAAAAAATAAACATTAGATGTTCTTAAAAGGTTTTCTGGATGTTCTAGACGGATATGAGAGGTTCTCTAAACATTCTGGAATGAGTTATAAGACTTTCCAGACGATCTTAAAACGTTTTTTGAACGTTCTACACAGTTTTCAAAGGTTTTCTGGACGTCCGCAGAACGTCCACAGAATGTTTTGAATATTCTTAAAAGGTTTTACTGACGTCTATAACGTCCAATAGGTTTTCTGCAGGTCCTTAAAAATTCTGAAAGATTTTTTATTGGGTTTTTAAACACTTCAAAACGTTTTTATAACGTTCATTTGAAACGTTTTAAATACGTCGAAAACCTTCCACAAAAAGACGTTCTGAAAACGTTTTGACAAAATGTCCAAATAACGAACTTGGAAGGTTTCAAGAACGTTCAGAAAATGTCCAAATGTTAGCTTGGATCTTCGTGGAAAAAAGTGTAATGTTTTCCCTGAAGGACAGTTTCCTGTGCACTAATAATAATAGTGATGATGATGATGATAATAATAATAATAATACTAATGATAATAATAATAATAATAATAATAACCGTCAGTGCTCATATAGTGCACAACACATAGCATATCTGTCCCCATCCACTCAAAAAAAAGAAAGATTATACAAGAATATACAAATTCAATTACAATGGTACCAAGTTTCCTCCGTTAAGTTACAGAACTAGATGATATCTGATTCACAGACAGCATTTTCAGCAGCATAATTCATTGCATAACTTCCTAACCTAAATTACCTTTTCTGCACTTGATTCCAATGTTTCAAACAAAACAAAACGAAAACACTGACATTATAGCTCTGGAATTATATAAACAAACTGCACTATTCCTAGATTCTTGGTACTCCACAAAGAGAAGAAGAAGAAGAAGAAGAAGAAGAAGAAGAAGAAGAAGAAGAAGAATAGGAAGAAGAAGAAGGAGATTGTACTTTAGATACCCTAAAGTGCAAGGAGTATGTTAAGTATCTGCCAGATGAGACAAACTCCATTTGAAAGAATTGAAATGCATTATAGGCACTCCTGGACAAGAGCAGCAGCACATTAAATAGACAGCGATGGACTGGGGGAATGCCTTTGTACTTTTAAGAACACTTTATGCTGCTATAGACAGGCCTGTTCTCCTCCACCTGAAAGTGGCCAATCAGGTTCAAGTTTGTGGCAATTTCCTGTTTCTCCCATGGACATCAGAAAATGGCCGATTCAAGATCAACGAGCACGACATCCCTCCTGCTTGGTTCAGATTGAGCCTGATTGGACTTTAAAGGAGAAGGAACTAGAAGTGCTTCCCATTTAGCCCTTATAGTCTCTGTATGAACCTAATAATTTTTTAGGTATCTTTTCCTCTGTTTCTGCAACATCAATATGGAATTATAAGATGTTCGTTCAACCATGCCATTTACGTGGAGAGTTTGTCTAAGATAAAATCTGCACTATGCATTTCCAGCAAAGCTAGTCTACTTGTTCCTGTATTTTGGCTGCTCATTTTTGCACTGAAAAAAAAAAACAGACGGATAAGAAATAACAAAAGCAATTTCAGTTCTACGGGAGATCTGTCTGTATTTCATAAGGGACACTTTCAGCAGGGAAATCCATTCTCGAATGAAATATGAGTCACATGTCAACTTCAGAATAGCACTCTTTCCCCCGTCTAATTAATGTGTCTCAGACATAGTATCTGTGACTATCCAACTCACACAGCCAGCTGTGGTGCCATCACATTTACAGGCATGCAACCATGAATGATTCAAGACACAGTGATGGTGTGAAGTATCTTTCCATATGCCATGCATGGTGAGAGAAAAGGAATTTCTTTGCCCTTCTGCCCTCTGCATCCATTACTGTGGGCGACACTTTCAACAACTTTCCAAAAAGTGCAGTTCTAGCTTTCAGGAAAGTGATGTTCAATTTTTCTTTCAGAAAGTACAACAACACCTACGAATACTGAGAAAGGAAATATCTCTATAATGCTATAGCAACTAAAGAGTCATATAAATTTCAACTCTTCACATCTAGTCTTAACACCAATAAAATCAGAATTTTTTTCTCTCAAAATATGTACAAGGATTCAATGTAGGTGGCTTGTATTACTTTGTATACATGTATGGCATGAAAGATGATATATGGCATGAAAGATGATATATGACACAAAAAATCAGTCAATAACTTTGAACTTGCAATATCCTGTATCTATTGACATGACAGTATTATACCATCAGGTGACTTATTGGTCATCAAGTCCACACACTTCAGTATACTAAAAAATGAAGTGATATCATAATCTATTGCTCTTTACTGATAAATGCAATTTTCTTGCAATTCCTCATTTGATGAGACCAATTAAAAAAAGGGTCTCACATCATTGGTGAAAACATACATGTGATCATTTTCCATCTTAAGACAATGCTGTTTGTGCAATCCAGAATTCTGACTAAGACACCTGTCCCATGGCCATTTTGTAGACAAACACAAACTGGCACAGGCTTGGTTTTTTTATACTGGTCTTTAGAGAGTAGATGGTGCAGTGTTGATGCTGCATAAGGCTGCAAAATTTCTGTTCTGGATATAGGTAAATCCCAAGCCATCAGGAGAGACTGATTAAAGACACATTGCATATGTTGGATGCCCCTAAAATTGAGCTGTAGCCCTCATTGCTCTAGTTATGGTTATTAGTGTGATCCCAATACTGCAAATCCTACATGGGACAAGGAATATAAATGTTTGTGACCCAGTTCTTCAGTGTAATATACAGCAAGAACACCCTATGAATACACGTATTATGCAAATACATTTTTACAACGGTATTTGACATGAGTTAATGCATTCTTTAACACCCAGTTGTATTCACTGTCAGGGATTGTTCTACTCTCACCCAGCAAATAGTCCTTCCCCTTTCAAAAGCTGCATTAATAAAAATCTATGACAGAGATATACTATAAATGAGCATCTTTTCCTATTATATGCCCTATTTTCTGCATCACACCTCAGAATCAATCAAACTCTCATCCCAGTAGAGTTTGCAGAGAGGAGATTTTGGGAAGGATCTATAGGAATGTCATGGATGACATATCAAATTCATCATACACAATGCTTGAGCTTTGCCTCATTTTACATCGAAAGCCCGCAAGTGAATATCGAGAACTAAATAAAAAATAATGAAGGTATGTGAGGATTCTTTGTTTCATTCTTTCTTTGGTTTGCTTTGATACACTGTGATACAATACCAGTCATTGTGCAATTGGAATGAAATTCCATGAACAAAATACACTGAACTCCAACTGAATAGTTCTGTATACTCTCATATCTAAACTCTGAACTTACCAGGTTATTAAGGGGATTAATTTGATTTAATTCCAAATTTGACATGCATGCTGGAGAGCTTTCTTCACTGACTGACACAAATGTCCGCAAACTAACTGCCAGTAAACAAAGATTGTCAGTGCTACACCTGAGTAGGCTCACCAACTCTACAACCAGGGCAAGTTTGGATGGATTATTAAATGCTGATACAGGAGTTTTGGAAAGTTATGTTAAAGGACAAGTTCACATTCATAGACATGTGGATTGAGTGAATGCAGCAATATCAGTAGAAGACATCATTGAGAGTTTGAGGAATATCAGACAATCCGTTCAAAAGTTATGAATTTTTGAAGTTTCTACGCAGTCACTGCTGGATGAGAAGACTACTACAGCTTGTAATGTCATATGTGTACAACGATATAAAGAAAATATAAAGAAAATTCAACATATTTTCACTTTTCTCACTTAATAAAAGGTCACGTGACTTCCCTCTTTCAGAAGGCAAGGGAAATAATATTACCCTTAACATACAGAGTACGTCAGTGACAAGTCGAGGAAATGTGCACTTTATTCAAAAAGCAAAGTTTTGTGAAATTCTCTTTTTATTTTCCTTATATCATTGTACGTATGTGACATCATACACTGTAGTAGTCTTCTCATCCAGCAGTGACTGTTCAGAAACTTCAAAAATTCCTACTTTTGAATGGATTGTCCGTTTTTTCCTCAAACTTTCACTGATGTGTTCTACTAATATAGTGGCATTCACTCAATCCACATGTCTATGAAGGTGGATTTGTCCTTCAAGTGCCTGGACACAAGAAGGATTAATAGTCCTGGATTTTATTTCCTTACCTGTGTCCTTACTTTTGCCTTAGTACCTTTGCCCACAAAGTAAAAAAAAAACAAAATGAAAAGAACTCCTCTTGCATTTACAAAATGTTGGGGTGGTTTCTTCAATGAATTTCAAAAGATTTCTCTACTTTTCTACCAATACTAAACTGGGAACCTAAATGGAATTTCACTAGAACTTACCTATATTTTTCCTATAGCACAGCATATGCCACTTGTATACATTGCATAAAGACCTACAAAAAATATCAAGGTCTTCTCATACTGCACACTCCTAACCCCCCCCCCAAAAAAAAAAAAAAACATATATATCATACATATATCGACACAAGCATTCATAGAAATTTTGGCCAGGTCAAAAGAGAAAATTATGGATAGGTAAATTTTAGGTGGTTAAGAGCTTGAGTTCTCTGCCTCCAGCCACACACTTACTTCAGACAATTTCTCAACACTGCTATTTTTCGGGTACTCAAATTTCCTTTTGTTTGTGCATTTCCTTTCCTCAGATTCTCTCATCCTCTCTGACTGTCTGTCTGTCTGTCTGTCTGTCTGTCTGTCTGTCTGTCTGTCTGTCTGTCTCTCTGTCTCTCTCTCTCTCTCTGACTTTCTAAATGTCATAGCTTTTCTCCTTCATCAAACAAAAAGATTTCTTTTCCTCATTCTTCAATGGTTTCACTGACCTCCATTAAGACACAATGTGGGTACAGGTCGGAGCAACAGGTGCTCATACTTACCCTTCTTGTATCGATGCGATAATATCCGTCCACCTCTGGCGTTTCTGTGCCAGGAGGACTTATGGTCACAGTAACCGTTGAATTGGAGATGTCTCTGTTTTTGGTAAGCTCTCTCGTGACGCTCTTCTTTTGGGCCAACTTTGGCCACCTCTCCTCTACGTACAAGTCTTGGCCAATCAGTACTCTCAGAAGACTTGGTCCGTCTGTCTTCTTGCCAGAAGGAGCAGCCTTGCTTGGCAATCGCTCTTCCTTCCGCCTCTCCTGAAGGGAACCCTGAGGGGTGCCCTCTGTCCCCATCCCAGTGAGGGGAGGATGGCGAGAGGGGTCCCTCTCCTGGACAGGATGCTGCATCTCTTGGAGGGCTCCTTCGCCCCTGTCCAAGCTCACCACGGAGCCGTTCCTGGAAACGCTCCCATTCAGGATCTCACTCAGCTGCGACAGGTGTTTGAGGCTGATCTCTGTCTCCTCGTGGATCTTCTGCATATTCTTCTCAATGGCAGCCAGGAGCATGGAGCTGTTGTATGAGCTATACCGATCCCTGTAGAGAAGGTCACCAACCTGCCCACCCACCAGCTGCTGTAACACACCGGCCAGAGACTTGTTACTAGTCCTGCCTCTGGTCTCTCCTTTAGGCAGGTCTCTGCTAAAGCTCTCTGACAACAACCTTCCATTTGAAATGTTCCTCACCAGCACCAATGACGATAATGACGCACTACTATTGCCTGTCCTCAGAAGTAAACTCTCCTTGAGAGCATCTAAGCTGCTAGTCCTTTGAGGATGCGTCCGAGATGAGTAACGATACCTGATTTCCCCCGTTTCAGGGTCAAATGGCAACCACAGACTGGAAGCATTTCTGAAGCTTGTCCCGTTTCCCCTGTATGTAAAATTTGTGTTTCCTGTGGGTAACGAGTCCCTCATTACAGGCACATCACTTGGCACAAAAAATACAGAGTTGTAGACTCGTAACAGATTGGATTCCTCTTTCCATCGCGTGTGGGAAAATGAGAAGATGGCTATCACCATGGCAACAGCATACCAGACTAAAAGAAACAGCAGCCTCCTGGTAGTCTGATGACATTAAAAAAATGAAAGCAAACACAAGCAATTCAAATCAATACATTCTTGCATCAAGTTGCAGCTTTATTGCAACTGAATGGAATATGTCATTTCCCAGTCAGTTGCAATAAAACAAAAACAATAGGTACTCATGACTAAGCTACTTTGCAAACATGACTACATAATACTTGGAATTTCTTTTTCATTTTCTGTGGATTTTGAATCTTTTCAATAAAACCAGAGTTTTGACTGATCCTTTCCCCTTTTGTTTTTTTTTTTCCTTTGGTCTGAAAGAAGACAGCAGTTGAAATAGAATTGATGCCTGGCAGCTTGTCATTTTCTGGGTGTGTTCCAGATTTACTTTCTCATTTAAAATATTGCTACTGCAACAGTACCTTCACTTTTTCTGTGTTTTTGCCTCCAGGGAGCTGGTTCCGAAAGCAGTAAAATAAAAGTTTATCTCATATAATATGTCATCACCCAAAGTGTGTGAAAGCCATCAGAACAAAATTACACTAAAACTGTCCTATGAATAAAGTCTTGATTCCTCAATTTTTCTAGAGATTTGGCTAAGATTTCTGTCTCTGTGGCTGATGTGAAAAATAATCCCTCAACTTATCAGGCAGGCTTCATGGCAGTGAAATGCTTTGTTCTAGCCCAATGAATACTAATGCATGAAAAGTGAAGATACCCTGAAGTTGGTTATAGATCGGCTAAATCCTCTCTGTGTAGAAATATTTATCTTTAATGCACTGTTTCCTAATCTGGGAAATGAAATTGACAGCCACTGCCACAAGTATGTAGCACTCTACAAAATAATGATATCATTTTACCATAATCTCACAGTTTGAATATGGAATAATATTGGCAAAGTGTATTTAGCTTTACTTACAAATGCAGATTTCCTATGACAGGGGTTCATTGTTAAATGCATATTTTAAATACTACAACCAACTAATGTCTAAGGAAGACATCTCTGGTTGCAATATTACAAGATAAAGCAACAGTTTTGCTCAATCCATGCAAAAGTAGTCAGCCTTTAAAAGGATTTAATAAATCAAGATTTATCTTTTTGTGATCCCATTGTGTGTTTTTGTGTTCTATGATATACCATGATGAATGGGCCAAATTTGTCAGCACGGTACCTGTCTTGCAATATGGAAAAAGGGTGTTTTACAATAAGGAAATAAGAGTTTCTTCATGTGGATCAATATTGGAATTCCATTGACAAAGTTCAGTTTTGCTATGGATTTCAAGAAACCACAACCCCCATACATTTGTAGCAGTTATTACTTTCACTGTATAATTGTATTAGGATTCAGTGTCTATCTATAGTTTAAAAATGCTACCCTTTTCTCACATTTTGATGATTAACTGTTAACCCGTTCCTTCCGCAATTTTTTGAGTGTCTTAAATGCCCCCAAACGAGATTCTTTTTGCCCGTCGACAGAGAACGGACAGGTTTGTAATCCGCCTGAGCGAAAGCAGTCAAGCGGTACATGTATCCCCTTTCCAAGGTCAACTACATGTGCCATCGAACAATGAAAATATTGATCGAGTGCAAGGTATGAATAGAGCGTGCGCTGATGGGCTCACAGACTATTTTGTTCTACAGAAAACCTGGTATTGAATGGGATGATTGGGGTCAGCGAACG
Source organism: Diadema antillarum (assembly GCF_040938485.1). Classification (NCBI taxonomy): domain Eukaryota; kingdom Metazoa; phylum Echinodermata; class Echinoidea; order Diadematoida; family Diadematidae; genus Diadema; species Diadema antillarum. Next base: position 1,521,125 of record NW_027271302.1, read on the forward strand.
CAGAAATCTACTCGAGCTCAGCTTCGATCGCTATATACATGTTCATACAAGTTTTGTAGCAAAGCATTCGCAAACTCAGTCGGAAAAAATGTAATAATGCAGTGATATACACATTTTTCCGACAGAAAGATGAACATATGGTGATAGAATGAACTCTTATATATGGTTCTAGGGCAATTACCCCCTGGACAATTACTCCAGACCCTTCCTCTAACCCTAACCTAAATCCTAATCATGAACCTAATCCTAAACCTAACCCAAACTCTAACCCTAAACCTAACCCTAACCCTAATCTTTACTCTGAACATGCAGTATTTAGTCAGGGGGTAATTGCCCTGATACGAAGTATACAGCACATAGGCTGCCATCTTGCATCTTGAGATGCTAGCATGAATGCATCATAATTTAAACGTGCTCCTCCCCCTTCCCAATGAGGATACTTGCAAAGTAACTAAATAAAAGGACATGAAATGGAAATGACTACCTACCAGGATTCCTGACCAGCAGAGAAGCCTCATTGCGATATTTGAGGCAGGACACCAAACAACGAGGGCGCACTCCGGCCCAAATTTACGCGCTGGGCAGCGGCAACTGAGCTGATGACCACATCGATGTCAGGTCAGAATCTCAGCACTTTGTTAGAAGAGTAAGTAGCCTGCAAAGCATCAGCTGTAAGGAAAGAAAAGATGATAAAATAAAACATTGACTATGAGATAAGAATGGATGTTTGTAAGAAAATGAGAGAGAAACAGGGTCATACATTGTAAATCTTCTTATCTGCGTTGCCACTGTTGTTGTTGTTCATTTTCCATCTGTGAAGATGGCTGGATAGCCCATATTCAGCTACACTAAGCTGGTCTTCCATGGGGTCCAGTTGGATGTGGGGTGGGACCACTTCACCGGGTTAGACACCCTGCTCTTTGCGATGAATGAATGAAGCGGGATCTTTTACGTGCATGAGCTGTGACTCTCTCATACACGGGACCTCCATTTTATGTCCTATCCGAGGGACAGAGTGTTTTGCCTCTTGCTAGAGGGGACGGTATGTTTACACACAACATTGCTCAGTCCAGACTTGGGTTCGAACCCGGGCCGCATGATCGTGAGGCAGACGCGCTACTGACTGAGCCAACTCACCGCCCTAATGTAAGGATCAGTTGTAAAAAGTAATCATTAAAATGGTACATGAACAAAACAGTGATCGAATGAAAGATAGCTCCTTTATATCTTCCATATGAAACATTGTCAATAAATAATGAAAAACAAAATGTAATGTTTACCACAGCAAACTACTCAAATGTTGATGGGTAAATTTGACAGATGTCAACACCATATCTAGATTTATCTTCAAAACAGACAGTTGGGTTTTTTTTTTGGGGGGGGGGATATTTTTCACTTCATGTAAACTGCAGTGGATCAAGTTAAGACTGGATGAATTTTATCAACCTTGAAAATTGTTTGTTCCATGAAACAAGTACACTGACAATATTTTGAACAAATCTGACAAAGCTAGAAAGGTTGTTTAACTATTTATTTTCAGTTCATTATTACACAGAGTAAATTAAAATTGTGGATACACTTTCTTCAAAGATACAAATTCCTCACAGAATTTTTTAAAAAATGCTTCAATTTCTCTCTAAAATGAACTTAAGATAACCTTTGAATCCTGCAACAAAATCAGCAGTTCCAAAAAACCATTCCACTCTTAAAGAATCAATAATTGACAAAGAAACGAGAAAAGAAAAAAAAATCTGAAAACAACCCCACCAACACATTTAGTCATGCGGTGTTGCAGCGGGCCCTACGCCACCAAACCACAAATCTCCTTATAACCAGACATCCACCAAATGTCGTCTGCATACATACTGCTTAGCTACCCACTGTGACACTAGGCTATTCCGATACAGTGACACACCATGTAATGCTGCGTCGGTGTGTGCGTTGACATAAATGCAAGCAATATTGGCCATTGCAGAAATGTGCAGTGCACACAGTGCATGAGGGATGTGTGATTATGAGACTATAATAAGTGTTGTTATCAAGAGGCAAAGCACACTCCCATTACCTTCTAAAGTTCTGCCATTTTCCAAGAGAATAGGTATACAGTGAGATATTGGTATGGGGAAGTCCTATAGGCCTACTTGCATTTTATCTGTAAATTAATCAACATCAGATCTACATGTAGTAATACCATTGCTTCAAAATATGTAAAAATCACATGAAATCTTCAAAAATTGTTGTAAACCAGCAAACATCATGTAGAAATACACACTATGCACACCTACCGTTTCCTTCCTTAATTTGTCAATGAAACTTCTTGTGGCTATCAGAAATGTCAAGATGGACCATAATATCTGAGGTTTCATGAAATTTCATAGCTAATTACAGAAGAAAAGTAGCTAATTTTGACTCAAAAGTACGCCGATCGACGGCTGTGTCAGCGTAGCATGATGGATGATCGATCGTTGTAGTCTGTGATACAGCCGCTTGTTTGGCGTTTAATCGCAATAATTACGTCGGCTCAACAGTAAAAAGTGGAAGAAAGAAATTGATCTTGATGCATCTGTTTTTTATCGTTTTAGCTAATTTTTGCCTGCGTGTAACTGTATATCTGTCAACATTTTTTGCTGACTAAATGATGGAAGAATAATATGTGTACAAACAGTAAAAGATATATGAAAAAAAAAATGAAAATTATCCATAATGAATATTGCACAACAAAATGGACCTTTACTACAAAACAAAAGCAAATATTGGGGTTGCAGTTCTTGTATACATAATCAAAAAATGAAATAGAAAAAAAAACACTATCATAAAAGCAATTATTTATACTATAAATTGAACTTATCAATTAAAAACATGATACCATTTCAATGTCAATATTCTGTTTCCACAGCACTATGACTGAGTATCTTTTTAGGTAGAATGAACACTTTATTAGAAGTCCACTATATTAATACATGATTGTACACTTTTTCTAAAAATTCTCAGTAATTTACTGTTATTAGGCCTATATGTAGATTACTAGAAACAAATCCCCTTTGAATTCAACTTCCATCTCATCTTCTTTTCTTTCTCTCTCTCTCTCTCTCTCTCTCCCTCCCTCCTTCTAATCTATAAAGCCTTACCTTTTTCTTCTACTTTTCCTTCAACCTCATTCTATTCCCTTCAACACTATTCAAATTAAATTATCAACTTTTGTCATGATAAAATATACTTGCCACAATTTTTAAAGAAAGGACGTCTAAATCCTGGTATGAATAATCTGTATCAATAATTTGAATAGTGATAATCATGATAGTGGCAATGAAAACAATGAGAAAAAAATATGAAAAAGGAAGTAGGGCCTACACGTATTGCATGAGTCGTGTTCGATATTGTTAGTAAGTGGCTAATTAGAGACTACCAGAATTGATTATAATCGTTGACATCGTTCTCTGCAAAATCGACGCACTACTTACTACGTCGGAGTCTATGTTCACGACCGACTCACTTTTCAACTCCGATTTCTCATTTATCTTCCCTTTTCGGCTTTCTAATTCCATGAAAACTCTCTGATATGGTTCAATTTAGCATCTCCAATAGCTGCACAAAATTTGATTGACAAACGGCGAACCGAACGGTAGGTGTGTATTTCTACATGATTACCACTGATGCATTCCAACTCTTACTAATACTGCCATTTTAAAAACCACAACAGAATATATGGCGCACGCAGTAAGCACAGGAAGGGACCAATACAAACAGGACTCCCACAGTATGGTTCATATTGCATGACTACCTCATAGAACATGAGCTTTGCCTCCGTGTACCCATCTCTCAGCCAATCCCTAGTGATATATCATGCTAACGTGATCAGCTGTGACCACTAAGTACCGAACATCGTGCAAGGAGCAACCCTGCTCCACCGCCCCCCCCCCCCCCATTTTACCGCAATTTGTGAGGGCTACATCAACACTTATTGCCTGATTGCGGGGTATTTTACTTTAATCTGTAGTTAGGACCCTAGTGTGTATGTTTGCAAGTTGAGACATATTAGTAAAGTTTACATAATGATGTTTTTCAAAATTAACTAGATGCATGGTGGTTTAATATAATGTCATTAGCAGCTACTGTCTGAGGGGAATTAAAGGTATTCCTGCTTTCATTTTGAGGTAAGTAAAGTTGGCATGTCTTCCTGCCATATAACACCACTCATCCTCTCTGTAGGAATATTATCTGACTTTGATCCAGACTACCCACCTACGGTGTAAATATTCCCGGGCAGGGACAAACATGAGAATTTACATATCAACTGTTGGTATTACAAGTAGTCAATTTGTCTCCTATTTTCCTATCTTTTCCTGCCATAATATTCTAAAACTACTTAAAACTAAACCTTTTTATCTTGCTTTTATTCTATGGCTGATGAATATAAGATGCATCCCAGTTGTATAATTTTTTTATGTACTCCAACAGTAACAAGCACTTACACAATTTGAAATACATCAAATGTACATTATCATTTTTATTTTTTCACACCTATCCCAATATTTCAAACATTTGTTCTTCAATAAAAATTCATTATCTGGATTGTTTTACATACAATGTAGAGGATACATAAGAGACAAAATAGACTTAAATGAAGCAATGTTAAATGTGCAAGAATACAAGTCTAAAAACTGATGATTTTCTTAATTAGATTTTGGAGGCCTACATATTGCTGTTATAAGTCCTATAAGAATTTGTAATCTGCCAACAGCTTCCATGCATCATAAAGGAATTCAAACCTTTTTACTTCTTGATTCCTGCACTGAGTGAAGACATATTTAAGCCATTAATCTATCAAGTGTGCAACTGTAGCAAGTGTCAATTTAACAAAAAGAAAAGCAATATGACGTATGATGACTGAATTGCACTGCTGTATTGGACAAACGTTACTACACAGTATCATAAAACAACTGAAGACCTCAATAGTCAGGCATATTTTCATTCCATTTTTAGGAGTACCCTAAAACTATAACCCTAGAGAAGCTAATCTCTATCACAGACAAGTCACACTGGCAGTCACTCAACATGATTTGTACAGAAGAATTTGAATGCAGATATATAGATTGCAGAATGCAGATTCTGGATTTGAGATCCAATCTGTGGGAATATAATGGGGCGGGAGGTTGCTGTAAACTGTAGTCTCTTCTGCAGACTGACTGACAAATTTCAGCAGGTTTTATAGTCTATGACCTTTTTAGGTTTAAATTGAAATAATACTTTTACACAAAACTAGAATAGTTATGCCAATAATACAATGTCTTGCTCCTACACCTCTGTTCTTTTCTACAGTGACATCAAAGTCTGTCTGTGGGGATAATTAATCAATATGATATATAAATATCACTATAAGAAATATCTGATTCAGTGACTAAAAGCCAGAGTGGTCTCCAACCTTCAGTCCCTATGACTGAAAAATCTCATTGGCAAGGGCTAAGGAATACTCAACCGATATATTCCTTTTTCAATCACCATGGAAAATATAACCTGAGCACAGCAACAGGACATGCATTCCAGCCTGTTGTCACTGCTATCACTATTTACAAAGGTCTGTCATTTTTATATGTAGCCCATCTCATACAGATAAAACTATGTTAGTGTGTAAAAATAAAGTGCAGTCAAATTGATTTTGGAAAGACACGTACGCACGCAGGCATTTGCAATTGCATCTCCGCTCCAAATGTGACACTTGTTATGGTGTGGAATATCCCTTGAGGATGTGATAGCTTTCACACACAGTATTTATACAGCATACATGGGGGTCATGGGGCAATGCTTCCCCCCCCCCCCCCCCCACATTTGCTAGGAAGAATCTCAGGGCAGAAATCTTGGAAAATTTTGGATTTTCTCACATGTGTTATCTGAGGTGGGTGAATCAAAAGTAAGATGACAAAAAGGATGCTGTCCAATAAAGAAATATAGTAAATTAACTGTAATAGGTAGAGTGGTGATAAAGGGGTGATATAAATAAGTAGAATGAAATTAAGCTGAATTTATGCAAAAGGGAAAGTTTCATGGATATCAAACACCAGATAAGAACCATTATGAAGTTTGAAGTTTCTTTTCACAAAACAGAGCTCTATTGATCACATTTCTATGCTACAGTATGCAATAAATTGCAGGCAGTATCATTGGCTCACAAGTTTCATTATCAAAATTTTCATAGGATTTCTTTTAATTTGAAATGAATTTAAAAAAAAAATAAATAAATAATAAAAAAAAAATATATATATATATATATATATATATATATATATATATATATATATACATAATCCACACAATAACATAAGCCCATAGAACCAGTGATTGTATGTTATATCCCCGAGTACCACCAATCTCTTTTACATCCTAATGTATGCCTAAAAATCAATTGGAATGGTGGATAGCAACATCATCATCCGATTAAACTACCATATAAATATTATGACAAATGTCACTATGCATATTCAAAAACCTCTGAAGAGAATTACTATAATACCATTATGACTCCAGTTCTGTTAAATGTTAGTGATATTGTACTGTTCTGTTTGAATTGAATTGTTACCTATGTTATCTAATTAAGGCAATTTAATCACAGAGTGGAATCAACCTGTGATATCAAGCTCCTAAAGTAAGGAAACCACTTTAAAGATAATAAAAAGTTTTGGTACCTCAAAAAGCTTCCCTGAATTTCCTTGTCTTGGTTTGTGTTTCAGGTTAAAGTACGTTGTCTGTGAGAATTACTCGCCCCAAAGTGCTCTCATGTCTTAGTAATCATGCAATAATGGTTTCGTACCAGAGCCAACGCTGTACAGCGTCGATAAATATTGTACGAAACCACTGACTGCGACCAGCAGCGTGCAGCCCATTGTACGCATAGCTAACTGCGACCAGCAGCCCCATACGCATAGCGTAATGGGGCTTCGCATTGTAGCATTCAGGATCATGACAGAATTAGTATCGCGGGTAAATGTCAACTTAAAATCCAAAAATTTCTTCGATTTGAAGACTTACCAATTAAGTTGAAGTATTGAAAACAGGCTTCGAACAACGTTTGGTTCTGCCAATAGTCCCTTTCTGTTCGAATTGATGACTGAATGTGACTCAGTCGAGAGGACCTTAGGAGAGCTACATTGTACATACACTGGATACCATGGCCAGCGCATGCGCACACAAACATCTTATCCGTTCATGGATTTGAAATTTGTGTGCATGTGATGTGTTCGCATGCACTGGCTGTAGTATTCAGTGTACTGTATGTAGCTCTCCTAAGGTCCTGTCGACCGAGTCACATTCAGTCATCAATTCGAACAGAAAGGGACTATAGGCAGAACCAAACGTTGCCCGAAGCCTGTTTTCAATTCTTCAACTTAATTGGTAAGTCTTCAAATTGAAGAATTTATGGGATTTTAAGTTGACATTTACCCTGTGATACTAAATCTGTCATGATCCTGAATGCTACAATGCGAAGCCCGATTACGCTATGCGTATGGGGCTGCTGGTCGCAGTTAATTGCATGATTACTAAGACCTGAGAGCACTTTGGGACGAGTAAGTCTCACAGTGTTAGTTATATGAAAGGTACTTTAACCTGAAACACAAACTAAGACAAGGAAATTCAAGGACACTTTTGAGGTACCGAAACTTTTTATTATCTTTAAAGTATCGCTCCTCCCCTACCATAGACACAAAGCATGAGAATGTCAGACGTCTGCCAAGGCGCAATAGTGAAAACACTCTAGACTCTTCCTTATAAACAGACAATGTTTGTCAGCCACAAGGGAGCTTTGTTGGCTCCTTGCACAAAATGAATCTTGTTTGGGAGATAATTTGCCCTTCGATTCCAAATTGTCGGTGCACGACTGCTGACGTCACATCAGGTGGTTACTGGATAAAGGAGAGTACGTCCCATTCACACTGCATGAGAATTCATGTTCCTATTCACACTGCATGAGAATTATGTTCCTATTCATACTGCATGAGAATTCATGTTCCTATTCATACTGTATGAGAATTCATGTTCCTATTCATACTGCATGAAAATGATATTCCTGTTTTCATACTGCATGATGTGATCCTGGGAATGAGACGGAAATTGCCCCCCCCCCCCATTTTTTCATTACTTACCTTAAAGGTTATAACACATGCTTACCGTACACACTTTGATAAGAGGCACCCCTCCCAGATTACATAACCCCTCCCTATTGGAGAATGGAAGAGTCTAAGGAGTTTGGGTGAGGAGAGGCAGTGGCAGGAAGTGACAGCAGCTTTTGTGCCATTCCATGCATAGATGCTGCTACCACAACCAACGACTTGTTTCTCCTCATTCTTTCATCATTCTAGGTAAGTCTCTTCTCATTCTGATTTCACATATCTGTAATGTTATTGCAATAAGGAATGTTATTCATTTAACATTGAAATGTATATTCTTGGGAATACACTGACATATGTTCATTTCAAGGATAAGATTTACTTTGAGAGAACACTTCAGTCAGAAAGCATTGTATGGCATAGTAACTATGTGAGTATATATATTATTGAGTTTGAGTGTTGCTACTATGCTAATTCTGATTTACCAGTGATGAATGAATATGTATCTGGTGGTGGTTTGTTGCACATGATGAGATATACATTCTGAATGTGTAATTTGTATATAATTTGTACATGTTTTTGAGGATGTCTAGTTTGTAGTTAATGTATAGAGACCTAGAAGTAAGTTTTGGATGTGAATGTACATTGCACCCTGCAATACAGGTGTACACACATGGTTTATACCATAGGGCACTGGCTTGAGAACTGGTCCTTTGTTTCATGCCTAGATGCAGCATTTAGAGTACCAGTACATTTATCACTCTGCCCATGGATGGGGTCTAGGCTTTTGTTCTGTGTGAGAGACTGAATAGATGCAGTCACTGACTAGGCAGAGATTAAGAGTTTTATGGTCAGTGGATGGGACTGCCAACCTGTGTAGCTAGTCTGAGTTATTCAGACCCGCTACAAGTGAAATATTTAAATACTATGCATGTATATATATTTGTATGTCATTTGTGTCTCTATCTGCTAAGATCTTCAGGCATATTATATAGATATGTTCTTGATGTTAATTCACAGATAGGATTTAAGAGTAGGTTTTGTTAGTAGGGATACACTGATAGAAAGAAAGACTAGAGTGTATATATATAGCTGTGTGGTCTGCGTTATAGACTATCAAGAGGACAGGAAGTGCTGTATGTTAGTAAGGTATCCAGTGAGATGTTGTCCCTCCAGCTCACAGAGAAGAGCAAACTTACAGGTAGGAGGATAAGGGAAGTTTAATGTATGCACAGAAGCAAGAGCCAGGGTACTCTTTGTTAAGAAAAGAGTTTATAGACTTCTTCCCTCAGTTTATGCTTGCTGGCTCTGTACTAGTGAGTGAGTTGTTGTAGTAATTTATCTGAATAAAGAGTAGCAAGATGAGAAGTTGTTTATTTCAAATATTCCCTTTATGGGAAAACTTTGGGATGAATTAGTTAGGAGAATCATTTGTTAATGGTTGTGAAATAAATATAATTGTTTGAATTATGGTTTAGTTTGTTATATAGTATGAAGACTCATACTAAAGGGAAATATTATTGGGAATTATTATATGAGAAGACGGTTTGATTAGGCAAACTCTATAATCAATATTTAGAATTATCTCACTCATAAAAAGGCCAGATGTGTTACCATACACTTCAAACTGACAAGAATTGATATTATTCAGAAGAAAGATTTGAACAGATGTGAGACTTGTATTGTAATGAGAATTCAGCACAGGCAGGAATCACTAGCTACTTGTGTAAAGAAGATATTAGAATGTATTATGAATATATCATTGATGAAAAGGGAAGGAGAATGAAATCAGATAATAGTTTGTTAGAATTACAGTCATTGACGTTCAGATATTATACTGATTATTGGTTACGAGTGTCAGTATGCAGCTCATGTATTAAGTGGAAACACTGTTTATGACAGATTTGGATACAGTTACATCGAGCTCGTGTGTATTTATGTGTTAAACTGAGAACTGATTATTATTGTTTTGTTACACATTGATTGCTCTGCAGTGTTTGTCAATACTTAATTGTCTGATTGTGACTTTTTATGAGAGCAATAAATGTGCCATTCCATGCATAGATGCTGCTACCACAACCAACGACTTGTTTCTCCTCATTCTTTCATCATTCTAGCCCCTATACCCTTTTAGGGGTGTTACATTTTCTGGAGGCACTGCCCGGATGATGCATCTACAGGTAATGTCTGCCGCTGAGCAGCTTTGCTAGCCAATGTGTCATCCAACCTAACGAACCGGACGACGACTTGGTTGCATCCACCACAAAGAGGCAGGAACCTTGCTACCACCCAGTCTACAGAGCATCGAGAAGGATGGCTGAGCAGATGGGGGAGCTGATGGCCGATGTGCTCGGAAGGCTAAAGGCGAGCACGGAGGAGGAGCTCATGGAAGTGGCCCGGGTTCTGCAGAGACCAGAGGCGGATGTGACCAGGGCGAAGGCCAAGGGACGTGCGGGGCTTCTCCGGCTACTCCAGCGCTACCTGAGCAGCGAGGAGGTGGAGGAGCAAGATGACGAAGGTAAGGCATTGTGGGATAGGGCAAAGGAGGTATTGGTTAGGAAGGTAGATAGGGAGGATACCAACCACAAATTGGAATCACCCCCAGCCAGCCAATCAGGGGAGACCATGGCACCTCAGCAGCCCAAAGTGGAGGACTCTCAACGCCCCCTTCAAGTCAGCAGCCTGTCCCTACGCCGGGATTTTCGCATCATGGGACAGATTGGTGAGCCCCAGCAGAAAGATCGTCTGTCATTCTCAAGCCTGGCTCGGCAAATTGACAGTGGGCTTAGGAAAGGATTTTCAGAGGAAGAGGTAACGGAGCAGGTGATCAGAGCGATTTGTCCAGGGCTAAGGATTCGGAGCTACCTGGAAGGACGGTCGGGACTAGATCTGCCAACTTTGAGGAAAATCCTTCGTGCCCACTACCGTGAGAAAGACGCAACAGCTCTGTTCCAAGAGTTGTCTACTGCTGCTCAGAGTCCAAAGGAAGCGGAACATGATTTTATCCTCAGAGCCATGGACTTGAAACAAAAGATTTTGTTTGCTTGTAAGGAAGCAGGATCGGGAGTAATGTATGGGGAAGAGCAGGTCCAGCAGATGTTTCTCCATGCCGTCTCCACTGGCCTACAGAGTGATGTCATCCGTCAGGAGTTGAAGCCGTTCCTGATTAATAATGGCTCAGATGAGGGACTTCTGGAAGCCTTGACTGTGGCAGTAGGACATGAGACAGAGAGGCGGCAGAAACTGATGGCAGGGAAGCCCCATCGGACCAGCTCCATAAACGAGGTTTCTGCATCACAGGAGAAACTTGACAAAAAAGAGAGTCATCAGCCCAAGGGAAAGCCTGAAAAAGCAAGCCTGCCTGACTGGGACCAAATGCAGGCAGCCATCCGTTCCATTGTTCAGAACGAGATCCAGACCTTTGCAACCCACCAGCCTCCTTCTGATAGACGCAAAACTAGACGGGGTTGCAATATATGTCATGATGCCGGTCGTGGAGATAGCTGCTCCCACTGTTTCAAATGTGGCAGCAGTGACCATTTTGCGAGGGGCTGCCGCAACCAGGGAAACGGCAGCAGGGCGCTCCAAAGGGACAGGGAGCGCCCAAATCAGTCTCGTCCCGAACGTCAGTGAAGCCGCCACCAATTTCAGGAAACCGACAGAAAGTAGCCAGTTTGGTAGGGGAGAAATGTACCTTATTGTGTCATATCAAAGGAATTAAGACAGAGGTGTTGTGGGACACGGGAGCGCAAGTTTCTGTCCTTCCGAAGAGATGGCTTCAGCGGCATCATCCACAGGAAGGGATACGACCGATCTCTGACTTATTTCCTGACGGATCGCTACACCTGACGGCAGCCAACAACACAGCAATACCCTACCTGGGGTATGTGGAACTCCCCGTCTGCCTGGATAGAGCAGAGAAGACTGAAATTCTGGTACCATTTTTAGTCACGAATTTGAGGGAAGACCATATCATTCTAGGGTACAATGTGATTGCTGAAGTAGTCGCAGACTCGACTCAAGATGTTGGCATCTTCATGGCTGAAATCCTCCCGAATTATCCCAAGCCTACAATTACAGCTGTCATTGACTTGATAACCACGCCAGATGTCACTCCTGCCAGACCAGTCAAATCAGGAAGGAAAGTGCAATGCATACACCCAGGTACATCTGTCATCACTTGCAAGATACATGCCGGGGGTTTACAAGGTACCACTGCCCTGCTTGAACCAGCCCTTCCTCCATCGCTACTAGATGCCTTGGAAATCCAACCAGCCATCGTGGACATTGGAAAAGGCAAGCACTGCAAAATAGAGGTTGTGGTGACGAATGAAACCTCATCAAAGATTTTTCTTCCCAAACAAACAGTGGTTGCTTCACTAGAACCCATTGGAGATATCCAGCGGATCCCTCAAGATGATCATGTGACCACTAGTGAAGTCAAGGCAACTGTCTCCACCAATGACTGGCTCTCCAACTTCAAGCTCGATCATCTCCGTCCATCCCAAAGGTCGATGGTATTAGATATGCTTCGAGAAGAAAAGGCGGCATTTTCCATGGGAGATGAAGATATTGGCCAGATAAGAGACCTGCATATGAAGATAAATTTGTCTGATGATGTACCAGTGCAGAAGAACTACATGGCAATTCCACATCCCCTCCTGCAAGAAGTGAAAGAGTACATCAACGATTTGCTGAGAAAGGACTGGATCCGAAAGTCTACCTCTCCCTACTCCTCTCCAGTCGTCTGTGTCAGGAAGCGTGATGGGTCACTACGTTTGTGCATCGATTATCGGGCACTTAATGCCAAAACGATTCCTGACAGACAGCCGATTCCAAGAATCCAAGATGTGCTAGACAGCCTTGGTGGAAACCAGTGGTTCTCGACACTAGATCAAGGGAAGGCTTACCACCAGGGTTTCGTCAGTGAAGACTGTAAGCACATGACAGCATTTGTGACACCATGGGGCCTGTATGAGTGGAACAGGATTCCATTTGGGCTCACGAATGCCCCAGCTGTGTTCCAACGCTGCATGGAGGATTGCTTGGAGGGTCTGAGTGGAGACATTTGCCATGTCTATCTCGATGATGTGCTGGTGTACAGTGAGACATTCGAAGACCATGTCCACCACCTAAAACAAGTACTGAAACGTGTCCAGGAAAAGGGGATCAAACTGAAACCCTCGAAATGCAGATTCTTTGAGAGAGAGGTCAAGTATCTCGGACGGATAGTTTCAGCAGACGGACACAGATCAGACCCGGTTGATGTGGAAGCAGTTGAGGCACTCCGAGAGAAAACACCCAAGACAGTTGGTGAGTTGAGACGGGTGCTTGGGCTAATAGGTTACTATCGAAAGTACATCCCAAATTTTTCAAAGAAAGCTGGACCCCTCTACAGCCTACTATCACCAACTTCAGACTGCAAGACATCCCCAAAGCGAACTACAAAGAAAAATGAACACATCCTGCCTTCAAAACATCCCATTGAATGGAAACAGAACCACCAGGACATCTTGAACCATCTGATAGATAGTCTACTTGAGGCTCCTGTCATGGCGTTTCCTGATTTCAAGAAGCCATTTGTACTACACACCGATGCTTCAAATGATGGACTGGGTGCGGTACTCTACCAGAAGCAAGAGGGAAAGTTGAGAGTGATTGCTTATGCTTCAAGAACCCTCACCCCTGCCGAGAAACGATACCATCTCCACTCTGGTAAGCTAGAGTTTTTAGCTCTGAAATGGGCCATCTGTGACCGTTTTAGGGATTACCTGTACTACTCCCCTCCATTCACAGTCTTCACTGACAACAACCCCCTAACCTATGTCCTCACTTCAGCAAAGTTGAATGCCACAGGTCATCGCTGGGTTGGAGAGCTGGCAGATTTCTCATTCAACATCAAGTACAGACCAGGCCGAGCCAATGCAGATGCAGATACGCTGTCCAGGATGCCGCTAGAAGCTGGTGACATTGATGAGTTTACTGAAGAAATCTCCCCATCCACCATCAGTGCTGTGTGCCAAGCTGTAGAGGCAGACCAGTTCCAGGTTACCAGTTGGATAAATGCTGTGACGGCATCTGACAGTGATGACGGCATAGATACTGAGGTGTCCTCATCTTGCCAGTTGAGAAAGGAAGACATTAAGAGAGCACAGGAGGAGGAACTGTCCATCTCATATGTACTGAAGGTTGTCCGCGATGGAAAACTCCCTAACCGGCAGGAGAGACGACAGCTGTCGAGGAAAACATCGCAACTACTACGTGAATGGAAGAAGTTAGAGGTAGATGGGGAAGGAATCCTCCGACGCAAGACCAGCTCCTACTATCAAGTTGTGCTTCCTGCAAAGTATAGACAGCTGGTGTATAAGGAACTGCATGATAACATGGGACATCTAGGCCCAGAGAAAGTCCTTCATCTTGCGCGAGAGAGATTCTACTGGCCAAACATGGAGGGTGACTTGACCAAGTACATCACACAGCAATGCTCATGTCTGAAACAGAAGAAACCCCAGAGACAAATCAGAGCAACTCTTGTTCCCATTGAAACTACACAGCCTTTTGAATTGGTTTCAATTGACTTTGTCCATCTAGAACGTAGTAAAGGGGGATATGAGTACATATTGGTGGTGGTTGATCACTTCACCCGTTTTGCCCAAGCCTACCCGACAAGAAACAAAAGTGGAAAGACGGCAGCCGGCATCATCTTCAATAACTACTGTCTCAAGTACGGATTTCCAAAAAGACTTCATCATGACCAGGGCAGGGAGTTCGAAAATCACCTGTTCGATCGTCTGCAAGAACTTTCTGGAATCTCTCACTCCCGCACTACACCATACCACCCACAAGGTAACGGTCAAGTCGAGAGATTTAACCGTACACTGCTAGCAATGCTGCGTACTCTAGGAGAGGAACAGAAGAGCAGCTGGAGTGACTATGTTGGTAAGGTTGTGCATGCCTACAATTGTACGAGAAACGAGACGACAGGATTCTCCCCTTTCTACCTACTATTTGGCAGACACCCTCGCCTTCCTATTGACCTTGCTCTCGGGCTAGATCATGGCCATCACACAGAAAATTCTAGCAGAAAAGAGTATGTGTCCCGATGGAAAGAGCAGATGGAGCAAGCTTATGACATTGCTGCCAGGAATGCAGGCAAGACCGCACATCAGAGGAAACAGCAGTATGACAAAAAGGCAAACTCCATTATTTTGTCAGCTGGGGACCGTGTTCTTGTCAGAAACATGCAACGCTCTGAGGGCCCATCCAAACTGCGAGCCTACTGGGAAGACCAGGTCTATGTGGTAGTGAAACAAAGAGGTGACTTGCCGGTGTATGAACTCAAAGCAGAAAATGGTGGTGGAAAGACTAAAGTGCTGCATCGAAATCTCCTGCTGCCCTGTGACCTCCTCCCAAGACAGCCATTTCCGACGGAAAGAGTGGGTAGTAGCAATAACCCCACGCAGATACAGACCCGACGTGAAAAGAAGAAGGCAGAACGAAATAACAAAAAGATGGGTGAACAAGTTGAAAATTTCGCTGAACAGGTTCAGGACTGTGATGAGAGCGACGAAGAGATGGACGCTATTTTTGAAATCCCTGAAAGCAACGTAAGTTCTCAGACAAATGATGCTGAAGACGCTGCTCAGGAAAATGACATAGCTCCAGATACCACTATCGCTCCTGAACCAACAGATCTTCCCAACGACATGCCCATGACCGTTCCTCGAGAAGAAGATGAGAGGCCAGTGAACCCATCACCCGACGGCACAGGAATTTCAAGGACCAACAGGACTGAGGTGACAAATGAAATGCCTTGCCCACGAACAAGACGTCCTCCATCTCGCCTCACATACGACCAACTTGGGAATCCATCCCTTGTGCCCCAGCATGGAAATGTGATGTCAGTCCACCACACCCCTGACATCAACAATCGTGCCCCATTTAATTTCTCACCTTTTCAATCCGTACCTCCAATGCCTTTCCCCATGCCCTTCCACCCTATCCCAGGGCCCGCTCCTTTAACCACTCCATCTCACATCCCGTTTCACTCTCACTACCAAGCGTTTCAGCCACCAGGTGATAATGCTGATGGACAGACTCAACCAGTGCATCCTTGGCCGTTCATGATGGGACCACCGTATCCAGTAGGACAACCCCTGTGGCCGCCGATCAATGATGGACGCTGGGCGTGGCTGCCGACCAGCACAGTGCAGCAGCAAGTCCCTCAGCAGAACTGATGCAAAGGGTTCATGAACTGTAAAACCTAAGTTAGTTTGAAAGTCTACAGTGACAATAATGGTATCTCACTGAGTTTAATTTCATTTAGGATCAACGATGAACATATTGGCATAGGTTTTGATTTTGGAGTGACTTGTCGAAAAAGAAATCACAGCGCTGTGTAAAAGGAAAGTTGGTGAATTAAAAAAAAGAGAGTGCAGATACTCTACAAGAATGCAAAGATACTCGCAATTGAGTAAATGCATTATATGGTTTTACCGACATTCAGTTGACGGACATCACTCATAAGAAATGCCAGTATATTATCCTTAACATCAAGGGATGCTCACTGTCACGATTTAAAGTCAGTTGACTGCAGATGACAACATTAATGGAAAGTGCACACCATTGATGTTTGTTTTCGCTAAAATTGTGGGAGCAGTAATGGATAAAGCTGATCACGTGAAATATAAACATGGGAAGTTGGTGTATGCCAAGATGGAACATTGTTCTCTACACTGTTGTTTTGTAAGTAAATTGCTTAAGTGATTAAATGTCGAGGACGACATTTTTTTCTGGTGGGGAAGAGTGTGATCCTGGGAATGAGACGGAAATTGCCCCCCCCCCCCATTTTTTCATTACTTACCTTAAAGGTTATAACACATGCTTACCGTACACACTTTGATAAGAGGCACCCCTCCCAGATTACATAACCCCTCCCTATTGGAGAATGGAAGAGTCTAAGGAGTTTGGGTGAGGAGAGGCAGTGGCAGGAAGTGACAGCAGCTTTTGTGCCATTCCATGCATAGATGCTGCTACCACAACCAACGACTTGTTTCTCCTCATTCTTTCATCATTCTAGGTAAGTCTCTTCTCATTCTGATTTCACATATCTGTAATGTTATTGCAATAAGGAATGTTATTCATTTAACATTGAAATGTATATTCTTGGGAATACACTGACATATGTTCATTTCAAGGATAAGATTTACTTTGAGAGAACACTTCAGTCAGAAAGCATTGTATGGCATAGTAACTATGTGAGTATATATATTATTGAGTTTGAGTGTTGCTACTATGCTAATTCTGATTTACCAGTGATGAATGAATATGTATCTGGTGGTGGTTTGTTGCACATGATGAGATATACATTCTGAATGTGTAATTTGTATATAATTTGTACATGTTTTTGAGGATGTCTAGTTTGTAGTTAATGTATAGAGACCTAGAAGTAAGTTTTGGATGTGAATGTACATTGCACCCTGCAATACAGGTGTACACACATGGTTTATAACATAGGGCACTGGCTTGAGAACTGGTCCTTTGTTTCATGCCTAGATGCAGCATTTAGAGTACCAGTACATTTATCACTCTGCCCATGGATGGGGTCTAGGCTTTTGTTCTGTGTGAGAGACTGAATAGATGCAGTCACTGACTAGGCAGAGATTAAGAGTTTTATGGTCAGTGGATGGGACTGCCAACCTGTGTAGCTAGTCTGAGTTATTCAGACCCGCTACAAGTGAAATATTTAAATACTATGCATGTATATATATTTGTATGTCATTTGTGTCTCTATCTGCTAAGATCTTCAGGCATATTATATAGATATGTTCTTGATGTTAATTCACAGATAGGATTTAAGAGTAGGTTTTGTTAGTAGGGATACACTGATAGAAAGAAAGACTAGAGTGTATATATATAGCTGTGTGGTCTGCGTTATAGACTATCAAGAGGACAGGAAGTGCTGTATGTTAGTAAGGTATCCAGTGAGATGTTGTCCCTCCAGCTCACAGAGAAGAGCAAACTTACAGGTAGGAGGATAAGGGAAGTTTAATGTATGCACAGAAGCAAGAGCCAGGGTACTCTTTGTTAAGAAAAGAGTTTATAGACTTCTTCCCTCAGTTTATGCTTGCTGGCTCTGTACTAGTGAGTGAGTTGTTGTAGTAATTTATCTGAATAAAGAGTAGCAAGATGAGAAGTTGTTTATTTCAAATATTCCCTTTATGGGAAAACTTTGGGATGAATTAGTTAGGAGAATCATTTGTTAATGGTTGTGAAATAAATATAATTGTTTGAATTATGGTTTAGTTTGTTATATAGTATGAAGACTCATACTAAAGGGAAATATTATTGGGAATTATTATATGAGAAGACGGTTTGATTAGGCAAACTCTATAATCAATATTTAGAATTATCTCACTCATAAAAAGGCCAGATGTGTTACCATACACTTCAAACTGACAAGAATTGATATTATTCAGAAGAAAGATTTGAACAGATGTGAGACTTGTATTGTAATGAGAATTCAGCACAGGCAGGAATCACTAGCTACTTGTGTAAAGAAGATATTAGAATGTATTATGAATATATCATTGATGAAAAGGGAAGGAGAATGAAATCAGATAATAGTTTGTTAGAATTACAGTCATTGACGTTCAGATATTATACTGATTATTGGTTACGAGTGTCAGTATGCAGCTCATGTATTAAGTGGAAACACTGTTTATGACAGATTTGGATACAGTTACATCGAGCTCGTGTGTATTTATGTGTTAAACTGAGAACTGATTATTATTGTTTTGTTACACATTGATTGCTCTGCAGTGTTTGTCAATACTTAATTGTCTGATTGTGACTTTTTATGAGAGCAATAAATGTGCCATTCCATGCATAGATGCTGCTACCACAACCAACGACTTGTTTCTCCTCATTCTTTCATCATTCTAGCCCCTATACCCTTTTAGGGGTGTTACAATGAGAATTCATGTTCCTATTTTCATACTGCATGAGAATTCATGTTAATATTCATACGGTACTTCATGATATTTAATGTTCCAATAATCATGCTGCATAGATGAAATAACCCATGATCCCATTCACACTCAAAAAATTACAGCAGTCTGTAGCAGTATCACCCCTTCGAAACTGTGACAATATAATAATAATGTGACAATAAAGACACGCCTCTATCAGCAAATCATTGAGGTAGGCAGGTACATGAAGCGAGAATATCAATGTGGCCACTTAGAGAGAGAGAGAGAAGAAGAAGAAGAAGAATTGCAAGTGGTTGGAGCTTGTATCAAGAACCATAGCAACAGAATGAGAAATACAACTTCTAAATGCGACCCTGCATCACAAAACCAACAAAAAGTTGCCAGACATGGATTTTTAGTTAAGGGCAGATTTTGACAGAGCAGACTCTAAGCTTTAAAATGATGTATAACTCAATTCAAATGAACTCTCCTAACCTAACTAAATATTGGAAAAAGTACACACTCTGGAAAAAAAAAGTGAACTGAGAAAAGAGGCTCTGAAGTATAGGGTCTATCCAAGTGCTGATAGTCTTTACCAAGCAGTGCTCGCTGTGTGATGAATGGGACAAAGAAACAGGATGTAAACCACAGGAGCAACAACAATTAAGAGATTATCAGATTAAGCTGAAATTAAGCATGCCCTATTAGCACATTCAGGCCATGATTAATGCCAACTTTCAGAGCAGTAGAATTTTCTTTTCAAAAGTTATCAGAGTTGAAAGTGAAGAGTGTGTAAAGGATTTTCAAGATGAAAAGGGGCCTCTAAGACATACCTGATCACACTACTCTACACTACTCTACACAAAAAAAATAAGGTTGTAGAAAAACAGCTGAAAACACACTTTCCCACTTATTTTTGATGATCCCAAACTTAGGGATAATGTAGAAGAAGAACAGCTTTGTCAGAAAATATAAAAAACTCAAGATTGACTTGGTTGACCCGTTTCACCTTTTTTTGAGTCCTCACATAAAATCAAGGGGTGCGACTTTTTGTTGGTTTTGTGATGCATGGTCACAAATTGTCTCCTTTTGAGAACCAAAGTTAGTTATCTGCCATCCTGAAGGTGATATAGGGGAGTATGCATTGCATTTCTCTTTTATAAAGTTCTATTAGTTGACAAAACTTAAATGTGTGGTTAATTTCATGAATATCATATGACTACTGAAAATTATTGAATTCCAGTCTGCGTAGTGGCTCAAGGAGAAGAAATTGTAAACCACTAAAATTCAGGACATTATACAATACTTAAAAATGTTTTTTTATACATCAGTTTACTGATGCATTCAACTATTTCCTTTCAATTTCACTTTCAATTGACTTTCATATTTCTAAATAAACAACTAATAACAAATAATAACAAGTTGTTCATATAACAAGCTCCTTTTATACATCTCAACACCTGGAGCCCAATTTTTGCATGTAATTCTCTTTCTCATAATGAGGTGATCCTCTAGCAAGTTTTTTTTTTTTTCAGTTGTTAGGATCAACCACCATTGTACAGCCTGTATGAATCATATTTATTATGTACTAATAATCCTGTCAATTCATCAAGAATATATGTGACCATGCATCACAAACCAACAAAACGTCACACCACTTGATTTTACATGAGGACTCAAAAAAGGTGAAAAGGGTCGATTTTAAGTTTTCCACATTTTCTGAAAGAGCTATTCTTCCTCTACCTTATCCTTGAGCTTGGGTTCATAAAATGAATGAGAAAGTGGGTTTTCGGCAGTTTTTTACAACCCCTTTTTTGGTAGAGTAGTGCGATCAGGTATGTCTTAGAGGCCCTTTTTTATTTCTTGACAAATCCTTTCCAAACTATCCACTTTGAACTAGCTAATAACTTTTGAAGGGATAATGCTACCACTTTGAACGTTGGCATTAATCATGGACAGTAATAACTTTTGAAGGGTAATGCTACCACTTTGAACGTTGGCATTAATCATGGACAGAATGTGTTGATAGAGCACACTAGATTTCAGCTTAATCTGATAATCCCTTCATTGTTTTTGCTAACTGTGGTTTACATCCTGTTGTTGTTTTTGTTTTTGTTTTTATTTTTGTTTTTGTTTTTGTTTGTTTTTGTTTGTTTGTTTGTTTGTTGTTGTTTTTTTTTTTTGGGGGGGGGTTGGTCCTATTCATGGCACAGGAAGCAATGCTTACTAAAGATTTAGCACTTGAATAGACCCTGTACTTCAAAGCCTCTTTCCTCAGTTCACACTTTTCTAGAGTGTACGCTTCCTTTCAAATATTTAGATAGGTTAAGCAGAGTTAATTTGAATTGAGTTATACATCATTTTGAAGCTAAGAGTCTGCTCTTCCAGAATCTGCCCTAAACTAAAAATCAATGTCTGGCGACTTTTTGTTGGTTTTGTGGTGCAGGGTCACATATATATATTTCTTTTTCTAGAATATCTTCACTTCATGTTCTTATGCATTGGCTGAGGAGCTCCCTCATCCTGTCGATTCCTGATGGACACAAACAATAAAGGAGGTTAATCATTCTGTGACTGTCCTCCGTGTATTTCATTTCATGATTGCAGCAATCAGTCACACAGTGGGGAGTGGTCTGGGAGCATATCAGTCCTCATGCAGTGTTGAATTTTAAACATCCTGAGATATTTGAAGAAAAAAAAATGACAACAACCAACACCAACAGCTGCCTTGATATGATGAGGTTCACTTGGTCTAGACAAAGCGGATAAATTGAAATACATGTATTCTACTGCTAGATAGATATGGGAATCTGTTGCTGTACAGTTTTCTGAATTCTCCCGTTTCTATCTTTTATTTTTTCATTTTCTTCCTGAAATACTTAATTTTGTTAGTATGTTATGTTCATATATTCCAGACATATCTTTGTAATCAAGATACAAGCACACCAACTCCTGCCACTTTCTTAAAGACCTCCTTGATATTTTCTCTCATCACTATAAATCACCAACCCTCACAATAGAGATGATATTAAATAGGCCTCCCATTCTTTTAGAACATCTTTTTGAAACAAACTATGATATTGTATTATTTGCAAGTATTCATGACAGAAAAATAATCAACACAACTGAATTTTTCCATTATCCAAAAAAAAAAAAAAACCACACACACATACACACACACAAACACTGACACAAACTACTAATTATATATCAACAATAAATTCAAAATGTCAGCATACCTTTGCAGAGAATCAACACAACTGTCCATGAATCCATTAAGAAATGATGTTTATGAATGGCAAACCACCTATAGTGATGTTGCGGACTGAGCACCTACACGCCGGTCTTGCATTATTCGCTTCATGCCCACTTGGTGCGATACGGCACCGCAGGCTATATGAATATAATGACTGTGACCTATACCTCCTTCACCTACACCATACATGCACTGGCTCCTCCGTGACTGATTTGTATTCCTGAAAGGAAATGCTACCTCAATGATTGATTGCTCGCTGGGTTAATCATATTCAGAAACATGTAGTGGCAGAAGTCGCATCTCTTCTTTTCACTGTCTTTTTTTAATCCTTATCTGTGCCTCACTCATCTTTCTCCTACTTCTAATATATCTTACTTTTTTCTCACATCTCATTTCCTCTTTCATCACTGCATTGCTCTTTTCCGTTCATTCGTATTTCTAACCTTTATCTTTTTCCTGCATCTCTTTCCTTCTACCCCTCTGAAACTCTCCCAGTCCTTCATATAGCCAGATTTTTCATATCTCTTTTCCTCATCTTCTGTATCTCATCCCCCTTTTTTCTTTCAAATTCTTCTCTACTGATGTCATATTTCTACTGCCTTTATATGTATATTATCTATATCTATATCTCCCTTTCTTTTCTCCCTCTTTTTAATGTCTTTTTTATGTCATTTGTCACTTATCCTTTATATTAATATTTTCACTTTCTCAGCACCTTGATCTCTTTGTATGCTCCTTTAAAATTGTATCTCATCACTATGATATTATGATAGATGATACTATGATATGATAGATTTATCAGGAGAAACATAAGAAATATTATCGTACCAATTGATACATTTTTTTCCCGAAAAGAATGATTCAACGCTCTGGCGAGCTTTCACTTATGCCATCACAGCATGTTTTCAGCATGGGCAAACCAAAGCTAATACTAATAGATTGTTATCGTGGATTCAAAGTAGATCAGACTATCATATCAGTTATGAGCATGCAAAAGATAAGGACTGTGACTTCATTTTACTTTCACAAATCTTTTTCTTACTCATGGAAATTACCTCTAAAGCAAGAAATCAATTCACAAATTCCCACGTCATGACCAATTTCTCATTCCAGATCCTTTCAAGCAAACATTAGAACACACATACGGGACATACCTGATATCTAGCAAGCACATACAGTCCCTTTTTCAAATTCCTCTAGCATGCAGTCCAGTTGAAAGTGGCATTTCTCCTGAAAGTCTGTAGTATATTCCCCCAGCACGGTACAATCATCAGGCCCATTGAAGCAATAAAGCACAGATGGAAAGCGATACTAGCAGCGATCGTGCCGATAAGTTTTGTAACGCGCACCTCTTTCCAGTGTCTGTCTGTCCCATTCTCAGCTGAGAGAGCTCTGACGCAGAGCACAAGAAGCATGATGTAAACACTGCTTCCAAACTCAGGTGAATTCACACATGTGTACT
The DNA here is from genome assembly GCF_040938485.1 of Diadema antillarum. Taxonomy (NCBI): domain Eukaryota; kingdom Metazoa; phylum Echinodermata; class Echinoidea; order Diadematoida; family Diadematidae; genus Diadema; species Diadema antillarum. The sequence goes on from NW_027271302.1 coordinate 1,544,912, forward strand.
TGAGAATGATTCAGTACTAAGAGTGCAGGTGTGAAATACTCTCAGACTGACGAGTAACAGACACACAAGGCATACCATAAACTCACAAAAACCACACACAAACAAACACACACACACACATACACACACAAATGTGCATTCATTCAGTTCAGACTCCACTACAGCTAAGCTGAGCATGCTCATGACTATCAAGGTTAATGTGCTCCGTTCACACTGGGGGCAAAATGAAGACCGCTGAACCACATGGCTAATCACTGCTTCTGTCTTAATTGCCGCATCGTCAAGGGCCACAGGATGGTGGCAATTAAAGGCAGAGTTCTCAAGGGTAGCTCTGGGGTCAGCTCCGTGTCACAGATCCCTGCCTCCCATGCAGTCATAGTCACAACTCCATGATGCTTGATTTAATCAGCATAACAACTCCTCCCACAGCATTTTCTTTTTCATTGTAATCAGTTAGGGAAAATGTGTCTTCAAGAGTTTCTTTTTTTTCAAGAGTTGGTAACCAGGTATTTTCTAGAAAACTGACGAAGATTAATAGTCAGTCTAACTTTCTTCACTAGAGAAAAGAACAACAATCATCTGGTTTATACATCAATATCCCCACCCCCACCCCCCCCCCACCCCAACAAAAAACAAAAAACAAAAAATAAAACAACAACAAAACAACAAACGAAACACCAAACACACACACATGGTCATTTCAGAGGTCTTTCACACTGGTTTAGAATCACGCTTCTGAGAAGTGTTTCTACATTTGTACATGCGAGGGTGTATTTCCTCATACAAGGGTATGTATCACACATGCATGTGTTCATTGTATGCAAACCATGGCAGAAATGTATTCTGCAGACCCTTAAGTAACACTCCTAGATCCTCTGCTTTATTCTTTAAAGGTGCACACAGAATCAAGCATACATTCTTTATTCAAAAAAAAATGGAGCACAAACATACAGTTTAAGAAATGTGACTACAGTTTGTATTCAAACATGCAAAGAAAACACCAATAATACTCTACTGGCATGACAAGTTTGTAGACACAAGCTTTAAAACGAGTTCTCCAAGCCGTGTGAAACCCCTCTTGCTTTGATTCCTCTCCCTCTCCGCTCTACTTCACTCTCCATCTGATATTTCAGTTGTCAGGGGGGCTAACGGAGGAGCGGAAAATGTCTAGCCTCTTGACAGATATGCTGACTACCACTATTTTTCCAACAGACAAGTTTCATTGATGTTTTCATTTGTGTTTTTGTGTGTGTGTCAAATGACATTTCCATTATTACTTTCTAGAACTGGGGAAGTTTTATGAGACCTAACACTTGATAATGAGTGATATGCAGAACACATCTATGATAAATAGTACTTGGACAGGAGACGCTCCATAATGTAGAAGAGATGAACAAGGTATTCCTTCCAAGGAGTTGATGAGATGAAAATGCTTTACACAGGGACATGATAAGACTTGCAATCGTATCTTTATGCATAAAGTCCACCATGCTTGCTGAATATCAAGTCCATAGAAGACCAATGAATGTTAGAAAAAGAAGAAAAAGAAGAAATCCTCTTGAAATAAATGCAATGAGTAATTTATGATCACAATGGAAGTATGTAGGTACCATCTACATACCGAAGTATGCTAACTCCATGATTGAAATGATGCACACACCTGAACACAACATAGCAACCATTTTCCTCCCTTAAAGTGATTTGATTTTGTCTGGACAGGCAGGTGGATTGTAGAAGAAAAAAAAAATCATACTGGCAGCAAATTTCATTCTCGTTTGACAAAATCCTTCAGTTGAGCACTCCTGTATGACCATCAGCAGAACTTATTGCTGGGGACACATTGTGAGACTTTATTTGGGTGACAATCAGGGTGCCTCTTTGCGTCCTATGATGTCATCAGGCCCTGTATAGTGGCTATGGGGAATCCCCAATAAAGTGATGGCAAGGAGGGAATTAGGGGTCTGAATATTTAACCTGCACATTACTTAGAGTGCATATCAAACACATGTAAACTTATATATTTTGTTTAATTCTGTCTTTATTGGTATTGAAATGCAACATTTCCTTGTTGACCAGGTTTATCATGAGTTTAACCATGAATGCAAACAAAACAATAAACAAAAACACTTTGCAAGTCAAGTCAGGCAAAGTTTTTTTCTGAAGGAAAAGAACATGGACATGCGAAATACAAGTAAACTTAACATTATGAGTAAAAGGATCAGTTTGTCTTTAGCTGGTGGCAGATGCTAGCATATATGACAACTGTCCTCTAGGATCCATGAGACAAGTATACAAAATGTAGCCAACCTTGAAAAGACAGGCAATGCAAGATAAATTATTGAATTTCATATCGTAATACACAAATGATGACCAGTACTCCAGGAAGAGTACTCCTACAACACAACCACAGAGTTCCACAAAGTGCAAGTAAACTACACCAAGTCCTAATCACTGGAGTGATTAAAGCAACACAGTATGCTGGCTTTATGGTCTCTTAATGTGGCAAGCCATTTTCCCCCATTAATCACACATGCTCCTCTTTGGCACTGGTTCTTGATCAATCAGTATTTTCACACCACAAGGAAGTCATAAAACACTCATTCGCTGGCCATGGTTAATGTCTCAGAGGAACATAGCTGTTATGTGGAGATGGATACATTGAGTTTCACTTTACGTAACGAGCTTGTGGAGTGTATCGATGTTCTGACCCCTCCCCCTCCCCCCCCCCCCCAAAAAAAAATGATAATTATTCACTGCATAATATCCTTAAATCAGATCTTCATATCCTGCATTCATTGCACAAAATAAAACACACTACAGCCTGGTGGCTTGTGTATTAAGTCTATGGGGATTTCAAAATTCAGTACGGAATGGGTTAAAAGAACAATTCCACTCCATTTCAGCTTTGATGAAAAGAATAAATCAAGCAACATAATGGTACAAGTTTCATGGAAATAATACACACAATACAAAAATTAATGAATTCTGAAGTTTCACTTGTTTTCATGAAACATGTGATATCAGTCATAACTACATCATAACTACACTGTCAAAGTTGTATGATAATGTCATCACCTTACAAGTGTCCACCTGCCTGGTAATTAATCCTTGCCAATACCCTCTCCAGACAAGGAATCATAAGGAAAGCTTTTATCATTTACATCAAATTACATTTGTGCTATAATTAGGCTACCTATCATCAATAGTGGGTCTTTAGGGTATGGAAATGGACTGTAATTGCAAAGATATTGACAAAACATGATTTTAGTGCATTTTTGTGTGCAAACCAATGGGAGGATTTTGAGGCAATTACTCTAACACATCATCTCTAATTCTGCATGTAGACAAGTTCAATTAAGAGAAACACCATGATGACATAATTTCATTTGTATTTCATAATGTCCTACTTGATAAATCATCTGCTAATTATTGCATTTGTCTTCTTTCACTCCATTTCTTCATGCCAAATTGAAATGGGAACTGATATTTCTGGTGTTGTAATAGTGGACCAGATTCAATGATGAACAGAGGACATAGTTGTTTAACGATAAAATGAACAACTTTAATCCACTATCACAAACTAGCGTCATGTAATGACTGCTACTCTGACCGTATCACTCAAATATAGAATACATAGAATATGCGTACACTTGTGATAAATGTAGTGCGCTCATATAACACAACATCCCCCTCCTTCTGAAAAGATACAATGACGAATATTTTTAAACTGCACTTGTACATATGGAAACATTCACATTGATCTTCCAAGTATTATAAATGTGAATCTCTGACACGAAATGCTGAAAAATGGAGGAAGCTTGTTTGAGATTTGCATAGATACGTTGAATTACAATCAGGCAGACAAATAAAATCTATTCTTCTTGAAACAGCCGGTCTCACAAATGCAATATACTCAGTATCAGAAACTCTTTTTTATCAGTATAAGTTTTACATTTTTCATACTGAACAAATCTCGACATATCTGGTATCGAAAGATAGAACGAATAAAACGATAACATTATTCAAACTTATTGTCACAAAATGCGTGCAGTTTAACGTACACCAGCATATTTACAAATAATTTCACGTATATCTTCATGATATCTTTAATTGTATGAGACAGAAATAATTATATTCATATGGAATGTATATATAGTATATGTAATAGAAACAGAATGATTTGGCATTTGAGTTTGTACTCAGATTATCATCAACAAGGAAATGATTTATATATGCTTGTATGTTTGTTGGTTTTTAACATTCAGTTGAGATTAAACTTTTGTATGTGAAATTAAAGAACAGCTACATCATAGTTTCAATGCATAAATGTGATTAACAGTTATACACAGATATATATATATATATATATATATATATATATATATATATAGCATGCAACAAACATTTTGATAAATGTAGCATATGTCGTAGTTGTTATGGTTCCTGACTTAAATTTCAAATATTGTCTTGTGAAATAAAATGATGTGTATCACTTGGTTACACAAATGTGCTGTAAATAAATCTACACTAAACATAATGAATGAATATATTATTTACACTGACAATGCTGCTAGTTTATCTTCCAGCATTGCATTACTCTTGGTACCGCGATGGGGGTCTGACTTCACGTCCATATCGCGTTATGTACCGGGTAGAGACTGATTTCCTATCAGATTGTCTTTGTCTTCTGTCTGGATGTTGTCTCCTTTCCTCACTCCTGTCGTCGTCTTCGAAGTGAACCCGTTTTGGAACTATTGGCTTCGTTCCAGTTGGCATCTCTCTCAGGTGAGATCTATTTCTCCTCAAGATGCTACCGTTGGGAGTTGCTACTTCGTAGGATCTTGGTTCCTGACGTACTTTGCTCACTTCGGCAGGAAGCCAAGTGTTGTCTTTGGGATTCAGAACTCTCACTTTCTGTCCAATGTGCAGAGGTGGTAAATCCCTACCTCCATGCAAGTCGTGATTGTGTTTCATGTTCTCCTGTCTCTGAAACAACAAATCAGGCGTAGACGATTGTTTGGTCAAGTGGTGACTTGGAAGTGTTGTCCTGATTGGTCTTCCAAAGAGTAATTCAGCAGGTGATGGTAGGTTGGAGTCGATTGGTGTGGCACGAAAATGTAGTAGTGCTGTCTGGATGTCTTGTCCAGTTCTGGTACACTTGGTCATGATTCCTTTCACAGTTTGTACCATGCGTTCAGCGAGTCCGTTGGATCTTGGATATCGTGGAGACGATGTAATGTGATCAATTGACCATTTCTCACACATCTCTTGGAATGGTCTTCCAACGAATTGTGGACCATTGTCTGATATCAGAGTTGCTGGTGGTCCGAAAAGACTGAAGATACCACTCAGTATGTTTGCGACTGCCGCACTGGATGTATCCTTCAACTTGCGAACGATTGGATACTTTGAATGGTAGTCGGTCACCAACAGGTATTCTTCCTTGTTGAAAGTAAACAAGTCAGTTCCAAGCTTCGTCCACGGCGAAGTTGGTATGTCGTGAGGTTGCAAGGGTTCTCTTTGTTGCTTGACCTGATTTTCTTGGCAGGCGTAGCAATTCTTTGAGATTTGCTCAATGTCTTTATTGATGTTCGGCCAATACACGGTTTCCCTTGCTAGTCTGCGGGTACGTTCAATACCTTGATGACCCTGATGAAGTTGATTCAGGATGTCTTGTCTGAGGTCTGTGGGAATGATGACTTGATTGCCTTTGAAAAGTACACCATCTGATACTCCGATTTCATCGCGGTATGGCCAAAATGTTCTGACCTCTCTAGGTACTTCCTTGATTGTGTCTGGCCAACCATTCGTGACGATTTGCCACAGAGCTCGCAAGGTAGGATCTCTCGACGTCTCTTGTTGCAGCTCATTTCTCTTCTTTTGTCCAAAGAAGATAAGGTCAATCTGTGATATGTCGATTTCCTCACAGATCTCTTCCACATTGACATCAAGGGGAACGTCTTGATTCTTGCTTGGATTAGGCATTCTGCTCAAAGCATCTGATATGATCATCGATTTGCCTGGCTTGTACTTGACATCATAGTCATAGCCTTGAATTTTGATGAGAAGTCTCTGCAAACGTGGTGGCGCACATCTCAGTGGCTTTCTGGTGATCATCTCTAAGGGTTTGTGATCAGTTTGGACAGTGAACTGGTTTCCGAACAGGTATGTGTGGAAACGTTGTATTCCAAACACGAGGGCTAGCGTTTCTCTCTCTATGTTGGAGTAGTTAGCTTGTGACGATGAGAGAGACTTTGACGCAAATGCGACAGGTTTGCCTTCTTGCATCAAACAAGCTCCTAAGCCTTTTGATGATGCGTCGACTTCTAGGATCGTTGTCTTCCTTGGATCATAGTACTGCAAACAAGATTCTGCAGAGATCGCTTTCTTGAGTTCGTTGAAGGCATGTTGATGATCGTCTTGCCATGTGAATGGCACATCTCGCTTCAGTAGTTCACGTAATGGTGATGCCTTTTCAGAGAAGTTGGCGATGTGTGGAGCGAGATAGTTAAGAAGACCAAGGCACTTCTGTAGATCTTCTTTGTCTTGAGGTGTTGGCATGGCATGAATGTCTTCGATCTTCTGTGGATCAGGGCGGATGCCATCTCTGGTATATACAGAGCCGAAGAAGTTGATGCTGTCAGTTTTGATGATACACTTCTTACTGTTGAAGACAAGTCCTTCTCTTTGGGCAACTTCCATCAGTCTGTGGAGGTTTTTGTCATGCTCTGCCTCGGTACGTCCAACAACTGCAATATCATCAGCGATACAGATGCATCCATCTACTTGACCAACGATACGGTCCATGTGTTGCTGGAACAAGTCTTGGCTGACAGAAAGTCCGAAAGGTAGGCGTGTGTAGCAGTATCTGCCAAATGGAGTACGAAAAGTTGTCAGCTCCTGGGATTCTTTCGATAGGTGAACAGACCAATATCCGGATTTCGCGTCGAGCTTAGAGAAATACTTTGCTCCGGAGAAAGCTGGGTTGACCTCTTCAAGAGTCGGAATCTTGTGGGGACATCGTTTGAGATTCTGGTTTAATCTCCTGGGATCTAGGCATACTCTCAAGGATCCATCCTTCTTGAGAACTGTAGTAATCGAACTACACCAGTCGGTGTGCTGGTCAATTTGTCTGATGATGCCTTGCTTCTCCATTGAGTCAAGCTCAGCCTTGAGTTTGTCTTTGATGTGGACGCTGCACTTTCTTGGAGCATCAATGGTGGGGACAGCTCCTTCTTTGACATGTAGTGTTGCTTCTCCACGAAAGTTACCAATACGATCAAACTGTTGCGGATAGAGCACTTGCAGGTCCTTGACAGATTTCAACGGAGACGGTCTGTTAGTTGGACTACGACTCTGAGGGTGCATCTCATGGATTGTTACCACGTGTAACTCACTGCACATAGGTAGTCCAATTATCACTGGTCCTGAGACATCGACCACGTAGAAAAGTTGATCTCTCCACTCGGAGTCTTTGTACTTGCACGTGATCTGAAGGGTGCCCAAACAATGTATCGGGGAACCGTTGTATGCGGTAAGACGTGCTGAAGTCGGGTGTACAACTGCTTGCCACCTGCTTCCATACATGGCCTTGATTGTCCGTAGAGGGAGTGTATTTCCACTCGCTCCGGTATCGACCTTTGCATGTAAGATGTGTTGTCCACGTTTGCTGGGACAGATAATTCCAATCTTCACGAATGCTTCTTTCTGATGCACAGAATCGATAGATGCGTCTAGGTCGTTTCCCAGTACGATAGTGTTAAATTCCTCAAAATCTTCCTGGGTTTCTCCTTCTGGCTCTTTGGAGAACTCGGCTACCTTTTGTTTGGTTGGCTGCCTGGTGGGTGTCTTCTGTCTTCGTGGTGAAAAACTGCGGTTACCACCTTGGCGTCCTCTGCTTGGACTTCGTCCTCGAAGCACTTTTCTGTGTTTTGTCTTTCTGCAGCATTTAGCCCAGTGTCCTTTGGAACCACATGCTTTGCAAATGTCTCTGTAGGCTGGACACTTGCGTGGTGGATGATTCAAATCACAGTTACCACACTTCTTGCGTCTGTCTTGGTTATGTGATAGAGCATCTACGTTGCTTGCAGAGGAGTCGATCGAACGAAGACACTGTTTGCCTACGGCTATGGCTTCGTATTTCCTGCCTTCATCAAGGAGGTTTGCTATCTTGTAGCCTTTGGGTTGGTCTAGAAGATCTTTCTGGAACGCCTCAATAGGTGTAGACGCAATGACTAGCTCTGTCACGCGTTCTGAGAGCTCATTTTCGGTAAAGTCACATTCTTTGGCTTTACTCCGGCATCTATTTACAAATTCGTCGATAGTTTCATTTGCGTGTTGACGATATCGCATCAGTTCCAGTCTGTGGATGCGAAAATTCAGCTTGACTTTCAGCTGACCTTCAAGAGTAGACCACAACATTGCAGGTTTTTCTTGATCCTCATTGGATAGACCGGATGCGTTAATTCTACGCAAACCTTCATTTCCTACTGCAATTTTGATTTTGATTGCTTGCTTCTTTGGGTCTTGGACATCGTTGTCTTGGAAGCATAACTCCATGCGTTGTTTGAATAACTTAAATTCTTCCGGCACATCAGCACTATTCCAATTCATTTCTGGATACTTTGCCATCGTGCGTTTTGATTTAGATTGAGTTGGAGATACAAATGATACAATGCTTGATATTAATGTCACACTTTGCAAACTTACGGCTGAAAGGTTACAGATATAGTTTACAAAGTAAACAAATCAAGAATAGTTTGCAAACATAGAAATATATGACACAAAGTCACTACTGATATACATGTATCAATAATGTACACTCTCCAAAATACATCGAAACATGTCTAGATGTCAATATTACCACAGTAATACACAGATGCATATGAATATGTCAAAACATTCATGTACACAAATAACGAATGTATGTAATTGTCCACACGCAAGTGTTCAAATGTCTGAGATAGTTTAATGAATTGTACTCATTCTCATTTCTTTTATCTGGTTGCATGGATTCAATGTCAGTCTGGATCGTGCCGTGTCTTGATTGTCCGTCCTCGCTACGTTGTAGCTTGCAGGGTAGATGAACTGCGATACTGCGTATGCTCTGTCAGAAATATCCTTCCGCTGAGTGATGGTCCCAGTAGAAGCAATGATGTCGCAATACACGTTGCTATGCCGATAAGATAAACACAATTCTGGCCAGTCCAGGATAATACGCGTCTATCTGCGTCTTCTATTGTTATGTCAACAATGGATGTCAATGGATACGGTGCGCTCGGGTAATGCGAACTTGGTCTATTGTTACGTCAACAATGGAAGTCCTTGGATGAAACGCTCGGGTATTGCGCGTACTTGGATACGGTGCGCGTCGATAATGCTTGTTTACAGAACTGCAACTGTCCAATGTGGCGAATGTCAGTGATACGTGCGACGAAAATATTCTGACAACATTTTGTACGAACTACACAGCTATATCTAACGATGTAGAAACGAATATAGAATGCTCTGCAAAGCGTTCATCAATCCGATGATATGTATTCGTATCGTTATTCGTTGATGAGCAGCATGGATGATAAAATAATCGGTTTATAAAATTCACGCACAGTGTTACTCACAAGACGAGTCGTTAAGCTAGTCCATGCACGTATCTGCAGTAGACGTAGACGTGTTGTGCGCAGTGTCCTCTTGGGCGGTTTCAGCACAAGTCACTCATGATGAATTTCCCTAAGAAAACTTTAGTTCCGTGCTGATTTGGCATAAATCCATGTCGGCACCGCTGCCACCATGTTGTAATAGTGGACCAGATTCAATGATGAACAGAGGACATAGTTGTTTAACGATAAAATGAACAACTTTAATCCACTATCACAAACTAGCGTCATGTAATGACTGCTACTCTGACCGTATCACTCAAATATAGAATACATAGAATATGCGTACACTTGTGATAAATGTAGTGCGCTCATATAACACAACATCTGGCAGCAAGTGGAGCTATTTACTTAGAAATAATCACCACAACAACAGCTGTTTGCATGTTGTTGACATTCAGGGAAAGAGAATAAAACTACATCAAATTATTATATTCTACATCAATTGTTCATTGCAGAATACATTTACGTGGACATATGACTACCACACCATCCTTGGCACTAAGGTTATACCTCTGGCTTCTTTGAAACTAACGTAGAACATGGCTTTCAAGTATGAATTGGCTATTCAATGATTGAAGTGAAGTCGTAGGTGACTATTCCCTTTAAGGGTCAAGCTGCACATGGGAATATTTCATGTCTACACACACACAGACTGCATGCACAGCTGTATATTATTCTTCACTTCCTGCTATACACATACTATTCAAGCAGAAAGACTTTCATTCACATATTTGATGACTGGTGTGTTTCCCTATGTTTGGTGTTTTGTCTATTCTCGTATGTGACATACTTTTTGTGTATACCCATCTGCAGGTGTCAATTCCTCAACAAGTTAATGAGACCACTTTGATGTTTACTGTAAAGTCTTTTTGCACAATGTTCAGAGACAATCGTTTTTTACATTTCTCTTTTCTTGACTTTTTGAAACATGACTACTGCATAAATCATACACTTTGTGATGGTACTTTTTTTCAGAATATCATCAGATTAGATATACTGAAATTCAGAAAATCAACAACCTGTCAAAGCTTTGTGCCTACTACAGAAATGCAATCTATTATATACTCTGTATTCTCCTTACTCATGCAATGCACAACTACATGTGTACCAGCATATTCACAAATACCACTGTGGGTTTCAAATCACAGATTCAACCACTTGTGTATTTGTATAGAAGTCTCAAGTGGCCAACAACTGTGATGAGTACTATTCATCATTTTTTTTTTTGGATGGCCTTTTCTCAAATGTATTTTTCACTCCAATAATTCATAGATCATACTAAGCAGTGCACGCACTGGTACATCACTTCAGTATGCAGTTTTCCAAATGCCCTTTTTTTGATGAAGTAACAAGGTGCAGAAGTTGTGAAATAGTTATTCTTTAAAATATTTATTTGCATTACACATACTAAAATCTCCTTACATCACATATGACAATTTGCTGACAAAATGTCTTATGTGGAGTGGTGAAATAATTATTGTCACACAATATCTTTTATCATATGAAGAGTTTGTTCGCAAAAACCGATAAGTCCATATTTGCCAAATGGAGATATTTGCGATTAAAGGTCAAGAAAAATAAAGAGAATAATAAGAAAATTTTTGCTTCTTTTGACTATAACTTCAAGAATGTACCTTTATATGTAGTGACCAATATATCATTTAAAAGATCTATTTTGTACTTTATCACAGAGACCGTACTTCAAAATCTTCATAAATGGATTTATTGGTTTTTGCGAACAAACTCTTCATATATAATACTTCCTATTTCAAAGCAGGGGCATTCTATTAACTTGGCATAACCTGTGAGATTCAAACTTGAATAGCCACATGTAAAGCGACATTTATGATCAGATTACGGTGATAATTGGAGCAGAGACCTTATTTTTGCTGATTATTCTCACAATTCAGTAATGAGAAAAAAAAAATGCCCATGAACGTGTAGTGAAATCTTGATAAAGGAGGTGTTTGCCTACCAACATACAGTCACCATCACTCTCCAGAAAAACTTGGAAATAAGAATGTCAAGTGAATGATACAGTTTAAAGAGGTCAGAAAATTGATTCATGCTCATAATTTACTAAATTAAATCAAACCAAGTATTTGAATATCACTAGCAAGCTGTAAGTGCATGTGTATATGTATGGTTTCATGGAAGACAAGTTTCTACAGCACTTTTGAAAGCAAATTTTGTTTTAGAAATAGTTACAAAGATTAGTGCATGCATAAACATGAATGACAGCATATTTCATTAACTAAAGAAGCTACCTTGGAGTTCTTCATGTTAATTAAACTTTAAAATACATTAACCCAATGAGGACGAGTCCCTAGTATACTCGGGCAAATGTCTATAGGAATGCGTGTTGTAGCAAAATCAGTTCGTCCTCCACGGGTTAAGGAGCAACAAATCTTGGATAATACTTAGATATATTCCTTCTTACATGTAAATGCCATGACTAGTTTATCATTTTTGTTTCCAATATCCACTGATTCGCATAATCAAGTAATTTTATCAAATTTCCCCTCCTCTGCATGTAAAATATAGATATAGTTCATATAGTGTCTGTTTAGTCTGAATATCTGATGAAAATATGTCTTTTTTGACCACCCCAGTAAAAAATAATGTGGTTTGAAAGTGTGAAGCATGATATTTCCCCTTTAAAACTGCATGCCTGCTATCTATGCCAGTCCTGAATACATGAAGGCAACCAAATTTCTATTTGAATTGGCAGGCAGCAGAGGGTGTTGACACATCTCTGCATGACCACCATACCAGCAGCAAAGTAAACCTTGGTGGGATTCAGACGCCAGAAAGAGAAGGAGTGAGAAAAACACTTGATGATCGAGTCTCCTCGTCATCAGCTTGGAGGAATCTACTGAGAAGGTGACGGGCATTGCTGTTTTCACATCTTTCATCTCTTCTCCTCTTTTCTTGATATAAAGGTTTCCATAACGTTAGAAATCGACAGCAGCCATTATCTTCTTTAACTAACTTTATAAAAAAAGGGAATCATTGATGCTGCCAAACAACTGACCGAAAAGTAAAAAAATATGGAAAACTCACATGAGATATAACTCAAAGACATTTGGTTTCATTCACATGAGAATGTCATACCATTGCTTTTTTCTGCTTCTCTTTGCTTCTTATTCTTATTAAGTTTTCTGCTTCTTAAATATGATATAAAAACAGAGCAACTGATGTTCAGTTAGGCCTGCAGTATTAAAATGAATTTCAATTCAATTAACGGATCATCAAATCTTTAGATTTACCAGCAATGATAAGGTAAATGTTTACAAATAGTCCTATCTTGTGCTGCTGAAACAGTTAAGGGTATGACATAAGAGTAACAAATACATTGCATTTTACATCATCCTGAAGTAAAAGAAAAAAATGACTCACAATCGCTTACCTGTATAGACATCAAGACTGATGTGCATGTACAATATTTATCATACTGATTCCAATCTATCAAATCATACCAGACAAATAATATCGTTCATAAAATCAAAACCAAGAAGAAAAATTGTACCTGTCATCATGTATTCCATTTGTGCCACATGGTGAACACATGTCAATGCTGCCATACACAGTCAAATTCCACTGCCAAAGACTGAACGCATCAAATATTACAGGATGTATTTTCATATGGAGCTCACATGCCAGCACTCATGTGCTATTCAATAGGAATTGCTCTGTAGATTGAACACACTCTTTCTAAATTAAACTAGATGCACATCTATGGAGAAAGACTTCATCTCTTGCTAGTCTGCATCTTCAAGACCCTACATTAACCTTATGGTCTCCTTTGCTCTGCTTTTTATCATTCAGATGTAATAGGAATTTGATCAGTAATTGCCTTCCCTTTGCGCATCCTTAAGCTTGAAACTCCAAATCCTTTAACCCCATTGAGGACAAGTCCCGAGTATATATACTTGGGCAGGTGTCTATGAGAAATGCATGTTGCAGCAAAATCAAACCGTCCTCAATAGGTTAAGCAGATGGCATTTGGTCACACAAAAATGCTAAAAACACTTCAGTTCTAGTCATTAAAAGGTTTGGGTTTATTCTGTTTAGAGGGATTTGGAAGTTAGAAGTGGTGTCATTTTTTGAATTTCCTCTTTTATGTAAATGATATATTTATCTGAATTTTATGGGTTTGTAATGGTGAGTAACAATTCTTGCAGAGAATCCCAAACACTCACTGCTTGGTGTACCACTATCTTTGCTTATGGCAATTACAACTAACACTTGAATTACACTGAATAAACTATGGAGTGCAATAGCACAAGTCTAACAGCTGGAATTACAGGTGTCATTTGTCAAGTAGTAAGAGCATATCATTTTAGGTTGTGCAATAATCTGGCCAGGATTTTAGGTGTATAATGTACTAGCTCTTTATACATCTGCATAACATAGAAGAGAAATACACTAATAGGAATCAGTCCTTTGTGGATAAAGACTACTATTATATTCCACAGTACATTCACCAAGTACACTACGTAGCAGAACACACCAAAACATTTTACCTAGTGAATGAGACGATTCACTACTAGATCGATATATCTCTTTCCTTTCCTCCCAGCTCTGCTCCTGCTATAGTTGAAGAGAGAATGAGAGAGAGAGACATTCAGACAGACAGACAGTCAGACAGACAGACAGACAGACAGACAGACAGAGAAAGGGAGAGATGGAGAGTCAACAATTGACAGGAATTCTACAGGTCAAAAGATAAGCTACGGAAACACATCACTGAAATTTTCCAGCATACATTATAATCCTTCATCGTACAGTCGGCATAGGGTAGAGCTAGGAGGAAGGCTATGGCTCAGTGGGTGATTACATCCTGAATGACCAGCTGTGTACAATCTGTTTTGATCTCTTACCTTTGATTTAGCCTGCTTTCATCCCGTCTGCTACTCTCACTGCAACTTCCAGCCCATCTCTGGTTTGAACTTAGGCCTTCTCCTTCGATGTTTCTGTGCAGCAAGACACATACACACAAAACATTAAGAATGCAACCCAACCACAAATTGGGACAATCCAGTCATTTTATCTGACATGTAGCTGTGCTCCATTTACTGACACGGCAAGTGCACCATCTCATCCCGCTGCCTTGTTAGCTGCAACGGTGCCATCCGCCAAACTAATGACATCTGATCAGATGTGATTCACAGAGGATGCAGAAAATTATAATTTCCTCCAGAGCAGGAGACAACGTCAGCATTTCAAATCTGAGAAATTGGAGCACAATGTGCCCACAAGCACAGGATTGCATGTTCTCTCTGTTAAAGAATTACATTACACTTTAATTCTCAAATTTTCTTTCCATAATGAAGATTGGCTTTGACAGCGCAAATGGGAAATGTCAGTTCTGTCATAAAGTGACAGATTTCTGCCAACATAAAAAATACATTGGTCTACTCCTGCACTAAAAAATCACACTGGGATAACATAGACCTGACCAAATAATTAAAGATTTCCTTTAGACTTTTACAGAGACATTCTCTTATCCTTACAGCCATTACATGCACATGCTCACACAAAGCAGTGTGTATGTATAGCAGCATGGGCAATTTATTATTCACTGTTTTAGTGGTAGCCATAGTTGAAAAAAAAAAAATCAAGGGCATATACTCAGGCGAACTGGAACCAACGATCTCAAGATTACCAGTTTCAGAAGGTTTTTTTTTTCATTTCTTTTTTAATCTCAGCTCCTTTTAAAACAAAAGTTGGTGCTTTCTTTATATTGATGAAGGGCAATTTCTCAATCAGTTGCAAATACACAGAGCCTGCTGCTATAAGGCACAAGAACAAGCATGATTGTCAGATGAAAGCTCTATAGTCTAGTGGATATGATGTAATTAGGAGATCATTGATTCAAGTCCAACCCATAAGTATGTACACAGTGTATGCCCATGGCTTTATGTACACTTCTGCCATCAATTTTCTGATTACTAGTTTTAGTAGGTTTCACTGAATAATCAGTTCTAAATATTTACTTTGATGACAGGCAATTTGTCAATCAGTTTCAACCGTTAGCCAAATCTGGCATTTGCTGATGGTTCCATGAAATTTTCTCTGGCAACAATTACTCCAACGAAATATCTGCACACTAAGCCAAACTTAAATTCTACCCACAATTAACATAACCTTCACCTTAATCCTAATCCTCATAGTGAACTAAAACTAAAACTCTATCACAACCCTAAATCCTTGGAGAAAATGAGATCTGAGCAAATGTTGCAGGAGCAAATGTGACATTTCATCTTAAGTTGATACATGAATAATTGATAAGAATCATTTTGGAAATAATGGGGGTATTCTTCATCACACAGCTAACTGATACAGCTGTTAGGCGATTAGAGCTGATAGTTATGCATGATTAATGGGCACTTCAGGATACAGCTGAGACACTGTAAAACCAGAAAATTGTGCCTGCTATGCATGAAACTTTCCTGAATTTTGCAAGGAGCAAAGATTCATGAAAATTGAAAGTAAAATACGTGCGAAAGTTTTGTCTACACAATGTAGTACACTCATAATTTTTTCACGGTCGGTGATTCACAAAAGCTTCAAAAAGGCAGTCAGCTCTAATTTGCACAATTTCATGCTGCAAATACACCTGGTATCAGAGTACAGGGAGATTGCGTACAGCATGTGTGCATGAAAGTTTTCTCAAACACCCATGGTAGTGCATTGTGACATCAATGGGCAAGTTCAGATAAAAGCACCAAGCATGTTAACATACACTTACTATGAAAGTAGTGTCATGGCAAAATGTGTGGTACTGAAACAAAGAACTACATTCAAACAAGGTGACACTATTTATATCGGACCTTACATCCATATTGCAGTCTTTACTCAAAGGTACACGATATAACACACACAAACACACACACAGATTTTGGGCAATATATAAAGAGTTTGACTGCAAAACATCTCCACCAATGTCAATTTGACAAATGTGCGATTAATTGAAGCTGCAAAAAAAAAAAAGAAGAAGTAAAAAAAAAAGAAAATATGAGGTATTTTTCAACATAACTGCAAAAATTGTCAAGGTTGTTAAAGAATGTAATAAGATAGGTGACACTGGTAAGGATTTATTTTGATCTATATCTGACGATAGACTAAACTGTAAAGTGCCAAAAATGATGCTTGAACTGTTTTGCAGTCAAACTCGTCATATCTTTACAATACTGACTTGGAAATACTAACAACATTTCCTAATTGATGCTTCCTTCTTCATGATCAAAAATACTTCACACTCTCATCTCACATTAGAGCATGGTTCCATATGCCAAACACAGTATCAGTAAGATGCTGCCCATCCTTGAAGGTTTGATGATGATGGCACAGCAGTCTAGGAGTGTCAATGAGCTTATAATAACAGGATCAATTTGTTCCCATGGCAACAGAGCTTCTGAATGACAGGCCATTGCCATGCTCATCAGCAGGCAACAAAGGAGATAAGAGGGGTGTTTTAAAACTCATGTGGTCTAACACTGAAGTAGAGCTGATGCAAGACATTCAATGAACAATCTACACTCTGACAATTTCTAGAGTTTTTGGGGCAATGATTTTTGTGTTTTTACATACCTATCATAATATCATGTGCAACCGTAGCTATTTCAACAAATAGGTTGGAAAGAGAAAGATACAACATTTAACTTGTGGCTAGAAGCCATGAGTATTGCATTACGTACTCTGGAATCTTATTCAATCTTATTTCAAGGAATTGATATCCTATCCTCCTAGGGATGTTGTCTGCCAAGTTTGGTGAAAATTGGTCAAGGGGTTTTCAAGAAAAAGATAAAAATGTAAAAAGTTTGCACACGACAGACGACGGTGCTGGACGAAGAACGATCACAATAGCTCACCTGGGGGCATTTCATGAAGCATTTGTCAGATATTCTTTTCTGACAAACTGTTATAAGCTACCGGAATCCTTGCATTTGATAGGCCGAGAGCAAATTTTTACGACAAATTTGTCGGACAAAAAGCTTCATGAAATGCCTCCATGAGAATGTTAAAAAATCTGTTGCCATGACTCATATCATGGTTTAATGCAAAGACCCCAGTCCATTCTTTTTGATCTTCTTGCAAAAAAAAAGGGAAATTTATGTAGAGATGTGCTTGCCTGTCATAGGGCAACTTACGAGGTAATGACATCATCATCGGCTCATCATCTGATTTGCCAAGAAGACTGCAACCAATATATATAATATATAACTGTTTTGTAAATACATGCAAAACTTTGACATAGATCACAGGGATTTCATATCTTCAGATGCAATTTTAATCCAACTTCAAACACTCTGTTTTATTTTTGACAGCTTTTTCATCAAAATGTCAACTGGAACATGAGGCAGTATTACGGTAAAAGTTGTCCCTTATGACACCAGAGTGACATGATGATGATGATGATGATGACATTTATGGAGTGGAGTGGGTCATACAACCTGTCAGAGAAAGAGGTAAAGTGGATGGAGGAGGAGTAGGAGAGGTGTTTTAAGTCTGGCTGCCACTTGTCCCCTGGTTGACTGCAGCTTGTTCTGCTGAGATGGAGTGGGTGGTGAAGTCTGCCATATCTGCCAAAGGTCTGGCCTGCAGTCGTTCACTCCAATCTCTTACATCTTCATGTGAATTTCCCCAGACATCCTGACATCATGCATGAAATCTTGAATCTGACATTTCAACATCTCAGACAGGGAAGATCTGGAATTACTTTTGACTGTCTCCAGACATGCACATGACACCGATGCGATATGAATTTCTCAGATGCTCTGACAACTTGATTTGAATATTTGAGATCGACCAGTTTCTTGACAACACTCACAGACTGAGGACAGCTCACTTTGAATTTCTCAGGCACTCTGACAACTTAATTTGGATATTTGAGACTGACAGGATTTCTTTTCTATAATATACTCTCAGACACAGTACGGGTAACTTTGAAATTCTGAGGCATGCTGACAGCTGGATTTGCATATTTCAGACCACTGCCTCTCTTAACATTTATAGGCATAGAACAGCTCACTTTGAACTTCTTAGCCACTCTGACAATCATATATATTTAATATTACAAACTGACCATTTCTTCTTTTTTTTAACAATACTCTGACAACTCAGTTTGACTACCTCAGATTTGCCAATTTCTTTGAGGTACTCTGACACATATGACAACATAATGTAAATTTCTCAGTCACTCCACTATCTTGATTTGAATTCCCACATAAAACTCACATACTACAATACATACACACTTTGTACTTTCTATTCTCTACCTGCTCTCATTTCTTTCACAAATTCAGCATTTGGCATATTGACACAAAGTGCTCGGGCACGCATTTTATGTCCTGGAATTATCGTTGCTCTACAGCACTGTCGGTCTTCTGTAGTTTATATCGTCTAGTACTACATGATTTTACTTACAAGTGTTATACTGTGGTCTCTTCTCAGGGGTCCTCGAGATGAACGTGTGACAAATGGAGACTGTTCTTGAAAACCATTAAAGCAGTTCCACTGGCATCGGTTTACATCAATATTTAATTGAAGGGGGGCGGAAGCATCTTGGGGGACAATCTGCGGGTAAAGTCATATTCTCCTTTGGGAGTATATATGATAACTATACTGATCATCTCAGCACACTCATTTATCCGCGCTACTTTGCCGAGAGGCTGCAATCAAACTAATAGTCCATTCGACCACTGCTGAAATTAGTACATAAACCATAGGATAACATAGGAGCACCACTATGGGGTATGCAAATATATCAACACTACATTGCCATCTGCCAGTAACTCCATGTAACCTGAGTGACCCAACGATGTGACCCAAGAAAATAATGAATACTGGTTATATAAAGTACACATAATAAAAACTGTCACATGCAAACAAGCACTGCATGAAAACAAGAGTTAATGGTATCTCCTGAAGATATTAAACAAGGAAAAGTAGAAATTATGCGGTGCGTAATATATGTCCCCGCCGGAAGTAGCATTTAGTAGCAAAATGTACAATATAGGTAAAAAGATCAAGGTCAAAGGTCAAAATTCTGTGTAGAAGTTTTGAAGCCCTCACCTAGTGCCATCACATAAAGCAAACGGAATCGAAATCGGGTTAGAAATGGCGAAGGAGTAGCATTTTGTAGCCAATGTACAATATAGGTAAAAAATCAAGGTCAAAGGTCAAAAAAGTCAAAGGTCAAAATTCTGTGTAGAAGTTTTGAAGCCCTCACCTAGTGCCATCACATAAAGCAAACGGAATCGAAATCGGGTTAGAAATGGCGAAGGGGTAGCATTTTGTAGCCAATGTACAATATAGGTCAAAAATCAAGGTCAAAGGTCAAAGAAGTCAAAGGTCAAAATTCTGTGTAGAAGTTTTGAAGCCCTCACCTAGTGCCATCACATAAAGCAAACAGAATAGAAATCGGGTTAGAAATGGCGAAGGAGTAGCATTTTGTAGCAAAATGTACAATACAGGTCAAAAATCAAGGTCAAAGGTCAAAGAAGTCAAAGGTCAAAATTCTGCGTAGAAGTTTTGAAGCCCTCACCTAGTGCCATTACATAAAGCAAACGGAATCGAAATCGGGTTAGAAATGGCGAAGGAGTAGCATTTTGTAGCCAATGTACAATATAGGTAAAAAATCAAGGTCAAAGGTCAAAGAAGTCAAAGGTCAAAATTCTGTGTAGAAGTTTTGAAGCCCTCACCTAGTGCCATCACATAAAGCAAACGGAATCGAAATCGGGTTAGAAATGGCGAAGGAGTAGCATTTTGAAGCAAAATGTACAATATAGGTCAAAGGTCAAGGTCAAAGGTCACAACTGAAATTCTGCGTAGAAGTTTCAAAGCTCCCATGTAGTGCTATCATATAAAGCAAACAGAATCAAAATTGGCTCATATTTGACAGAGAAGTAGCAAATTGAACATTTTGATCACACACGGACGCACGGACGGACACACGGACGCACAGACGGACGGACACACGGACACACACACGTACGGAGCCCGTTTCATAGTCCCCTGCTCGAACTCGTTCGGCGGGGACAATAACCACTTGGGTACTTGGACTCAGCCTCAACATTTCCTAATGTATAGTCCTGTAAACTCAAGTCCTACCCCAACCTGATTTCTTTTAAACTGATTTGTCCACAATATCCCCTTTCATCCTGCTGGTTTATAAGGAAAACAATATGTTTTTAAACTTGTAGAGGAAAGGAATCCACACTTCCTCAGTCATAGAATAACAAAGTAGCTCAAAAAGAACCAGTTATCCCTCGCAAATAGTTTTTCAAAAGACTGAGTATTGCAAACAAGATGATAAGCTGCTTGGCAGCATTTGTTATAATGGGCAAGAGTATTAGATAGTCCCTTACTGGCTGACCACCTACAGTATATCCATCTAGAAAATTGAAATTAAGCAAAAACAGGTAATGTATTGGAATATGACAACAACAAGAATGGACATAAACTTCATAAAACTGTATTTAAGATATCATTATTATGACAGAATTACTACAAAACCAGATACATTTTTTTGAAACTTTTGTGAATTTGAGCCAATGGCCTTTATGGTGGCATGAAACTTTTGTGAATTGCCAGTGGAATTCAATGCATTGTGTTAAAAAACAAACAAACAAAAGCCAACAAAAATTCTCCCATTTTTAAGTACTTTTGCCATGTTTGATGCACATGATAAAAACTTCCGGTTTTACAGTAAAGTGTACCCACACATTTTGTTGAAATAGGGCAGAGGCATTGAACGGAGGCTACACCATGGTTCATGCCACTGTCAGGCACAAGTGTGCATCCATCTTCTCATTTCTACCTTACTGTGCACCCAATCTCTCTTCTCCAACCTCCTCTTCCTCTAGGCACAGACATCCAATCCCATGTCTTGTCCCCTGCCACCTCCATCTCATTCCACCTTTGCACACTTGTCACCTTCTTCTCCTACTATTTTCGGCTCATCGTACATTCATTATTCTCTATTATCTGTCTTCCACTCTTCTTCTCCTTACTTTTTTTTTCTCTCTTCCATTCTGTTGGCCTGTATGATATCCATATTTAATTTCTTTTTCTCTCAAATCCTCCCTGAAGGAACTCTGGCTAAGGTTCATGCAACTTGCTGGTTTGGCAGGTTGGATACCGTGTTGTGACACCTTGAGGAGAGATGAGATACGATTCCCCACTATTGGTTTCCAATCATTTTTTCTCCTGTTTTTTGGCCTCTGGCCCCACGGACTGGCTGCTAACATAATAATGAGTTCTCATGTATCCAAGTTAAAGCTAAATTGGTATCACAGAGAGTTCTGTTACTCAGTATCCACTGGCAACAAAAGTACAACTGGCATATGAGATCCCTTCATCGAATCCAAGTTTTCCCCTTTTTTTAACAAAATAATTGCTGCTGCATGTTCTTCCTTTTCACTAAAAGTGACATTTAATCATATAAGATAAAATCAAAATGTGAACTCACTATCATTTGCTCCTTTTAAAGGCTGTCAATGAACATCAAGGTCCATTTACAGGCAGTGTCTGTTTTCTGTTTTTTAACCATTATCTAATTACAATTTGTATTCTTTGTTTATACATGGGAAAATTATCTAGCGTCTGGAAATGCAAGTGCAGCACCTGTAACATTCCAACTGCACATGTTTGTTTGTTTGGTTTTTTTCTTTTGATTTCGTTTTTTTTATCGCCAAAGCCTGACCCTGAGCCTAGGAGATCAATAGTCGTGGTGGCATCACATGAGACCACAAACCACAGAATTTTACTTAATCATTTAACCTCTGACGGACCAGTCCTGAGTATACTCAGGCAAGTGTCTCTGGGCAATGCATGGTTATAGCAAAATCAGCCCGTCCGCAATGGGTTAATTCAGCAAACCGTCTGCTTATAAATGAGCTTATGTATTGGCTTCTTCATTGGAGACCATTTCAGTTTGCTGGAAGATTTCTTCCACTCTCCATATTTGTGTGAGTTTGTGCACTTCCTTGTTTTGCCAATGTGCACCAGAAATACTTGATGCTTCAGCAATAGTTAAATAAAAATTTTAGAACAAACCAAATAACACTACTCCAAATTCAAAGCCTAATACAATTTGGTAACAGGTTATCAGAGTCAAAGAATTGTGCCATGAAAGCCAATGATAAACCTAGCTATTTTTCAACATTCATCATTATTATTACTATTATTATCATTATCATTATTAATATCCATACATATGCATCATCATTACCATCATAAGAATTACTTGCATATCCATTTCTTTATTAGTATTGTTGACATCATCTTTCTTATCATTATGCAGTTTATCCTATCATTCATCACCAATGATAATAGCACAATCTTTATACTATTACTAACGTGCAGATATTAAATACAAAGACAGCAATGGAAATGTTAAACTCAAAATTCACCATATGATATACCATATATCCACTCAGTATTCATTGCTGTCCCCCGATTTTCATAGCTCCATACATAATAATCCCCATAATACATTCCAACTTCAGTAAATTAGTTTGATTCAATTATCCTTCAAGTGGAGTTCTAATACACTCTCTGAAACAGTCTCCTCTTTCTCCCTCTCTTCTTCTTTTTCCTTCTAGTCATTTTCTGTATCTCTCTGTCAACTATCTCTCCCTCTACTATCTCTCCCTCTACTATCTCTCTCTCTACTATCTCTCTCTACTATCTCTCCCTCTACTATCTCTCCCTCTACTATCTCTCCCTCTACTATCTCTCCCTCTATACTATCTCTCCCTCTACTATCTCTCCCTCAACTATCTCTCCCTCAACTATCTCTCTCTCTACTATCTCTCCCTCTCTCTCTCCCTCTACTATCTCTCCCTCTATACTATCTCTCCCTCAACTATCTCTCCCTCAACTATCTCTTCCTCTACTATCTCTCCCTCTACTATCTCTCTCTCTATACTACCTCTCCCTCTACTATCTCTCCCTCTATACTATCTCTCCCTCAACTATCTCTCCCTCAACTATCTCTCCCTCAACTATCTCTCCCTCTACTATCTCTCCCTCTATACTATCTCTCCCTCTATACTATCTCTCCCTCTATACTATCTCTCCCTCTACTATCTCTCCCTCTACTATCTCTCCCTCAACTATCTCCCCATCTACTATCTCTCCCTCTACTATCTCTCCCTCTATACTATCTCTCCCTCTACTATCTCTCCCTCTATACTATCTCTCCCTCAACTATCTCTCCCTCTACTATCTCTCCCTTTATACTCTCTCTCCCTCTACTATCTCTCCCTCTATACTATCTCTCCCTCAACTATCTCCCCCTCTACTTTCTCTCCCTCTGCTATCCCTCCCTCAACTAACTCTCCCTAAACTATCTCTCTCTACTACTAGTATCTCTCCCTCTACTACCTCCCCTTCAACTATTTCTCCCTCTACTATATGTCCGTGTACTATCTCTCAAGTGAGCACTACACTCACATTCAAATTACCGCAAAACAGCATAGACATACACTTGACATTTAATGGAGATAGATATTTTCCTGATGGGCTCATTCTATATATTTATAAACAAAGGAATGCCTTGGGATAGAATTGCACAAAATTGGAGGGTGGAATGGCTCTTAAGTTCACTTTCAATCACATAAGTGCAGGATCCATTGTTAGAGAGAACTTCTACCAGTTCAAGACTGGATCAATAAAAGTTTAAAGGAGTGATGTATGTTGCTCGGTTGTTCACAACATTAATATCCTCATGACTGAGGGTGGGGCAGGAAGGGCGGGAGGGTATGGCCGGATGGGGTGAGATGATGGGTATAGATGGATAGGGAAGGGAGAGCTTGCCAGGAAAATGAGATATAAATGGATGGGGTATGGATGGAGAATAGGGGTTTGGGAAGATGGGTCACAGAATGGATGGGGAATGGCTGGAGAGGGTTAGGATGGGGGATGGGAAAGGGGTTTGAAAAGATGGGATATAGCTGGGTAGGGTATGGATGGAAAATAAGGGGCTGGGAAGATGGATGGAAAATGGAGGGGGAGGGTTGGGGAAATGGGGTAAAGATGAAAAGAGAAGGGGATGGGATGGTAGGGTATAGATGGATGGGGAGGGGTTGGGAAAATAGTGAATGGAAGGTTGGGTGATTAATATAGACAAGGATTCCACGGGGCAGAGACCCCATCTACTTAACAGTGAAAATGTAAAATCCACTTTTGAGGCAAACAATGACAGTCTTTGCAATCCATGCCATGGCAAACCAACTTATTACAGGTTGGCACTGCTGCAGGGATATATCATGCATCTGTTACTACACAGTCCTAAATTTATTTCTGTATACTATTTTATTTTCATTAAAAACTAAATTAAAATCAACCCCTTTGATAACAACTTACAGCTCTGCAACTTCTGTAACCCAAAACATGAGAGTAATATAAAATACACAGAGTACTGCAAAACTAAAAACCAGGCTTTTGTGAATTTTTCAAGGAGCCAAGATCTGTGAAATTGAAATGCATGCAAAAGTTTTTTGAATGTATACACAATGCATTGAATGCCATTTAAATGTTGGACACTATGCAAATACCCATACAGTTTTCATGGTCAACCATTCACAAAAATATTATATCATAAATTATATATTATGATTTAACAGAATGCAACAAAACATTACTTCACATATTACCACTTAAGCATATTTTGTACTACAAATGAGCCATTTCTAAAATTCACCTTTGCCTTTAGGGTTGCAAAAGGAGCACATGAACTTTAATCAACAAGAAAAAAATGTTTGCAAACCATACAATTTTTGGCCAGGCATACCATGTCACACACCCCTTACCATGCACAGAACACTTTATGGCTCCAGCCAAAATGCTCATTCCCTTGTGGCTACTTATTCCCCAGCAAGGGGTTGAATATATCAAACAGTTTTTATCACCATTAAGGTTTATCACATTTAAAGTCTACCAATGAGAAGAATGAGAAAGAGACAGAGAGAGAGATGAGTGCATGTGTTGAATGATGCTATTGGCTAATAGGCATAAAATGTAATTTTTGTGATTAGGAAAGACATTACAGGAGTGGACGTGTTTGCTGATTTCGAGTCTACATGATCATGACACTCTTTAGGATGAATATAAAGTTTGATGAGAACATGGCACATGTGTGTACAGGTGCTTATACATAACCCTCTCCAAACTAACGTCATTCTCCCTCCCTGCAATGACAATTCATCCCATCATATGACCAGAAAAATATGGATGCAAGTACCTACCTCAGAGCATTTCCTTTTACTTTCTTTCGTTGCTAGGCTATTCGCTACTCACCTCTGCACAAGGTGCAAGTATCCAGATCCCATATTCAACAACTCTGAATTTCCTTGATATATCAACAGAATTATCCAATGTTACTATGACTATTCCCAGTGCATCTTAAAGTTATCTAATTAGCAGCTTCTCCCTGAATGGTAGTTGCCAAATGAGGGCTTCTATCTATGACACCATCGTGAAGCTGAACAGCATGCTCAGCTTTAGGTCGAGTACATGACTGGCGGCATCTCCTTAGTTTCATGAAGGCAACCGTTTCATCGATTGCCATGTGCCCGACATCATGCCTGAGCCTTGGGGGCCATCTGTGGCAGTGTAAAGAAATGGGCTGGATATCTTCTACCAATTTCCTTGTCTTAAATGCCACCACAGCTAACCAACACCCATACCTTATTTACAAGCTGTAATGCCCAGGCAAATGATAACCCCGTGAAACGTATGGGTATAAAGGGGTTAAAGGGCATCATTGTACTTCAAAGAAACACTAGAATGTATATCAACACAATCAGAAAATACTCTGTACTGAGTTGTAGGGACTTTGCAACATTAATGTCACAGAGATTTTAGGAATAATATTGTTAGCAAACAAGGTGTGGAGATGCCCAAGTGTATATGAATATGCAATTTTATTCGGCATAAGTCAGGCAGCACTACTGAAACTTCTTGAAGTTTACACATGCAATCATAAAACAGTTATATTCCCATAGTAACATACATATGTAAATATACAAGGAGACACACTGAAATACACTTAGAAGCATGAAAAACACACAAACACACACATGTAAAGTGGCAAAATTACTCAACACTGAAATATTTCTCTTCATTGGTACTTGAGGTATGCTAGATATTCTTTCATTCATAAAAACATTAGAAAAAATTCTACAATAAGCATTTTTTTTGGTATTGGGGTTTGCCTTTTAACTTTCCTGCATATCAATTCCAAGTAGAGTTGTAGTTCTATTGCAAATAATGAAATAATACATCAATATCTGACTGCATCTTGAATGCACTAAGCCATATCTGTCTTCTTTAAATAAATTCAGCATGTTTGTCAATCTGCTAGCCACATAAAACCCAGGTGCTGATTTTCAACCCACCACAATATATCATATGCTCAGAAAATAAACATTCTCACTATCATTAGGGAGCTTTAGATTTTAGACGTGGGACGTTCAGAGGGGAAAAAAAACATGTTCTGAGCGTGCGCAGAAGCGTGCGTCAACTTGACCCGCGCTTCTGCGCACGCTCAGAACATGTTTTTTTTCCCTTTGAACATCTGCGCGTCTAAAATCTAAAGCTCCCTATTATTAGATTTCTGAAGCCCTTCACACAGTCACTGCATCATGAAATAAGATGGCTTCATAACTGTACATGATTCCGATCTACAGCACTAAGATTAACTTAGCAATCCACGAACATTTGCAAGTTTGTAATAAAACTGAAGTCATTCACAGTGTACAATCACTAGTATGCAAGAGTTATGATGTATTTCATCCAGAGTTGAGTTTCTGCCGAGATGGATGGATTATGTATCTGTCCATTATCTCTGTTTTTTATTCAACCCTCCTTTTGTTTTTCTGTATGCAATTCCTTTGAGTACATAAGTCCGTGCAGACTGTACAGGAATGGCTTAGGATATCCAGGGTCTCCTTGTAAAAAGGCTGCAATTCCTTCTTCTGAAAGGATTTTTACTCATCAACACTGAGAAATCAATCACCACTGTTTCCCCTAGGGCAGACTCCAAACACAATATCACTATTCTCCTCCAGATGGGAAAACTGATAATACTTCTTTCATCCCACGCAGGGCATGTGAATTCAGGACGTGGAAATCTTCATTTGCAACAGAAGGATTCTATTCATAACAATATTCAATTTTTGCTGTAAACCCTAATGAATTAATATGCACATAACGTATGTATGTGTATCAGCTGCATAGCAGCGCAATGTTGTTACTTCAACATAACCAGCACTGTGCATATGAAAGTTCTTTGTGCTTCACAATGAAAATACTTTTTCATGTCCTGTGGTTCAGTGCTGGAGTGTTCAACAAATATATTTTTAGTTCACATTTTTTGTAATCTTCAGTAGATGTAGAAGTAGATATAGGCCATATTAGCTGTGGTCACACTTACAAAAGATCTCGAAGTTTTGCCAGAAGTTCTCGCAAAACCTCTCGCAAAACTTCCCCCAAAACTTCCCACTTAAACTCAGGATATTTCTTGAACCTCCACTAATCTGGTCGATCTTGTGCACTGTGAACCCTAGTAACTATAACCTGGATACCTGTATATCAACTTTCCCAATAATTTGACAACTTTTGACTTCATGACACAAACTAAACTGTTTTCTTGCCACAATTTGTTTTCCAAATACCTCTTCACTGCTCCCATTATTCAGCTTCATATCCAAGCAGTAGAGTTTGCTTCCCACGGAGTAATTAAATAGTAATTAACCCACTTGGATATTGCAGTGAGTTTATAAGCCACAGAAATCTCCCCTAATCCTCAGTTATTTTTTTCTCCCAATTCCTGCAGTGATCATTCTAGTGCATTCTATACAAATCTTGATTACATTCCATTCAAACAAAGAAACAAACAGACAAAATTGTGACTATTCCACTCCTATCTATGATCTCCTGACAAAGTTTTTAACAGATTGGCTGAAACAAGTGTACAAGAGTTTCCCAATAACACATTCTTTTCTACAAATGATTTATCCCTGTACCCAAAAATACTATTGTCAACTCATTGTGTACATTTCTTTTTTGCAGTCACTCAGATAAAGTGAATCACAGTCCTGTCGAGGACTGAGATCAACTGAATAATCCACTATTATCCCTCATGTACCTTTTGTAACTACATACTCTAATTGGATAATTTTTCACACTAGGCCACGCAAGAAGAGGTTCGCCTGTTTTTAATTCTGCAGAATTGAGACATCAACTACTGGAACATATGACAAGCCCAAATATTTGTGTGCTTTTATTTTTGCAATAGTCTTTGGTTGCGTGAAATGTGCGAAAATTTCAACACCGTAAATATTTCCACTTTTACAATACAATAAAATGTTGGGTATAGAGTTCCATTTATAACCTACCACTGAAGCCCTAGGATAAGGTCCCTATTCTCCACATCTCCTCTAACATCTCCCCCTCTCCCTGTCTCCTAACTCCTCCCCCATCCTGCCATTACCATACTGTGTACACCATATACTTAGCAATTCTAATTTTTTGCAAATTGGATCTTCCTGACAATGTTGCAAGTGGTTAAATTTGCAATTGTAGAGTACAGGAATGAATGGAGAAATGTATGCATGCACGTTGCATTTATGTCCAGATCAGAGTTAATAATCTTGCATGTTGCAACTTGCAAAATATGTGGCACATGCAGTAATCTTATGGCCTCATGTTATATATAGAAGTACTTGGCTACTGTCTTTTTCTGAACAATTTATCACATTTTTTAGTACAATCTTCACTGTACAGATTAACACTATTGGACTTTTAAGTTTTTGTTTAATCAAATAACTATACATTCTGTTCATCAAGCAGTTTTTGTGATCATAGATATTTTGATTACACGTCTTATGCCTGTTAATGCATACTTGTTGTTTCCTTCATGTTACAGGAAGTGGAGTCTTGTTAATGTTCTTTCTCCCATGATTCCCTCTAGCTCTCCTTAGAAAACATAACTCAGAGAATGCACATCAAAGATTTTATGAATAAATTGGCCTACAAGTCTGAAACACAGCTAGGGTTTATAGCACCACATTCAGTGCAGTGTAACGGTCTACAACTTTGCTCTCCGAGAAATACAGTACTTCATGCCAATTTCAATCCTCAATAGAGAATAGACATTCTTGAATAAAAGGGCCAACTGCACTTGAATTCAAATCGGTAGACAAACAGGCGACTAGCAACTTTGCACATGATATTCCATTTCACTGACTGTACATTATTACCTGACACAGATAACAGAATTGTAAACTATCTGTTTTCAGGAGAGTGGTATAATAAAATCTTGAATAATATATTTGAAATATCTGTGTATTCAAAATGCTATCACATGGTTGTTTCAAATGCACCACCACCAACTAAAAATAATGATAAAAACAAAAACAATTCTAATATCACAGATGTAGGGTGTGCTGATCTCAAACTGTGGATTGGCAAAATTGCTTGCAGTTTGAACTTTAAATTGCAAGTATCCTTGATATGGTACCGTTTGTATGTTTGATACATGGAGAAACCTTGATCCCACATGTGACTGCCTTCGCTCAAAAAACAATTTGTATCGATACAGCATAATTCTCTATTTTGATACGGCACATTTTCAAAATTCAGGTAAAGAGTGTATAATAATTTGTCCCCTAACTGGCCACTCATAGAAAGGAAGACATCAAAAGTTTCATATAAATGCATTATCTAGGGGGTGTTTCATCAACGCTTGTCAGCACCCGACAACTGTCGGTGCTGACCAATTTCAGCAAAATCCTTGGTTTTGATTGGCTGCGATGCTCTGGTCACTGACTGTTACTATGGTGATTCAAGTTGTCAGCGCCGATAAACGTTGATGAAACACCCCCCTGATCTAATGCTACTCAATCAAACTCCACATCTTTCATATCAAAAACTCTGAAAGCTTTTAGAAAAACCCCTTCTCTGATTAGGTTAGTTTGTTGAATAAAAGAAGGAGAATAGTGAACTGTTTTGTTGATATAAGGCCCATTCTCAGTAAAAGCGTTCAAATACGGAATTTTGGTGTCGCCGACATTCCATGACAGTTTGCGGTTCCCTGAAACCTATTAGATACTATTTAAATGTTTATAATATATCACGAGGACTTTATTTGTTAAAAATAAACACGATCAAATGCGGTTGTCTGCCTTTTTGTATAAAATTTTGCTGTTAAACTTCGTTAAGACCCCCAAAACGCAGTGTCGCCGGCTATTTCAGAATTATGTTTTATTGCTCCTCTCCGTCCACAAACACACTTTCCAAATATCATTTTCATGGACGATGAGCATATCATATGTGCTAATCACAGTACTCAAAAAGTTCCAAAATTTTTATTGACTTCTTTTTTATAGCCTTTTGAAACCTGTCGCCAAGTTCACCGCCAGATACGTTACCAGTTTCTTTAGTGTTACAGCATTGAGAAAATAACAAGACTATGCAATGCCCCTGTGTATATGAAACCCTGAGGATATACTTCATACATTGCAAGTACTTAGATTTTTTGTGCAACAGCTCTTTATTGAGAATACGGTACAATGTTTGAAATATCGGTTTTCTACACTTTTATTTGGACAGATACGTTACATACTTTTCACGCCACGCACTGCGACAGATATTGCAATGTCAGACAAATGGTATATTATACATTACTCCTCGGAGTGACGCATCGATTCAACATTAAAGTTTAGTACAAGTGAGAAATATTTGGTAGATATCGCTCTCATAATAATATGATCGACCATATACGTTACCACAGATACGTTACCCCAGATACGTGACCGAATTTTGCTCATTGGTCTTGTGCTTTCTGGGGATCAAATCTGGTCAAAATTCATACCTACACATTACATGCTTCGTTTTGTTGGACCTCAGGATTATATTCTTACACCAAAAGGACAGAGAGGTGAAAAAGAGCAACACTTCCACATGATTTTTCTTTCTACGTCAGTGTCTCACAACTTAATGCCAAGTTTTCCGACAGATACGTTACCACATAATCAAAATGCTGAAAAGAAATTGTAAATGTTTTTACAAACAAATCGTTGTGTGCTAATAAACTCCAAAGTTCTAATCTATAAAACCCAGCCACTTTCATATTCTATGCAACAACTTTGAACGTTTATTTTACAAGACGAAGCTAAGATTCAGCATATCAGTTTTTTGCTTTTAAGATTTAGCAGATACGTTACGTATAATTCAGGGCACCCACGGTGACAAATAATGTTATGTAAAACAAAGTGTTCATAAAACAATTCTGCATAGAATGACGCTTCCATAAAAAATTTAAGTTATGTTCAAATGAAGAATATTCAGTAGAAATTGCTCTGTAACTTCACCGACAGATTCATTTACGGTACGCCAGATACGTTACCAAACTTTGAAAGAGTAAAAAGTAGTTTATGAAACGCTTCCGAGAAAAGTTTCAGTGTTCTGTTGCATATTTATTCTAGTGTTTTTCAACATATGAAGAACTACTCAAGATTCATTGATAAGTTGAACAATTATTTATTCATTTTCATTAAAAGGGATGACCCAAATACGTTACCATAGGTCAAACAACTATTTAGCATATCGAGTTCATAGAGACTGCACCTACTTCCTTCTAAGTGCCTGCAAAAATATATTTTTTAAACCTTGTTTGCATTATCCATCAAAACTTAATGAATATTTATAGTCAGATGGATAAATACATTCAGACGTAAGATGAGAATATTCTGTGAATGAAGAACTCAGCTTTCACAGTTAGGGCTCTTTTCCACTGCATTTCATAGTTTAAATATCACGTACAATGTTTAAAATGGTTAATTTGGGCTTACATCATTCATTTTTACATCAATTCATGAGGTAAATAATTAAGCAGGTGATATTTATTAATTCATACACAACTAAAATTATTACTTATATTTTACCAGATACGTTACCAAAGGTGATTCGATGTTTTTCAATAGTTATTTCCCCAGGAAAGCAATACATATTTGTTTCCTGTGGAAATTCCAGATCGGATCGTTCCCTTTGCATGATTTGTGGGATTCGAAACTTTATTTGTAAGCGAAATTTGCTAAAAATACAAAGTGAATCTTAAGGTTATATTTCATTTCAGCAAAAAGCATATTTCAACCTACCACACAGAAATAATTTCTACCAATTAGCAAGGGATGACAACATCTTTACCTCTTGAAAAACCCCAATATCTTTAGGGGGGACAGAATGTCCTTTCCTGAACAGAAATTGGATCAAAACAATATATTTAATTCAGAGTTAGGAGTCCATTACAACATGTAAATTTGCGGTAACGTATCTGATTGATGATCAAAAATCATATATGATGCTCTATTTCAATTCATTTTTACTCAATGAATGGCCATCATTTAGAATGTTCCACTTTTTGTTTCGTATTTGACCGGTTTTGAAGTTTCCGAAAGCACATCTTTGAATGTATTACTTTGTGGTTGATTTTTCGGTTTTACTCACATGGAATTGAACACTTAATCTGAGAATGGCCCATAAGCCTCTAAAGAGTAGGCCTGCAAGTCAAATAAAAAAGAAATGAATAAATAAATGTCACCCACACAGTCTGCCTGGGCAAACAAACAGTTCTGAAACCCTAGAGCTAAACAACAACAAAAAATACAACCAAGGGCACATTAAGTGTTTATCTTTTTTTTTCTTCAATTCACTTACTGCAATGACCATAAAAACACTCTTGACACCATTGGATTACAGCCTCAATTCAAGGCTACCTGCAATAACTTCCACAGTATGAATTGCTGTTTTTGTTACATTTTATTTCGGTGGTTTTGTCTATATGGAGATTATTTTCACTTTGACACATTATAATTACATGAAGGAACAATATTGCTCGACTAGGCATGCACTTCCACAGTTTGTTACATTGTGCTTCCTGTTATTACATATTGGCTGATATCAACGCATATTGGTGGCAAGTTTGCTAAGAATGCAATCCATCCTTGTCAGTATCTCACTGATGATTAATTTGGGTTGTATCATTTACAAGTATCCTAAACTAAAACCTGAAAATGTCTCTTTGATATGGACTACAAACACATGATGATTTACTAAAAAAATATCTTGTCAAGAAGAAAACATATCAACATAGTTCTTGTTTCTGTTGTAGTTACCATAAACAGTAATGACTTGTGGGTACATATACATGAGTAAAAAGTGGATTATATACAGGCTGCTTTTGTTGCAAAAAAAAAAAAATCCCAAACCCATTATTGTAAAAGTGGATATTTTTGCACAACTATTTTTTCATGCTCAGTTGGTGCATGAAGAAGAGTTTTGCATGTTTTTAATTCCGCGGAATCAAGACATCAAGTACTGGAACATTTGGCAAGCAAAAAAGTACTGGAACATTTGGCAAGCAAAAATATTTGTGTGCTTTTATTTTCGCGCTAGTTTCTGGTTGCTCAAAAGGTACAGAAATTCCACTGCAAAACTTTCAACTTTTACAATATCTTAAAAACAAGACAATTTCGACATAAGAAGACACCTGTCCATGGAGACTACAAGGTTAGAGTTAAGTAAGTTGGGAGGCTGACAGTAATGAGGGAAGCAGAAGAGCTGTAGGAGCACCAGCTGTGTAGCAGCACACACGCAATTCTGGCACACATGTTTTATTCATATGTGGGACTACAGGGTTGAGTTTCCCTCAAAGCATTCTTAAATGGAAGCAACGTGTCACAATAATTGCTTAAAATCGGCTGTGACAGCATTCATCTAATGCCGTTCATTGCATGAGTGGCAGGTTCATGAATGCTTACCCTGTTAGTCTCTCATGCACATTTAATGAGTGGCACAGCTATCTTCCTTCTTTTAAAATATGGAATGAACACATACTTCAAATGCAAATTGATGTTTACATGTATACAGTCATGAAAAATTTGACCGGACAGATGACATATTTTTCAACAAGCTAGCATGCTGTGCCTGGAGGGTCCATGTAGATTCATGCATGACAGCAATTATTCATTCTCTCCTTTCAGACACAGTGCATGAAAAGCTTATCAGCTCTTTGCGTGAATTAATAAGATTATTCCCTGACATTTATAACTTTTAAGACCCCCCCCCCTTCCTTAAAAAAAAGGAGACTTTTCCTACATGCTCTCTGTATAATGAATTTTTGTAATGTACCCAATCACAGGAAATAATAAACAGCTAAACATGTCATACATATATACAGATTATTATTGATTAAGTCAAGGCATGGTTGGCAATGCATTGGTTCACTTATTCTCACTTAAATCTCTGACAGTGACACACTGTCACACACTAAACAAAGGACACACACTTCAAAAACAATGCTGATACTGGCAATCAATGTGCTGTAAAATGCCTTTAAAACAGAGACAAAAAGGGCACACCTCACAATAACTCTGACATTTGCTGGCAGGTAGTCTTGAAACTGATTATCACAGCACTGCTTTGAGGCTGGAATACGGTACATCACAACTCTCCAATCTGGCATTCACTGCATGTCCCCTAAAATACACTTTGGGGTGCAAGGTAGGGGAAAAAGGTGAAAGGTGATAGACATGGTACAGCACTGCTTGAAAAGCTGCACAACAACAAATTCACCATCTGCAGTAGATATTAGACTGTTTCGTCTTCATTTCTCCCCACCCCCCCCCCCCCCCCCCAGGGAGAAGGGGGTGGGGAGAAATTACCAGGTATGTATTCCAGAATGAGACTTTCCATGCTGACTTCAAAAGTCTTGATCGTCATCAATCACACCACTTCTCATCCTACAGACCTGCCAGCAGCACCAAGCAGGCAGTGTAGTATAAAGGCAGTGGGCAAACAGAGCCCTTTTATATGCATCAGGATATATGTCTTACTTTTCTTATAAAATCTGACAGCTCCGAAATTGACTCCTTGTGCCTCAAAAATTTTAGAGAACATTTTTATCCATCCTTAATTGCAACACTGAATGTTTGCCTCTTGCCTTCTTCCTCTCTCGTTCTCTCTTTCCTTTTCTTTATCTTCCCTTCTTCTCTCTAACCCCGTTCCTACCTAGTAAAATTGCCAAGGACTATAAATGCAGATCGCAAACATTTTTTATGAGTGTGCTGCAACTAGACATGTAAAGTGCATGTATGGGAAAATACTCGTCACTGGTTATGACTCCAGCCATGAGCAATGGGGCACATTGGGAAAACATCTGTGATATCCCATTTCAGTGGAATGGAGGTTACAGGACCTGTTGTACACATACAAGTGTAGAACCTATATACTGGACATAGATGGATGGATGGGCAAGTACAAAAAAAAAAAAACAGAATAAATAAATGAATAAGAATTTGTTAAAAATCCAGAAATCCCTTGGGAACAGCATCCAACAATATCCAAAATCTATTATCAATAACACTATATGGCTTAGAACTTCCTTTGTTAGAAAGAGTGCCACAGGTATTGAGGAGGGAAGAAAAGAATAGCTCTTCTAAAGGATGTCATTTAGAAGTATGCAAGTCATATTCCATTAGATAATCTCATCTGTTGGTTACAAAAAGGGAAAAATATATATGTAATATAATATATGTAATATATCATATGAATGGTTTCTGCCTTGACAGGTTCTGTTTTCTTTTCTTTGTTTCTTTCTTGTTCCCACTTCTTCCTCTTTTTTTTTTTCAAATTAGGCCCAATTACTAATATATCTGTAGACCTAAGATGCTATCAAATCATCACAAGATCACACTTTCAAGAGAATTGGCTTTTGACTGAGTGATCAAATTCCCCTGTTCAAGCTGACACATTAGCACTTGCAATCTTTCAGATGACCACGATTCCATGAAGGGATCAGTTTGTTGTACTGTACAGATATTTTTACAATTGGTATAAAATTGTATAGTTACTGTTCAGCCTTGCCTACAGCGCACAAGGAAATCAGTAAAACTACAATTTCAAGACTTTTCCCTCACAGGGTAGTGACAATGTTTGATCATATCTATAATTTCATACGCATAGTACACTCACATAATTTTCCTGCATCATATTATCTCCTGTCAAAAAAGAATGAATTAATAAGAAGCATGTGGGTAATTCCATGAAGTTGGGGCAGTGTCCATGTAGCATCGTGATATTTGAAAAATAAATTTCAGCATAACTCAATATTAATTATGCTATACATTTATTGTTTGTAGGCTTAACATTCGCATTGAGGCCACACATTTTCCTGGAAATTTTGTGCCATTCAGACTCAATTTTGATGAAGTTATTAAACAATATGTAACAGTGTCCTGTAGCATCGTGACGTGTCCATGTAGCATCGTGATATTTTAAAATTTGGTCCTAAGAGACAAATTATGGCAATTAGCTTGACCCAAATTTGATGCAATATGCATATTTACTAGATTAGTCAGATAGCTAAATATCTCAAATTTCCTGTACACAGTTTTAATTTTAAATGAAAATTACAAAATGTATCATGATGCTACGCGGTGTCCTTTTTTGTGACACTTGGTGGACACCGCGTAGCATAGTGACACATTGTGTAATTTTCTTGTAAAAGTAAAACTGTGGAAAGGAGAGTTAAGATATTTAGCTATCTGACTAATCTAGTAATTATGCATATTATATCAAATTTTGGTCAAGCTAATTGCATTAATTTGTCTTTTAGGACCAGATTTTAACTATCATGATGCTACATGGACACGTCACGATGCTACAGGACACCGTTACATTTTTTGCAAATAACCTCATCAAAATTGAGTCTGAATGGCACAAAATTTCCAGGAAAATGTATGGTCTCAATACAAATGTAAAGCCTATAAACAATATATGTATAGCATAATTAGTATTGAGTTATGCTAAAATGTCACACTTTGTGCCCCAACTTCACGGAATTACCCATATATCCATAATTACTTACAGGACGTGTATTTTTACATTGTACAATGTGTTGTCACCTTGGGTAGCCATGAATGGTTGGTAAATAATAAGATGGCTGTCAACATGTATGCAACAAGCTGCAAAAGTAAGCTAAATGCAGTATGTTTTCATTGCTCTTTGTATGCAAGGTGACAATACTCTTTGCTACCGCTGACCGCAGCAGATATCACTTTTTATTATGTTCAATATTCAACCTCAAAAAGATGACAATAGCAAAGAGGGATTAAAGAATTTGACCTTTTTAAAGACCTATCTAGCATTAAGATACTAAAAGGACATGAGTGGTAGATGCCAAGTTACAGACACCATGTGAATTTCATGTGTGTTACAACCTTCCATGTGACAACTTAGTGTTGAAGTATATACTTCACCTGTAAAGGCTAGGTGTTAAATTGCAGCAGGCAATTCATTGAACTGACTAAGAATACATTTGTAAATTGGCCGGTAACACACAGCCTGCAGTGCTAAAGTAAAAAGCAATCCAACAAGGAAGTAAATGGCCTGGAGCTGCAGACAGACTTTAAAGGACAAGTCCACCTTCATGAGGGTTGAGTGTATGCAGCAATATTAGTAGAATGCAGTGCAATATTAGTAGAACACATCACTGAAAGTTTGGGGAAAATTGGAACATCCAATCAAAAGTTATGAATCTTCAAAGTATCTGTGCAGTCACTACTACAGTGTGTGATGCCACATGCATAGCACAATATCATGAAATGTATTTTTTTTTAAAAGGTGCACATCTCCTCGACTTGACACTGATGCATGTTAAGGGTAATATTATTCCCCCTGCCTTCTGAGAGAGATTTAAGTCAAGTGTTCTTATATATGTGAGAAAAGTGAAAATATTATTTGAATTTTCTTTATATTTTCATGACATCACAAGCTGTTAGTCCTTTCATTCAGCAGTGACTGAGCAGAAACTTCAAAAATTCATAACTTTTGAACAGATTGTCCGATTTTCCCCAAACTCTCACTGATGTGTTCTACTAACATTGCTGCATTCACTCAACCCACATGTCTATGAAGGTGGATTTGTCCTTTAAACTCAACTGGCACTGCTTCTAGTCAGGGTACTGTAAAAGTGAAAATTTTCGTCCATTTTGTGTATGCAGAAACTAGCGCAAAAATAAAAGCACGCGAATATTTTTGCTTTCCATATGTTTCTGTGCATGATGTCTTGACTCCGCAGAATTCAAAACACGCGAAACTCTTCTTACCCAGCCAACTGCGAAAAATTGGTCGCGTGAGTGTATCCACTTTTACAGTACATGGAGGCAATAAATAATGCCATGGCTGTTCCTTCATCCAGAGTCTTACACAGGCCCTGTGGATTGTAAGCTGTCTACATTTATTGCTGCTTGCTCAGCTTGGACATTTCCCAATTACCCAAATTGGATGCCAGACTCTTGAAGAGTATACCTGGTCCGCACCTTCTTATAAGAGAATTCATCTCTCCTTCATCCATATCTTCCCCCAGCTTCACTCGGCCAATTTCCAGGACATGGTTTCTTTCCATACCCAGAAGTGAATTATACCACACATTACAGAAATGGTCCAGGTTCAAGCAAATAGTTTTGTTTTGATTTGGCTTTGGGTTTTTTTTTTTTCTTCTTTTTTTGCTCACCTGCCAAACTGATGGATACCAAGAGAAGACAAACTAATTCTTTCGATTACACTATTTAATTTGCACTCTGCACAGATGCCTGCTGCATTCAAAATGGCTATAAGAAGGTAAATTACAGGCCTTGCAATAGGACTTTATTTGGCAAATCATGACAAGTAAAAATCAATGTCTGGTGTCTGAAGTATGCTCATTGCTCTGAACTCTTCCAGTGTACAGCAAACACTACAGGATTAATATTAAATGGTCAATTGCTTTGCAAGTACTGTTCAACATCATATTTTTTATAGAATACTAGCATTATACAGACAGACTGTCAGGGTTGTCAAATGTTATTCAAATCCATACCATCACGAAACTATGTCAAATGTGACTCAGGAAGGTGTTAACCATTACACATCGCATTTAACAGAACAAGTTATCTGTATGGATGGCTCAAACTGATCCTCATCTGAACATTTGCTGTTTACGCCGAATATTTTGCTAGGTTCATATTTTCGCAAATTTCAAGAATCAGTTGCTATTCACACAATAAAAGACATGCAAAAATAATGACTCTGATCCCAATGAAAGTAAACACAAAAATACTACATTCAGTACGGTATTCCCACCTCTTTTGGTGAAGTCCCAATTTGTGAAAATTTAGACTCACTAAATATATGGCATATAAAGTATCAGTTTTCTGCTCACATGTCTTGGCTTGCATAGCAGCTCATCATTAGTTAAGTTTGAATTTTTATTGAACAAAGTTGGCAAGTTCATCAATTTCAGGATGACATAACTTTGGAAACTAGGCCTATGCATGCCATGCATTATACAATTTCCAAGCACATCACAATTTTCTCGCCTGAATTTGTGGGGGAAGTGATAACCTGAAATTGCAGTGAGAGATGATTTCAATGCATCACAGAACCAAGTACCAATAATAATGATTGACGGTATATGCACTGTGCCTGAGGCCTGAGTGCAGATCAAGTAACACTTCAGAAATCATTTTACAAAGCTTTTTCATTGTTTTGTGTTCTGTCTTAGTTTTTCTTTTCAGTGCATATCAAATACCCCAAATTGAACATGAAAACAAACAAGACAGAATAAACAAGATTTATCTATGGGAACAAAGCACAAAACAACTGGTCTAGGTTACCTTAAGTATAAGCCTCAGGCCACTAATTACATGTATTTCGCAATTTGATAACTATTCAAAGATCTGAGATATCACATTTCATGCGCCACAAAAGTGGTTAAATCAAATAAACACATTTTTCTTCACACTAATCTAAACTAATGTAAAGCAGCAAAATAATGATAACCTGATAAAGAAAACAAGCACAAACTATGCATTGGGTTATGAATGCCTTATCTATGTTTTAAGTGTGTGTACATACTTTATAAAACACCAAACAAACTAATACTGTATAATTCAAACTTTTCTGTATAATCCAAATACAGGTACCTCATGCATCAACTTGTGTCAGGACTTGTAGACCTTTTCCTTCACGTATATGGTGTAGAATTTTAATAGCCAATTCTCACATCGACATAGACCCCGCTAACAGTGCGAGGCTCGGCCGCGGCTCGGCCGCGGCCAAGCCCGCCTTCATTTCAGTGTAAACGCGCAAAAGGCCAAATGCGGGGCCAAAATTGGCCGCGCATTTGGCCACACTCTAGAGGTGGTCTCGGCCGCTGCCGAGCTGCGGCCGAGCCCGGCCTTTTATCAGTGTAAATGCAAACTGGGCCAAATGTGCGGCCAATTTTAGTCTGGCTTCCAAACCCTCTGCCCATACTATTTCGCTTTTCAGGATATTAACCCCCTCAACGTTGAAAACTAGTATAGCTTAAGGTGGTTTTGTCCTGCCAAGGATTTTTCCTTCGGCAAAGGCCTTTGCCCGAACGGCGACTTCGTCACCACGGAATCCAGTTGGCAAAGGGTCTGAGAACCAGACAATACCAAATTGCGTTTGTCTACAAGCAGAGCGCCACTACAACAAAATATTGAAAGGTTTGAATTGAAAGCGCGGCCTGGCCCGGCAGTGTAAAATTGCAGGGCTCCTCCTCGCAATTGAGGCTGGGCTTGGCCGTGGCTCGGCACAGCCCCGCACTGTAAACGGGGTCAAAATTTCATGTCTGAAAACATTGAATCTCCATGCAAGTGAATCAATTTTGCATATATTAAAGCTTTCAATCATGAACGATTCGTCAGATAGCATGACATCTTTCAATTCCTAAATTGTTTGTTTGACCTTTGACAGTAAACGTTTTTTTCATCTAAGTTGATCATTCAACCCAACAACTTACACTTGTAGATAATCTCATTGATGTTAAATCATACATTGTAATACACTGTTAGGTGCAGTTACAGTCAGATATTATACAGTTTGTATCTTATAGCTAGATACAGAGACTATTTTGAGTTTCATGGTAGTCCATCTATATTTCATATATAAAAGATATGCATATATGTATATATTTCATCAATATTTCATTTCTTTAATTATATTTCGTTTATTTCATTTTCAACAAAATTTTCAGCAAAGAGTGGCAATGTACAAACATGGGATGAGAAAACAACAAACAAAATAAAAATCCATATTCTCAA
Organism: Diadema antillarum; assembly: GCF_040938485.1. Taxonomy (NCBI): domain Eukaryota; kingdom Metazoa; phylum Echinodermata; class Echinoidea; order Diadematoida; family Diadematidae; genus Diadema; species Diadema antillarum. The sequence continues at coordinate 1,586,751 of NW_027271302.1, forward strand.
TACATCAAAATTGATAAACACAATGAATTGAGGAAGAAATACATTTAACCATGTAAATGCAATCAAATGTATAGCTTACAGTATCAGCATAATACTTACGAAGCAATTCAAATACTTAATTTTTCCCAATTACTGATGTCTTGAAAACGGCCTATAGATATGAATCTTCTATTGGACAGCAATGATTTTTTCCCCTGTGACATGATATTCTGTGCAAGAAATATGATTTGATTGCTGCATGTCCATACATCTACAGAATGAGTGTCGATGGTTCTGCAGATATCGATCCAATATTGCCCTTGACATTCTGACTTGAGGAGATTTATTGCCTCTGAAGCTCCTCCATAATGTCACAATGTCCCACATGTATGACATCATCTCCAATATGGCCAGATCATTGCTATGGAAAGCATCTCTGCAAAATGCTCTCCTAGTAACTGGGAGCCACTTTAGTCCAAATCCCTTGAAAAGGGCAGCAAAATTCTAATGGATACTTTTAAAGGACATTTCACTGCATCACAGGGAGACTACAAGCCACTTTGGATCATTTCTCTATTTTTAAAGTTTTTAATACAGTTTTCACAGTATACTGGAATATAAACCAAATGCCTGAACAGTGTTTATGACCGTTGTTGGTACTACACTGATATGCTGACTATGAATATGAACAGTGTATATTTACCACACATTTCTCCTGGAGAGAAGCAGGAGTTGCTCATGCGCTCTATCTCAAACAGCGCAGGTCACCGAATGTGTATGCCGAGAGCGTTTAGACTCCCCTCATCTGCGGTTTCAAGCACAGCACAACTTCTAGAGGTTGTGCTTTAATAGATATTGTGTTAGGTCATCTAGCATGACATTCATGCAAGATGTACACCAGGCTCACTCCAGACTCGTGCTTTCCCTGCAAACACATAACGTTTTCAGAACGTTTCCTAAACGTTTTTTTGAGGTTCCGTATGTCTTCATATTAAATGGACGTTTTTAAAACGTACATACAACGTCAAAGTTGGGACTCGGCATTTACCGCAAAGCACAGGTTTTTTGGAAAACGTTTTAAAGATGTCAATGGACGAACACCTAGTTACAAAATGTTTTTATTATGTCTGCTACGTCTTCGTCCTTTATAAACGTCCACAAAACATTTTTATTAGGTCTGCTTCGTCGACTTCGTCTTTAATGAACGTTTAAAAAACGTTTTCATTTGGTCTGCTATGTGTTCGTCATTGGTTTCTTTATCATGAATATTCATGCCTATTTGTGAATATTCAAATAAGAAAATACAAGATTTGAAAACTAATGGAAATAGATAAAAGACAATGAAATCTAAAGATTTATGCTGGGTTCAAACTTTCTGTGCTTATATGGGTCTACGTTATTGTTCAGTTATTCACAATTTCAAATTGTGTTATGAAGAGGTATTTTCATATATAAATAGCCAAATAGGCCTAATTAAGGTGTGTGTGATCTAATTTTAGTAACCATGTCTTCATGCATTACAACATTTAGCTGGTATATAAAAGAATGTGATTGGGAATTGGGAATAGGATGTACATAGGTATAGGTGGTAGGACTTTAGGAACAGGTTAGGATAAGATATAGGATTAGGGTTAGGGTACATTAATCCCAGATTGTGCCTGTATACTCTCATAACTATAATTTTGTTTTGAAATACCCAAGAAAAAATAAACATTAGACGTTCTTAAAAAGTTTTCTGGATGTTCTAGACTGATATGAAAGGTTCTCTACACATTCTGGAACAGGTATAGTGTAACTTTTTAGAAGTTTTTAAAACGTTTTCTGAACGTTCTAGATGGTTTTCAAAGGTTTTCTGGACATCCGCAGAACGTCCATAGAACATTTTGAATATTCTTAAAAGGTTTTACTGACATCTATAATGTCCAAAAGGTTTTCTGCAGGTCCTTAAAAATTCTGAAAGGTTTTTTATTGGTTTTTTAAATGTTTAAAAACGTTTTTATAACGTCCATTTGAAACGTTTTTAATACGTCGAAAACCTTCCACAAAGACGTTCTGAAAACGTTTTGACAAAACGTCCAAATAACGAACTTGGAACATTTCAAGAACATTCAGAAAATGTCCAAATGTTAGCTGGGGAATTGTGCTTTGTGCAGTGACCATTTAGAGTCTCCATCATCTGGCATGAACATGGCACAACCTCTGGAGATTGTGCCATGTTCTGGGGAATTCTTGTTTGTTTGTTTGGGAGAAGATGGTTGGATAGCCCATATTCAGTTATGCTAAGCTGGTCTTCCATGGGGTGATGCACTTCACCGGGTTAAACACCCTGCTCTTTGAGATGAATGAATGAAGCAGGATCTATTACAGGCATGAGTTGTGACTCTCTCACACACAGGACCTCCATTTTATGTCCTATCCAAGGGACAGAGTGTTTTGCCTCTTGCTAGAGGGGTTGGTATGATAAGCCTACACACAATATTGCTCAGTCAAGACTCGGGTTCGAACTCGGGTCGCTTGGGTCGGAGGCAGACGCGCTACTAACTGAGCCAACTCACCGCCTTCTAAACACGGTATAAGTGATAAGATCAGCACACTGTTTCTGAGATTGATGATGGTATCTAATTTGCAAAATACCTGCAACATATTTCAATACCAACAATAAAAAATATGAACAGATCAAGGAACTGACATTCATGTTTGCCTCTGTGCTATTGATCTCAGCTGGACTTTACACAAACTATATTCACTCTACGCGTATTATTGCCTATTACAGCGGGGTATCAACATGCACTTCTGGAAACTGTATCAATGGACAGTACTTAGTAGGTGTCTAATGGAGGCCTTGGCTGGCGATGAAACTGACACTCTCAAAACCACTGGCACTTAAACATAATACTATTTAATATTATCATTCACAGAGTGGAAGTGTAGAATTACACGAAGAGTGCATTAAGAGCCATTTTGCTTTTCCAGTTCCATGTACAAAATTTTTATCTACCCACTCTATCACAATACATTACCAAGCATGGAACTTAGAAGAAATTATGATAAAGACTGTCAGGGGTGGCAATGTGCCAGAGGAGGTATATAAAATGCACTATATAGACCTATATAATTGTTGCAAAATTCAACCCTTTAAAGTATCCAACAATATATCCAGAAAAATGTAACAATCAGACACCACTGTCTCTAATCTTTCCTGAATATAAGGTGTACTTTAGGCTTTAGCAAAGACACAGAATGCCTGGCAAAGTCTTAGAACAAAAATTACAAAGTATTGGTTACATATTTACTGTATTCATTGATCTGTTTTCATTTCTTTTGAGTGGAACTAAAAAAATTAAAAAATTAAACACTTCTCCTTGATTTACTTCACACACTGCAAGACCTGTCTTACAAAGAACCTTTCATTTAGCATCCATCTACTCGGCACAACCTTTGGAAAGTCCCTAAAGGAAACAATAGATTGCCGCTTTATAGTCCAATTTCATTTTGTCTGATGCCCACTTGGTCTCATTCAACATGGTCTATTCCTGCTTTGTCTACAAGCATTTTATCAGACAACCATTTGGTCCAATTGCCACTTGGCCTACATACCAGTTAGGTGTGATGCCTATTACTTCTTCTTTTATCCAATTCTATCCAATTATCCAAGAATAATGTAGAAGAAATGTTCTTTCAGATAATATGAAAAACTCAAAGATTGCCTAGGGTGACCCATTTCACCTATTTTGAGTCCTCACACATAAAATCAGGGCATGCGACTTTTTGTTGGTTTTGCAATGTATGGTCATACAAATATAAGAATCTCATCAAAAAGACTTTTAATCATAATCCCCCCCCCCCCCCCAAACGGGCATTATCCTCAACATTTTCTGGCTGGTTTTGTGGAAAGTGAATTTCCTATTCATGAGTTTGCAGGGCTCATACTCAAGTCATATTGAAAACAATTATATTTTTAAGTGATGGAAATTTTGTAACAAAAATATTTAAAAGTCTTCCATTTCCTGCTTGGTTTAAGATAAAGTTACAAAACTTGTACACACTTGACAAGCAACAACATACACTAAATCTCTAATTCTGGTTGCATCATTCTTTTTAACCAAAAATGATATTCTTAGAAGAATTTAACCCTACTAAGCAATATGTTTTCTCTCATAGGTTGCAGTGTGCATGGTAAAGTACATATAGCTGAGTGTAGACCCTACATGAATGGTGTTCCACATTTGGTCTTTAAATACACGAATGAATATTCGTGTATTTTCATTCGTGTATTTCATACACGAATGAATATTAACTGAGCTTAAAATTAACCACTTCCAGGCAACAACTAAGTTCTCACACCAAGTCACCGAAGTTATTTGACCACAGCGAGAGGTAATGAGAAATTATCAATTCCAAGACAATTTTAAGATAAACAACAAATCTTAGTCATTGGCAACACTGGCTGTTGATGTGGAGTTTTAATCAAGTGGCAGATCCAGGCAGGGGTGCATTGGGTACTGCGCACCCCCCCCCCCCATCCCTTTATCTTTTGTTAAAACAAAAGAAATAAGAAAAATGGGGGTGGGGTGTGTGCACCCCCTTTAATTTTGTGTAGGCACACTCTCTTCAAGGATATATTCCTGGATCTGCCATGGATGTAATCAATCAGTGGGGGCAAACAATGTGATGAACAAACTACGTTTTCTATAGGCCATAGGCGCCGGAAGTGGGGGGGCAGGGGGGGCGGCCGCCCCCCCAATCCAAAAAGTGGGGGGGCAAAACGCATTTTTGCCCCCCCAAAAAGCCCCCCCCCAAAAAAAAAAAAAATAAATGAATAAACAAAGAAAATAAGATAAACATGTATATATATATGAATAAAAGGGAAAAAATATGGCTACAAACGGCAGCTTTTCGACTGTAAAATGTCAAAATTTTCAAGCTCGCTCGCTTCGCTCGCTTGCATCCAGCAGTTGAGCCCGGTGCGCCTACCCCTTAATTTCTAAAGCGAAAAACATAGCTACGACGGCAGTTGTTGGACTCTAGAATGTCAAAATTTTCAAGCTCACTCGCTTCGCTCGCTCGCATTGAATCGTTATGCCATTCTCCTAATGTTGCTGAAAGTAATTTCCAGTAGTTGCGCCCGATGTCCCCACCCCTTAATTTCCAAAGCGAAAGATAAATATAACTACAAACGGGAGTTTTGGGACTGTAAAATGTCAAAATTTTCAAGCTCGCTCGCTTCGCTCGCTCGCATTGAATCGTTATGCCACTCTCCTAATGTTGCTGCCAGTAATTGCCAGCAGTTGGGCCCGATGCCCCCCCCCCCCTTAATTTCCAAAGCGAAAGGTATAGTTACAAACGGGAGTTTTGGGACTGTAAAATGTCAAAATTTTCAAGCTCGCTCGCTTCGCTCGCTCGCATTGAATCGTTATGCCACTCTCCTAACGTTGCTGCCAGTAATTGCCAGCAGTTGCGCCCGATGCCCCCCCCCCCCTTAATTTCCAAAGCGAAAGATATAGCTACAAACGGGAGTTTTTGGACTGTAAAATGTCAAAATCCTCAAGCTCGCTCGCTTTGCTCGCTCGCATTGAATCGTTATGCCATTCTCCTAATGTTGCTGCTAGTAATTGCCAGCAGTTGCGCCCGATGCCCCCCCCCCCTTAATTTCCAAAGCGAAAGATATAGCTACAAACGGGAGTTTTGGGACTGTAAAATGTCAAAATTCTCAAGCTCGCTCGCTTTGCTCGCTCGCATTGAATCATTATGCCATTCTCCTAATGTTGCTGCTAGTAATTGCCAGCAGTTGCGCCCGATGCGCCGCCCCATTAATTTCCAAAGTGAAAGATATAGCTACAAACCCCAGTTTTGGGACTGTAGAATGTCAAAATTTTCAAGCTTGCTCGCTTCGCTCGCTCGCATTGAATCGTTATGCCATTCTCCTAATGTTGCTGCTAATAATTGCCAGCAGTTGCGCCCGATGCGCCCCCATTTATTTCCACAGCGAAATGTATAGCTACAATTAAAACTCCAGTTTTGGAACTGTAGAATATCAAAATTTTCAAGCTCGCTCGCTTCGCTCGCTCGCATTTTATTGTTATGCCATTCACCTTATGTTGCTGACAGTATATAATTTGTCGATCGTTTCACACCGTCATTCCATATTCCATGTAAGGAAAACTTACAATGTTCCTCAATGACTGCGTTTTAGAATGTATCACATTGTATCGTAGTCCGATTATTGCTCAGCACACACGCACAAGCATACAGATCGTCAAAATTACTTTATGGTTCCCCCCATGTTTCGACCCACCGTACGCCACTTTACATATATATATATATATATATATATGATATATTATAGATGTGTGTGTGTGTGTGTGTGTATGTATGTGTATATTGTGTAACATATGCATGGTCTAATCTTGAGCCCCCTCCAATGTTTGCCCCCCCCCCCCCCCCCCCCATCCAAAACTGCTTCCGGTGCGCCTGCTATAGGCTACATATAAGACTGCCCTGAATTTATTAGCTGCTTCCCCTTAATTTTTCTGTTAAGTTTACTACATGAGTACTAAATTATGTACAGTTTAAATAGCGCTGTGCTGCGATGTTATACAAAATATAGAATAACAAAAGCTTTTTATTGTGTTATTGCTATACACTTAATCTCTAATAATGCTGATAATCACTACTGGTACACATCCATCCATGAAAAGCATGCTGTTTGTATTAATCTACAAATTCAAATTCACACACTCACATACACACACACACACACACACACACATGAACAATAATTTACAAAATTTATGACTGATGACTAATATAAAATAAATTAAGTTTTAGATGCAAAGATTTATCATTTTGCATCACTTTCTATTCTTTACATCACTTTGCACAGTAGGCCTATAGGGCCTACTTCAGTCGACCCTTCAATGGTTTGGATATGATATTTCATTCATTCATTCATCCATTCATCCATCCATTCATTCATTCATTCATTCATTCATTCATTCATTCATTCATTCATTCATTCATTCATTCATTCATTCATTCATTCATTTATTTCACTTACCTGATCTTCCCATACCATGGAATAAAATTAGCTCTCGGGCAACCGTGGACATTCTGTTCAAACCATGGACATTCTGTTCACGAACCCCGGTCGGTGATGCGCCAACTGTGTGGATGAATGTACTGTAGATTACGTCTGCTAGAGTTCAGACCCTACTGAGCTGAGGGGTGCTTTATTGTTATTTTTCATCTTCGTCGCCATATATCTGGTGAACAACACTGCTGGTATATGATTCTCGCCCACATCCAGAAGCCGGATGCCACCAATGTAGACACACACCGAAGGAATCAAGATTTTTTAAGAGGAATCCATGCGCGTTCTCATGCAGCGAAACCAAAGAATATGAACCTCCACAGCCCACTCGCGCAGAGCTACCCATCACAAAATCAGTGGGGATATTTACCGCATCAGGCTCATTTTGTCATGCGCTGAGAAACAGTGCCGAGCCGCGGTGTTCAATACGTGTAGCGCGGCGGTAGCAGCGGGGATATTACCCGCAGAATCACCTGGCTGTCTTGTACATCTTGACCAATCAGTTCAACATCTCGTCTGGATACCACCACATCTCCAAGGAGTTAGGATGTAGGTGTTTGTGTTTGCAGTGTGTATCAGTATCTGTGGACGTGTGTCCTACATCGCATGGATGGTATACGAAGGCTATCACGTTACCAGTATGCTCGATTTTCCTCTTCGCACTGTGAAAATGAACTGCTAAGCCACGGGCCAAAAAGATAGCAGGGTGGGGGATGGGGGGGGGGGGGGGGGGGGGGTGGATGGGGGAGGGGTTGAGATATAATATCTTGCTTTTCTCGTGCAGCTCAGATTAGATTGTCTGCTGCACCTGATGACCTGCAATTTCCATCATTATCTTGAGAAGATGCAGTTATGAATAGTTGATTAAAGTCGGGTTAACCATTGCACAAATCATGGACTTAAACAAAAATTGGTCTTAAATGTGAAACTAAAATGGGATTATAAAATATGGCAAGGAGGCTCTCTCAAAACGCAGGGTGACTGTGCCACTAAACAGTAGCCAATGTCATTTTATACCGCAAAGACGTCAAAAGATGGCAGTCTTCTATATCCGCAGATCAGATGACGAGTCGTGCATGGCACAGCCAGAGCCAGGCTCATCTGTATACTAGTACCTTGGACAATAATGAAACTGAGTTCTGGAACACTAGTAAGTCATGCAGTCTCCCTACAGCACAATTAAAAAGAAATTCAAAAAAATAGTAACACAAGAGCAAATTAAATAAGAGCAGTCGAATCTCGCTCGTTCAATATAATGCTCTTGGAAACCACAATTATAGGCCTACGCCAGATGTAGCCTATAAACGTGAAAATTCAAACGTTTATTTCCTTTGACAATATTTCATGGAAAGAGAGAAAACACGTCATAAACATCGAAAACAATATTTTTTTAAGACTCGTCTATCTTAGCCCAGACACACCCATTAGAATCCTATATCAGTAATTCACTGACGGTGTGTGTAGGGAGGGGGGGGGGGGGGGGGAGAAGAAAAAATATCTTACTTATGCCTATGGCATCCATCAATCATGGAAGAATCTTTCAAGACTATAACACACACACACACACGCGCACACACACACACACACACACACATATTTGTGATTTTGATATAAGCTTCGCGCAATCATACACAAAGCGAGCCATAATTTTATGGCAAGATAGATTTTAATTACATGTATGCATAGGCGTACCTAGGATTTTTTAAAGGGGGGTGTTCAGTGGCGTACCGTGGGTCAAAACATTGGGGGGGGGGCACTTCATGGAAGCAACATCAGAATTGCATAACTGTACAATTAAATGCGAGCGAGCGGAGCGAGCGAGCTTGAAAATTTTGACATTTTACAGTCCCCAAACTGCCGTTTGTAGCTATATATAATAATATATGTATATTTATATATATATATATATATATATATTTGCTTTGGAAATTAAGGGGGTTGCACCGGGTGCAACTGCTGGCAGTTGCTGGCAGTAACATCAGGAGAATTGCATAACGATTGAATGCGAGCGAGCGAAGCGAGCGAGCTTGATAATTTTGACATTATACAGTCCCCAAATTGCCGTTTGTAGCTATATTTTTTCGCTTTGGAAATTAAGGGGAGGGGGCACACCGGGCGCAATTGCTGGCAATTATTGACAGCAACATCAGGAGAATTGCATAACGATTAAATGCGAGCGAGCGAAGCGAGCGAGCTTGAAAATTTTGACATTTTACAGTCCCCAAACTGCCGTTTGTAGCTATATTTTTTCGCATTGGAAATTAAGGGGAGGGGGCGCACCGGGCGCAAGTGCTGGATATTACTGACAGCAACATCAGGAGAATTGCATAACGATTAAATGCGAGCGAGCGAAGCGAGCGAGCTTGAAAATTTTGACATTTTACAGTCCCCAAACTGCCGTTTGTAGCTATATTTTTTCGCTTTGGAAATTAAGGGGAGGGGGCGCACCGGGCGCAACTGCTGGCAATTATTGACAGCAACATCAGAAGAATTGCATAACGATTAAATGCGAGCGAACGAAGCGAGCGAGCTTGAAAATTTTGACATTTTACAGTCCCAAAACTGCCGTTTGTAGCTATATTTTTTCGCTTTGGAAATTAAGGGGAGGGGCGCACCGGGCGTAATTACTGCTGGCAATTACTGACAGCAACATCTGGAGAATTGCATAACGATTAAATGCGAGCGAGCGAAGCGAGCGAGCTTGAAAATTTTGACATTTTACAGTCCCCAAACTGCCGTTTGTAGCTATATTTTTTCGCATTGGAAATTAAGGGGAGGGGGCGCACCGGGCGCAAGTGCTGGATATTACTGACAGCAACATCAGGAGAATTGCATAACGATTAAATGCGAGCGAGCGAAGCGAGCGAGCTTGAAAATTTTGACATTTTACAGTCCCCAAACTGCCGTTTGTAGCTATATTTTTTCGCTTTGGAAATTAAGGGGAGGGGGCGCACCGGGCGCAACTGCTGGCAATTATTGACAGCAACATCAGAAGAATTGCATAACGATTAAATGCGAGCGAACGAAGCGAGCGAGCTTGAAAATTTTGACATTTTACAGTCCCAAAACTGCCGTTTGTAGCTATATTTTTTCGCTTTGGAAATTAAGGGGAGGGGCGCACCGGGCGTAATTACTGCTGGCAATTACTGACAGCAACATCTGGAGAATTGCATAACGATTAAATGCGAGCGAGCGAAGCGAGTGAGCTTGAAAATTTTGATATTTTACAGTCCCCAAACTGCCGTTTGTAGCTATATTTTTTCGCTTTGGAAATTCGGGGGGGGGGGGGCGCACCGGGCGCAACTGCTGGCAATTACTGGCAGTAACATCAGGGGAATGGCATATAACGGTTAAATGCGAGCGAGCGAGGCGAGCGAGCTTAAAAATTTTGACATTTTACCGTACAAAAACTGTCGTTTGTAGTTACATGTATATTTTTTCGCATTGGAGGGAGGGGGCGCCCGGTGCGCCCCTTGGATCCGCCACTGGTAGTCAAGGGTGTCGGTTTATGTTCATGATTGGGGGAGGTATGACCAGCGAGGGGGCGTCGAAGTGACCAAGCGGGAGAAGGATGTCCAAGATCTGTACTTTATATAGAGCATCCCCTAATTTGTTTGTGTTTGTGAGTGTGTGTGTTTCATATAGATGGAAAAGTTAGGAAATAGCCAAGGTCAAGTCTTATTATTGGCAATGCAAGGCATTTTAATATAGACTAGTATGTATAGCAACACTGCATAATCAATGATCAAGCGTTGATAGCAAATGTGTACAACCTATCAAACATCACATTGCGCAACATGCAGCGACTCTTTTTGCCATTCCGATATTCTGAGTCACTGCGCACATCCTGCTTGTATTCAAAATGCCAACCAGGAATCACGCTGAATCACAATCTTTTGTCGACTCCGGGCTTTTTGAACAATGTTATACCTCTTTATTATGGTTAAAAGAAATCTTAGAAAAACATCTTTTTTTCTTGATCATTCTTTCATGTCGATTTCAAAAGCAGTTTACTAACCCTTGAATTACCATTTTCGTAGGTTTTTTTTCTTTTTTCCCCTTGTTTTTTCTTTTTTTTTCTCTTTTTTTTTACCAGCGGATTGGGGGAGGGGGGGGGGGGCACGTGCCCCCCCCCCCCCCCATGCCCCCCGTAGTTACGCCACTGTTCCTAGACCTAGATATCTAGTGAATTTTAGGCGCAATAAAGTCATCCAACTACAATTTGTAGACTCACACTCAGTTATCTTTCAGTTTTAACTTTCAGTCATTGAAAAAATTCATATCTACTATTACTAAAAATTACCAAGTCCATGTGCTATTACTAATTACATTGAGCAGCAAGTAACTTGCTACTCCCAGAGCTTCCAGAGCTTGCTGCTTCCAGTAGGCTACTATACTGACTGTACTTGGTAGTCAGTGGCGTATCTAGGGAAAACGGCGCCCGGGGCAAGCGCGAAAATTGCGCCCCTAATTTCTGAAAAAGTGTTCAACCCCAACCCCATCCCGGTAGGGACTTAAATGCTCATGATATGCTTTTTGAAGCACTTAAGAGGGGTCTTTTGAGGGTGATTTAAATGTAATAGGCAACCCTAAATTTTGTTATATTTTGGCGAGCGAGCGCAGCAAGCTAGCCGAAAATTTTTATATTTCAGGTTTATACATAACATGGAATTCTTGTCATTTTTGGTTATTAAATCTTCGAATTACAATTCTAACTATAGTGACGGCCTTATAGATAACGATTTATACCAACAGTGTCCAACCCCATCCAGGTAGGGACTTAACAAAAGTCCACATGATATGCTTTTTCAAGCACTTAGAAGGGGTCTTTTGAGGGTGATTTAAATGTAATAGATATTGAAGAATTTTGGCGAGCGAGTGCAGCGAGCGAGCCGAAAATTTTTGTATTTCAGCTTACAAAACATGGAATTCTTGTCATTTTTGGTTATTAAATCTTCGAATGACAATTCTAATCAAGATATAGTGACGGTCTTATAGATAACGATTTATACCAGCAGTGTTCAACCCCAATCCCATCCCGGTAGGGACTTAAAAAAAGTCCACTTGATATGCTTTTCGAGCACTTAAAAGGGTTTTTTTGAAGGTGATATAAAATCTGATAAATTTTGATAAATTTTGGCGAGCGAGCACAGCGAGCGAGCCGACAATTTTTGTATTTCACCTTGCAAAACATGGAATTCTTGTCATTTTCTGGTTATTAAATCTTACAATTTTAATCAAGATATAGTGACGGCTTCATAGATAACGATTTATGCCAACAAACTAAGGACTTGGAAAAATACTCTAAATTACTACAAGTGAGTGAGCCGAAATTTTTATATTTCCACGTCATCATTACGTTTTGTTCTTATTTTTTTTTTGACAAATTTTGGCGAGCGGGCGCAGCGAGCGAGCCGAAAATGTTTATATTTCAGCGTTTTTTTGTTTTTGTTTTGTTTTTTTTTTATATTTCAGCGAGGGTTTTTTTTTTCTTCTTCTTCTTCTTTTTCTTCGTCGTTTTTTTTTTCTTCTTCTTTTTCTCGTTTTTTTTTTTTTTCACGTGCCCCCCTTGCCCCCCCCCCCTCCCCCCTAGATACGCCACCATGGCCACTGTTGGTAGTTGATACTACTAACTTAGCATGCAATGTGCCTAAATAGGTTGCAGCGCAGCATGCATTGTACACACATAATATTATGCATCATATACAATTTACGGTACCGCGTACGGTACAATACCGGTAAACGCTGAACATTATGCGCAATGTAATGTACGTGTATCTCCGCGATTCGGTCAGAAAGCAAAGCAGGGATCGGGAATGTCTACTGTTTGCGCGTCAGCTTCGCGCGCGGTGCGGTAACGTAGTATTAACACGTACTGTACACGAGTTCTTTAGTGCGTATATTATGTAACTCCATAATGTGTCATCGTCCACACAAACATTAAGGTAAAACAAGGAAGAGAGAGAGAGAGAGAGAGAGAGAAAATTAACGCAAAAGAAAGGAAAGGCGGAATTCAAAACGGAAATAAAAGCGGTAAAGACAGCTTTTGTTTCATTTGTCAACATCTAAACATTGCTGAAGAGGGGTGTTGAACAGCTCAAACACCTCCCTCTTGTCCAAGGGGGGTGTTTGAACACCTCAAACACCCCCCTTTTGGCAAAGGGGGGTGTTTGAACACCCAAAACACCCCCCCTCGGTACGCCCTTGCATGTATGTTTTCATGAGAACGTTTTTCAAATCCTACATGAAGAGAACAATGTTGAAAAAATTAAAGTGACTCTCCCGTCCAGGTTTCTCTCTTTCTTCTTAAGCGTCCGTTTGTTTGTTTGTTTGTTTGTTTGTTTGTTTTATTTCTTTCTTTGTCTAGTGTCTGCCTCTATTAGCTAGTTTTGCAGTTGTTTTGCAGTTGTTTTGCAGTTGAGGGTTGGTGTGTGTCTGTGGGCATGTGTGTGTGTGTGTGTGCTTACTTTTAACGCGTACAATTCTTTTTTTCTTCAACTTTCTTTTACGGCTTATGCAGGAGATTTGTAATCAAATATTCACAACAGGATATGAATATGGAATTTGGATGATCAGATGTATACTTTATTGAAGTGCAGGATCGGGATGTGAGCGGAACCGAATAGAAAACAGCAAAGGGGCAGGGAAGGGTACGAGGGCAGGTTTTGTAAAGGGAGGGTATTTTTTTCCCGTTCTTTTTGGTAGTTTCGTGAAGTCTGTGTATAAATGTATAGCTGTCTGTTTTTCGGATCACGCACCGACTGACTTTTTTTCCCCCTCGTTGATCAAACATTGCTGATTGTACATGTATATTGTGGGTATAACATTCAAGATGAATGTTTTGTCACGTGAAATTATAGAAATCAAATACAGAAAGATTATTGAAATATGTGTTTGTGTTATTGAACGTACAACTCACACCGGGTCCTGTTTTATGAAGAGTTATATTACTCGATATAGTGTATTTCATCAGTAAGTCTTTCAATTTCAATTTCAATTTTATTTCCATTTCCATTGAATAAACAGAAAAAATATATACAATACATTTACAGAACAAATTTATAACAATTTCAAAGAAAACGTACAAATGGTCACGAGTAACAATAGAATTTCGTTTCTAAGGTATATACCTAATACAAAGATTAGAATGGAAATGGAGGGTCCCACTTAAAAAGCAAAGCTTGTAGGGTATGGGACCCTCAAAAAAATACGTACACAAGGTCAAAGAAACCAATGTCAACTGACATGAAATTAACTTAGGAAGGGGAAAAAAAGAAGAAGAAAAAAAAAGAACAAAAAAAGGGGGAAATAAGACTATGGTACAACACGCGCCATCGTGGACACAAGCATACTGTACTTCATGATTAAAATGCAATAACAAAACAATACAACGCTCCCTGGTTTGAAATTGCGATTGATTGGGTGCATATGCCGGTATGAATGCATAGGAACGGATATAAAAAAGAGAAAGAGAATAGACTCACTGTTACTGGTACAATAAAATAAATATCTGAGGTAAACTTATGTTAGACAGATTGTTTTCCTTAAAAGATGATTTCTGTGTGATATCTTAATACTTGTAAAAACAAACAAACAAACAAACAAACGACTTGATTGAGAGAATGAAACCGAAGCTAATTTGGTTGTATATCATAAGATTTCAACAGAAAGAATTTTAATTTATTCTTAAAAGAATTCAAAGTTTGTGCTGTTATTATGTCGTTGGGAAGTGAGTTCCAATACTTAGGCCCCTCGTAGATGAAGGTTTGCTGAGCCAGCAATGTCCTAAAAAATGGTAAATGAAATTCGTTGGATTGCCTTGTAGGATAATTATGAACAGATTGATTTTTTGAAAACATTGATTCAAATATATATGGAAGATTATTTTTATTGTAATTATACATAAATTGTCCTAAATTAAACAAATACAAATCTTTAATTTTAAATATTTTATTTTCAAAAAATAACGGATCAGTATGAGACAAATATGCAGTGTGACATATAATACGCAGTGACTTCTTTTGTAGCAGAAGTAATTTATCCAAAAGGGTTTGATATGTATTTCCCCATACAAGAATACCGTAATTTAAATAAGGCAATATGAGGGATGAATATAATGTAAGCAGGGACGACAAAGGAAGACAAAATTTAATCTTGTTGATTATACCGATGTTTCGAGAAATAATCTTACATATACTATCAATATGAAATTTCCATGAAAGCTTATTATCAACTGTTATTCCCAGAAATTTGATATAAGAAACATTTTCCAGTGGTGTGCCATCAAAAATAATATCAGCAGGTAGTGCCTCAATGGAGTTGCTGAAAAGCATATATTTTGTTTTTTGGAGATTGAGAGATAATTTATTAGCTTTTATCCATTGAGCAACTTTTTCTAATTCAAAATTTAATGTCTTTACTAGAGTAAAAGGATTATTATGCGAAAAAAAAAACAAATTTGAATCATCCGCAAAGAGAATGAAAGAAAGAATATCTGATGATTTACAGAAATCATTCATATAAATAAGAAACAGAAGCGGACCTAATAAACTTCCCTGTGGGACCCCACATTTAACATTTGTGAATTGCAACCATTTAAAGAGACATATTGCTTCCTGTTCGAGAGGTAGCTCCTGAACCACTCCAAGGCCTTCCCACGGACTCCGTAATGTTGTAGTTTATTAAGTAAAATATCATGATTAATGGTGTCAAAGGCCTTGGAGAAGTCCAGGAACAAACCTATGAGATGTGAAGATTTGTCGATAGCATGTGCTACTTTTTCAACAAAACTCAATAATGCATGTGAGGTGCTATGTTTTTCTCTAAAACCAAACTGAGTATTTGAGAGTATATTATTGAATTTCAAAAAAGTAAGAGTTCTTTTGTAAACAATTTTTTCAAGAATGTTGGACAATGTACATAACAAAGAAATTGGTCTATAATTATTAACATCTAATTTGTCACCTTTTTTAAACAAAGGGATGACTTTTGCTATTTTCATACTTTCAGGAACAATACCATAAAAAAGAGATAAATTGAATATATGAGATAAAGGATCCGCAATTGAAGATATTACCCCCTTCAGCAAAAAATTACTGATGTCATCGTGCCCAGCACTTTTTTTGGAACGAAAATCAGAAACAATATTGATTATCTCCTGACTATATGTTGGACTAAAAAATATTGAGTTTAAATTTGGTGGACCTAAAAATTCAGAAAAATGTTTATTTGAAGATGGAATTTTGCTTGCAAGATTTTCCCCAATGGAAGAAAAATGATTATTTAGAATATTACAAATATAATGAGGATCTTCATGAATTTTATCATCAGATCTAATTTTGGTAATATTCGACTTGTTATTTGATATATTCATTGCTTGCTTTAAAACTTTCCATGTATTTTGCATATCATGCTTATAAAATTGTAACTGCTTAGTATAATATTTTTTCTTTTCAATACGTATAATTTTCGTCAAAGTATTTTTATAACTAGTATATTTCAGTTTTGATTGCTCAGTAGGTTTCATTTTAAATTTGTAATATAAATTATTCTTTCTATTTATTGAACGCAAAAGTGACTTAGAAATCCAAGGTAACCTGGGTACCTTTTTATAGTTGGATGACTTTTCTCTTCGTTTTGGAATATGAATGTCCAAGAGTTGAGTAAAAATATGCATAAAATATTCAAATGACAAATTCACATCATTTGAGTCAAAAATAGACGACCAGTCTGTCCTGTCTGTGGCAGCCTGTGTGGTATTTAAAAGAATTTACCATTGATTTTATCTTTTGATAAAACCTGGCCCAGATACACATTGACTTGAACATAAAAAAAGAATTAAAGTAAAGAAAACAATGACAGGTTCTATCAAAATTGGACAAGAAATAAGAAAATAAATGAATTGTAAAAGTTCTAGATATTTCACGGTAATATTTCACTACAATTAGACTCAATTAATGTCAATTATTAAAAGTTGAAATAATCTAATCTATATTAATTTAACAAAGCAACACAATTTGCATTGGATTTGCACACAATATCACAAATTTTAGCTCTTTTTTTGCTGACATGCATAATTACAGTATGCAATATATTACGAAACTTCAGAATGGTGTACCCGGATTTCGCGAATTTGGTCTTTCAACGAATACTATACTAGTACTGTATGCGAGAGATTTCAAAGGAAAAAAAGTCTGAAAATGTAGCGGCAAAATCTTTGCGCGTTGCGGAATCATCGCGCGAAAAGAAATGACGTGAAATAATTTGGAATGATGATAGAATAAAAATGAACGTGAGGGCAGCGCGTTGATGAAAATCACTTGAACATGAACGCCTTCTCGTTAATCTGATGAAAATGGGTGGGAAATAATGTTATTCATGTATTTTCCTTGTTCAATATTTTCACGAACAAGTTGAAGAAACCAATAAATGAAATGAAATGAAATGAAACGAAATGAAATGAAATGAAATGAAATGAAATGAAATGAAATGAAATGAAATGAAATGAAATGGAATGAAATTCATCAATTTGATGCATTTGAAATTCATCAGTTTATCCAAAGAGCAAGACGGGTCTTGTGACTTTGAAGATGGGACGTGTGGCTATACCGAAAGGGTTAATGGATCCGGCACAGCGGAGAAGCACCCTCCAAGGAAACCGGACATCACGCCGATCACACTTTTGGGAACGCAACAGGTAAGATCCTGTGTGTAAGACTGTATACATTATGAGTTGGAAGGTATAACACTCTATCAATGTGAAAAGAGTAATGTTTCAAAAGAAGATGGAAACCTGCTTTATCTTTTGTCATTAGGCAAGGAAATTGATTATATTCGTATATTTTAAGAAATGCCAAATTCAAATCCCTTGTTTTCGAAATGAGAAACGCATTTAGTGCATGTTTCACAATATCAGACAGTTACTAGTATTTTAGACAAATTATGTACGCCGGGCTTATACACTGCGCCACCAGTCAGTGGCAGAATGTAAACCCAAATATATTTATGTTAAAGGTATTAGCCCACATTTGTAAACCTGCAGCAATTGGTCTCATAGTTAGCATGGACTCATTTTGGGTATGATTGCAGTAACACCTGTGCAAAATTTCGTTCCAATTAGTCCATTACTTTCATAAAAATAAATGAAAATGCACCGTATGCATGCGTATAACGCTCGCTAGCTAGCTCCGGTCCACGTACGTACTACATGCATGCGATACATGTGTACGTTACATGTACGTAGCTAGCCCGCGCTCGTAATTCGATTTTGGGTCGGGTTGACCCGGTTTGAAAATTTATTTTAAAACGATGATTTTCTCTCTTTTATCGAATGGTATAGACAAAGAGCAACAGGTGAGGTATGTTACTGTTATAACTTGTACTTGAAGTCATATTGGACCTGTTTTATGCAGTTTTGATTTTCGTGGGTTTGCAAATGTGGGCTAATACCTTTAAAGAAGAAATCCACCCCAAAGGCTTCAAAAGAAAGAGAAAAATATTTCCTGCAGAATGATAAAAAATGACTAAAATCGGATAAAAAATAAGGAAGTTATGACATTTTGAAATTTCACATCCATTATTCTGGATCCATCTTCGACGATGCAATTAAAATTCGGTTTGATATATCAGCCTTACACATACAATTCCACATTGGAAATTCACAAAATTACAATAAAGACACTAACAAATTTCAATTAAATGGTCACAACATCATCAGTTGTTGGTGTTCAAACTTTTCAATCCTCCTGGTGCATGAGTGATTCCCTTCGGGACGATTAAGCTGTCCAAGCGAAAATGCATCAATTCCCTGCATCACAACACTCCGCTACACTGAAATTCCCAATTTGAAGTGACGTATAGCCTGCTCCTGATCGCGTGTTCAGCAATAATTTGTGTATGGCATCTAAATACTGAGCCTAGATATTACATACCTAGGCAACTGTTTTCTAGACCATACATACGCATCCATGTAGTAAGCCAGAGGAGGTTACTTCTTCGAAAATTATTGCACAAGTCTTGCCCAATTTTCCTCATCTTTATTGCCTGTCAAAATGTTTTTGACCATTTTGTTTTGCACTGGTCAATCCTCTGCTTGACGTCATTAAAGGTATAACCCACTGTCTAGTATTTGCATTGTGCATCACGAAATCTACTTATTCGGTCTATGCTGATGCAGGCTCAAGCCTTTGAAGTCGCACAAAATTGATACTTTTCTAACAATAAAAAGCGACATATATATATATATATATATATATACATATATAGATATTAACGTGGTAAACATATCTAGAATGAGACAATAAATCACATGATAAGCACAAAATATATCATATCATGTCAACTACATTATGAAAGCAGATAAACATGCACGTATGCGTTTTCTGATTTCTTAACAAAAGATAAACTAGAGAAGCACTCTGAGAGCGCAGACCTCCGCCAAGCATGCAGCTCATTTCCACCACCGATCTCATGTTCTTCCATCTAGAGATACAGCTGTATCAGTGATTTCCACCCATACGATAGCATTGTGTGCTGAAAGTCGCCCGATTTCGCAATATAGAAGCCTTTGTTACGTCATAAACCCTCAGCTGCACGGCGCGCCTCGCCCCAGCATAAACTAGAGCACGCACTATAGTGCGCGCATGCAAACCTCAAATACGTGCAGCCTGAACTCCCAAGTTTATTGACCCCTACCTGCCAAAATATCAAAAATCCTTCATAAATTCCCCCAAAATTGTCGGATCACTACCAAAATGTAATCATCTGTTACTTGTATCATTTTAAACCTTTCCTGCAAGTTTCATCCAAATCCGTTAACTGAGTTATTTTGCACACGGACAAACTAACACACAAACCGACGGTAACGAAAACATAACCTCCTCCCTTGCCTTGGCGGAGGTACAGCATTGTTACTTGTGTCATTCTCAATCTTTCCTGCAAGTTTCATCCCAATCCGTTGACTACTTTTTGAGTTATCTTGCACACGGACAAACTAACTAGCTATAAAACTAACTAACTATAACTAACGAACAAACCAACGGTAACGAAAACATAACCTCCCCCCTTGGCGGAGGTAATAATTATTTGTATAACCGTCATTGGGAGATTTGAGATGTGGTAATATCATCGTCATCTCTGCCAATATACGTTTGTGAACTGAAGTTGTGATTTGTATCCTATAGCTGCGTCGTGAAGGCATGTTTTCATGATTTTGCATGCTTTTACAATAATCATGCAGTCACATACTAGGAGTATAGCGATAAGCAAATAAGATATAATGTCCTTCCCTCCATACCCAGTCTCTTCCTGACCTCTTAAATAAAATTGATTTTGAAGCACTTTCATGGTTTTTTTTTTTCTATTTCAGTTTCATTGTTTTTTCTCGATGGAAAATACACAAAGTATGACAAAATATGATAATACACAATATCCAGCTTGGATGCACACGAAAAAATACAAACATAGAACATAGCGATCGATGTGTTAGTTTCAACCAAATCAAAATAGTGCTATTATACAGAAAAATACGAGGGAACCTAATAAAAGCAAGCGTGTTGAGTATAAGTCCCACTAGAAGTGATAGTGTGAAGAACAGGATGAGGAGCAAATTACCGGTCAAATGGTATCAGTATTGACAGTTAAGTGTGATGATGTGAATGCGACATGACTCTCTCTTTTTTTTTTTTTTTTTTAAATATAGTAGGCCTATAATTACCAGGTATATCTGTGTGTTCTTTCAAGAGGCATCACGAATAAAACTGGTAGTATATATTCAAAATGGCATCGTCTCGTGTTATGTTAATGTCCTTGTGTATGTTTCAGAATATTGTTTGTGCATGTAATGTGATGCGCCGGGTGTGCCGAATTTTTTTTGTTAGTTATAGTTTCTAGAAATATGAGACAAAACACTGCATTATTTTCCCGGGATTAATTTTAATAGGGCTGATTGCCTTCTCATTAACCCCTCAACTTGATAACTTTAAATGGTGGTTTGCAAGGCCGGGGCCACGTTTTCAAAAGACTAGGGGGGGGGGCATATATCACTCACTTCAGACTATTGGAGGCCATTTCCGGGTTTCATCAGCTAACAAGAAAAAAAAAAATGGTGTGGGTGGGGGTCTTTGACATCGCAACTTCTGCAATTCTGTATTGGTGCCTCTTCCGGGTTTCTAAAGAAAGAAAGGGGAAAAAAAGGTCTTCAGCACAAAAACAAAACCTTACCGTGCTCACACTTCAAGGTTTCTATCTCCTCAGTATTTCTTTCTAGCACTTCCGGGGTCAAAAACAGTAAAAAGTGGGGCCAAAGTGGTGACACCTTATCTACAGTAATTCCTCTGATGGTGGAAAAAAAAAAGAAGAAAAAGTGGGGCAGATACCTAGTATTGCAGCATGTCGCGTTCCATTATACAAATGATGCACAGGATTATTTCGTGGCGTTAGTGTAGGCGTAGTGCACTCTCGGGTATTTACAATGTAGTGCAACATGCACTCGGCTTCGCCTCGTGCATGTTTCACAATTGTAAATACCCTCGAGTGCACTACGCCTACACTATTGTCGCGTTCCATTATACAAATGATGCACAGGATTATTTCGTGGCGTTAGTGTAGGCGTAGTGCACTCTCGGGTATTTACAATGTAGTGCAACATGCACTCGGCTTCGCCTCGTGCATGTTTCACAATTGTAAATACCCTCGAGTGCACTACGCCTACACTAACGCCACGAAATAATCCTGTGCATCATTTGTTTTATAAAATGGGTCGAAAATTCGAAAACTAACATATCATTTTTCAGCGTTTTTCACGTACCTTTGTGGGTCAAGACGTCCGAAGATGTTCGTCCCAAACTTTTACGCACGTCGCACTCGCGGAAGTCCCGCACATACAGTATAAGTATAATGGGGGGTTGGGTTTCCGGACACCCGCATGAAAACTTACTTATTTTACATAGAATATGCACCCTTTACCTTAAAGACTTGATATAGACTCCTCATATAGGCCTACTAGACAACATACTCTGAAAACGGCGTGAGAATTAACCTGCTAAATCGTTGGATTTGCTCTTCAAAGTGACTCCATGTACGCGTCCGGTCCCATAACGCTTGGTCTACTGTACTGTACAAAGTGTACGTATAGTACAGTATACGTACGTACGCCACATAATGTTATGCACAAGGGAAGACAGGCCGGCCGGCCGGCAGCCCGAACTAGAAGTTGTTTACAGGATTGACAGCGCGTACGCGTATGCATGCAATTCATCAAAGGAGCCGCCGCGCGCACAAACGATCGGCAATCTACCATAGGATTACAGGCAGTGCAGTTGTACTGAAGTAAAGGAAGGAGGTGTGTCTCATTTCAGCGCTTCCTATTGGCTACATTCTTGAACCCATTTTATAAAATATCATAATCGGCTGTGTTATCGATCGCGCGCATGCCTATATATTTATCACTGAATCGAAGCGCGATCGATCAAATTCGCGAACATCAAACTGATAAAAGTTGTCTGCTGTCTGGCTTGGCTGGCGCTGGTGCTGGAATGATGTCCTATTCAGAGAAATTCATAAGAATGGCTTGTAGTTGTGAAACATTTGACTTGGAAAACTGTTCTACGTTGAAGGTGCGTAGACCCTTCTAATTGCTAATTTAAACACTTACACTTAGGCCTAGATGCCCGCCCTTGCTGGAGATAGAAAACGGTCACACGCACAGTGTCCGAGCTGTGCAGAAGTCGGGTTTGACACCGAGCTCGACGGCGCGGCGCGGCGCGGCGGCTGGTCGGGCTAAAGTATTTCAAAGGCGAACCCTCTAACGTTACGTTGGGGTTGATGGGGTAACGTTGTTAGAGTTATCAACACAGGCTGATTCTATCTAGAATGTTATGTCTAAGTTGTCTTTTTCTAGATTCTCTAACGTTTGTACCATGT
Source organism: Diadema antillarum (assembly GCF_040938485.1). Taxonomy (NCBI): domain Eukaryota; kingdom Metazoa; phylum Echinodermata; class Echinoidea; order Diadematoida; family Diadematidae; genus Diadema; species Diadema antillarum. Next base: position 1,609,741 of record NW_027271302.1, read on the forward strand.
CCATGTAGTTCTAACACTAGTATGAGAGTCGATCAAACGAGCCCATTTAGTACAGCGCCATGATTGGTACAGCCTAGTAACGTTAGCATTCTTTGAGTTTGTCATACTGAAGGCAGTCCCAGTGAAGCTAATAAATAATTCTTAGCCTTGTAAAAATTGTATCACTATGTATATCATGTTTGAAAGATGTACCCGTTAAATTACCACTTAAAATAAACAGTAAACAGGGTAGCAAAGACCAGTAAAGCTTCACAAAAAGTTAGCTGGAAATTAGCAGGTGAGCTAAGACGCGGTCCTCATTTTGGACCGCTACTGACTAACATTAACAAGTTACTGTATTATTTACCAGTTGTTGTGCACTGAATCAGTGAATGGTGAAAAGTCATCTTTTGTGCAAGTGAAGTTGGTCATGATGTTCAGTCAACAGCAGCCAGATTACAAATGACTAGTGAGCTCATAGAGATAATTTACATCAGAAACTGTCGGCCTTGTCTCCAGACAGCGCAGCGCTGTGCTGTGCCATGATTCATTATTGGTACAGCTATACCGTATACGTATGATTTTTATGGGTGACAGTATTAATAGACATGATAGAGCCTAGACTCTTTTAGAGTCTACTAATGATTTAGTTTTAAGGCAGAATTTATCCAAAAAAAATCTCAATCATTCTGGTCTTTAATTTTTTCAAACTTGAAAGTTGTAAAACTGTGAGTAGTCTAGTGAGTAGTGACTCGCGTGACAATCCTATACAACGTTAGTAAGAAATCCTTGCGTGGCTCACGTGACATAATTGTTCTGGTGTTTTTCACAATGAAGGGGTTATTACAAATATTGAAATGGAAACCTTATTTTCTGGTATGATTGAGGACTCTAAGATCCTCATTATTTATCAGCTACAATTCATACAGTCTAACGTTACCCGGTACCGTAGTTATGGGTAAACTCGGCCTAGTGGGTAAAGTCGGCCGCCAGCGCGCACAGTACATAAAATTGTACTGTGCATGCTGGCGGCCGACTTTACCCGCTAGGCCGAGTTTACCCATAACTACGGTACTACTTAACTCGTAAAGCAATCTAAAAATAGTATAAAATATAGACGTATTTTTGTGACTCGCGTGACACTTTTCGAGGGTGTTTTCAATCAAAATATTGCCAAGCTCATTTCATTTAATGAAAAAAACAGCTTGATACGGTAAAATGGGTATAAGATGAGACCTTATGTGAAAAAATTATGAATCTAGGCCCTATAACATTTAGACTTCTAGATAGTAGAACATGCCTTAAATAGTGAAATTTAAAAAAAGGTACCGAAGAGGCATAATTTTTGTAGTAAATGTGATCTTTGTTCTGGGAGGCGTAACTCGACTGTTAAAAAGTGAAAAGCAGTGAAAAATTAGATTTACACCCTTTCAACATTATATACCTGGTACCAGGTACCCCCCCAAATATTCTTTCTTAATTGCTTGGACTTGAAATTTTAAGGTCTTGGTGTCTATCTTGAGTTACCGGTACATGGAATGGCCGTTATGGTACAATGTACAAAAGTAGGATGTTTTATAAAATCGCTGACCTACACACATAATGGTACATCAGACGTGATAAGTCAAACATTTTTAAAATCACTGCTGCCAATGGTAAATAGCTGTATGGTACCTTTGAGTTGTGCTGCACACTGCGAATGCCATGCTTTGCATGCTGTGCTCGGCATCTGGTCACTAGTGGTCAGGCTATTAATGATGGTCCTTGAGCAAACAAACCGATAGATCTACTCTGAAAAAAAAAGAAGGCAGTACCAGAGTTTAGAGGCAGTTACGACCTAAAAGCATACGATACACTTTGATCTTTCAAATTACTTTTTTTTAAAAACAGTATTCTGACATGTTTCAGCTCTAAGTGCAGTCATAACAGTTCAATTTGAGCAGTTGAAAATGAATTTACAGCCATAGATATTGCTGGATGCACTCAGAAATACTGTATTACCAAGACTTATTTTTATCACCACTCACCACCAGTTTATAGATCTTTACATTAATTTGCAATTTCATATCTCATATACTGTATCAATCTCATATACTGGCCTAATAGTAATGAATTAATGGTTTATCCAAAATCATGCATTTTCATGTTGGTATGGTCGTAATAGCACTCCTCTCTCTTTGCATTTTCCTGTTGGTATGGTAGTAATAGCACTTCTCTCTCTTTGAACTTGTAGAATTTTCTACCAGAGGGCTACAGCTACAGAGTGTGTGCCTTTGAAGAGTGTGCTGGCCAGGTAGGAAATTTCTCAGCCACCATACGTCTTCCCCTCACCACTGAGAAGGAAACAGCAAAGTGGTTTAAGCTGCTGCAGGCCAAGTCTTCAACAATATGGAGGGTGTCTCATTCTTACACTGGCAGCAAGAAAGACAGTGGCAAGAGCAACATCTACAGGGTATGAGTCAGTGATATTACATTGTTTCAAGATTTATTTTTTCAGTTCGTGTTATGTTATTCACTTTTTTCTTTACATAGATATGACATTAAGAATGGGTTCTGTATGTTTGCAAACCATCTGAGTTCAGGAAAACAATTTCATATTCTGAAGATTCTGTACCGGTAGGCCTATGTATTTATCATTAAGCTCCTTTACACAACCATAATAGTCTGAGACTAGATTCAGGTATCGGCCAGTAGTCTTCTATTCAGTTGTAGTCTTGCTTTGCAATCCCTCTGCATTTCCATTTTTCTCTAGAAGCCATTTTGCTTTACTAGCATACATGTCAGGTTTTTGGCTGTAACTTTGTGGTGACATGAACAGTGAAGTTTTCCTTGAATTTTCTTGTAGTACAGTGGACATTCCAAGCACCTTTTATAACCAATTATAGACAAATGCAATTTTCAGAATATATACAGTATTATTATATATATTTTTTCTTTTTTTTTCACACCAGGATGTACTGAGCTACTTCAGGATTCATATATTGCAGCACCCCCTCCCCCCCCCCCCCCCCCCCCAGAAAAAAGGATATGACGAAAATGAAGCCTAGCAAGAGGTCTACAGCAAAAATGGGCTACCGTTGCCTATACCATATGTCCCCCAAAAAATTACAGTGGGAACCCTCCTCAATGATAACTTTAAAAATAGTAAATCAATCCTTACGAAATATGATTTCAGGGTATGAAACTATAACTCATTGGCCACATCTTACAGAAAACCCATCCCAATGTGCTTCAGTGGTCAAAGAGAAATGAGGAGTATTGTAGAGCATGTCAGGAATCCCCTCCCTCCAAGTTCTGTCCATTGTTTTCATACATTGATATGTGTATACAGTGCCAAGAGCATCCAAGTGCTACACTGGGAAGAATCAGACCCATGACATGCATTACCAACAATCCACATAATTTCTCTGTGACCGCTGAACCAAACTGAATGGGATATTCTGCAAAATGGAGCTGAGATGTTATATCTGAAGACCCTGAAGTAGCATTTAGACACTTTAATTATATTGGGAGTTGTGAATACGAAAATCTGAATGTAATTTTTCTTTTCTTTTTTCCTTTTGTACATACTGTATATCAATATGGCATTTTCCTGCCATCTTGAGGATGTGATTTTTTCCATATTCCTCTTACCTGATGATATGTGCCTTAGTAGCAAAGCACCAAGTTTTTGTTTTCTTAAACATTGCAAAATGCGTACCATAGTAAGTGATAATTCATATTACAGAAAGAAAAAGAAGAAAAGATGGATCTCACAAGCACTCAGCAGTCATATTTTTTTTTTATTTGCACAGAGACGCTTCTTCTGTAAACTGGGCTCACGGCAGGAAACATTAAAGGAGACGAAATACTCAAGAAACAAGAGGGAGAGAAACTGTAAAGCTCACATGTGTCACGTCCTCAAACATGCCAAGAACAAAAAAGGTACCACAAGGTAGGATCAGTCTAACATTTTCCCCATGTCATAAAAAGGATATTATATCAGTACTGTGGAATATAAAATGTGATATGATCTGTATCTAATGCAGCCCATGCAGGGAATAGCTTTTATTGAAAGTTGGTCTATCCGCTGAATGCCTTAACTTGGTCTATCCGCAGAATGCCTTAAAACTTCGTATATCACTCTTGGAACCCTCACTGGTGTCAGCACCATCACAGAACAAGCAGAAATTTGATGAGTCTTGTTTTCATGCACTTGGTAGTTCTCACCAGTTTACATTGTTAGGGCTTTGTATCATTTGTTTTGCTTTATGTGAAGAAACATTATGTACCAAGTAAGTGGTTGTATGTGATGATACTTACAATGTTCATATGCAAGGCAGACCTTCCCTAATGCGGATTCATAGCTTATGACCTTATCTCTACTTTACTTCATTTTGCTTGTTTAATCTTTTGTAAAGGGGGACCCCCTCCTCCTCCCCCTGTGCTTTTAAGGGTTGAACTGCTATTGCAAAGTTCCATAATCTGTTACACACAGTACTCACTGATTGAGACAAGTCTGTACATCACGTGTATGATAAGTACACTAAGCTGGCTACACAAATAAAATAAACTTGTATTTTTTATTGATTCCATATAGGATTAATTTCTGCAGAGAAACTGTAATGTGCTGTATTTGGGTCTTCTGCTGCAGGTCTACAGACCCACACAGAAAGAGTGGCTATCCATTTAAGTGTGTCATCACAAACATCCACAACCATGAGCCGAATGGAGCCGAAGTGCTTAGACAGCGCGATGTGTCGAAGGAGACAAGGGACAAGCTGGTTGGGCTGTTCCGCTCCGGCTTCTGTCCAACTAAAGCCCTAGACGTACTTCAGTACGACCTGCAGGAGGAACATGGAAATGCCTTCCACAAGGTCTCCTTGGACCGTTCCCTCTCCCCTGACAACAGCTACTGTTTCAGGTAAGCCCTTGCCGTTATATAGGGCACATCCATCTAATTCACACTCTAAAATGGACTCATTGGACTAAAGATGAGTTGGTGACCTTGTGGCAACTTGAGTTTCACGAGTCGTGGAGATGCCTCTGTTGGTAATGTCTTCATGACATCTCCTGGAATGAAGATGGGTCTCCAGGGAGTCATGGCATAACATTATGTTTTTCAGAGACACTTTCCTGTCTCCAGCCGGTCACAGAGATTTTCCGCAAGGTTTCCTTAGTTCTGGCCAAGTGGTGACCTCTCTGTGACTTTCAGACTAATGAATTAACATCGTATGTGGCTCTTGTGGGGATGTTTCTGAAGTCAGTATGGAATTCCTTTGTCGGTGAGAGCATGAGCCATTTTTTTTATGCCTCCGCCAACGAAGTGGCCGGAGGCATTATGTTTTCGGGTCGTCCGTCCGTCCGCCCGTATGTCCGTCCCGTTTTGTTTTTGTCGATATCTCAAGAACCGTGAGGTGGTTTTGCATCAAACTTGGTATTAGGGTATATCCTGGGGGGATGATACTTTGTTTGGATTTTAGGGTCATGGGGTCAAAGGTCAAAAGTCACAGGTTATTTTGTGAAAAAAAGGTTGAAATTTCATGTTTTTCTCCATATCTCGCAAATGGTTCAAGGTATCTTCATGGAACTTAGTATATATGCGTGATTATCTAGGGAAGTTGGGGGTCATGGGTCAAAGGTCAGGGGGTCAAAGGTCAAGGTCAACTCCTCAAAATATCACTACTTTCCTTATATTTATGCAATGCCTGAAGGATTTTTTTTTAAACTTGATGTATGCATGTATAACCCAATATATATTCTGTGGGAAGTTTCTTGCCAAAAGGTCAAAGGTCAAGTGAAAGTGCTAAATTGCACTTCCTCCATATCTCAAAAGTAACTCAAGGTATTATCATGAAATTTACATATTTATGCATGTTCTACCTAACAGTGATTCTCTTTGGAACTGTGAGGTCAAAGGTCCAAGGCCAGGTTTAGATCATACTATTCTACCATTTGATACTGAAATTATGCTTTTTCTCAATACCTTGAAAATTACTCAATGCATAAACTTAAAAAAGGGTCAAAAGTCAAGTAAAAATCATCAGTTCCCCCAAATACCTGCACTCTGACGTTTTAATCATTCATCCAATTGAACTTAGTTCTAGGAAAGTGAACATTCAGAACATTTGTGGCAAACCTGTCATTTTAATATTTTGCCAATTGTGTGAAACTGTCATCACACATTGTCAACACATTGTAATATAGACCTATTAGGAGAACCATGCATTATGGCGGAGGCATACACCAGTCGCCGTAGCGACATTTCTAGTTTTTTCAGACTTTCAAGTCGCATGATTCATGGCCACTGATCAGACGTGGCAGTTGTGGTGAAGTGTCCTCCAATGAGATACGCCCTTAGATTGTTGAGTAGAAGAGAGGTCATGTTGGCAGCCAGCCTACATTTTTGTTATTATGCAATTCTTTAGATATGGTTTGATTGAAATAGAGCTTGAAGTGTTCTGTTGGAATGAAGGTAGTAATACTTTCACATTTTTTTTTCTGATGCTTTTAGTTTGTAAAACATTTCTTTTCTTGTCATTTTTCTTTAGTTTTTTACAAAGGTGATCAATTTTAATTTGATCCAAGTGTTTTTTCTTTAGACCAAGTTTTGATTTTTTTTTTTTTTTTCTGTCTCTCCTCATCCTCTTGTATCATAAGAATAAAAAGCCTGGCTGCAAAAATCATTATCATTCATATCACCCATCCTGATAGTGCAGAACGTTATAAGTCACCTTGCTTCCCCCCTTTTTTTTTTCAAGATCGACTTCTGCACTCGGAGAATGAGAGTAGTTGTTATGTCTAAGTATTGCCCGGAAATGAAAGGCAAAGAAGTGGTACTGTAAAGCATTTGATTCATATTGTGTGTAGGTTCATGATTAGAATGTCTTTAAAGCTTATTTCTGCTGGTACAATTCTTCGAGGGTGGGCAGTGATGTTAGGACAAGGAAACAATGAGGAAAATGTGTGTCTGATTAATTTTTTTCGCTTTGATCATCACTGTTCATAAATGTGTGATATACAGACCAGAGCAGCAACCAATCAATTGTAGAATTCATGTCTACATGTACATATCCATATTGTTACAGCTTTTGCACATCAAGTGCCATCTCATCATGCTACACATACACGTAAGAACCAGAATAGTGCTCAGATCAAATAGTTTATTTGAATACCATCCTGTTGTCATGTTTGCTGGATATCCCACTGAAACTCAGTTCTTTTCAAAAGTGGCCTTCATCCTTTCGGCCAGTGGAAAAGTCATTCGGAAATCTTCCATAAACATATATAGGTGTTTGAAGTCCTGTTTTCTTTGCTTGTGATTATAACCTTTTTCTGACTCTTTGAAGTTCTGCCTCTTGAGAGAGTTGTAGGAATAATGATAAAATGTGACTCTGCACCACAGAACAAACAAAAAGTCGCCTGACATGAAATTTAAGTTAAGAGCATATTCTGAAAGACCAGAATTAAAGCTTGAAAATGATGTATTACTCAAATCAAATGGACTCTTCTAACCTATCTAAATATTGGAAAGAAAGCACACACAAAGGAAAAGTGTGAACTGAGAAAAGAGGCTCTGAAGTACAGTGTCTATTCAAGCGCTTAATCTTTACCAAGCCGTGCTGGTTGTGCGATGAATGGGACAAGAAACAGGATGTAAACCACTGGAGTAACAACAATGAAGGGATTATCAAATTAAACTGAAATTAAGCATGCCTTATTAAAACATTCTGTCCTTAATCAATGCCAACTTTCAAAGTAGTAGCATCATCCTTTCAAAAGTTATAGGAGTTGAAAGTGAAGAGTGTGTACAAGGTTTTTAAGAAATGAATAGGAGACTCTAAAGACACACTTAATCACACTGTTCTGCCAAAAAACATGTTCGAGATGAACTGCTAAAAAAAACCACTTTCCTGTCCGTTTTATGATCCCAAATTTTAGCATGATGTAGAAGAAGACTTGCGCTTTCAGAAAATATGAAAAAGTCAAGATCGGCTCGGTTGACCCATTTCACCTATTTTCAATCCTCACACAAAATCAGTGTGTGCGACTTTTTGGTCGTTTTGTGATGCTCGGTCCCAAATGAAACCCCTGGCCTTTGCTCATTCAGCCAGTAATCTTATGAGGGTAGAATCCATAATTGAAAGTATTTGTGTTATTATCATTACTGTTGTTGTTCATGTTATTACTACTGCTGCAACTATGATTGTTATGATAATCATTAGTTGTAATGCACTCAGTTTGGATAAAAATCTGATATTGTCTGTTTTTAGGCTCTACTATGGGTTGTACCGTGTGGGATACAGTCATCCAAGCCATGAGGAGATGATAATCAATTTGGGCATGATTATAGACCAATACAACACCCAGCATGGAGAGTGCATACGAATGGGCACTTCCTCAGATGACAAGGTTGCCATCGCAATCTGCACTCCACTCATGAAGAGAGTGCACAAGAAATGGGCCCAGAGTGCTAATGTTTGCTATGTGGATACCTGGGGCTGCCCAGGCAAGCACAATTGTCGTACTCTGCTAATTGTTACCCCAAGCCCAATTGGGGCCCTGCCTCTTGGGATGCTTGTCCTCTCCTCGGAATCTGAAATCGCAATTACTCATGGACTTGAGCTACTGAAGTGTCTCCTCTTGGAAGGAGCGTTTTATGGCAGGCGGATCCAGGGCCCTCTCTTATTTGTTGTGGACGACATTGTCGCTGTGAAGACTGCCTTTGAGACATCTTTTCCTTCATCTCGAACGCTGCTCAATTCTCGCCAGATTGTCCATTCGGCATGGCGATGGATGATGGACCCCAAGCGAATGATTGCACCAGATGATCGCGCAGCCTTGCTAGGTAGAGTCAAAAGCATGGTGTACGCTGGGAACTCACAATCTCTAGGATTGTGCTACAGCCAGGCAGTGGCCAATGCAACCTGCCAACGCTACCCATGCTTCCTTCAGTACCTAGCAACCCTGTATGGATCCAGAGACCAGTGGGCCATCTTGAACTGCTCACAGGCAGTCAGTTGCATTCAGGACATGGACTATCAAACAGAAGCTTCCCTGCGTGTGCTGCAGAACAAACTGCCATGGAGAAAAAAGTCTTTCAACATGTGCCAGATGGTAGACTTTGCCACATCTAGGCTCAATGTCAGCTTTGAGAATGCTCTCATTAGTACATCAAACAGCCACTGTGAGACACTTACCTTGAACTCTCGCTTCTACCCCAAAGAGATGGATATTCCGTCAGAATGCATTATTCAGGTAGGGACTGCCACCAGCTGATTTAAGTGGATGACATTCTCGACAATATTTCATGCTCAATGTTAAATTCATACAGATATTTGTTACAGATCAAAGTGATTCAGCTTACACTACTTGCTCTTCAGACAACTTCTTTAGACAGTGTGGCACAAGACTCATAGTATTTAGCTACCTAACCTAACATTATGTTTTGCACATCAACCAATCACAAAGAATTTCTTGTATACTCTTTTCATGTTATATATGCAACTAAATCTTAATTATGGTTCCCCTATTGTAGTCAATGATTTAAACAAGCACAGTGAGCATCTGCATGCAGAATCACGGTCATATGTACTGTAAAAGTGAACATTTTCGCGGTGTTGAAATTTTCACGCATTTCGTGCAACCAGAAACTAGCGTGAAAATAAAAGCATGCGAATATTTTTGCTTGCCATATGTTCCTGTGCGTGATGTCTTGATTCCGCAGAATTGAAAACACGCAAAACTCTTCCTGCCCGGCCAAGCGCGAAATATTTGTCGCACGCAAATATCCACTTTTACAGTAATCTATTCTGTGCTTATGCCAAGCTTTGCCTGAAAAAGAAGTTTCAAATTGCAGTGAATTGACAGCAGCTCTGCATGTGTAAACTGAATTCCAAGTATTGAAATGCATCAACGATGTGCAGGTTGATGGTATAACTTACTTGATCTTTAGAAACAAAACTATTCACATCACTTTTAGATGCAGCAGCAAACCCACATTGTAGCCACAGCTGCAGTAGCAAATAAGGGACACACTGAATTGATTCTGTCCCCCCCCCCCCTTTTTTTTTTCGGGGGGGGGGGGGGGGCATATGTGTAGGTGCACAAGAATACACTTTGTATAAAAGATTCTTTTGAGATATTAGAATGTACATTGACTTCAAAGAATACTTAAAATGAAATAATAATTGCACCAAAATTCAAGGACTATGTCTTACGGAATGAGAAAGCATTGCAGTCACATTTATAATACACTGTTTTGTTTTTTGTTTTGTTTTGTTTTGTTTTGGTTTTTTTTTTTTTGGGGGGGGGGGGTCAGGAAAGTAGAATTCATCTATTTCATATTTCTGGCACAGAAGATGACCTAACTGTTGCCTAATACTGGTTTGCATCATTTCATACAGGAATTTGGATGTATGCAAAGTAATCATATCTGTGGTAAGTTTTTTCCTTTCTTTTTTCTTGTGCTTTATACCCAAGATGAGTGCGACTGTGTATGAAGTCTTGACACCATCTTCAGACAAGAAACCAGTTGAAGGCAAGGAAGATGTGGCTCAGAATCAGCTGGTCAACATGGAGTTGGGCATCTGCACTTGCTCTCTTGGCTGCTCCGGAAACCCATGCCGTCACCAAGCAGCTATCCATCAGATCTATGGCCAGAGCATCCACAGAGAAGTACCAGCATTGGCATCTGCCATGCGTTCATTGTTCTACGCCATTGCCACAGGTCAGTGGTCACTTATGTTTGTAGGTAATGATTATCCCTTAAATGGCCAGATTTGGACCTACTTTCAATTGATTTGCCTGCTTTCCATCTAATATTGTTTAAAAGTGGCTTTATGGAATCAGTATTAAACTGCAGCACATGTGAAGTCTCGTTATGAATGTTATGAATGGGTAGCAAGTGTTGGCTCCTCTGGTTTTATAAATTGAGTAATATATTTTTTCTGTTTTTCTGTGCATATGAAGTTTCATTTACAATTGTAGATACATGTATATGGCGTTTGGCATGAGAGTGATATTTCAGAATTTTGGACAGGTTACACCGTTAATTTCGCAACAAGAATTTGAAATGCACCATGAAAATGTTGTCTGTTCTGACTTTTTCTTTTCCTGAGAACTGTGTTTAATAGGGGAGAATACAAATTTCTGATTTTACTTATTATGAATATGCCCTTACAGTGATACTTGTTTCAAGAACTGCTCAGCAAAATGATTGTATTACAATGCAGTCTAGATATTTTCTTTACTCAATACATTTGCATTATTCAATTACCTTTTATATACAAATTCTTAACTATAAAGTGTTATGCAAAGAGGTAGCCCTGAATACTGTTTATAATGTGCACTTAAATCTGCAGAAGAGATATTCCCATAGGCTTTCTGTTTTTAGTACTGTTTTTTTTTCTTCTTTTTTTTTTGCGCATATATCACAGTAATTTTATGCATATTGCGTTGATGATGTATGCTCATATTGTCTTTCACATAAAAAACCCTTCACATTTTGTCACCAACTACAGTTTGTGTGTTCATGAAATTTATTAATATGTTCATTTTTAGCTCACCTGAGCCAAAGGCTCAAGTGAGCTATTGCGATCGCCCTTCGTCCGGCGTCCGTCGTGCGTCGTCCGTCGTCCGGCGTCCGTCGTGCGTCGTGCGTCGTGCGTCGTGCGTAAACTTTTTACATTTTCATCTTCTTCTTGAAAACCCCAAGACCGATTTTCATCAAACTTGGCAGGTAGCATCCCTAGGGGGTTAGGAACTCAATTTGCTAAAATGGGCACCATGTCCCATCCAGGGGGCCCCCAGGGGGGCCCAAACCCCCCAAAATTAAGGAATCTTTAAAAATCTTCTTCTCTAAAACCAGAAATGATAGAGCTAAGTTAATACTATGAGTTAGTACATTGATGACTGTAGTTTCAAGTTTGTTCATGGCAGAATCAGGGGTGCCCCCCTTGGGACCCAGGGGAGGGGGGTGGGGAGGGGTACTAATGGGGCCTAAATTGTACATTTTTAGCTCACCTGAGCCAAAGGCTCAAGTGAGCTATTGCGATCGCCCTTCGTCCGGCGTCCGTCGTGCGTCGTGCGTCGTGCGTCGTCCGTCGTCCGTCGTCCGTCGTCCGTCGTCCGTCGTGCGTCGTCCGTCGTGCGTCGTGCGTAAACTTTTTACATTTTCATCTTCTTCTTGAAAACCCCATGACCGATTTTCATCAAACTTGGCAGGTAGCATCCCTAGGGGGTTAGGAACTCAATTTGTTAAAATGGGCACCATGCCCCACCCAGGGGGCCCCCAGGGGGGCCCAAACCCCCCAAAATTAAGGAATCTGTAAAAATCTTCTTCTCTAGAACCAGAAGTGATAGAGCTAAGTTAATACTATGAGTTAGTACATTGATGACTGTAGTTTCAAGTTTGTTCATGGCAGAATCAGGGGTGCCCCCCTTGGGACCCAGGGGAGGGGGGTGGGGAAGGGTTCTAATGGGGCCTAAATTGTACATTTTCATCTTCTTCTTGAGAACTCCATGACCCATTTTCACCAAACTTGGCAGGTAGCATCCCTAGGGGGTTAGGAACTCCATTTGTTAAAATGGGCACCATGACCAACCCAGGGGGCCCCCAGGGGGCCCAAACCCCCAAAATTAAGGAATCCGCAAAAATCTTCTTCTCTAGAACCAGAAGTGATAGAGCTAGGTTAATACTATGAGTTAGCACATTGATGACTGTAGTTTCAAGTTTGTTCATGGCAGAATCAGGGGTGCCACCCTTGGGACCCAGGGGGGGGGGGGGGGGGGGGGTGAGGAGGGGTCCTAATGGGGCCTAAATTGTACATTTTTATCTTCTTCTTGAGAACCCCATGACCCATTTTCACCAAACTTGGCAGGTAGCATCCCTAGGGGGTTAGGATCTCAATTTGTTAATATGGGCACCATGCCCCACCCAGGGGGCCCCCAGGGGGCCCAAACCCCCCAAATGAAGGAATCTTTAAAAAATCTTCTCTAGAATCAGAAGTTATAGAGCTGAGATAATACTATGAGTGAGTACATTAATGACTGTAGTTTCAAGTTTGTTCATAGGAGATCCAGGGGTGCCCCTCTTGGGGGTAGGGGGGGGGGGGTGGTTGGAAGGGTCCAAATGGGGGCCTGAATTGTACATTTTCATCTTCTTCCTGAAAACCTCATGATGGATTTTTGTCAAACTTGGCAGGTAGCATCCCTAGGTGGTCAGGATCTCAATTTATCAAACTGGGCACCATGCCCCACCCAGAGGGCCCCAGGGGGCCCCAATTCCCCCAAATTAAGGAATCTTGAAAAAATTGGGCCCTTATTGTACATTTTCATCTTCCACTTGAGAATGCCTCGTCAAATTTTGGTAGAGCTGTGAATAATTTAGATTAGTGACTGCGTGAAAGGTGAACTTGCGATACTCAGGTGAGCGCTAGACCCGCGGGTCTCTTGTCATCATCTTCTTGAGAACCCCATGACCCATTTTCACCAAACTTGGCAGGTAGCATCCCTAGGGGGTTAGGAACTCAATTTGTTAAAATGGGCACCATGCCCCACCCAGGGGGCCCCCAGGGGGCCCAAATACCCCAAAAGTATGGAATCTGTAAAAAATCTTCTCTAGAACCAGAAGTGATAGAGCTAAGTTAATACTATGAGTTTGTACATTGATGACTGTAGTTTCAAGTTTGTTCATGGCAGAATCAGGGGTGCCCCCCCCCCCCCCCCTTGGGACCCAGGGGAGGGGGGGGTGAGGAGGGGTCCTAATAGGGCCTAAATTGTACATTTTTATCTTCTTCTTGAGAACCTCATGACCCATTTTCACCAAACTTGGTAGGTAGCATCCCTGGGGGGTTATGAACTCAATTTGTTATAATGGGCACCATGCCCCACCCAGGGGGCCCCCAGGGGGCCCAAACCCCCAAAATGAAGGAATCTTTAAAAATCTTCTCTAGAATCAGAAGTTATAGAGCTACATTGTAAGATAATACTATGAGTGAGTACATTAATGACTGTAGTTTCAAGTTTGTTCATAGGAGATCCAGGGGTGCCCCTCTTGGGGGCAGGGGGGGGGGGGGTTGGTTGGGAAGGTCCAAATGGGGGCCTGAATTGTACATTTTCATCTTCTTCCTGAAAACCTCATGTATTTTCGTCAAACTTGGCAGGTAGCATCCCTAGGGGGTCAGGATCTCAATTTATAAAAATGGGCACCATGCCCCACCCAGGGGGCCCCAATCCCCCCAAATTAAGGAATCTTAAAAAAGATTGGGCCCTTATTGTACATTTTCATCTTCTACTTGAGAATGCCTGGTCAAATTTTGGTAGAGCTGTGAATAATTTAGATTAGTGACTGCGTGAAAGGTGAACTTGCGATACTCAGGTGAGCGCTAGACCCGCGGGTCTCTTGTTAATCAAGGAGTGATTTTTTCCCTGTTTGTGCAGGTAAAGAACAGTTTGATCTTAGGCAGATGGAGGAAAACCCACCTTCCAGGCAAACTGTTTCATATGGAATGGACGTACTGAGTCATGTAAACCCTGTTGGGAATGAGAGCTCTGATGACAGTGACTATGATGCTGGTGATTATGATGAAGATGATCACAGTGATGGAAATACTTATCAGGGTGACAGGGATGCAGACTGCCATGATCTGCAACAGCAGCTGTTTAATGTCTATAGTAGACTCAAAACCAAACTGGAGGAGAACCCCTTGGTTTTCCAGTCTGCCATCAAATCCTTCACATCAAGCCTTCTCAACATCTCTGACCAGAGTGAGCTGGTGGCAGCTCTGGAAGGCTTTGGGCAAGGTGCCCACCAGAGGCAGTTCACTGGTGTGAAGAGGCCATTTTCTGCCCTTGCCTCAAGAGAAAAGGTGCAGCCAGACAAGTGCACCAAGACCAGCTGAGTGTTTGTATTCAGAGGATGAAATATACAGCAGCCACAATTTTGGAGATGACAGTGTCGCTTGGATAGAATGCTGGTTTGGTCCTGGTTGATGCTGGTTTGTATTCAGTGGGTGAAATATACAGCAGCCACAATTTTTGAGATGGCAGCATCGCTTGGATAGAATGCTGATTTGATATTCCTGTTAATCAGTATTTGTACTAACCTCCTTGATACATGAGCTATTCATCTCTGTGCAGGGTGTGGCAACAGAAAAGTGTATGGTGAAGAAGAATTTATGTCATAAGGGTTCTTTTATTTATTTTTTTTTCTTTACAGTTTAGAGGTAATTCAATAGTTTAAGAAGAATATAATTTTAACCCATGCTATGAACTAGGTGAAATATGCAAACATGATGGAGGTATGGTGACTGGAGCAGTCAGCATATCTCTTGAGCGAAATTTTGGTCATAATTGTGTTCTTTGCTGCATATTATACTTTATAAGCAGATGCAAAAAAAAAATGGTACAGTTTATCATATTCCATGACCAAAATTGTTACTCTCCCTCCTCCTCTACACTTTCACAAAAAAGAAAAAGAAGAAATAACAGGAAAATGATGATGGAAGGGATGAGAGAAGTCTGTCATCTACTTAACAGATTGTTAGATGTTATTATGATTTCCCAATTACCCCGACTTTTGCAAAAGCCTCCTCATTGCTTGCATTCCTAAATGTTGCATCATAAGCTAGCTCGAGTAGACTGGATATCTGCATGATGAAACAACACTAAACTTTTCTACTACAGCATAAATTGTACTAGATGTAAATGTTTGATTGGTATTAAAGATGAGCATCTAAATGGGAAAGTTCAATATGAACTACAATGTACACTTGTAGATTCTACCAGTACAGGAGTTTTCCAGGTGTTGAAATCATTTCTGCCCAAAATATTTGATGAAGCTATATTATGCAATAATGCAACAGTGCCTGTAGAAAAACCTTGTTGTTTAACCCTAACTTACCTGGGCTATTTTGTGAGCTTAGAGTCCTGGGGGGGCCATGATGGCCCCCTTATGATCTCAGCTGCGATTCGCGCGTTTGTTACAAAAATTGGCGCACACGTCACTCATGACGCAATCTATAGGGCTGTGTTGTTAAATTTCAATAAATCGCTTTATTTTATTTTATATGAATTAATAATATTAATTTATGCATGAAATTAGAATTTGGCTGGAAATCATTAAACAAAGCCCCCGAACTTCAAAATTTTTTACTTGAGGACTCTTTGGTGAATTCTGATTTAATTTCGGTCAAAAAAAAAATTGGTATCAATTTTAATTTCTTATGTATTTTATTGTTTTTATAATTTCTTATGTATTTCTTTGTTTTTTTACTTTTTGTTCATTATTGTTTTTTCAATGGGAATCATTGGCAACACTATTTCAATCATAAGAAACGTAAAATTAATTGTTTTTAAATCACTAAAAGTAAAAATAATGATACAATTACGAATTTCAGATAGAAACCTGATTTGCATTGGTTTTGTACACAAAATCATGTTTTTGAGCAATTTTCACTCTGACATGCACTTACATAATGTTGCGTAACTTCGAAACCGCATACCGGGACGTGGCAAATCTGATCTTAAAAGCTGTGCAAGGCTTCAAGGTAAATTGTCATGAATCGCCATGTGGATGCGTTCTCGCGTTGTGGAGATGTCGCGCGAAGTGTCGAGGGGGGCCATTATGCCCCCCCTCCCCCCAGGTAAGTTAGGGTTAAAGAGAATATTGTAATATTTATTGACCTTCTTAAAACAAGGTCTGTGTGTATTACCAAAGTTGAATTACAGAATACTTGTGTGGGTTGTTGAGCTAAATTTCCAAATTTCAAGAAAAGGAAAAAAAAAGAAAGACTGACAAGAAGACCATATTGACCCTTCTCTTCCAAGTGCAAAATGCTTTCAGTTGAAGATTTTGTTAATGTTTTGTTTTCAATGTGTAGATTTCATTGGGAATAATTACCACTATTGATAGAGGGCTTCATGAAGTAATCCAGTACCGGTACATGCCTGCTATACAAGGCAAAGAATTTGTACCACGTCTCCAAATGAAATGACATATGAATGCACTGCAAAATACAAAAATTGTAGTCTTATTTTTATATAAATCATCCATTGATTTCTCTGCGTCACAGTTTAAACATTTAGAAGTAAAATTTAGATATTTTCAGTCTGTGAATGAAAGATGGTAATATTTTTGTGATTCTTTGTTCACTGCAAGCATTAAAGGGTGTGTACAGTTCTGGTTGAGGTGAAGATTTAGCTTTTAGCGTTTAACGAGATATTCAGAAACCACTCTATGAGATGTCAAAGAGCATGCAATTCTAAGGGGTATCAAAAGTTTATTTGATGAAAATCAGTTTTGAAATGGCTGAGATATCCAAAAACGAGGTGAAACAAAGAGAGCCTAATAAAAGGCATGGCCTGTCGCCTTTTATTGTTATCACTTTTTGGGATATCTCAGCCATTTGAAAACCAATTTTCATCAAATAAATGTTGAATCCTTAAAATTACATAGTTACTCTTTCATATTTCATTTAGAGGTTTCTCATTATCTCACTTAGGAATGTCGTAAACCTGAATCCCTACCTCAACCACTACTGCACAGTACCTTTGATATCAAATACATTCACTAAATTGCATAAAATCAAGTCAAATTATTAATCCCTTTCACACATTAGAGTGTATCTGTACCCAGAAATTTATTTTTCTGACATTGCAGGTTCTTGTACTGGTAATATCCCTATCAAATATAAGAGTGCAACGTTACTCACATACAGAGATATAGCAATATATAACGAGAAATAGAGCAATCTTTAAAATGCCAAAAATTACATGTGCCTTGATCTAAGAGTAGTCGCCTGGCATTATCGACTGCATTCGATTGCGTAGTTCGATAATTTTTTGTACGATCAGTGTACTACGATACTACTAGTGCTCTCAAAACACTCAAACGCACGCAAATGTTCACGTACGTAGCTAGGTTGGTGCTGCCACGCTGTGCCACTGGCCACCAGGCAGCCAGCCTCGGCAGCCTCTAACTCATGCGGATACATATGGCTCGAGAGAGAGCGAGCGCGTGAGGCTGGTGCGTATATGCAGCATGCATGCAGTGAACTGGCCCAGCGTCATGCACAGACTCCCGAAGCCGTAGTCCCGTAGTACAATGTAGTACCTATCGTAGTAACTGTGCACTCCAGAAATAAAATTGCAAGAGGCTCCGGCGATGGAAAATCTGATACTGAACACAGTCCCGAGCATAAATTTTGATTCAGTGCGCTTGTAACAATTTTTAATAGGGTGGCGGCCTATTCGAGCCCCTGGCGGGGTGCGGGAACCTCACTAACAAGTTAAATTTTAGATGTCTGACGTAATAGAGGTCTAACGTTAGACACCCAGATCTAATCATTGATAGGTCTTTACTGTACCTGATAGGCCTAACCCTGTTACTTAATTAAGTACCAGGTACTAGATCTACTAGACCTACTAGACTTCTAGACCACACAACAGATTATACATCTAATGTTAGAGTTACAATAATGTAGACCTAACGTTCGATCTTCACGGGTTAGTGACAGTGAGTGTTTCTGACTGGACTCTACTCTAGTGACTATTCTAGTGACTATCACTTTTCAGTGTCAATTTCAAATTTTCCTCCTTCATCACGAGTTACGGCTGTCTACCTCAGTAACTTACTGTTGAGTCTACTCACAAGACAAACGGGCTTGATGAAAACATGCAAATTCATCCTGATTCTGGTGTTCTGATAATGATGTTCAGTACAGTCCAATAAATGTTGACGATGTGTGAAGGCGGAATGGCTGTTGAAAGTCAGCTAGCTTGAAATGTTCTTCACACAACCTTGCGTTCGAGTTTACAAGCCGGTCCCGGTCCACTGTCATACCAGCAGAACGATATGCCGTTTCAAGTTTGTCATACCATTTTTGGAACAGCTCAGGGTATTTCCTCTGATCCAGAAATTTGAATGTCGCAAAGTTCGGAATGGTGTTCCGGCAAAGTGGTGCAACACAGATGATAGCAGAGCTGCCAACCTTCAGAAGTGGAAATCAGTACTCACAAGGCTCAAAATCAGTAATTTTGGGAAGAAATCAGTAATTTCCTACGCGGCGCTATGAATTAACAAAAAACACAAAAAAAAAAAAAAAAAAAAAAATGCCACAACACTGTGGGATGTGGTGCACACATGATGTAATCATCTTTGTCACATACACACTTGTACTGCATGTCATGTAAACTGTACTGGTATATCAAACAGAGGTGGAAATTTTTATATCTTACCCTCTTCACACAGTCATGCTGCACAAAGTCAATGATCCAGCTATACAAAGTCTCTCTCTGTCCATAGAAGATTTCTGCTCTTTTGAGTTCATAATGTTCATGTAAAGCACTACGTAGGCATAGAAAAAGAAAACAGTCAACAAGGCGGATGTCTG
Source organism: Diadema antillarum (assembly GCF_040938485.1). NCBI lineage: Eukaryota > Metazoa > Echinodermata > Echinoidea > Diadematoida > Diadematidae > Diadema > Diadema antillarum. The sequence goes on from NW_027271302.1 coordinate 1,629,093, forward strand.
ATGAAACGGTTATGTTCAGTTTGTGTGTCACTTCAATTGTCCTATGTGTGCTTAACAAATGACATGGTTGCTCCTTTGCACTTCTCCAACACCTTGTCACTAAACTTTGCTTGAAAGCAGGCCTCTCCCTTTGCTTGGCTGGCCACCTTCTGGGCTAGAAGGTCAGAAAGAGTTGGAGTTCCTAGACTGGGTCTGAATTCAGTCATGTTCTTCCTGACCATACTGAAGAGTCGCTCATCAGAAGCATTACTGTGTGTGATGGACAGAATTAGATGCATAACTTTGGCCAGATTGCCATATTTCAGTTCACCAGAGGATTTGTCCTGCATCTGTGACAGTGTTGACCAGGTCAAGTCTACTCTTTCTTCAGGAAGGCTGTCTACCATACAATCACTCTGGTAGCTGGCAAACTCCAACTCAAGCTGGTCCAAGGCATCTTCCATGAAGTGGAAACGTTGAACGAAGTACTTTACTGAAAAGAACGACATATCACACCTTTTCGTTGGATTGGCAACTCTTGCATGCATGAGCAATTCATCCTTAAGGGGAAACTTGGAGACAACATAATTTGAAACTGCAACGAAGTAGTTTCTAACAGAGGAAAAGAATTCTGACCTCTGTTCATCTGTGATCTGACCTGTGGACAGGATGTCTCTCACTTTACTACCCAGGATCAAATCGTCATCTGCCCTCTGATTTTCTTTGCACTTGTAATCACACTCTTGGGGCAATGCTGTTTTCATGAGGACTGCCGGCTTTACAAACCTCATCAGCAGTTGCCTCAAAAAGAAATGTAATCTATCCAACAGCACATGGATCTTGGGGGCCTCCTCTTGCAACTCAACATTCAACTTGTTGAAAATGGGAATTGTATTTGGAGAAACAGACAATACAGCTTGTATTTATCTTGAGTCAGGTTGGCATGGATAGCTGCTGCTTTGGCTTCAGCTGAAGTCACTGATGGTGATGTAGATGTTGAACTCTGACATTTTGGACTGTTTTTTGTTCCTGCACAGATTTTTCCTTTCTTCTTTGATGGTGCTGTCTCAGTTTTACTTGATGGTCTTGATGCTCCAGAAGAACAGCTTTGTACAGAAGTGACTCCATTGGTTGACACAGATGATGTAGTTGCAGTCTTCTTGCTGCTTGATGATGGTGAGTGTCTCCTGGCAGGAATAACATTTGCTCCGAGAACAGTACTCCCTCCTTTCACAACAGATGATGTAGCAGAAGTCTTTTTGTGACTTGATGATGGTGTGTGTCTCATGGCAGGAACAATACTCCCTCCTTTCATTACAGATGATGTAGAAGAAGATTTTTTGCTGCTTGCAAAAGAGATGCTGGACTTACTAGAAGCTGACAACCCTGAAGCCACAGCCCCTTTGGCTGGACAACTCACTGTGCTTGCTGGTACTGTTTTTTGTGCCAGTGTGCTGGATGATTGACAGGAAGCTTGTGAGATGCTCTTTGAAGCCTGGACAGATTTCTTCTTTGGTTGTACTTCACCTGTTGGAGCAGTCTTCATTTTCTTTTGTTCTGTCTGCTCCTGATCATCATCCTTTCGCTTTCTTCCTCCTGACAGAACTTTAGACTCCTTCTGAAAATATTCCACAAGGGGTTCCCACTGCTCTAACAGTCGATCCAAAGCACGCTCGAGAGAAAGCCATCTTGTGCAGACATGCTTCAGTATACTATGTTGCTCCGCACCACAGCAAGCCTGAACCGCTTTGAATTCTTTGTGTCGCTTGCTGGACTTCTCTAAGAAGTAAAACACAGGAATCAACAAGTCTGCAGGCGAGCAAGGAAGTTCCTGAGCTCCTTTCTCAGCAGCCAAGTGTAGAAGGTGGCGAGGACAGCCATGTACAAACACCTGAGAGTTCTCCTTCCTTACAAAGGCTGCAACTCCGTTGTGGACGCCCATCATCACTGCGGCGTTATCTGCAGAGAAGCAAATGACATTGCTCCATGGAATGTTGTTTTCTTTCAGAACATGGTCAAGGAGTTGAAAAATGTTCCTCCCAGTTGATTGTTCAGTTGTTGTTGCTATCTCCAATAGTACACTGACGACATGTCGAGTATCACAATCGAAGTACCGGACGATTATGGGGTAAAGCTTTATTAGTTTCGCCGTCCCAGTTTCGTTTTCTGTTTACTCGCCTGAGTATGTATGTCTGTTTGATACTCTATCTTCCTAGAGGGCTTCCAGACTTTTTTCTTTTTTACTTTATTCCCAGTCTTTCTTCCCCTTTTTGCATCAGTTCAATTTCTATTGACATTCTGTACTTGAGGGGCCCACATTCTACAAGCATTGTCTTTTTAGTGGGTCCCTCCATTTTTCGATGTCTTACGCATTATGTCGTCTTTATCACTTCAGTCAAGTTTCATTACAACGTATTTCTTATTCCAAGGTTCTTCGATTTTATTTTTCTCAATTTACTTTGTCTTGACTATGCAACCTTATTCTCTGTTACCAAAGAAAGTGAAATGTTTATGTTCTTTTCGAAAAATGAAATAAAGCATGAATTGAATTGAATTGAATTGAAAAAGCTGCTGCTCAGCTCCTCGATCAGAACTTCCATCTGTTGAAATGGAAAATGGCCTCTCTCTGATCTTGCACAGGATATCTCCTAAAAATGAGAGAGAGAGAAAAAAATCTCTTAATTCTAAACATTAAAAAAAAAATCTTAAATGCACGCAATACTCTTGTAACCATCTGTTGATACCCGTAGTTACTATTTTCTGTTTCAACATTTTCATCATCATTACAGTACAAGAACACTGGTATAACAATCCTGTTGTTATCATAATCTGGAATTTTTTTTATAACTAGATTGATCTCATACAATAGTTATTTTTTATTTGACAAATAACAGCCTGTATCATTTCACCTTATTGAATACTATATAATAATTGTTAGGGCAAGTGTGCAAATTTGTGAGGAAATATTACTTTGATTTGTTAATTGGCAAATTATTCTAAACTGAAGATGCCTCACTGGGCTCACATTGTGTAGCTAAACTTGAGTACACATGTCATTGGATCAAAGCTGAAAGAAGCTGAGGAAAAGTTTATTTCTATTTCCTGTTGCTGCTCAAGTCTGAAACTCACTGTACAGACTCTAGTTCTTTGCTTGTTATTTTTTACTTAACCCTTTTCAATTTGATTTTCTAGAATTTGATCTTGAGTGTCAAGACTCTAGACAGAGTAAAAGAATACTAGAAAGTAGTTATTAATAGTGCCTAATAGGCAGTGTATACAACCACACGCATGTGTCATGTCTGTACCATCCAGCCACACGAGTGTGGTTGTAGCCATATGGTCCTAGTTGCTTGATACAGCCACACTCGTGTGTAATGTACATGTACATAATAATCCACACGGGGAACCATCCACACACATATGTACACGAAGCACCACCGCAAAGCGACGAACATACTGTCGTTACAATACATGCCTCGAAGATTTGGGGAAAAGTAATAAATATATGGTGGCAAGTGCATATACTGTAACAATAATTTTAACGATAATATTGCTATTGTGACCGTTACAACTACTAATTGTCCCCGCCGAACGAGTTCGAGCAGGGGACTATGAAACGGGCTCCGTACGTGTGTGTGTCCGTCCGTGTGTCCGTGCGTCCGTGTGTCCGTGTGTGCGTCCGTGTGTGATCAAAATGTTCAATTTGCTACTTCTCTGTCATTTATGAGCCGATTTTGATTCTGTTTGCTTTATATGAGAGCACTACATGGGAGCTTTGAAACTTGTACACAGAATTTCAGTTGTGACCTTTGACCTTGACCTTTGACCTATATTGTACATTTTGCTACAAAATGCTACTCCTTCGCCATTTCTAACCCGATTTCGATTCCGTTTGCTTTATGTGATGGCACTAGTTGAGGGCTTCAAAACTTGTACACAGAATTTTGACCTTTGACCTTGATTTTTTGACCTGTATTGTACATTTTGCTACAAAATGCTACTCCTTCGCCATTTCTAACCCGATTTCGATTCCGTTTGCTTTATGTGATGGCACTAGGTGAGGGCTTCAAAACTTCTACACAGAATTTTGACCGTTGACTTCTTTGACATTTGACCTTGATTTTTTACCTATATTGTACATTAGCTACAAAATGCTACTCCTTCGCCATTTCTAACCCGATTTCGATTCTGTTTGCTTTATGTGATGGCACTAGGTGAGGGCTTCAAAACTTCTTCACAGAATTTTGACCTTTGACTTCTTTGACCTTTGACCTTGATTTTTGACCTATATTGTACATTGCATGGCTACAAAATGCTACTCCTTCGCCATTTCTAACCCGATTTCGATTCCGTTTGCTTTATGTGATGGCACTAGGTGAGGGCTTCAAAACTTCTACACAGAATTTTGACCTTTGACTTCTTTGACCTTTGACCTTGATTTTTTACCTGTATTGTACATTTTGCTACAAAATGCTACTCCTTCGCCATTTCAAACCCGATATCGATTCCGTTTGCTTTATATGATGGCACTAGATGAGGGCTTCAAAACTTCTACACAGAATTTTGACCTTTGACTTCTTTCACCTTTGACCTTGATTTTTAACCTATATTGTACATTGCATGGCTACAAAATGCTACTCCTTCGCCATTTCTAACCCGATTTCGATTCCGTTTGTTTTATGTGATGGCACTAGGTGATGGCTTCAAAACTTCTACACAGAATTTTGACCTTTGACTTCTTTGACCTTTGACCTTGATTTTTGACCTGTATTGTAGATTTTGCTACAAAATGCTATTTCTGGCGGGGACATATATTATGCACCGCGTAATTTCTACTTTTCCTTGTTCTTTTTATCATGTGTTATTGTATCAGCATGGAGCTTGCATATAAATTTGAGGATCTAAGAGTCTGGAGAATAAAGTACTCCAGCATTTGATTACCAAGAAGAAATATAGACCTAGTCTAGTATCATCATGATCAGGGTTGGGAAGATTTTTTTATTGTATTTTTTTTTTTGTTTCAAAACGTTTTAAAACGTGTTCTAAAACACTTTGTTTTAAACCACGCCAACCCTGATCAAGATCACTCAGGTCTACTAGATCAAGATCTCTTATCTTCACTCTCTAGACTATACGTAATACATGCATAGTTTATATAGATGCTAGGCCTAACTTGTCTTTAGATTTTTGCACATGTACTTGTATTCTATTTATTTTTACTCGCCTCTAGCTTCTTGGCCCAATGTCCGAGCAATAGCAGTGGTCTTGGTTCGACGACAGGCAGACTTTGCCGCAACTTTACTGTCAGGAAACATTTCCTTCATCAAGCTTGATAAATGATCCGATGCCGCGAAAGGTACATTATGTTCGATCAAGAACTGTGTCATGAGAACCTCTGCTCTAATAACTGCATTGTCTTTGGGGACAAGGTATTTTGCGATGTTGCCACCCCGGTTACTTTCGCTGGCTTCCGCAGCGGATCGATGCTTCATTGACTTAATGTGCGCTTGAATGTCATTTGCTCCTCCGTGTCCTATTGAGAAGTCAGATGAACACAGTGTACATCGCGCATAGTTGTTGCTCCTTTTTGATGGTATGATGAACTGCCATTTTCTGTGGTAGTCCTCCCTAAAAGTCTGTTGCTTTTTCACTCGTTTTGATGTAGAATCAGAAGAGGTAGTCATGTTTCCAAGTTCCAACTTCAAGACAGTAATACACCAAGGGCAAAGACAAAGTCCAAACACAAATCCACGGCATGTATCCACGGCACGCTGTACGAATGTTCAATCAGGCCTCAGCTTCATGTGCAACGTGCGCTGTTTACATTCTAAATTGTCCACATGTTCGACTCGCCCTAAATTGATTCGCCCCTACTCGATTCGCCCCCAATTCGACTCGCCCCACTCAATATCATTGAGGGCGGAGGTTGGAAAGGTTTAATTTACAATACGGAGCTCACGGTGGTAAATTAGAAAAACTGACAACCTGTCAGATTCGATTGTAGCCACATAGAAAATGGAAATGTATGAAATTCTATCAATAAAATAAAAATAGATAATGATTAATAGTCAAAAGGGCATCTACATGTACATTGAATCACTGACATAAAATCAACAGACAGCTTCACAACATGAAATAATATGAAGAAGACATTATATATCGATTTTATTAGAAATACACACGATATCAGTTCTTTGAAAGTAAAACATAACGATAATTTCTCATTTGACGATAAACTATAAACGTATAATAATGTGGGAAAATGTGGTCAGAGCTCTGCAACTGTTACGAATTGGACTGACGGCGAATTCGCTTTGGCCGACCTTGTCTCAAATCCGTAACATGTGCAGTTGCTTGAATACCGAGCTGCAACGTGTATCGAATCCACTGCACGCAGCGTAGCCATCTACAGCTGTACACACTTCACCGTACACAAGGCAGGGAAGCTACATACGCACACACGTCGTGTCCACACACACACGCAATGCGGGCTGGAGAATGAAACTGTGTGTGTGCCATTCATCGCAGGGAGCGCAGGCGGCGGGCGCGCCGGGAAGAAGCAGGGAAGCCAGCCGCATGCATGTACATTATGTAGTGCTTGCTGCATAGGCGATAGTGCATTATCGGAATTCCCGAAATCCGTAATTTATGGGCGACATTCCGTACTTCCGTAATGGTGGTTATTTTCCGTACCAATTACGGAAAATCCGTACTAGTTGGCAGCTCCGTAATAGGCATCTTTAACGTAAATCAAGAGTCGATCGAGTCGTGATCGCCAAACGCTAAGCTCCTATACCGGGTGCATCATCCGGCGGGCGGGCGGGCCAGGCCGGGCTGCTACGATGCTGTCTAGTAGTTGGGTACATAACTAGTCATGTCATGCTATATGGGCATTGGAAAGGCACACGATACCGATAGGCAGTATTCGATATAGCTGTGTGCAGACGGAGGCAAACGAAGGAAACGTGCACACACAAATGGTCTACGTGAGGCTACTATTTTCAGATTTGGCTACTATTGCAGCGCGCACTAGTGCGTGCTTATTTATTAAAGTTAATATTTCACAGTTTTTGGCCATTTTTGTGATGGGATATAATTTTCTCTAGAGCTCTTAAGACATGCCCTCACACCTCTCAAAAATAAATTTCTGGGTGCAGATACACTTTAATGTCTCTCTGTTGTTGATTTTTTGTAGCCGTTACTTCATTTCATGATTTATCGTAATAAATGATTGACTTTATAACAATCAAGATCTATGTGTTACATATGTATAATTTCCCCTCATGTAATAGCTTTCATAATTTCCATGACATGTTTGTCAAATTGTGAAGAAGTTGAATATACCAGTGAGCATAATTATACATTTTCATGTATGCATGCACAGCACTGTTTGTTTCTAGTGTCAGGTTTTACTAAGTAACAAAATTGATAAACATAAGATTAGTACGATAGAATGATATTGCAAAATCAGACTCAGAACTGTAACCTCTAAAATTCAATGTTATTATAATCAGTGTCCATTTAACATTAATCATCAAAGCATATTGTACATACTCAATTTTGGGTGCTCCTCCTTCAAACCCGGCACTGTATTTTACAGATGTTCTCATATGTTTGGAAGAGTAGTGCCGCAAACGGAGCCAATTTCGGTTTTTCTCCGCCGGTTACATGGTTTTTCGCCTGCTGAACAGCGGCCGGAAATTTTTCCGCAACCACTGGTCTTCCCTGGTGTTTCCTCTTCTTTTGCTCGTTCTTGGTGTTTTCCTCCATTGGAAGGTTTGCGCAAGTTGGTTTCATGTGCGCCATATATACGATGGCTAAACATTTTTTCCCCCTACCGCTAGTGATAATAAATATCCCTTCCCTATTAAAGTGGTTCTTACTTGACACTATGTAAAATTATGAAAATTCAGCAAACATGACATTTAACAAACTTGTTGATTACAAAAGTTTCTCATGCTTTTAACAAGCATCTGCTGTAGAACTTCATAAATATCCGGGAGTTGTCACATTTTCTTTTGACCCCAAGCAGTAGCCTGTATTGTCATATGCTGTCAGGTGAATACCCATTGTCAGCCTCACACAACGTCTTACAACGTGATTATTGCTATGCAGCTATCAGTAAGAGGACTAATACGATTATCATTCTTACACTGAATAGTCCCAGCCATGGTAGTCCATTTTTGTTAATCACCTGAAGTCCACATGCCAGATCCAGGGAGATCTGCAGCCAATCGGCGTGACGAACTGATGGCACGTGACCCGCAATGGCCTTCCCAACAAACCAAGTTTTTGCCGGTCTTGGGAACTCTTGTAATAAAGGTCAATGTAAATAACTAAACACTTCCGGTTGGCAGTGAGCGGTGTTATGCTTAATCATATTTCAGTAGGGAAAAAAAATAATTACGTCACAATGTTAGAGAGAATGAAGTGACTGGCTTAGAGACTAGTTTAATGCAGGAGCTCATGTTGCTAGGAAGGAATTAAATGATGAATAATGGTAGAGATTCAAAATAAATAAATGAATAAATAAAATCCATGGCCAGACCCACACATCCCACTCTGACCTCGAGATAGCCAAGAAGGGGGAAGAATTCTCTAGCAAACAAGTCCAGTAGTATGGTTTCCCACTCGTGAAGTGATTTCATTAATCATATTTCAGTAGGAAAGAAAAAATAATAATTACCTCACAGTGTTAGAGAGGATGAAGTGACGGGCCTAGGTTTAGAGACTAGTTGAATGCAAGAGTTCATGTTGCTAGGAAGAAATGAAAGGATGAATAATGGTAGAGATTTAAAATGAATAAATCAATCAATCAATAAAATCCACGGCCAGACCCACGCATCCCACTCTGACCTCGAGATAGCCAAAAAGGGGAAAGAATTCTCGAGCAAACAAGTCCAGTATTGCGGTTTCCCACTCGTGAAGTGATTTCATATTTCAGTAGGAAAAAGAAAATAATTATCTCCCAATATTAGAATAAAGTGGCTGGCTTAGAGACTAGTTGAATGCAAGAGTTCATGTTGCTAGGAAGGAATGAAAGGATGAGTAATAGTAGAGATTCAAAATAGATTAGTGAATAAAGAAAATCCATAGCCGGACCCACGCATCCAACTCTGACCTTGAGATAGCCAAGAAGGGGGAAGAATTGTCTAGCAAACAAGTCCAGTAGTGCGGTTTCCCACTCATGAAGTGATTTCATTAAGCTGTAGTATTACAAATTCCTCAACCAGCAAAACTATTAGATACCGAGTTGGAAGTGTTGGTGTTCAAGAGGGTGCTGGATCTAGATATGTCCAAGTTGCTCAGCGATTTACTTGTAAGAGCCAGAATGTGTGGGGGCTGCAGGCCCCTAGCCCCCAACCCCACTTTCCCAGCCTCATCTAGTCCCTTCTTCAAGGCCTGCAGTTTGTGTTACCTGTTCTTGAACTTGCTCCTCATGCAGGGACCATATCTGGCCTCCTTTCCCTTCTTTAAAACTATTAATTTGACTGGGCTGGCCTTGAACTCAGTAAGTCTCGTTCTCTTCTTCACCCGACTTGTTTCTGCAATCCCAAACCTCTGCTGGGCTCGTTCCACTCTTCCCAAAGAGCCACAAGCCATTTTGACAAGATTGCTCAAATGATCTGCCCCATTTTCGTGTATGAAAAGTCTCCTTTTAACCAGATGGAGATTACCGCTCAGACCTTATGGTGTCAGAATGAAAGACAATAAAGCTACTTCTATTCCTTGTGAAGGGTAACTGTTTATACACAGATCTATAAACTGCTTGGATCTACTATCCTATTCATAATCATGCATGCGACAGGTAATTATCCGCTTTTAATTTTCCTGTAGTTCTAAACTAAACTGACTAAACATCGGCTGCAGTGTCACGTTTATAACATACACTGCAGAGTACTTTTGCTCAATTTCATTCCAAAATGAATACCGTAACTTATATTTCATTGCTACAGTATATAGAAAGTTGGGTGGTCAGGTAGCTCTCTGAAGTCATTTGCTCTCTGTGAGATTGAATGAGTCCTATTAATTAAATTTACTCTTGTATCTCCTCTCATTTTGCAAGTGTTTTTTAGATCAAATACCAGTAGATGAATTAAGATGTCCACAAGGTGTAGTTCTATGTTTTGTGCCCAACCGGGGATGGGGAGGTTCCTACATAAAGCTGCATTTAATTACCTTTGGGAGACTGCATACTTGCGAAGGTGATTACGATGATGATTTTTATGTTCATTATTATACACCAAGCTTATCTGTGCATATCGCAGTTGTATGAAGGCCAGTGAATTCCTCATAAATTCATCGATCCGAAAGTGACAAATAAAAATAAGAGGTGGTATCCTGTAAGGATCCAAGGACAGCTCTCGCTCCTAAATACGCGATTGGTATTCTGTAACACCGCGCGTAGGAGGAGAAATAGGATAGTGACGTCAGGGATCCTTATTTCTCTCCCAGCTTAGGATAGGGGCGTAACTTGATATGTTAATTAGATGTAATTAGATGTAAATGAGATCTTAAGATAAGTGGTATTCTGTAAGGACAAGTAAGATCAACTTTAGGAGCAAAATTAAGGATAGCCTCTAGGCAGTCTTTCTCGGGCGTTTTATGCCGGGCTATTGCGTATATAGGCCTACTGACGACCTACTGTCTCTTATTTTGTATGTTCAAGAACAAGAAAATAAACACATGAATCATATAACAGAGTTACTGTATACGCTATAATTTTCGCGTACATAAATTTTCGCGAATTGCCGCTGTCACACATTTTCGCGAGTGGTTAAATTCGCGATTGGGGGACCAGAGAAAATATGAAGTGGCAAAGAAAGTGTGAATTTTCAACTTACTAGCAAATAAGAATGATACTAGTTATACACTGCATGAAAAAAACTTACCAAACTCTGCGAACTAGTAAGTTAGAATTCAACATTTTTGAAGTGGTTAAGTCCATCGCGCTAGATTTCTGACGAGTGGTCCCCTTGCGATAATGGATTGGCTCTCTGCAGTATTCGTACGTAGACGAGGACGTGCGTAAACAAGCTTAGCCAGTATGGTCTGTTCGGTAAGCCGTGACATGGTATAGTAGTACTGAAATGTTCGTATCATCAAGGCAAGGGATTCATTTTGGAAGGTAACATTTTCGCGTGTTGTTAATTTCGCGAATAGCTCCCGACTCGCGAAATCGCGAAAATAAAACCCCCGCGAAATATATAGCGTATACAGTATCTGTTCCTCTCATACTGAGGATTCTATGTACATGTAGAACTGCAGTCTATAATGTTCGAAACAATTGTATTCTTTATGTGGTAAGATGTGTTTATTTGTTTGTTCACCTTCGACATTTTCAATTCATTTCAATTCAATTCAATTTATTCGGCACAAAATAAATCAAAAGTACATTATGTACACAATAACACCCAAAGCTATCATTATTGTTATAATTATTGATATGATAATAATAATAATGATAAAAATAATAATAATAATAATTCTTATTATTTTTTTTTTGATTGAATCATTTCTTTATTCAAGAAAATGTTTATACATAACCAGGTCAATTATCTCTTTAGATAATTGCAGGTACACATTGAACATACAACACAAATAACATTCATGAAATTAATGTGCCAGTATAAACAATGATATTTAAAACTAACAATCATTATAACATTTATATCAATTCTTTCATATATATGTATCGGACGTTTATAGAAACTTCACACTCCGGGCGGACCAATAATCAGTCGATGTTCTGCTTTTTTGTTTTCTGATTTCGTTTTGTACATAATCAAAAACTCCATTTACTTTCCTATTGAAAAAAAAAAAATATCTGTGGTCCTAAAAACTGTAATAAACCTTCTTTCGGTGTATCTAATTCAATATTACATATACAAATATAAAATATTACACATATACTATACTAATCAACAGACTTCAACATTTTGCATACTATAAAGATAAACCCATGAACTGAGAGTGAGAGTTGAATTCTGATAAAATGTGTATCTATATATACTTTTTGTTTACTTTGATAATGACGTTTATTCGTCTGCATAAAGGGTATTAATGATATTTTGTCCGTTGAGGTCATAACCATGTTTACATTGAAAAAAAAAAAGAAATTATTATTGTCATTATTATTATCATTATTGATATGCTCAACGTCAGCCCGAACGTCATGCGGACGCAGTGCAAGTACCCTGTTCGCCGCCGACATTACGTGACCCTCGAAGTCGTTGCTATGTAGATCTAGTAACCAAAGAAATAGAAACGTACGCAGTGCGCTACTAGGTCGCGTGAAGAATAAAGTAATGCTACGATCCATATGCGCACATTATTGTTAAGATGTACGTAGTGTGTGACGCAATGCGGTGACCTTAAAGTCCATGTGCATGCTTTAACATTTTTTTTTTCAAAATGTAGTGAACTTACGTGTTTATACAAGGATATCATGGACCTATAGTAACTCCATGTTTATATCTTTGTTTAATCTATCATATATCTCCTTTTATAACATCTATTATTTATTCGGTTATCATTGCCCTGTATATAAGTCTATAATTAAAGATAGGGGAGAGCTAGCAGGGTGAAGTGGGACAAAAATAGTGGTTTGATGAATTTTCTTGAATACCTTTCCGATATTTAGAATGGGGCACACATGTATGGGACCCAGAGACTTTTGATGCTAGCCACATAATGGGTTGCTACGCTATATTCCTATAAGTCTCATATTTGTGTTATCATTGTTGTTTTTTTTCCTGGGAGAAGTGGAATATTGGTTTGGTTTAAGTGGGACAAACTGTAACTATAAGCAAGACATTATTATTACAAGCATATCGATCATAGAATAATGTGAGCGTGTGTGTGTGTGTGTGTGTGTGCATCCATTATTATTATTATTCATACTTATTTAAGAAAATCTTATATATTTTATCATAACTTTGAATTAAGGGCGAAGTTTGGCAGTGATGATATCCCAATTTACCCCAACATCCTCCAAAAGTTCAAAATTTGAGCTAATTTCTGCAAAAACTTTAAATGCAAATTAGTGGAACTCGTAATGCCTACATTTATTATGGTGTGCTAAGTGCGTGCTAAAGCTTTGATAATTAAAATTGTATTTTTAACTGTAAAATTAGGCTGACAATACGTTTTTAACTCCTCGCACAGTAGAGCTGCGTGAAGCGCATGCTTGAGCAATGTAGATCTTGTGCGCGCATTGCGTAAAATTAGCCAGATGATTGGCTTATAGATACTGCGTCGGGCGTGTCCTGTCTTTTCTCATTAATATTCATTATTCATAAAGGACTGTCCTAGGATAGGCTTAACTGTAAAATAAGGCCGACAATACATTTTTAACTCCTCGCACAGTAGAGCTGCGTGAAGCGCATGCTTGAGCAATGTAGATCTTGTGCGCGCATTGCGTAAAATTAGCCAGATGATTGGCTTATAGATACTGCGTCGGGCGTGTCCTGTCTTTTCTCATTAATATTCATTATTCATAAATGACTGTCCTAGGATAGGCTTAACTGTAAAATAAGGCTGACAATACATTTTTAACTCCTCGCACAGTAGAGCTGCTTGAAGCGCATGCTTGAGCAATGTAGATCTTGTGCGCGCATTGCGTAAAATTAGCCAGATGATTGGCTTATAGATACTGCGTCAGGCGTGTCCTGTCTTTTCTCATTAATATTCATTATTCATAAATGACTGTCCTAGGATAGGCTTAGGACAGGCTAACAGAATACCGATTTTGCCTGTCCTAAGGGTATCCTATTTTCTGTCCTACTCGCGCTCCTAGGATCGAAATAAGGATCGCCCTTACAGAATACCACCAAAGGTTCCTTATTACAAATTTCTTAATCCGGAAATGGTAGGAATGTCCATTATTTCAAAGATGATAGTGAAAATGGTGTGTTTATTAACAAACCTTTGATTTTGGATAAACAAACCTTTAGAACATAGGACACATTTCAGAATAGCTAATCTTGTATTATCGACTAATAAACTTTCAGAATAATGGACCTTCATCATTTCATTAATAACTTCTTTTCTTCCATTTGCAAAATAATAAGCCTAAGGAATAACAAAGCTAGGGAATTGTGGACCTTGAGAATAACTAGTCTTTGGAATCTCTCAGAATAGTGAACCTTGGAGTTACAATCTGTAGCCTATTTGTAAACCGTTACTTTTAAATCGTATTTTCAAAATGAGCTCGAAAGCATAAACAACTCTTTGCTCTCTCTCTCTCTTGGTTGTAAAGTTTAAACAAAATTTTGCTCTCTCTCTCTCGTGGTTGTAAAATTTAAACAAAATTTATGACATAGCCTCACAAATTCCTTATCAGCAAATGAGGAGTGCACTTGTACTTCGCTGCTCTTGTGCTTTTGAGCTCCCTTCTCTATTCTTTCTCATTCCCATTAAACTGTTTCCATATTCTCTCTAGATATTTCCTGACATGTCACAGTCTCATTCTGTATTTGTACTCATCTACTTTGTACGTCTTGGAATTGCATACATTTTAGGACTACTCTGTATCCATTGAGCCTGTACTGCGTGCACAGGGATGGTGAGATCATTGCTGAATCTGTGCAGGTCTCGCATGATGTTGTTCAACTGCAGATGGATGGGTTCCCCTCCTTGTTCCCCCATCACGCCAAGCCCGTCATGCTACCTCTTTAGCTGAGTCCTTAGATTAGTCCTCAGCTTTAGTACTGTTGCTATGGAAGTCTGTTCTGAATCGTGCAAAAAAAGGCCTTTTATGTTGTCCTTTGTAGAAAGCTTTTCAACTCCATGAGGTCTGCTGTTGGGATTTTGAGAAGTACTCCCCAACTTTGAAGCAATTCTGTTATCTCTGCATTGGAGCGAAGATGTTTCACTTCATCCAGCTGCTGATTTGTGGATGTAGAGCAGGACACCCTCTGCCGGAAGGCGGCAATCTGTATGGATCTCTTCCTGAGGGTTCATGGAGAACACTCTTCACTTGGCATTGTAGTGTTCAAAGTCTTGGTTGTTATAAATGGCTTATGTCATAAGAGAAAAAACAAAACAAAAATCAGTTACATTAACATGTTGTTTAGGTTCATCCTATTTCTAAGTAAACCTTAAAGGGACTGTACAGTAATGGTTGAGGTGGGGATTCATGTTTTGTACATTCCTAAGTGAGATAATGAAAAGCCTCTTATGAAATATGAAAGAGCATGTAATTTTAAGAAGGATTCAACGTTTATTTGATGAAAATTGGTTTTCAAATTGCTGAGATATCCCAAAAAGTGCTAATAATAAAAGGCGACATGCCACAACTTTATTAGGATCTCTTTGTTTCACCTTGTTTTTGGATATCTCAGCCATTTCAAAACCGATTTTCATCAAATAAACTTTTGATACCCCTTAGAATTGCATGCTCTTTGACATCTTATAGAGTGGTTTCTGAATATCTCACAAAGCTAAATCCTCACGTCGACCAGAACTGTACACACCCTTTAAGAGTATGAAGGCCATAATGGCAGAATGATTTCGTATCAGGCAGACTCTGCAAATTTTCGTTTCAGGACTTCGCCCCTGATTTTCTCCTCTTTGTCTGGAGTTATAGGCAAGTTTTAGTGTTTTGTTTTGAGTACACTGTAGGTGTGTTCTGCGAGTGGTGCATCTGTACAAATGTGTGTGCTCATGTTTGCACAGTGAGTTTTCATTTTGCAAGTTGTGCATGTCACCGTTACATTGTTGAGGATCGATGAAATGTACATTGGTGCTGGTGTGATTTGGGTGTAGTGAATGTTGCAACTGCAAGTTGGGCAATATGAATTTACCTTGAAAAGCAGAGAGCAAACAATCAACACGAAAGAGGCGTTGACGAAGTTTGCACAGTTTGAGAAACAACACAAATTGTGTACAGAAGAAATGAATTGGACAGTTGCGCAAAGCCCTCTCTCCTACATTTTGAAGCCTTTCTCACTTCAGCACTACTCTCTGCCAAATTGTCAAAGAATTATGACAAACTTGTCCCTGGATTTTTGGCGTACCCCCACATTTACCTTTCTTTGGTCGCCCCTTTTTTTGTGATTCTTTGAATATCTCACAAGTTGCACAGGGTGACCCTGCAGTCCTCTTGTGCTGTGGCAATCCTGTCACTGTAGGTTGCCACTGGCAGTTCTTTGTTTCTGCTGCCTTGATGAGGGAATACACTGTGTAGCATGAGTGACAAAATTATGGAGGCTGTGTCTCTGGCTCATCCTGGCTAACATCTATGCTTAACACAGAATGGAGTAATTTATTATACTGATCAACAGTATGAGACACCCCTTTTGTTCCCCCTGCCTTGGAAATCCTCCTCCCACAAAACCTGCAGAGCTGTGACAGGCAAAATAAATGGTGATCAAGCACCTTCCTGTCTATATGGGACTAGAGTGTATATTGCTAAATAACTCTCTTTAACTTTACTAAAAAACTTTAACGAACACACGATTCCTGCAAGTCTTACAAGAACTAAACACCACAAAATCACATAAAGCACACAGACAAGCACAGAAAAATTAAGAAATGTATTAAATTTGACAATGAAAAATATGGATTTCTGCTGTGTAATTACTATGGAAGTGCATTATTAGCCTTTGCCCTGTCCGATCACGAGTACTGGAGACGGTGCCAGTCGTGTCGGTACATGGGCATTATGTGACGTAATACTTTCTCTTATATGTACCTTTAATAACGTTAATTGATTTGCACATTATCATGAAATCTTGTATGACATATGATAAAAATGTAAAATTTCCAGCAATTTCAGTGACATACTACGTATGCATTTTTAAACTTTCTCAGTGACTTGGCGATTTAAATAGGGGTGCAACCTCAATGTCTGCGGTGCACACACAACCAAGAATATAGCAGCATACACAAAGGGAACACATACTGTACATTGTATGTGCACTGACTAGATACGTCGTACGTGAAATAAAAGTGTGTTTGTGTATTGTTTGTTGTTTTGTCTTTCTAATTTGTAGTATCAAGCTTTTTTGGCTCAACCTCTTAGCCATCGAGGAGCCTTAGAATTGTTTGAACAACTTATTTATCCTATCACTGAGAACAATGCCTGCCTGCCAATTTTCACGGTACAGTGATATAGGTGGTTGTCTTTTTTTCAGTTACAATCAACAGTGCTATATAACTTGAGCAAAAAACTGACAAAGAGTATTGAGTGAAAAACAATATAAAGTAAAACGCTAAAATGGGGCATACATAATTTACTGCAATTATATCTTCCCTATACAGTAAATCAAAATTGATGGTCACATATTAAAAAGTTAAACTCAATTGCAGCTCTACGTGACCTAAATGTATATGTTAAACAAAGATCACACAACACTATAACATGGAATGAGTAGAACAAATGAACACCATATAAATACAAAAGTGATTACTGTTTAATGATAAATGGGGTTTTTAATACACATATATGTAGTTCATAGACAAACACAATTTTGTGAGAGACCCATGTGACTGGAAGAAATTCTACAACATTTTACATTGTTGATATTGGAAATGTCAAAGGCAAATGCATGATTGTACAGTTGTAGCTGGTACTGATCTATGAAGTGTAGAGTCGGAAACATATAGGCCTACCTAGTACCAAGATTTTGCTGATGGTCTGTGAAGTGCCATAATTCACAGCTGATTATCCATACCGCCAGTTGTGTACCTCATACAGTGTAACTTGTGTCTTAATGAACAGGCTTCCAACCCCAGTTATCATAGCCAATATACACAGGTATATGCAATTCCGATGAATTAAGGTATACCAAATATTATAACCTGGAAATAAAATTTATCGTGTGCAGCTAGAATACACAAAAAACAGCCAAAATTCACCTGTGATAACTCCTGAAAGTACACATTTTTTGATAAATAAGATCATATATCTATCACCGTTTGGCATGTGTGCTCTGCGTGTTTTAAGTTCTGCTTCATAAGCACTGGTACTGATGTGTGCAAGTTCTAGCTAAGATATGCGTACGTTGTTACAAATAATTTCAAGATTTCGTTTCGATCAGTTTGCGAAGTATCGATCGAAGTATATGCACGTATATGCACGCATCGTTCAAGACCTCTTTTGAAAAAAATAGTGATGGCGCAATCATTCAATTGAAAGAATCTGTGATCGACTTGTCTACTTCAAGTCATTTTTGTATACTCTTTAAAATTTACACTAAAACCCCAATGAATAAAAATCAGAGAGACAAAAAATTATAATTTCTTCCAGCTTGAGGGCATGCCTCAGGTATTTAATACACATTGTAGCAAACATTATTCTGAGGGTATTGTTACACACTTAACTTTGTAGATTCAGATTGATCGTCAGAGTAGTAACCAAAAACAAGTGGTAATAACACAAGCCTGACTGCATTTATTGCAAAACATTTCTAAAACTCAAGATACAATTACAAAGTGCTTCCAAATGTAAATAAAGACATAAATTTGATTGTCCAATTATGAATAACAATCATGCACTCAACAGCATACCCCAGCTTGTATGCATTATACATCTTATGGCAAGACAACCTCCTTGGCATACACAGTATGTCCCTTTTCTCTGGAATTCACCATCTACAGCAGTGCTACACACGGGCACTGGTCCAATCGACGGTCCAGACCAGTAAAAATCAGTCAGACCAGTAACTTTTCAGGAATGGACCAGTACAAAAATGGAAAAACTGGGTACCTGCTGGGTACCGACAGGGACAGGTCGGATCAGTTGAATTGCAGCCCTGTCTACAGTAATTAGGAGAATGCCTTCATTTGCATTATATTAGGTTGTTCTCAAGACCACGTTGTGTTTCACAAATGTAGAATGCTGGTAAGATTTTCCATAATTTGTAGAAAGAATACAATTTGTAAGCCATATTATATTTTTCATGATTTGGTTACCTAACTTCTTATAAGAGTAATTTGTGCATGCTGTTATGTGTGTCTAGGCCTATTGTATGACTTCTATCACTTGTATGTAAAGCACATTGGAGAATTGATAAATATGTACTTTGTAAAGCACAATTATTGTTGTAATGTTATGCATTTACTTGGACAAAATTTAAAAGTAGTACATACATGTGTAATTATATCAATGGAATACCAAGGAGATACACTGTAGCTCCTTGGGAATACCAAACACAGCTGCACGCAACTCATTCCATTGGTTAAGAGGCCTTAATATCTAGAAGAGAACAACAAAAATAATTTGTACATGTGTATTTAAGATGTAAAAAGAAAATAGGAAGTTCACTACAGATTTGCCTTGGTACACCTGTTTAATATGCATTTTACTCATACATTCTACTTTCTTTTTTTTTTTTTTTTTTTAATCACAGATTCCATATGTATTGACTTATTGGGACAGAAATGCAGTGAAACAAATTTTGGAAGAAGATACAATGTAATATATCAATGTCATGTCCTGGAGGCTCTATACCAATAAATATCTTGAGCAAAATCAAGTTAAAAGATAGCTGTCTAGAAAGTGTATTCGAGTCTGTATTGTCATGTGGATCCAAACTGAAATGCAACAGCATCACTGCATTTGTTAGGAAGGACAAATGTAGCTCTTGCATTACATACTACAGTTGTAGTGTATGGAGAAAAAGACCATCACCATCAAAAAAGAAAAGAAGATTACAACAACAACAAATAAAATGCACACCATCCACCCAATAAAAAAATCACAAAAGGAAATTTATGCATTTATTTTGCAATTATCACCAAATGTGTATTTTACAGTTACTGACTATTACAGCAGAAAACCAAAGCACCTTTGAAAAACACAGAAAATGCAAACAATGAAGTAAACAAGCTGGAATATGAAAACAAAAATTTCTCTCATGGCAGATTTCACTATCAACCTACTGTATGCTACAGTATGTGATTCCAAACCATTAGTAAAATTCCCTTTTAAAAATGAATATGATTGTCAAACTTTGTGTCTATTATAATACTGGACCCACGAACGCTATATAGAGGTGACTTCAAAATTTTGTATCAGTGCACACAACCTCAAATACAGTACATACCTGTGCCTATTGGACACAAAGAAATAAAGACTTGCAAAATTTAACATATGTGCAAGCTTGTTTATGGCTTTGTTATGCATGGTAAGGAAAGATTAAGACTGTTTTTGAACTGAAAATTGACTTGGGCAAGGCCTAATTGTAAGCAAAGATAACTACATGCAGTATGAATGGATGTGGCAAGATCTTGCTGAATACAGTGTTCATACAATGTAACAAGATTTTCTTGACAACTTAACCCTAAAAAGACTGGGGAGCTTTTTGGGCCCACCTCTCAACATTTTTCGCGATAAATCTGGAATGTACAAATCTCGCGCCTCGACGTTTTATGACTTTTTTTAAGTCTAGCGCAACTTTTGAGACCAAATTCGCGATGCCCGGGTATGCGGTTCTGAAGTTACGCAATATTTTGTAAGTGCATGTCAGACCCGAAATTGCTCAAAAACGTGATTTCATGTACAAATCCAATGCAAATTCTGTTTCTGACCAAAATTCATAAATGTATCATTATTTTTACTTTTACTGATGAAAATCAACTAATTTCAAGTTCTTTGTGATCGAAATAGTGTCATGATGATTTCCATTAAAAAATTTAAGAAAAAGTCGAAAAAAAAGTCAAAAACAATGAAATACATAAGAAATTTCAAAAAAAATAAAATACATAAGAAAAAAAAAATTGAAATCGTCATTTTTTTTAATGTACATTCAATAAGAATCCTACACACAGTACCTAAACCAAAAATGAGCAGTTTTGGACCTTTAATTACAGATTTACAGCCATTTTTTAAAATTCATGCATAAATTAGCATAATTAATTTATTAAACATAAATTTGAACATTTGTGAAATAACTAACTATTCAGTTTTGTAGATTACCTTGTGGGTGACGCGCGTGCCAATTTTCCTTGCGATCACACGGTCAACGGCCAAGATCTTGGGGGGGGGCCTAATGAGGCCCCCCCCCCCCCCCCCCCCCCCCAGTCCTACGAGGCATCAAAAGAGCCCAGTCTTTTTAGGGTTAAGTGTATGTGACCAGATAGATGATTACAACCAATGATAATACATGCCATAATAATAGATAAATATTATAAATACATAAATAAATACCTTCAGCTTGATAAAAATTCGGGGCATGTATTTTACAATGGACCTGGCCCTGACAGAATCTAGTCCGAAGTGCATGTTGCTGACCATATGTGAATTACATGTACCAAACATTATTACATATTACAAGCCTGGATGGTGATTTTGTTACTGTGTGCCTTGGGTCGGCAATGCAATGGACCAACCAACTCTTTCATCATTTTCTTTCTTCTTACTCCTGTGCCATTGTCATATTCTTGTCAATATTCGTTCTCTTGGAAACAAAACCAATTACCATTATAAAATCAAACATGACATTTAATAGAGAATTTGATAGTCAAGTCTCATCTTATACCCAGTGTGACCAGAGAGATACCTTACACTGTACATAGCAATCATTACATTCATCCCAACAGAAAAAAAGGAGAAAAGATATACCAGTGTACACCATGTAGAGAAGAAAGCAGAATCTCATTTCTACTGATCTGCTGCAATACTACAAATGTCAAAACTTGTATGAAGTGCCACCTAAAGTAACTTAGGCTTTTGACTTTACACATAAGGCTGAGAATGATGACAATGAGGAAATAAAGAAATCTCGGCATCAAAGTATAACAAATTACTTTCTGCTGAAATTGATGAAGGCTTGAAGCTATTGGCTATATTTCTCACAAGGGTAAATGCTACTTTTAAGAGATACAACTTTGGAGTGGCTTTAGAGTCTACTAGGACAGGTTTTTCAAAAACATAATTAAGGATAGATACACAAAACATATAGTGCACTCCTGTTGCAACGAACATGGTTATAGCGAAACTTTGGATACAACAAAGTAAAATTCAAGGCTCAAAATCATCACCTAGATACGCTTATACACTTTATTTGTTTGGATGCAACAAAATTTCAGTATAACAAAAGAAAACTGCCGGTCATGAGGACTTCATTATAATGGGAGTCGCCTTTAGTCATGTGTTTTGCAGCTTTTTACACTTTAACCAAACCTCCATATTGAATGACAAAATAAAAGTTAATTGCATTGTACATACAACATGAAACTGCATAGTCCAGTATAAATTTTGTGACCAAAAACAACAAATTGAATAAAAACCTTCAGATATACGTAACACACAGTTAGATAAGCCAATTACACTTAAAAGCACATTTAGTAGCAATTTCGAGTTCCAAAATTTCACAGTAAGAAAGATTATACTAGGTATTACAAAAAACATTTCCCACTTTACATCCTTAATAGTTCAAAAACTATACACCAGATAACACTGTCATTGATATGAGTGATAGTTGAATAGTGTACAATTTAGTTGGAGGTGATTTGAATGTGAGAGCATGTATACATCAGTTTTGTTAAATTCATGACTAATTTTAAAGTTAAGTTCCAAATTTTGGTCAAATTTGAACCCTCTGTACAATTTTGAACTTTGCACAAGAACCAAAGATGTGTATGTGAGTGTGTGCTTACAATGACCCTGAACAAGAGACAATGTCTCTGACATGAATATCACGAATACCACCTTTTCAGAGCTCTGCTGACTAGGCTTATGGTGTTTTGCTCCAAGGCATGTGAATGCTTTATTAATAATTTATGATGGATTGCCCTGGGCACTGCTAGTCTGAATTCATGGTAAAGGGTAAAATGCATACACATACAATATATACAAAAATAAACACGTTTTCATTTGCTTGCAAACACTACATATTAGGATGAATAAAGACTATAGCTGTGACAGTGGTATTTCATGAATATGCAATAGAGCATTCCAATCCTGGCCATTGTTCTGGACCATTGTCAGGGTGTTAACGACACACTGCCATACACACCAATTGACCCCTGTGCAAAATCAAAATTTTGTACAGAAGGTTGAAAACAGAGCAAAATCTGAAACCTAACTTCAAAATAAATCTTGAATTCAATGAAACTGATTTATGCTATCATTTTTAAATTACCTCCAACAAAATTGTACACTATTCAGCTATTGCTCATATCAATATCACTGTTATCTGATGTATAGTTTTCGAACTATTAAGAATCAAAAGTGGGAAATGTTTTTTGTAACACCTTGTACATGATAAACCAAGAGTTTCCATTAGGACTAAATAATTAAGCACTCAAACCTTGGTGCACACAACACACTTTGAATTACACACACATACTCAACACACACACACACACACACACATACAAAACATAGTTGAGCTGATCAAGAGCTATATGAGTTTTTTGTAGAATCCAGAGCGGAACACAGTTAGAATTCTCAATATAGAACATTTACAGTGCTCTCCCGTTATAACAAACATGGTTTATGACAAAATTCTGGCTACAACGAAGTTAGAATTCTGGCCCTAGCATCATCTGTTTTTTGTTTTTTACTGCTTATTTGATTGGCTATGACAAAACTTTGCTGTAACAAGAAAACAGCCGGTCCTGAGGACTTCGTTATAATTGGAGTCTACTGTATCACGACATTCTGAATAAATTCACATATACGCAATACCAAACCCTTACTCAGTGTATGCCTAGAAACTGATATCCCATTATTATTTCTACAGTTTAAAACCTGTGGACCTTCTGTGTAATGCTATTCTTGTATATTCATGTCCACGAGCTTAAGTAGAAAACATAAATGTGCAATGGCAAAATTGATACACATGATCACATTTGTCTTTGTCGCATCATGTGAATAAGCAGCAGCCAAAACTGTAAAGAAAAAAAGAAGGTGATTTCAGAAAACAAACCTAATAGATAAAAGTCAGCCTTTGAAAATTTCATCTCCGAAAAAATGCCTCTGTCTCATATACATTGTACATGTATAATGTATATAGTTTTTAAAATCATGATCATAACGATTACACAAACTTATGCCAGTAGTATATCAAGTTTTTAGTCTCACGAAGCTAAATCAAGTTGCAAATGTTTTTATGACCAATTAAAATAAAACAATATATACAAGTATACAATACAATATATCTATTGCAAGTATTGTAGCATTGCAGTCAGACTAGCTGTCCCCTCACCCCCCCCCCCCAAAAAAAACCAAAAACATAAAAGTACAAAATTTATAAGATTAAGGCAAAGCTGAAAGAGAATAAAATATGTAGAAAATCAATGACAGAACTAAGAATTCAATTTCAGTTTTGGCAATGGATATGAGTATAAACTGAAGATTCCATTCACAACCAATTCATGTACTAAATTATGAAAGGGAGTAAACAAGGTACTAGGCAACATAATGACAGCACTCTGATTTTCATTTTTGTCAGGAGATGAATACGAAGTCTATAGAAATATAAACACGGCATGTTACATCTGAAGATAATATACAACGGTGCCATTAAACTGCATTCATATGGGCATACTGTCAATTCAGGTCGACTGTCTCCAAAAAACTAAACAGGTCCTGCAGTCAAGTTCCCTTGCCTACGTCAAATCTGTTAGGACCAAAGAAGTAGCTTCGACTTTATGAGGTATTAAAATCAACAGAACATTATAGAGAAGAGGACGTGAAAAGACCTTCGACTTAGCTGATTATTTGACTTATGTGAGGTCGATTTGAGCAAGGTTGACTGTACTGTCAACTCCTTGCATCTCACTGAAAGCAACGAAATGTGTTTTGATTTGAGCATATCATTCACTTGGCACATGATTTTTTTTTTCTTCTACATGATCTCATGCACCAGACAATAAAGTCAAGCTGACAATGCAATATATTGTTGCTTCAAACCTTCAGAGTTTATAGCCACTCCTTAAATGCTTAACTGACACACTGAAGATTGCAGATTACAATTCTGTAAGATGGTACGTGTTGCATCAGAACCCATTTGGCAAATTAAAGAGCGATGAGGTCATAACTTTAATACTGAGATATGTTTCATGAGCCAAGTATATCGCACTACCCCGTTTTGATGCAATTCAAATGGGCTCTTTCAGATTCTAGCTGATTGTGGGCAATATTTAGCATTCAATGCCAATGAAGAGGAACATGAAAGGTTTACTTTCAATCGCACACAACCAGATTCAACACAAGAGTAGTTTGCACCACAACTCAACCACATGGTAGTCCAGCAAAGTGGGTCTAGAGTATTCACAAAATATGAGTTTACAACTGAGGCAGGACTACCTCAAGAGGAGGACTTCTTACACTGGCCAATATCACAGTAATATTGCAAGATATACAAATATGACATGAAGACAGAATATGGTCAAACATTCTTTGGGCATGAGAACCTCCCTGAAGTACAGTAGAATCATGTCATGAAATTTACAAAAATATATGTCTCTTCTTTGCATGGTGAACAGTTGACCATATACACAGTACCTTCATCATTGTGCCCTTTTGGAGTGATACATCATTCTGTACAATATACATGTAGTGCACATTACTGTTTGATCTATGTTATGCAGTAGATCTACACTGCAAATGAGGAAGAACTTTGGCACCTTTTGGTGGAAAACAAAAAAGGATTCACTCATTTTGCATGATGCGAAATAAGTGCTACATTGGAACTATGCAGATATTTCGTTCACCACATTTTGTCCCTGTGAACATGTCCCTTTTACTACTGTCCACAACATGCAAAATACAATTATAAGACACATACAAAATTTATCTTACTTGACCAACTGAGCGAGAAGGGAAAAAATGGCACTTGAATATCTATGTCCTCCTTATCTACACCATTATTTACATATTTGCACTGCATACACGATACAGTATACCAGTAATGTTTAATGATACCTGTCTAGATCAGGGTACATGCTATGTTTTTGTACAGAACGTTCTCCACTCTCTTACCCCCCATACTCCAATGATCAAGTGCTAATCCAAAGACCAGCCTTGGCTACAATGCTCTGGTGATGTTGTACCCTTCCTTCCTCATTCCTTGTCAAGGAGTTGACTGAGAACCATTTTGATGCACCAGTTTAAGTTCAGTGCCAATTCTCACCCTGCATGATTACTCCAGGCACTGAGCACAGAGACTGTATTCAATGTGTCATACAACTGGAAATATGGCCAAGACTTTTTAAATGCTGAACTTAAGAGAAACACCAGTCATGTAATAATGCTTAGTCCTGAAGTCCTCTGTCTAGCGTACAATAAGTACCGCAAAACCAGCAACATTCCCAGCATGAAACTTGCAAATTGCAAACTGGCATTCAATACACTGTACAGAACAAAACTTTTGCTTGCATTTTACTTCAGGGAATCTTGCCTCCTCACGAAATTTTCCAAAATTCCATGTACTCAAAAGTTTCTGGTTTTACAGTAATCATACATCATTGACCTTGATTAGTGAAAAATCTGGAGTTCAGTACAATGAAGTATCCTTGAATACTGAAGAAAAGCTGTACAATCAAACATAGTTCATAAAGGGGGAATCAAACAATGCAAAAATAGAGAACAGTGTGACAAAGGCCATTCACAAGTACATTGCATGTGCCTGGTTTATACTGTTTCCTGGCTATTGCTAGTCAGCTGGGGCAAACCACGGGGGTTGGTATCTTTCGCCAGTTTTCCTGCGTTGGTAGGTCTGTGGACCACTTCACCAGTTTAGCACCCCACTCTTTGCAATGAATGAATGAAGTGGGATCATTTCAGTACATGAGTCGTGGCTAACTCACACATGGGACATCCACTTATAATGTCCCATCCGAGGGACAGGGTGTTTAAACTCTGCAGGGGAAGGCATGCTTACAAATAACATTGCTCAGTGAGACTCGGGGAATCCAACACTGGTCCTTTGGACCTGGAGGTAGATGTGCTCCCGATTAAGCCAAATCACCGCCCTAGTATGACAAATAATGTAGCCAATGCTAAGGAGCAGAAACATTCACAGGGGCCCAGTGAACACCAAATTGAATGTCCTACTTAAGCACTCAAATGTGAACCTTCAATATTTGCTTGACCTCACTCATATTGTTTCACTGCATTTACAGGATGTGACTTTTTTCCCCCCTTTGGTGACACTTGCTCTTGACATAATCATGTTTACATATCTTATATAACCAGTGGCAGCAAGCAATGGTATTAATCTATCTCATCCTCCAAACATGAAAAAAAAAGCAAAAAAAGAGCAAACTTTAGGGGTTAAAAATAAAATGACCATGACACCAAAGTGAACATGCATGGAAAAGATTTCTGCATGGTGAACCTTTAAAATGATGTGAATTGTAAAGCAATAAAGCATACATTATAAACAGTGCTGCAAATTAGTTGTGGCTCAACAAAAGTGGGCATTAGGTAACCCACTCATGAAATTTCAATTTTGAGCATACAATTTCACTGCGGAGATGTGATAAGTATACAACACAAACCGTTTTCTTTCATTTTGTTTTTCAATCTTTTTGATATATTTCTTCCTTCAGCAAGAATTTCACCATCACTTACCCTTTAGGCTACCCAATATGTGCATGATTAGCTCTCCATCTGGTTTAAACTCTGCTCATGCTCATACATACACGTATACAGTACACACCTTTCACATATAGCTGTCTGATAAGCAAATGTTTAATTCTATAGGCCCAGTATCTACAACGTACATGTACCTGCCTGTCAATATAATGAATTTCACTAGGTGTCAAAAACAGTGCATTAGTTACTTAATGATGGCAAGTGCCTACATTGCTATCTAGAAGTTTGCAGTGAATTTAATGTGCTGCTAACCTTGATGATGCAACTAGTGGATGTCTATGTTTCGACAATTTATGAAAGAAAAAAAAAATGCATAGAATCTGGAATACTTTGACCAAAGGAATGACACAGGAAATATTCATTTCTTTAATATTTGGGTCACAGCTGATCTTATAAGCTCCTAGGGATCACACAGCCATGTGAGTCACGCTTCCATACCGTCATTTTTACATTGGTGACATATTCAGATCTCTGATGGGTTCCAAACATTCCTTGCATAAAATAGTACTTGGCACAAAGTAAATGCTCTACATAAAAATCTGCTGAAGTGATACTGCAGTGACTTCTCCAATCTCAAATTTTGAAAACAAACACACAAATCAATTTACAGCACTACTTCTTCCCTGGAGTGCAGCTGTCTAAACACTACATTCCCACCCAGCTCTGCCTCTTGGGTTAAATCTCAGAAACAGGGCTGACTTGCCTAGTTCTGTGTGGTCGTGAAGGGATTCAACAGCCCAGCATGGCAAGTCTGATTCACCTTTCTCAGCCACATGGAACTTGGAGAGTTCAATCCATTTCATAAAATTATATTTGGATAGCAAATCTTGCCAGAATGGCAATTTGCAATAGAAACAGCTGATAAGGATGCTGGAATTTTGTTGTTACCATGACACTTGCATTCCAGCGAGAGTTGCTATCACAACATTTTTTTTTTTTTAATCGAGCCTGCAAATTGCGTTCAAGCTTCACTGTGTTCTGCTCCATGAGAATGTGTATCCACAGGAGTGAGGCTGTGTACAAAGACACAAGGAGTACTGAATGGTGAGTCTGCCCCACAAGTGGAATCAGCCCCAGACGTGGAACTGCATGTTGATTGTCTCCCCCTTTGATTCTCCTTTTGCATTCCATATGAAACTACAGAAGCACTCTGATAGCGCAGACCTCCGCCAAGCAGCTCATTTCCACCACTGATCTTGTTTTTCCATAGAGCTCAGTGATTTCCAACCATACATATGCATGCTGGAAATCGTCCATTTTCCCCAAAATAGAAGCCTTTTGTTAGGTCATCAACTTCCAGCTGCGTGGTGCGCCTTGCCATAGCAGAAACTAGAGCAAGCACTCAGTGCGAGTATGAAAACCTCAAAAACTGTGTAGCTTGTACTCTCAAGTTCATTGACCCTGCCTGCCAAAATATCGAAAATCCTTCATAAACTCCATAAAAATTCCTGATCACTACTAAAATTTAATCATCTGTTCCTTGTCATTCTCAACCTTTCCTGTAAGTTTCATCCAAATTTGTTCACAACATCTGGAGTTATTATGCACACAGACAAATAAGCAAACCAACAAACGCAGGTGAAAGCATAACCTCCACCCTTGGGGGAGGTAATAATTGACCCTGCTTGATCATTACATGATTTAAACACAAGAAAATTCTTCTCACCCCCCATTGCACAGTCACCAATACATAAGTTTTCATTCAGCAACAGTGGCAGCATCCAAAAGGGTTGAATACTTAATTCTCCCTTAAAATACTTTGTGCTTCGCATGAAGAGCACCATCACAGAGCTATGGTGTCAGCTGTTGGAGCACAGAGTTTTGGAATCCTCTGTATTTCATTACCACAGCTGGCGACTTCTCACAGTTCCCTTATTAGCTTCTCAGCCCCCACTCCGACACCTTCTTCTGGGCGTTGGCCATGACGATCATGCTGGTGCCATTGGAGATGAAGCTGCGAATGGTGCCGGGTCCAATGCCACGGTAGAGACCAAAGAAGCCCCCTCGTTCTCGGATCACAAGACGCATCCTCTGAAGGGTAGACATTTTCCTAGGATGGCAAGGAGAAACAGAAAAGAGTTTTGGTGATGCAATCTGCACCATCTCTGGGCTGTACGTCACGACACTGTGTCATCTTCCAACTATTAATTATCATTTACAGGGTGTCACTCCCAGTGTGATAGAATTTTGAATTTTGACTTTCAGTATAAAAAGAGTATCATTACTGCTTTGCAAGGTAGCAAAGTACTTTCATGTGTTCTTGCTACATCCATCTTTAGGGTAGTGTGAAATAACCTTTACTTTAATTCATCTCTACATTAGGAAAGTACATTGCTGTCAAAGTAACTAACATATTGGTCAGCCATTACAAGGACAAAGTTCCTTGCCATTGCAAATTAAACTCCATCAGAATTTGACAGGCTAATACTCCAGAGGCACAGGAAGTACAGTTGTACTACTGAAACTGGTGTTGATCAAAAATGCACACACACACACACAACCAATACATAACATCAGATTATTTCCCAATACCTGTGCATTTCATTGCTTCCAAATTCATTTACTAGATACAAGCAGAATGGAAATGTCAGCACTGGCTGCATTTAATGTGACAGTATCATGACTTGGATATGAAGTGTGAATATTGCAGCCAGTATTTCTTTATTACGAGTATACAATTTACTTTCACCAGTAATCATTCACAGTTGGTATTGTGGTCCTGATTTAACCCTTTATGTGCATTAAGTCCTAAATGACCCAGCTCTTTGGCTGGCATTTGATTAGGGCACTGATTTGAGTTGCAGGAACTGGTTGCATAGTGTATGAAGCCCCATGGAAACTTGAACCATCTCACAGGCAGTGGATCAATTCTCTTTGAGATAGGTCTTCATTTTATAGGACAGTGGGGCAAACCCACTCAGGTGTAGAGTAACGATAGGACAGGGAACCACAAGTCCACTGCGATTGTACTTCCGTCAAAGGATATGGTAATCCCTATTCAAACAGATATAGCAAAGACATCTCCATGGATTACCTATTACAGCAGAGCAGGGTCAAAGCACTTACTTGCCATAGTTTCCCTGCACTTGTGACTTCATGTACTCAAGAGGCCACACCAGCCACCATGACAGAGTGAGCTACACAGTCAAGGAATAATTACACCTCACAGAAGTTTTGAAACCCATGATATTAACATTTATTCATGGCTGCATGCAACTCCTACACTTGATGAATGTGCCTTACTAAAATTCTCAGGAAACACTAATATCAATATCAATATTTTGATTTTTAAAGATGACATGATTTCATGTCTGTTGGACGAAAAGTACTGCATGGATGAAACAGTCTATTGCACCGTGATAATTCATATTATAAAATGGGTTCAAGAATGTAGCCAATTGGAAGCGCTGAAATGAGTCATGTGTGCGTGCATCAATTTCTCACTAACATGCTCGGCCTGACATCACAATATTTACACTAGCAGTGCGCACTCAATCAGTTGTTACAAGTGCGTCGCGCGCTACTATACGCGCTGTCAATCCTGTAAACAACTTCTAGTTCGGGCTGGCTGCCGGCCGGCCTTTCTTGTGTGCATAACATGTGTGGCGTACGTATAACGGTTACTCTTAGACGTACAGTACTTATATGTGCGGGATTTCCGAGTGCGACGTGCGTAAATGTTTGGGACGAACATCGACGAGTGCTGCATGTAGCTGACTGGTATTGACCCACAAAGGTACGTGAAAAATGCTGTTAGTTTTCGACCCATTTTATAAAACAAATGATGCACAGGATTATTTCGTGGCGTTGGTGGAGATGCAGCTCACTCTCGGGTATTTACAATGTAGTGCATGTTTCACAATTGTAAATACCCTCGAATGCGCTACATCTCCACTAACGCACTCTATCCTGTGCATCATTTGTATATTGACCAATTCCTCCTCTTCCATGTCCTGTCAACTGGAAACTGACTGACACACATGGTTTATAAAGCATCTGTACCTACACATAGCTTTAGTCACAGTGAACTCCTCTGCCACTTTGCACGATTCACGTGTTTCTTTAAAATGAAAAAAAAAGCGTAAAGATCTTTATTTGATATTCATTTCATATTCATAACAGAGTGACAGTCAGTTATGATATGATTTTTAAGCATAACTGTAATCCTGATAAGGAGCATATTTTAATTCTTAATTCACAGAAAGCTTCATTTCATCCATGTCTATGGCTTTTGCTAAGACACATTGCATGCTATGTAAACTACGGTGGTATATACAATGAATTAGGTACTATTTCATAAAGAGTACAGGTTCACTTGGACATGACTACAATTTCTGTTAGTACACAGATTGCACTCAGTCAAAGGATATGTGGCAGCTGTCCCCGAAACAAGGAAAGGACCAAGGACACTCTGGTTGAAGACTTCTGGGAAGTGTCTTCTCTGGGTGTCTATCAGGATGAAGTAGGTTGTCATCAACCCCAGCGTTCTGCACCACGTCACCCCAAAGCCCTAGGGTATGATGAATTTCACCAATTCAGCTGATATATTCTCAATGCTAGGTTGTGTATGGGTGTGGGTGTGTTCTTCCCCAGCAGATTAAAACTGACAATAAACACTACTCAGAAAGGATTGCATTGTTTAATCAAACAAATCTTAATGGAAAAGCAACAATGATACACTGTATCCTTCTCTTTTTTTTATGGGGGGGGGGGAAGGGTTCAATTTGTATAAGGTCATAAATTTTTGGAAATACTACATACGGATTGTATTTTGGGCATAGCCTTAAACAAAATATTTCAGTCAAATGTTACGAGTGCATAAAAATTGTGAACATCCATTGATGATTGTAAAATTTATTGAACTGACTGTTAGACTAGAATATCCTTGATATTCTTGACATTTACCTATCCTCCCAGTAAAATAAGCAAACAACCCTGCAATCACAAGGAAACAAAGTTCAATGAGGGAGAGAACACCAAACCTTACTCACCTGGTACAGACCTCTAAAGGTCCAGGTTTGTTGTGTCTGCCTTCGAATCTACACGTGAAAGTAACAACCGACAGGAAAATATCAGAAAGTTAATAATGCTGGAATTAAACATCCTTTAGATCCACAATGTGTCATACTGAATTCACAATAACACTATTTCCCTCACTGAAATCAAACTTGGCAATTTACACAGTTCAAGGTTTCAACCAGTAGCTGAATTACTTTTCACATACAAGGCAGTGATGTGCATACATGTATCACATAACGAAATACAAATACAAGTGCAGCCTGAGCTCTGTGTAGTCTGATGAGCAGAATGGAATATGCATCAGGAAGACATAATGATTAGTAATCACCAGGGGCTTGCAAAGCAGACATCACTATATAAAGTGTCATAAAATAACGTAAGTCACAAAATCTGAGGCACCTAATACATGTAGTGTTCTCTGTGAAGATGGAAGATGCTCTGTTATCAAGATATAAATACAAAAATTGGTATGGCAACCAATGCATTCATAAGGAGTTAAGGCATAGGTTTTGCTCCTGAGAGCAAACTGACAGAGAAAATTGCAGATAGTGTGCTCTATAGTGGAAATAAGACTTGGATATGAGATAAGAGACAAGAGGAGTTTGAGAGTGTGACTAAAAAAAAAAAGAAACATGCTCCACATAACATCAGACATAGCCATGAGTTCAGATTGGTGCAGGACGAAAGAGTAAAGCAGTCTAGGAAAAGGTAATAAGTCGTGTCGAGTGAAGTCCAATATACAACGAAACTTGGGTGTGATAATCGTAGAAGAGTTTTAGAAACAGCAGAAGTAGTGGTGTCAGTAGAGCTGGAAGAAGTAGTGTTGCCCGGGTTGATGCACTTACTTTGGCTAGTTCTAGTGGTGACTCTATAATTGCACGAGCCGTTGAACCACACAAGCCTGCAAGCACGACACGTCTACAAAATGAAAGCACCGAATGACATCTACATTGCATGGAGCTGAATTCCTTACACTTTAAACTTACGGTTTGAACCAACTTGCTGAAAAAACAAAAAAACAATAAGAATGGCACTCAAACAGCTAGCATTACTACATCACTTTAAATACACATAACAGGTGACTGTGATAGGACTGTTTTGCAATCTTCAAGCAATTTCTGTCGAAAGCTGTCACAAATTGGAACATAATGAGATCTTTAAATTTGTTTATTGTGTTACAGGTGACTCCCTTCACGAAGAATTCCTCACGACCAGTAATTTTTTCTCGCTATATTAAAATTTCTTTTTGCAGCCAAATAATAAGGTATACACAGATAAAAGCTGTGGTAAATTGGAACATAATGAGATCTTTGAATTACGTTTATTGTGTTCCAGGTGACTCCCTTCATAAAGAATTCCTCACAACCATCAGTTTTGTCTCGCTATATTGAAATTTCTTTGCAGCCAAATAATAAGGTATTCACAGATAAGCAGACAATAATTTGGGAACCTACATTTTTACTTTAAACATGGTTTAACAAGTTTTGTTATAACCATGTTTATAAGAATGGGAGTACACTGTATATATTTGCATACATGTATACCTACAGTGCTGTACATGTAAACTTAAGCGTTTGGCAATGAACAATGTACAACATGTATGTGATTAAGTATGTGAATATAATGCAAAGAGTGAAATGGTCAATTGTGGCCCCTTAATCATACAGCACTGAAACAAGCAAAAGACAGAATGAGTATCTGGTAATAATTGCACTGGTACAGCGAGTATGCATGAATGAAAATGGCATTATGTGGCTATTTTCTTTTTTTCCTATTTAGTATTGGTTTGCCACATTTTGAACGTGGTAACTTTTTTGTCTTGTTGTCCTCTTTATTCACTGATAATGAAATGTAATTATTATAATTGTCTGAGTATGTATCAAAATAGTCATTCCACTTTGGGAATACAGATGCAGTTAAGAAGTAAGCTGGTTCTATGTTCTCTAATTGTTCTGCATTCTCCATACATTTAGAATGGAAGTTTTTTTTTAAACAAATGTTATACATGCAGCAAACCATATAAAGTTATATGTTTGATAGATGTGGATTATTTCAGTGTTTTGTTTTTCTATTTCTTGTTCCACATACTGTAAGTTTTATAACCCAAATAAATACAAATGTTTTAGAAATGACAAATTACAAACGAAAATACTCCTGTTCATTAAACTGCACGCAGAGAAACTTGCTGAAATTGACCTTACACTGTATAAAAGAACTAAACAAGATTGCAAGCAATGTGCTTTAACTGTTCTGCATTCTCTATACATTTAGAATGGAAGTTTTTGGTATACAATGTTGTATATAGAAAACTATATAAAGTTATTGTTTGATAGACATGGATTATTTCAGTGGGGTTTTTTTTTCTATTTCTTGTTCCACAAACTGTAAGTTTTATAACCAAAATATATACTAATTACAAATGTTTTAGAAATGACAAATTACAAACAAAAATACTCCCGTTCATTAAACTGCACACAAGAGAAACTTGCTGAAATTGACCTACACTGTATAAAAGAACTACCGGTATTAAAAGATTGCAAACAAGCTTTTAATTTTACATTGCTGCAGAAGATGTCAGTGATAGCATGAATTTAAGTTCGACACAGGGTGCTAAAACTGACAGAAAATAATGAGAATTTTTCAATTAAATTGATCCTTCCATTTTGATGATGATGATGAATGCAAGGGTAATTTGAAGTCCAATAAAATACATACTGCTTTGAAAAAAATTGGATATCTTCAATCAACTTCTGGCAAAAACTGGAAATGCTGCAGTACAGAGCTGCTGCCTCTGGAGGCCATTTCATAGGTGTGCCAACAGAAGTGGCATAAAATATGTATCATGGAAAGATGATGATGATTACTTACATCTGCAAACCACCTGTTAATGGAATTTCTGTTCTGCACTGGGGATTGTCAAGGAGTGTATATCTGGAAGAGGAAAAGATAGTACAGACATACATCTATCAAAATAAACAATCAATCCACTGCTCACATTTCACAGATTTCCAATGGAGAGGTTACAATAAAAAGTTTTAGATGTGTTAGAAATCCACACATTTTTAGATATTTCACATTCAAGAGGCTCTATGGTGAGGTCTTGTGATACATCACTTATTGTAATTTTTGCAACCATGCGCAACTGTGCATCACAAAAGCAACAAAAAAAAAATTGCATGCCAAGATTTTACATGAGGACTCAAAATGGGTGAAATGGGTGAACCTAGTCAGTTTTCAGTTTTTGGTATTTTTGGAAAGAGCAACCCTTCTTTTATATAATGTGTAAGTTTGGGATCATAAAATGAATGGGAAGTTGTGTTTTGGCAGTTTTTCTAGAACACATTCTTTGTTAGAAGAGTGATAAGGTATGTTTCAGGGACTTACCGGTAGTGCTATTTCTTAGAAACCCTTCACACCCTCTTTACTTTCAACTCTCATAATTGTTAAGAAGATGAATGCTACTGCTTTGCAAGTTAAAAGTGGTCATGATTAGAATGTGGTAATAGCGTGCACAAAATTTCAGCTTAATCTGAAGATTCCTCCACTGTGGTTGCCCTGGAGTCTTACATCCTATATTTTGTTCCGTTCATCACAAGGAGCATGGCTCGGTGAGATTATCATAGCACTTGGAATAGACCAAAACTTCAAAGCCTCCTATCTAAGTAAGCACTAGACTATTCCATGGTCTGCACTTTCTTCCATTATTTCAGTACATTAGCTTAGGAAAGTCAATTTGTATTGAGTTATACATCATTTTAAAGCTTGGAGTCTGCTCTTTCATAATCCATGTCTGCCGACCTTTTGTTGGTTTTGTGATGAATGCTCGTATCGACCATATTATGGTAACACTAATAGTAACATTTGTTTCTTCAAGTTTCAGTTAGTCTTTGGTACCTATGCTTAACATACATGTGTATCTCAAAGAAAAAAAAATCCCCAAATACAACAAAGAAGTTACTACAAAATCAAAGCATTATGAATTAAACAAGGCATACTCACATTGATTCAAACACACCAAATTGTGTTGATCTGTAGATTCCTGAGCCCCACAGGACAGGAATGGAACCTCTACAACAGACAGCAATCAGGATTATTGCATTGTTGATACTTAAAAATATGCTTGCATAGACCCAAGTGAAGAGGAGTGGAATCTTCATGTTGTGATGCATTGCCAGGGGAAAAAAGGAGGTACAATGGAACTGTTTCTTCAAACGCTCACTCTGCTACAGAAATGCTATCTACATCAAATTAATCATGTCCTACACTTTGCATGAAACGCGAGAAATGAAATGTTCACGGCAGATCATCCCTACTTATTTTTTTTTTTTTTTAAATCAGTGTCACTCCACAACAGTCAAACTTTAAGTCAATTTAGACATGGAAATATGAATAATATAGCACTTAGGGAACAGATCTTGGATCAACTATGAATGTACTGTCTACAGTCAGGTACTCCTGTAATTTAACAACTAGAAAAATGTCAACATTTG
Organism: Diadema antillarum; assembly: GCF_040938485.1. Lineage (NCBI taxonomy): Eukaryota > Metazoa > Echinodermata > Echinoidea > Diadematoida > Diadematidae > Diadema > Diadema antillarum. The sequence continues at coordinate 1,666,134 of NW_027271302.1, forward strand.
AGACTTTATCTTGACAATAAAGAAGTTGGCCAAGACATTTATTCCCTTGCAGTTTTCCTGCATGGGTGAAAACAATTTCTAAGCCTTAGCACAAGCTTTGAAATCCACTGATGTCTGCAAACACAAGTGGTTTAGCTTAAAAGATCACAACACTGGTTAAAGCTAAAGACTTCAATTCAAATTTCCAACCCCAGCACTGATCTCTAGAAACATATATTATGAATTAAATAAAAGAAGAAAAAATACAGCAAATAAAAAACAATCAAATAAACAACTTCATAAATTTACCTGTATAGACCAATGATTCCTTGTGTCCGTAAGGTCTTAATGAGAGTTCTAAACATGTTTGTCTTCTCATACCCAGACTGTGCTTGCATCTTGGTTTTGATGGTGTCGAAGGGATGACCAACTACAACACTGGTGGTGCCATAGAGGACTCCCACTAAAAAATAAGAGAGAGTGATGAAATACAAGTTTGAAGTTGGCACGAGACTTTCACATCATAGGTTTGTTAGTTTGTTGGCCAATAGAAACTTCGGCAAAATCAAAATCATGAAATAGGTCTAGGCCCCATGGGCCCCACTGCAGGGCACGTGCATCCATGCAGTAGCAAGCAAGAGTAGGGTAGGGTTAACCTTGGGGTGCTCCACTGCACAGTTTTAAACTGTGGGAATGCTTCATGTTCGGGCTGGTTGCAGTATACTGTTAGAGTAGTGTTGGGTTGCATCTAGACATTCTACACGGTAAAAGTAGTCAAGGGACATATAAAGAAAATCTTTCTGAGAATAAACAAAAGAAAGAAAAGAAAGATAAAGGAAAGAAAAAAAAGAGGAAGGACAGAAGATGCCATTATCATTTATAATCATTTTTTATTATATAGTAGTAGCCATTATTGATGCATATATATAGCTAGATACAGAGACTTCACATTGTAACTTCAAGTATCGGTACCGGTAGCTACCCGTACTGTAAAAGTGGATATTTTCGCGTGACTAATTTTTTGTGCTCGGCCTGGTAAGACTTTTACATTTTACATGCTTTTAATTCCGCGGAATCAAGACATGATCAACTACTGAATGGCAAGCAAAAATATTCGCATGTTTTTATTTTCGCGCTTGTTTCTGGTTGCGTGAAATGCGCAAACATTTCAACACAGCTAAAATTTCTGCTTTTACAGTACCCATGGTACGGCCTGGCTACTTAGTTTCATAGGTCATTGCATTGGTCAACCTGCTCTCCAGCCTGACCAGACGCCGTGCACTTTTAAAGTGACTGGGCTGTAACTGTTAGCAATGTTTTAGTTATCGGCTGTCCTACGCTCGTTGTTCCCAATGATGAATATATATAATCATATTTACAAAAGAGAAATGCCTATAAATATATTCAAATAATTCTACTTTTAACTACTTCACCCACTTGCCTCGCTTGCTTGCAATGCTAGTTTGAAAATACACACAGATGCACATGCACGAACTGTCTAAGCATGTATAAATATATGTTCTACTGCATGTCATTTTCTACTGAAGCATTGAATATGCCTATGGGTGGCGCTGTCCCATCATCATCATTAACGTTAGACAGAAAGATCCGTCTGTCCGGAGGAGTCTTTTATTTTTTTTTACTTTATCGCTCTCCTCCGTATAAGGAGGGGATCCGTGAAGCCAGACGCAGTCTCCGCGGAACATTTCCCCGACGACCAGATACAGACCGATCTTTCGGTCAACATCATCATCACCATCATTGTCATCATCATCATCATCACTGCACTACTTTGTAGCTGTCTCACCACCAATTGCTCACAGGACTTTAAACTGAACTATTGTCTAGTTAAAGAATAAAGATACTGGAAAAAAAAAAGAACATGTAACGTTAGAGGTCTAGAACATCTAGTCTAGAATCTAGGTGTCTACTATTTGGAAGATGGCTAGACTAACCACTTATTCCTATGGCTCCTTCTTTCAGCCAGTGAGATCTCTCTTCATTGTGCGTCATCGTAAGTTTGGTGGGGTTGATTCACAGGCTGGTCTGAAAATTACTAGTAGTCTGCACCCTCTCTGTACTTCTAATCGCTATGTTTTTCCAGTAAAATGTTTAAATTTTGGTTCAGCACTTCCAACGTCTTGTAGCGGATCCGGGAACTGGAGCTTGCTAACAAATGTCAGCAACCGTTTTTTACGTCTCTTCGTCGAGTGGTGGTGGGCCATCTGATGTCGCGTCGCTTGTTTTTCGCCGCCGAGCCGCTTCGCCGGCGCTCCGGTCCGGTGGTCGCGTCCAGCGAGTACCGGTACCGTACTCCAGCCCGTACGTTTATACAGGGACTGTGATGTACAGTCTGTTATGATTTCGCGTCTGCGTTGTTCTCCGTTGGGCTGCATGCATGCATGCAGTACACAGTATGAGCAATTTATCTCTGTGCCCGCCCTCTAGCGCTGATAAAATAACACTAAGGTCTGCAAGGCGTCCGGAAGTTTCTCCGTTTCACATAAAGTTACTCTTATGAGAAACTTTTCACTTTAAGAGAGACTTCATGAAATGGATTTTACTTTTCTTTAAAAGTCTCTCATAGAGCTACATACGGGATACATTTCATGAAAGTCTTATGAGAGACCTTGGGCCCATAAGACACACTTATGCGAGACTTGATTATGAAACGGAATTCACTTCATACCTTAATGAATAACAAAACCCATAGTACTTTGGAAGTGGGCTTGAAGTTACCGGTATATATATCAAATACATAATTGCCCTTATACCAAACTTATTTGCCCCCCTCTGCACCAATAAAGATGATTAATTTTTGTGTGATAGGTTCTGTGCTAAACAGCTAGAGTACATGGACAGTTGAAAATTGACAGTTGAAATCTATGCAGTCATAATGAGCGCCGTTTTGGCCATTCTGAGATAACATAGAGACTTTTATGTGATGACTTCATCTAAAATGGACCCTAGGGGTCGCTGACTCTTCTTCCTGCATTTCAAAAGGACTGCAGAACCCGATTCTTACATCACTTCTAGTATACCATCTATGGCATCAGTGAAAACATTATACGAAGAGTTTGTTCGCAAAAAACGATAAGTCCATTTTTTAAGATTTTGAAGTACGGTCTCTGTCATAAAGTACAAAATAGTACCTTTTAAATGATATATTGGTCACTACATATAAAGGTACATTTTTGAAGTTATGATCAAAAGAAGTAAAAAATTTCCTATTATTCTCTTTATTCTTCTTGACCTTTAATCGCAAATATCTCCATTTGGTAAATATGGACTTATCGGTTTTTGTGAACAAACTCTTCATATATACCAGTAATATACTCTACAGGGGAATGATGGCAGTACATATTATGTGGAAAAACCCTGGTGCTAGATAAAAATCTTGTGTAATAAGCAGCCTATTGATGTAAAAATTCAAAAGATTTTCTTCTATTGTTTATCACAGACAATGAAAGAAAGATTGCTCTGTTGATGTTTTGAATGCTGTTTGTAACCATCCATTGCCTGTCTCAAATGTTCTGTAACATAACAATTATTATGTTAGGTGCTTACAATACATAAGAAGGCATCTATGACTCAAATGGTCACTTAATTATTGTCTGATTTAAATCATTTTATTTTTCTTTTTAACAGCTGTCATATATGCAACAACCAATTTATTACATCAGCACTGAAAAAAGACACATTTTTGGCCATGTTCTAAAATTATTTTTATGACAAAATCATCTAACAGTTAGCTATGAAAGCATATTTTTAAGCCGTGTAACATTCAGAGGAGCAAGTGAATCTGGCCTCTATATATATGCTGGCTTACAGAAGGTAACCAACTGGAAAAAAAAGAAGAAAAAAAATAATGGTCTCTACTCAGATTTACATGTCATTGAATAAACATCTATTTTTATTCATATACTTTGATTTGTTTGGTAACTTGCATATAATTTGATGGAATTGACTCTCACTTTCTTTTTGTTGTCTCTTTGTGGTACACCAGGTTAGGGCTCGCTGCTCGTTTACCCCCCCCCCCCCCCCCCCCCCATGGTGTTGCTATTTATTTCTTTTCCTTTCTTTACCCCTCTGTTGTTCCTGATCTTGTTTGATGTTGCCTCCCTATCCATCTTTATCCCAGACATGTTGCACCATCCCCCCCACCCATTAAATTATGATCCTTGGGATCATCACTGACCCTCCTCTGCCTTTTGTCTGTCCACCTTCCTGCTTTAATCCCCTTCCCTACTTGGGCTCCTTACCAATGACTTCTAATCCTTCCCTTTTGTTTTCTTCGTTCTGTGTCCCTATAGCCCTCCCATGACTGTGCTTGTGTGTATAGTCCTTGTGTGATTGGTTTCCCTGCCTGTTTGTCATTTTGCCTTTGATGAAGATTCTGCTAGGATTGAGAGCTAACGCCCCTTTTGATTCCAAATAACTATTTCAAAACATACATAAAATACAATAATGTAGGTAACTGATTTGATATATTCTTTCCAAGGGTCATGGCTGTGCAGTAATGACCTCATGCTTCAGCCACATGTGCGGCTGTAACCTGTCTTATATTTCTTTGTCTATTTTTTTTTTACACATCAATATCTATTCTGAGGTAAAAATACTTTCTTATGGCTTTATTTCCTCGCAAATCTGCTTCAACTTCAATATCACTCTCTACTGAATTGATGAGATGCAAGAATCATGTTCTGCTATTTAATTTCTTTAAGACGTGGGTGGGTTTGACCCTACATGTAGATTGTCCCAGTACTTTGAACAGGGACTTGTTTGGAGGATAGATGATTTTGATATAGGATGATGCAAAGAGAAGACTAGAGAGAATGAGTGGAAGATACTTGGAGTGAATGTATACGAAGGGGTCAGTGCAATATAGTGCTAACCCACACTTTTGTCAAAATCGAGTCACATGCATTTTCATAACCCTTATCCTTCACTCTAACCTCTGTGAAAATATCATGTTTGAATTCAACAATAAGATGGTAAAAAATGCATGCATTTATGTTTTATTAATGTACAATGTATGGACTCTCCAAAGATTCAACAGCAATTATCTCAAAATGACTATTGTTTGGGTTAGCACTATATTGCACCGACCCCTTCATATGTACTCAGACCGAGTCATATAGACACAGGTGGATTAGTGCCTTGAGCATTCGGTAACATATGTGGTGATGATGATGACATAAATAATACTAAAAGACATTGATGGTGTCACAATTTATAGATGAGAGATGAGGACCTCAAACCACAAACAGGGATGATATTGAAGTTTGTTGAAAAAAATCAGAAATCAAAACTTTCAGGTGATTTCTATACATAGAAAAAGCATGATAATGTATATAGACTTGAGGGAATTCAAAATTCTGAAATCAGATTTAAATCTACAGAATATCATACCTGCACAAAGCAGTTTGAAACTGGAATGGCATGTGTGTGTCTCTTTACTTTATTATGTTTCTGCTGTAAATATATAGGGGTCTTCTGTTGAGAAGATCTGTAGTTTGATTTGGTTTGATTCCGGTACTTTTTATGTTTTTTATTGGGGCGGCCGTCCAGGTACAGGAAACAAACAGAACACACATGCACCAGAGCTACCAAGTCTCACGCATTCTGCGTGAGACACATGCATTTAGGGTCCATCTCACGATCTCATGCATAGCACCCATTTTTCTCACGCATCGGGACCATAGGTCAAAGGATTTAAGCGATAGTTGCATTTGAAGGTATATTTCCCTTTTGTCTTTCAAAATACTGAAGTAAAAAATAGTCACTTAAACAGATTATACAGATTAATACTGTTAATAATAATATAATAATGTTATGTATATTTGACAATGATAGTGATACTGTATTGCTCTATGTCTCTTGTATGTCTATCATCATGTCTATGCATTAATGTTAAATGTGTGCTTTGTATACGTATAATGTATCGATGTAACCGGGTATGCATGCAAACAAATTTCCAGAAACGGACAATAAAATCAAATTGAATTGAATTGAATTGAATTGAAGTATGCACCAGATCGCACCATTAAGAGCCAAAAACTGAAAAAGCTCCCTGCCGTAGGAGGAACGACAACCCTCTCCCACACTCTCTCCTTCGCTCACGAGCATGCACGTGCGGCAAGACGCCGATTCATGAAAATCTCACTCATAAAAATGTTTTGAACTTGGCATCTCTGCATGCACACATGCACACATAGTGATAGATACAATTCAATACAGGAATGGTCTACTCTGTAACATCAATAACTGTAACCACAGCTTGACACACTTTTCTTTTTCTATGGTGGCAAATTTGAACCACTATCTTTAAATCTGAAATTTGGTAGTCCAATAAGAAATGCAGCAGCCCAAAATGAATGGAAACAAAGAACCGTTTGTGGAAATCTGGTGGTCTGACATAAATATCGGCCTCAGCTACAGAGCAATGGTTATTTCCAGCCTTGCTATAATTAATGGTTGGCCATTCTTGCTTCATGGTACAGTACAGTAATTAGTTAATGTGAAAGAAAAACAGTATCATAACAATGATTACATACAGGCTTTATTCACTGTTTAATACTATAATTTCTTTTGGAAAGAAAGAAAATCAAGAGATTGTCAACCATTCAGAACAAATCACAACTATTTCTCCTAAAATAATTTGCTCCAATCAAACCCTTAAACAAAGGTGAAGCATTTAAGTACAATGATCTTATCCATCTTAAAAAGCATGATTATCTTATCCATCTGCAAACCCACAGCAGAAAATTACTCTTTTTACACTGATAGTAGTGCTGTGACAGCACTGCAGTTAGCAGACAATGGGCACCTACTAGCCACTAAAGGCCAATGGAGGAGAAGAAAAAAATTGCACAATTAATTTTGGAAATGCAAGATCAATAGCTGATGTGAAACAAGTTCAAGAGTGGCACATAATCATTAGGTGGTAATTATACACCAATTTTCCAGAAACTTTGGGCCATTTTCAAAATATGGAAAACAGGTGACATTTGTAGCATTTTCCCTTGACCTTTGACCTTTATTAACCTTATGGCCCAAAAGTTTCTCTAGAGATCTTAATCTGGAAGTAAATGTATACATTAAGGTTCATTGAAACACATTAAGGCATTGCAGAGATATACAGGGAAATATTGTAAATCTTTGCTTGTCAGCAAACTCAAGAGCAAAAAAAAAAAAAAAAAAAAAAGACAAAGAGGGGGTACTTTACTCGTATTTGATTTCATTTCCACAATATGAGTTACGAAAGATGCAAATTTCATATAGATGATATTTCAGTATTAGTAGATTGATGCTGGCATGTGTTTCCTCCAAACACGACTTGCTAGAAATCATCTTGCTTGAATACGTCTTGCCATTTGGCCATATCATTTATTGAGATGTTCGCCAGTCCAGAAACTGAGGTAGGACTGTACATGTATATACACACCGTATTTTCTCTCTAGCATCATGGCAACGGAAATACATGTAAGTTTGATTAGCTCATTAACTACAGCTTCACATCCTAATCTAATAGTGTACCTTGGCATGTTATGATTTTCTGAGACTGCAGCATATAAATGCATTTGGAAACATTCCATTTTTCAAACCAATAACTTTTTAGAGAAGCCTCTTGCAAGAAATGCCCTCCAGCAAAGTTGAGGGGGAAAAATGTAGACTTTGCTGAGGTGTAAACTTTATGAGAAAGCTATGGTCATGGCTATGACGCGTTCAATGTACTGCGGAACATTGCAATTTATCAATCAGCTTGCATGCTTTTTGTGCATTTGAGAAAAATAATCTGTGAAATTGGAAAGCAAGTCTGGTGTGCAAATGTTAAACATAAAGAGTTCAGGTTGTTCCGTATTCAAAGTTAATTAATGAAATAGCGATAAAATAAATACGAAATATCACTGGAACCAAATCTAAAAGATTTCATGTCAGGCAGCGATAAGGTGATCCATCAATTTCAATTTGCTTGTACACACAGACTCTGGCAACTCTGGGGAAATACTCACAACCACAAGGTTCCCCCCCCCCCCCCTTTGAATTACAACATATGCTCATTGTTTACTACATACATGTACATTGTACATAACACATGAAGGACTTAAGACAGCTGCTACACATTTTGTCCCACTTGTTGCACAAAAATCTTGTTCTCAGTACAATGTTTGTGATAAATACAGAGCACGAGTCATTTGAAAAGCATTATTCATGAGCACATATTTGTTTATTCACACAGTCACACTGAAACTAGCATAAACCTTCATTTTATTTGAGAGTAAGCACACTGTGTGAAGAGAGAGGAAACATAACGTTCATCTTGCTTGCAATGAATGGACAAGCTTTCAACGTACAGGCAACTCCTCAAAGGTCTTCACAGACTTTGGGACCTAACGTTTTTTTGTGGTTTTATCAATTTTTTTCATACAGTGGACCCCTGTTATAATGAAATCCTGGGGATCGGTAGTTTTCTTTCATTATATGGATGAAAATTTTGCTATAACCAAACAAATAAAACAATTTGAAAAACAGAGAGCGGATAATGTTGCGGACTAAATGTTTACTTCGTTGTAACCAGAATTTTGTTATAACCGTGTACCTTACAATGGGCATGCACTGAATCATTTTTTTTTTTTACTTCACTGCAACAAGATTTTTGTCATAACTGTGCTCATTATAACTGGAGTGAACTGTATTCCTGTCATCCAGATGGGAGAAGAAGCATCCCCTGATCAGAGCCATGAATCAGTGACACACTCTCCTATGACCATGTGCATCAAGGGCAGATACACTGTAGTATGCTTCACGGTGCATGCTACAAATACAAAACATATGCACACTGCTCTGTAAGTGTTTGTGAGTGAGTAATGTGTACATGGGAAGCACCCGCCTTGGATTACTTGATGTGTGTTTGGAAGTTAATAATGTTGCCCATGCTTTTTCCATCTTGAGGTAGCAAATAAAGGAGGAAAAGGGGGGGGGGGGTATACTTGCTTCGTCAATGGAATACATATGAAACCCAACAAAAAGCCTGTCTGGAAAATTAGCTCGCAATTGCAAATTACAATGTAGTTTCTATTTGCATGTGTGATGAAAAGGTGTAAAAAGAAAGTCTTGCAGTAATGGAATCTGGCTGTATTCATGTTCATCAAAGATGGAAAGACCTGTCCATGATCAAGTCTTATCCAACACTGACAGATGTGATATGTATTGCACCCTGCATACATATCATACTATACTATAGTACTGTGTTTACATGATGTAGTTTCAAAGACAATTTCTTGTGCAGTGAAAAGGGCAGTTCTCAAAATCTGAGGGCCTTGCATGATTCTATCGACATTTCACAGATTTGGGGATTTTGCTATGATAATACTTTCACAATAAGTAAGATGAACATTCAATATTTCAGCTTAACGTGAGAGCCCCATGTTTCCTTTTTTCTCCAAGGTAATCAGATCTGGAACAAAGGCTACACTTTTTCTCTTTCTTTGATCCTCTTTCAGCTGCAGTGATGCATGGCTTTATTCCCAGGCTTAGCTCATAAGGGAACCTCACTATAATTATTTCGTCATTGACAAGTCATGTAATGAAAGTGTGGGCATAGTCAGATATCTCAGTGCCAAATAAAGATGAAACTGTTTTAGAAGAAAAGTTAGCAACACACGTAAGCACTCAGAGCCCCTGTGTTTTCACTATAAAGGCACTTGCTCTGTAACTGAACAGACTTAAGGGTGTAAACAATATCAGTACATTCTATATAAATTCTTATCAGTGCATGAATGCGTCATCACTCCAGCTACTTAATAGCTATCTATGAGTTACACTTTAAAGGCAAAGCATTCTAAGATATGTACATTTTAAAACATCTTTTTATGGACGTCTTAAAAATACATTTTGTATACACAAAGCTACAAATCAATATGAGTTCTTTAATCGTATTAATAAAACATAAATGATCAACATAAAGTAATACACAGGTATATCATAATGGCAGTAAAATTGGAAATGATTTGTTGGATGCATGTAATATCCTTATGCAGCAAAATCAACGCCATTTAAAAATATTCGGTCTCACACACACTTGTTTTTGTTGTTTTTTTTACGGTATAGTGTGTATGATCTGTGTTATTCCTTGCAGGGACCCACAGTCACTCCCAGTGAACCAGCATGAGTGCACCAGTTGCCATGTTGGATCTTCATACACTGCAAGTGAGTCTCCAAGAAGAGAGAGTCTTGATCTACAGGTTCGAAAAGGAGAGTTCACACTCCCATTATTGACTCCTTTGCAGTTGCCTGTTAAATCAAAAGAAATCAGAAAGATAGAAAGGTTTCAGTGCGCGCTGGGAAAAGAAGCATGGACACAGTAGAAAGAAGCATATCCACAGGGATTTTAAGTAATGCACATCACAGGTAGTTGCACATCCTCATATTGGCATGAACAAGAACTACTCCACCAATCTCTGACTTTGGCACACAGTAATCAGTAGGTTATGAGGCAGAGTAGCCTAAAGAGTGTCAACATTATTCTTTTCAATGTCATGTTACAAAAAGATGAGAACATTCTGTGTTGAGGGCAATGGTATCTCTTACTCTGAAAAGTGATATGGGAGATAGACCCAGGCAAGGCATGTTGGTCATTCCATACTTACCTCATGAGCCTTGATGGTATCTTCCCAGTCAGCTTGGGCAAGTTTTGGAATGACATCAAGGAGGATTTTCTTGGCATTTGCAGCATTTATGGAAAAGGTCTTCATCACCACCTCAACAGAAACCTTGTGACAATAGGAATGAAAAAGTGATCAATAGAAGCATAGTAAATGACATTGTAGAGTACAAACCCCTTAGCACCTCCAGGTTTGTTACTATGTCAACCCATACTACCAGAAGGAAGCAAGAACTCATATAGAGGTCTGGACAAATTTATTGCACAACTGTATACTGCACAGTAGACTGATATAGGGAAGATATGGCAGTGGTGCAGACAAGTATATCTGCACCCAACATATTCACACATACATAATTATCACTTGAACACACACAGACAAGGGTGACTGCGGGTCATTCAGGGGTTAAAGGTTGAAAGACACTTCGTACCTTACATTAAGCTCTGTAATATGGGTTAGCCAATATACAAGTCAGCATTTGGCTAATCATAATCACGCATTGCAGATTCATATCTAAATTTCTATTCACTAGGGCAGATTATAAAAATAGGTAACTCCGCTTCATCTTGGAAACCAACTGTATCATGATACACTGAATGATTTCTAATACATATCCAACCTGCACATAAACAACACATTCAATCTAAGTTTATGAAATACACAACCACATGCCGGAAGTAACAATCAAGTATCAAGTACAGTCAACCTTGCATATATTCACCTAAAAGAAGTGCAAGACCTGGATTAAAGTCAAATAAAAATGCTAAACCTCGATAGATAAAAACATGTGCATATTCTATTGTGTCAGTCAACTTCAGGTTGCTCAAAAGATTTTCTCTATTAGTATTCCCTTAGGATTTTACCTAGGTGAGGTCAACTGTAATTGCATCAAATGTGTACTCTATTGAAGAGGATTGGGAAAGTATATCATGATAGCACAAACACAATCTACTTATGTGGTCAAAGAGACTATCCACTATTGATTGCAGCTTGACTCTCTTGGTGCCGTATTTCAGCTTTAAACCTATATTCAAAACTATATTGAGGAAGATTTGCAACACACTGACATTCATGTATGACACTGTCAGATTGATAGGCATAGGAGGAATCTGGTGGATACATGCCACCAAACGACTTCATCCATCATTCCAGACCTTCTCCAATGCGAAGATAATCAGTTACAACATTCTTCTCCTCCTTCTTCTAGTTCTTCTTTTTCCTCCTATTTCTTCATTCTTTCTTCCTTTTTAAACAACAAAAAATTTCTCTGAGCATCACAATACAAATTATTCTACTCTTAGTACGTTTACACATCGTGATATGTGACACAAAGCTTCCTTCTCGTCTGGGTACAAATATTCCTGGCATGCCATCTACTCTCATGGTTTGGTACCAAATATATTTTATAAGCTATCATTGATATCGCACTTTCTTGGTGAGAATCATGCCCTGGCTTTACTCACTGGTTCCTCAGACTCCCTCCAGCTGTCGTAGTCTGTTGGCAGGGCGATGGCTGCGTAACAGAGGCTCTGCTCCTTAGCAAGCACCACCTCAGGCACTGTCGTCATGTTGATGATGTCCCCCCCAAAGATTCGAAACATCTTGCTCTCTGCTCTCGAGGAGAAACGGGGACCCTCGATGGTGACCACGGTGCCCGTCGTGTGGCATTTCAGGCCGAGAGACTCTGTTGATGCGATGAGTAACTGTGATGTGGTGTGTGTGTGTCAGATTTTCGGTGTGTTGCCAACAGGCAGCATATAGGATGAAATGAAACAGAGAAAGACAGAAATAGAGAATGGAATGGACTTGGGTAAGTTGATGAAATACACTGGGGGTCAGCTCTTATAATTTTAGAAAATTATTTCATGCCTGTCAAGAATGACGCTTTCAAAATGCAGGTGGTCATTCTTTTTTTCTTTTTTCCTCGAAAGCAGATGATGGTCAATTATCCTTTTAAAACAATCTGCAATTTTGATGAACGTGCAGATATTAATCAATCTCTTGTTCATATACATAGCAAGTGTAGAATACGCTTAGTCTCCATCACACTGCACCTAACATTATAAAAATTCATCACCTTATGTGATACTAGTGAAAAACAATTTTTTCTTCGAATTCCATAATTTCAATGCAGTTTTTACAACAAGAAAGTGGTAGTTTTCAAGTACTTCTCTTGAACAGGGAATGGTACTCGTCAACATACTAGACATTTCATACCTAACTAATGTTTTTGTGTACTTTGTTGGAAATGTGACAGAGTTACAGCACATTTTCAAAAAGTTTCTTACAGTAAGGGATGATATGTTTCTTGCAGCCAGTATCTCTTTATTGTTTCATTGACATTTAATAAAAGGAAAGAAAACAATTTCGGAAACAATTGCTTGTACTCAGACTCTGTATAACCGAGAGACAGTAAACATGCAGCATTTCATTAATATTGAAAACTCTCACTGATTCTTACTCGAGTGCACCAGAAGGAATAAATATAACATGCATATATACATGTACATTGGTGAGATGTGAAAGTGTAGGCCTAAGTACAAAAGTACTTTTATCCGAGCGCTTACTGAAATTGGGCCAGCATGAGAAAAAACTTGCACACAAGTTTATACTATAGTGCACTCCCATTATAATAAATGTGGTTATAATGAAATTCTCATTACAACAAAGTAAAAAACTAGATCGCGAAGTTATTCCCTATACCTATACAATACTTTGCTGTTCGGTTATAACGAAATCTTGATACCACAAAAGAAACGTGCCGGTCCCAAGGACTTGAATATAATGGAAGTGCACTGCACTACAATACATAAAACACACCTTGCAAGGACAATGACACCACATACCTCACGAGACTTCTCGCAGAAGGGTGAGTGCATGGCCAAGTGGGATATGCCCTGAGGGCCGTCCTCTGACCCATCGTAGAACGTCTGCACCCGCCGATGGGTGCGGTCGATGAACTGGTCCGGAATGACGATGTGGCCAGGGGCGATGTGTTCCTGGAGGGAGCCACAGGCTGTGGTCACAATCAGGTGAGTGCAGCCCTCCTGCTTCAGGGCATAGATGTTGGCACGGTAGTTCACATTGGTGGGCATGATGTTGTGCTTTCTGCCATGTCTGTTTGGTGGGAGGGCAAACCCAAATATTATGGCTGGTCAATCTGCAATCCCATGTCTCTCCTTTATACAAGCCCTGACCCATGGAAAGTCTCTACCGGCTGAAATGTATCTCGTAACGCATGGCTGACAGCCTTCAATCATTCTGAATTGCATTAGATCTGCAATAAATGGCAGCTTTCTTCTAATGCTGTATATTCATGCCATATGTATTGCAGAGTTTTTATTTTTGCCAGTTGGGTGCCATTCACAAATTTAACAACACATGAAGATATTAAAGGGGCTGTACAGTACTGGTTGAGGTGAGGATTCGGCTTGTAACATTTTGCTAGATATTTAGAAACCACTCTGTGAAATGTTAAAGAGCATATGATTCTAACAGGAATCAAAAGTTTATTTGATGAAAATCGATTTTGAAATGACTGAGATATCTAAATACAAGGTAAAACAAAGAGATCCTAATAAAATTCTTGGCCTGCCAATCTTATTAGGATTGCTTTTTTTTTGGATATCTAAGCCATTTCAAGGCTAATTTTCATCCAATAAATATTGAATCCTTCTTAAAATTACATGCTCTTTCATATTTCATAAGAGGTTTCTCATTATCTCACCAAAGTGGATACATATATTCCTCTGTTTATGACTGTCCTCAACAATTGCAAATTAAACCACTCGTGAAATTGTATGTCCCAATTCACAAAACCCTTGATTTTTACAATAAATGATTTGTAACAAGTGTCCATGATAGAATATAATTCTCAGAAGTATAAAGTATGTTGCACACTTTGAAATCCAGCTCATCTGAATCCACACACATCATTAGACAGGTCGGTCTCATATTAGTACCTGGCAAGCAAGACACAGTCTACTCCACCAATTTGACCAAGAATAAGAGCATCAGAGGGCTGCAGAAATCAGGAGACAAACAAACAAAGAAAAAAATGAAGTTAGGTTTTCATTCAAAAACACTCAGATTTCAAAACTATGTGGTAAATTTCATTCTGAATTGTTTCTTTGTTTTGAAGCTGAAAATCAAGGTATGGAAATTATTATGGTATAAAATCAATAAAGATTATGTCAAACTGAATCCAATTACATTTCTGGCTGCGAAAGGTCCCAATGTGCGGTGAATTGGTAATGACACTTCCATAAATCTGTCATTTCATTTGCTCAAGTAGCTTTCTGTTACATGGACTAGCATTATTTCTCTTACTGGCAAACTTTGACAGGAGCATGTACATGTATCATGATTAATACTCTGACACAGAGGAAAGACTCATACAGCTGTATATTCCATCCCATATGTATGTGAGGCAGAGAATGAAATGTACAAAGTATTGTACAAAAAAAAGATAATGATATCTTGTGATATACTATCATATGGCCCCTTTCAGATAATACACTTAATGTACAGAAAAAAGAAAGGCTTCACATGCATGAAAATATCTGCAAAACTAAGGGGATGATAGCATTTATAATCTGTAAACACCAAAGCATTCATATCTTGCTTCATGTCACGACTTACCTTTCCATATGGGGTCTCTACAAACTTTTCCTGTCTGCACTGCAGAATATCTGGGTCATCCAAGCCAGATCCACCAATAATTCCAACCTGTTGTAGAATGGACAAAAATGTTAGAATGTCATTTCTATAGCTTACAGATTATTTCATTCAAATTTCTTTTATAACACTGTATTTAAGCACATTGGCACACGGATTTTCATGACTACCTGGTATTTCATAGGACCCCCAGAACAGCTTTGAACATGAGCCCTTACGCCCTTGGTTAACAACAACAACGACAAAAATAAGAACAATTTGCCCAGTGTTATACTATCCATGCCCAACTACCCTCTTTATGTACCAAAAAGTATCCAACTCATATGGCCATTTATCTGCCTCAAACATTTATTGTTGCTCAACATCAATACTGCAAAGCCCAGAGGACCCGACTAACTTGATACAGATTCAAATCCTCAAAATAAAAGCAGAAGAGTTATCTTAAATCCTGCAGTTCATCTTCCAACAATCGCTGGACACATGTGACCTTCCGCTTAGCTAGGGGAAAGCTAACATCACTCCTTTAAAATAAGGTTCAACGTGGCACCAATCCAGCAAATTATCACCCCATCTCCTTGATGAGCACTTGTTGCTGTTGATGTTTATATTCCTCACCAAAGATTACTTCATAAGCTGAAGTTTATGGCATTTGTCATGGCATAAAGCAATGGATATCAACCATCTCCAGCATATGTACACTATTATGGGAAGTATTCTGATTTGCACCCTGCTCTGAAGCGGTTCTCTGCAAGAAGGTCCACGGATCACATCTCTTCCTTCTTTTTGTCAGCAACATTCATGACAACATCAAAAGCACCACTAGGTTACACTGCTGATGACTGTCTGCTGTACTTCGAAGTAAAAATAAGTGACGAAAAAATCTCCTTACAAGGCGGCATCAATACAATTGCTGAATGGTCACAGCGCTGAGGTGTGAAATTCAGTCCTTCAGAATGGGAATCAAAGCAAGTCAATAGGAAAAGAGACTTGGAAAAAAAACCACACCATTCAACACCCTTGGTGTTACTCTTGAAGCGTCCAAGCAGATCAAGTACCTTGGAATTTGTATCCAAAATAATCTGTGCTGGAACAGCAGACCCAACAAGCAACAACCACTAGTACCGGTACCAGGTATCTGGGTAGCATTTCATGAAAGTTGTCAGTCTCTGACAATCACCATGGTAACAGTCTGAGTCAGTGACGAGAGCATCTCAGCCAATCAAACCCAAGGATTTTGCTTAAATTGTCGGAGACTGCCAACTTGTCAGCGCTGACTAAATTGATAAAACACCCCCCTGGTGCGGTGTCCTGAATTCACTCAGACATAACTTCCCCTATTGTTCAGCCTCTGAGAAGGAGAATTTTTATCATGCTTGTTCATCCTAATCTTGATTATGCCATTGCTGCATGGGACCCATCAATACCGGAAAGAAGAATATTTCTTCCATCGAACAAGCTCAGAGACAAGCACCTTGCATTGTTAAAACACATGATAATGACAGAGAAGCGAGCATCATTCAGCTCCCTTAGCCTTAGTTCGCTCAAATGGAAACCCTCACTTCAACACAAATGGGAAGCACACTGAATAGACTATCCTGTTTTCACAAGGTCAAGGTGCTACAAACAGAACTTGACACACACACAGGCTATATTCGTCCTAAATCAGAAAGAAGTCGATGGGGACAGTCAAACCAGGTTTAAACTTAGGTAGATCTAGTATTACTATTACTTCGCTCCGATACATCTACGCCTACAGGAACTCTTTTTCCCCCCTCGAACTAAGGAATGAAGGATATTGAACAGCCTTCTTAAAAGTGCTCAAGTGCAATCTCCAAAAGTGATCAGGACAAAGGCCAAGTGAAAATGCTAAAATTTCATGTTTTTCCTCAATACCTCCTCAGAAAATCATCTGTGAACTTTAGTAAATTCAGTTCGGGAAACCCACTCACAAGGGGGGCCCCTCCTTATAAGTAACCCGTCCCCCTTATAAGTAACCCCGTCCCCCTTATAAGTAACCCCCGGGGCACCCCTTATAAGGAGTCTCCACGCTTTTTTGCAATGCCACGCGAAAATGAAAGGACTGCGGCAATTCGCTTGATTATGTCCATAAAGCTTCACAAGTTTCCTAGTTACTCACGAAATTTGAGCAAAATCGGTTTGAGGCATCATATCTAAAATCATGGATTTAAATGCGATGTCAAACGACCCATGCGAATGCTGAAATGCGAGCGATTACTGGCGTGAGTGTCGCCAGGCGCGGCGGGGCGGCAATGCTTGAGTGCAGACGTGGCGACTGAGTACGAAAGTCTCCGTACTCAGTCGCCACGTCTGCACTCAAACATTACCGCGCCGCCGCTCCTGGCGACACTCACGCCAGTAATCGCTCGCACTTCAGCATTCGCATGGGTCGTTTGACATCGCATTTAAATCCATGATTTTAGATATGATGCCTCAAACCGATTTTGCTCAAATTTCGTGAGTAACTAGGAAACTTGTGAAGCTTTATGGACATAATCAAGCGAATTGCCGCAGTCCTTTCATTTTCGCGTTGCATTGCAAAAAAGCGTGGAGACTCCTTATAAGGGGTGCCCCGGGGGTTACTTATAAGGGGGACGGGGTTACTTATAAGGGGGACGGGTTACTTATAAGGAGGGGCCCCCCTTGTGAGTGGGTTTCCCGAACTGAATTAGACTGTACAATTGTAGGAGTGTAGTAGAAACAAACGTACAATTTACAAAGTAACGTTACTCATTAGATCTAATGTAGGCCTATATTTTTATGTAAACTTAGGCCTAATTTACTTTTAAAGGACAAGTTCACCTTCATAAACATAAGGATTGAGAAAATGCAACAATATTATTAGAACACATCAGTGAAACTTTGAGGAAAATTGGACAATCGATGCAAAAGTTATGAATTTTTTAAATTTTTGTGTTGGAACCGCTGGATGAGGAGACTACTACAGCTTGTGAGTCATATGCGTACAACAGTATAAAGAAAATGTAAAAGAAAATTCAACATATTTTCACCTTTTTCGCATAATAAACGAGCACTTGACTTGCCTCTTTCTTAAGGCAGGGGGAATAATATTACCCATAACATTTGTCGGTAACGAGTCAGGGGAATGTGTACTTTTTTCAAAAGATGGAATTTTGTGAAATTCTCTTTATATTTTCCTTTTAATTGTTGTACGCATGTGACATCTAAGTTATTCATACACTGCAGTAGTCTTCTCATCCAGCGGGTACTGCACAAAAACTTACAAAAATTCATAACTTTTGAACGGATTGTCTGATTTTCCTCAAACTTTCAATGATGTGTTCTACTAATATTGCTACATTCTCTCAATCCTTATGTTTATGAAGGTGAACTTGTCCTTTAAAGTTTTAGTAGGCCCATTGGGCATTAGTTAGGTATATTATTAGTAGTATGAAGACACGTGTCGTATGAATGACATAATTGCCATAATTCCATCATCCAAGGCAATGCAACATATTATAGTAAAACACCATCACGATTATCACTAAAGTTAACACTGACAGTTACATCACTGCACGGCTCTGAACAATGCCGAAGTTAGCTCAACTATGGTCCATGGAGGCGTAGCTGGGCCGACACATCCATGTTTCAACATCACAGCCACAGCAGAGCGAGCAGACTCCCTCAATCGCTATCATCCGAGCCGAGTGGCATCCCACACAGGCGGGCGCAGCCGGCTCGGAAACGTGGCCTGAACCCGCTGAGGAAACGTTGCTGCGTGCTGATTGCATGCATTCACGTGTCTGCACGGAGCACGGCTACTTTTCAACAGATTACAGTTGCAGTTTCCATTACCTTGATTGCGGTCATTCTTAGTGATTGTGCGCTTCCGGCCGCGGCACGATGGAGGTGACTGCCGAGGTGACGTGTACTGTCGTTCGTAAAAACTGTATTTTAGAAGGTTAAGGTAAATGGTACACACACGTTATTATGTCTTTTAGATGAAGCTGTGCCTGTGGAGTGTATGCACTCGTGTAGAGATCGTACACGGAGGAAGATGATCAACTCTCCCGATTTTACACGGCCGCTGGTGAAACGCAAGGTGGCGCCCGCCCTCTAGCGTTCAGCGGGGATAATCGAACCATGGGTCGGCAGCACAGAAGAGTTCTGTGGTCGGCAGCACTGAAATCTATCTACGTATACGTATAGCGTACAGTGGTCAGAAGATTTCGATGGCAGGCTTGTGTCAACCTATAGGAATCAGAAGCGGATCTGGGGGGGGGGGGGGGGAGGGGGGGCAAGGGGGGAGGGGGGGTTGGTTGCAACCCCCCCCCCAAAAAAAAAAAAAAAAAAATCCGGGGACCATTTTTTTTAATCTTATCTTTTTTTTTAACTTGTAATTTTATTTTTTTCTATTTATGTATTTATTTTATTTTTTATTATCATTATTATCATTATTATTTGGCAATGACCTCTATACCAAAAATAGTGGTGTTTTAGATGCAAGAAAACGCCATTTTCACACACAGATTTTTCAAAAATTCTCCCTACTGTGGGACAGGGGGACACCCCCCTCCCACACCCTCCCCCCTCGCTCGCTCCGCTCGCTCGGGCTCGGTCGCTACGCTCCCTCGCATACCGCCCCAACCCCCCCCCCCCTTCATAAAAAGCTAGATCCGCCCCTGGGAATTTTCAAATAATTATTATATGCCTTTTCAGCGCTCTTACTTTCAAATAATCACTTCTTTATCAGGGCCGGCGCAGCGTTTTTTAAAGTGTGGGGGCCCACTTCCGGGTTTCGCTTGCTCATCTCTACCCGTCCACTTCCGGGTTTCTTCAGCTGACAAGCAAAAAAAAAAAAAAAAAAAAAAGGTCTTCAGAGAAAAAACATAACCTTACCGCCGCCATACTTCAAGATCTCTATCTATTTCTATTTTAGTGCCGTTTACGTACTTCCGGGTTGAAAAAAGTGTGGGGGCCCAAAGTGATGACACCTCATATATTCTTTTGCATGGTGCACAAAAAGTGTGGGGGCCCGAGCCCCCACGGCCCCCACGGCTGCGCCGGCCATGTTTATGTGAATGAAAGTATACATTTTTGGAGTGAAAACTAGTCAAAGAATCCACTGTTATATCATATTTTCTCTAAAAACATGAGGGTACTTTTTCTCCTCAAGAAAATGGCAAGAATTTTTGTCAACTTCACATTTTCGCTGAAATGTTATTTTGTAGTAATGCCTTACTGAGTAATGCTAAACCTCGCTTGAAAATTTTGCTACAATTCTTGTCAGGCTTATTATATTTTGAATTCGAGCAATTGAAAAAAGGTTTGAACTGACAAAAAAAAAGAAGGTTTAAAACATTTTTTTTACGGGTAATTCTTGTAGGTTAAAATTTCATATTTAATTACATAAGTTTTTAGACAATACACGTTGACTTTTTTTTGCCATTTTCTTTAAAAGAAAAATATTTATATTTAGGAACAAAATAAACAGACCTTTAGCAGCTAATAATATCACAGCTTATCATCATGACTATAACTTACGTTTCTGTGACATTTCTCAAGATATAATTTAAATCAGAGAATTTTATCTGCTCTTTATTTATTTATCATTATTATTTTCAATGGGAGCGGTTCGGTTATGTGAGTCTATATGGGCTACGCCATTAAAATGGATTATTGTGAGGCTCAGGTTCAGTTTTTGGTATCTCATTAAATGAAAATAGTTTCTGTAATTTACTCGGCGGTTTATTCAATTCAATCAAAAGTTCTCTAGATAGCTTTCACAACTTTCCCGGATCATTCAGGCTACACATGCACAACAGGGACTGTTATTCAAAACTGCATTTACAGAATATATAGATGGCTTAGATATAAACTGGACTTCTGCTTAAAAATTTGGATTTTCATGATTGAAACAACCACAATAAAATTACGGCAATACACAATATCAATTCAGAGTTATACATTAGGTTTAGGTTTTTTATTCAAATGAATACTTGACAAGTATAAGAGTGAATTATTTGACTACTAGGCACCGGCATAGCCAAGGGGGGAAGGGGGGGGGGGGGGAGGCGGCGATGTGGGCAGTCGCCCCCCCCCCCCCTCAAGTGGACCGGAGATTTGGATGGTGGGGGATGAAATATTGCTTGTATAAACACTGTAAGCACGTGCATGAAGCTGGTCCCTTTCACCCTTTCATTAAGATTATAATTTTTCAATGTTTTACTCAAGTGTGCACCAGATCGTTGAATTTCAATTCTAAAATAGCAAAATCTCTCCCGCGTGGGAAGGGGTATCCCCCTCCCACATGGGCCCTTCCCACCACACTTCGGTTCTTTTACTGGCACATTTAGATTGACAGATTCCAAAATGTTTTATCTAAGTTTGCATCAGATCCATGACTTCAATTCTATTAAATGTACAAGTTCCCTAATCCTCGTTTAATTTGCCTTTATCTCGCTCGGTCGCTGTCGGTTCTATCCATTGATTTAGACTCTATGAGTACTTTGGGGATTGACAGTTATTTTCCGAATGCCGGATTCCACAAAAGTGCGCATCATATGTCAATCGTAAAATGCAAACGTTCCGTTAGGGAGGGGGCTACCGCTTACCCTTTACACACCGTCCCCCTTCCCCTGACAACTTCCACGTATCATTAATTTTAGTAGGCCTATATATCACACGGTGATGTCGCACACTCGGAACGAGATACCACAATTAAATCATTCAATTATCTGTGAATGCTTCTTTTTCTATTTCTTTAATAGAAAAAAAATCCAACTTTTCACCAAAAGTGTACACCAGATCGCTGAATTTCAGGTCTAAAAATGCAAAATATTCCTCGCGTGGAACGCCACCCTCCCACACCCTCGCACAGGTATTTCAAATCCACGTTCCCCTCCCCTAATCGTGAAAACGGATCGACGCCCCTGTCCCTTCCATTCCCTTCGTCCTCTCGGTCTCTCCGCTCTTGGCCCACCCCCATCGATTAAACTGAACGATGCCCCCGGGGATGATTGCTTTAATTGACCTAAATCAAGAAAATTTAGAAACGCAGTATACTCGTATATGGAAATATCTACTACATTATTACATACAAAGAAATGAATATTACTATTTAATTGATTTCATTTTTTTGCATTATGCAGGGCGAGGCTATGTTTTTAAAAGTGAGGGTGTCAAAATCGTTTTTCAAAAAGAAAACAAAAGAAAAGCGAAACAGCAACAAAAAGGTCTTTATATTTTTGACGTGCAATTTTCGGCCGAAAGTCGGCTGACAAGCAACAACAACAACAAAAAAGAACAAAGAGTCTTCACATTGCTTTGCTGCCACTTCCCTCCCATCTTTTATTTCATGCAAAAAATGTCGGGGATGCAAACTTCAATTCCTTTGTCTTCTGAAAAAACAAGGGGTGGGGGGGGGGGGGGCAGCCCCCCACCAAGCTCCCCACAAAGCTCCCCACCAAGCTCCACAAGCCCCCCCCCCCCCCCCCCCCCATGTTGCGCCAGTCCGGTTAAGGGCTAGTAATCGGAATTGTATGTGATGGTGACTATCATCAATCACCCTCCCCCCCCCCCCCTCCCCCCCCCCCCGCACTCATCGGTACGGATTTCCACCGGTGCATATGTAGACTATGGCCACACTTTGAACATCGAGAGTTTTGTCCAAATATGCAACAAAATGTGTGCACCATAAAACTGCATGCAAATTAGTCTCCCTCGTGATGATATGAGGGGGAATAGGGCTTATCCCTTCCCACATCCTCCTTCTTTGTCTCCTTCCACATACTTGCTACACTTCTCTGATTGACAATTCCAAATATTCCAGCAAAATGTGCGCCAGATCGTTGAATTTCTGTTCTAAAAATGAAAAAGCTCCCTCGAATATGGGAGACGTATCTTGCCACCTTCCCATTGCTTGGTTCCCCATGGCAATTTCCGAATTTTTCATAAAAAAGCGTGCCTCAGATCGCTTTATTTCAATTCTTAAAACGCAAAATCTCCGTCGGATGTGGGAGGGGGCACCCCTTCCCACACCCTCCCCCGCGGATAGACCTTGTACATACACAGTAACGATACACATGCGGAATAAGAGCCAAATTTCGTGTTTTAGCTTTTAACACTTCCCTGAAAAAAAAATGCCCTATTTACTTTCATCATCTACCGGTATTTATTTATTTTTTTTTTTTTGCGGGAAAACAATTTATAAGTATTTCACCAAAAGTTTTGCAACAGATCGCTGAATTTCAGGTCTGAAAATATAAAATCATCCTCATGTTGGAGGAGATATACCCTCTCCTACACCCTCGGTTATATGCTCTTTTTTTTTTTCTTTTTTTTTCTTTTTTTTTTTTGCTGAACAGACAGCGTTCATGATATTCATCGTCATATAAGAAATTTATTTAAATGATAACTTTTTGGGGCAAATTGTTTAATAATAATCTATATCAAAATACTGCTACCTTACTTAAACCAGTGGGACCGTTGTAAGTTGATAAAACACGCAAAAATGCATCAAATTGCACCGTTTACAACATCGAAGTGCAAAAGTTTTCGGTGTGTGGGGGGACAGTACGTCTATCAATAATAAGAGTATAGGAACCTATACATACAACCCAACTTGGAAACTTGGAAATCGAAATAAGGACGAACCTGTTGATGGTTTGGTGTAGCTATTGGTGCAGATTAATGCACTGCACCAATTCCTATATATACTCATGATTCTCTAGATCTATACAGAAAATTCCTTCTTTCTTGTCTTTATAGCTTGTCTTGGTCTCACACAAACATATCGCGAAAGTGCATGCTCAGACACCACAGTACAATGCCTGGAAACTTCACCCGCTGAAATCTATCCCCGCTGAACGCAAGTTGGCGCACTCCTCGCCAGCGTTTCACTTTTCGACCAAGAGTTGGCCATCTTATTCACAGAACTCCTAAGGCCCCGTTGGCGTTTTTTTAAAAGACGGCACAGATTGGGGCAAGGCGCGTGTTAAACCTATGGGAAAAACGTTGGGTTAGGGTTTATGGTTAGGGTTAGGGTTGGGGTCAGGGTTAGGGTTTGATGGTTAGGGTTAGGATTAGGATTAGGGTTAGGTTTAGGGATAGGGTCCCCAATCTGTGCCGTCTAAAGAAAACACGCCGTTGGCGTTGACAGAAAGTTGCAATCAATTGCAAATAATTGTTAATTTTGAAACAACCATTCTGATTGGCTCAGGGTCTGCCCTATTAAGAAGACATGCATGCAACACTGATTTTGATTGGCCAGTGACAATCAGTCGCAAGAGTACACAGACCCAGGGGGGTGGGGTTCAGAGCAAGAGTATACACAGACCCAGGGGGGGGGGGGGTGGGGTTCAGAGCAAGGGTACACAGACCCAGGAGGGTGGGGTTCAGAGCAAGAGTACCGTACACAGACCCAGGGGGGTGGGGTTCAGAGAGGTCCAATTTTTATTTTATTATTATTATTTTTTTTATTTATTTATTTATTTTTTTTTTTTTTTGGGGGGGGGCACTTTTTCTTGCACTTGCGAAGGACCCAGGGAGTGGGGTGCAGAGCTAGAGTGTGCTCCGCCCCGATATTACATTAATGCAACCTATGACGTCATTTATGTGAAATGAGTGAAGCTCCTGACGTCATTATGAATATCAAAATTAGTGACGTCATTTGTTACCCCTTTCACTCATCAATACGTCCTATTACATTATTTGTTTTTTATTTCATTCCTCATTCATTTTTGTAATTTCTTTTTTATGTATCCTATATTTATACAACTGACATTAATCGTGAGATAAGTTGCTAGTGTATGTATGTCTTATTTCCTGCCTTTCTTCAAGCAAAATTGGGCCCATTTGTGACCTCTTTTTCAAAAAATCAGCCCAAATTAGGTCATTTCTATGGCAACTTTGTGCTGAAAACAATGTTTTTCTCAAACAAAAAATGCAACACCTTCTCAACGATAAACACCATTTTAGATTTATATAAGTATGTAAATTTAATTGACTGGAGTTGAGACCTAACCTGTGAGAGACCGTTAGCTACCATGGTTACACTCAAACTTGCCTGTATGTAGCCATTATAACACAGCTGTCCAGAAATCACAATTTTCATTATTAGTGGTGTATTATGTATCTTCCATCTCAGTAGCTGGATTTTTTTGTTGTTTTTTGTTTTGCATTTGGCACAATCATAAGACAAGCTGACATTTCGTTCAAGTCAGTTAGGCATAGAACATAGATTAAGTCAATTTCTCATAAAATGAGACCCTCCTCCACCTCCGCCCCCACTCCCAATAAAAATGGTTGGTTCATGGCTGTTCCTTTCTTGCAGTCCTGTTAGTCCAGGCTAGGCTCCATAGAAAGTGCACCTAACCTTGTTTTTTGATATATACAATGTTTTTTGATGGTTTCTTTTTAATTCGAGGGTGCTGATTCCAAATCCGATTGATGCCACTCGCGCAACCTTGAGCATTTTCGGCAAAACGCAAAAATCCAAAATGGCCGCCAGATATGCTAATTTGGCCAAGATAATCCCATTTATGTCAATTTTATGACAAATTATTCCATCAAAATTTTTTAAATTTTTGTACCTTGAGTAATTCTACTTGCACATGCAAGAAATTTTTCATTTGAAGAGGCACATTTAGTATTTTAAGCTTATTTTCAATTCAAAATGGCCGCCACTCCTATACTCATGTACTATATGAATGGCAAAAAATATGCATAGAGATAGAAGACGAATTTTCAGTCACATACCTACGCTTTTATCAAGTTTTGCATGTGCAATGCAAATCTGATGAGTGCTACTAGCAAAACAAGCAAACAAACAAGCAAACAAACAGAAAGTTTATTGTTTTTAGGCTTATTATATTCTTCTTAATACAAAACTTTGAAATGGATGCCACTCATATACCCCTGCACAATATGAACGGCAGAGCGTGTGAAATTAAAAAAATATATATCTTTTTTTTTTCTGTCACTCAGGTACACTGTTTTTCAATTTGTGTGCTGATTATAAATCAGAAGGTTGTTACTAACAAAGGCTGTTTTATTTTTTGATGCAAACATCCAAATTTGCTACCTCAATCTGAATCTGAAAAAATCCACCAAAACTTGAATTGACGCCAACACCAATATCGTTTATCAGGAATTATTAGATATGAACATTTGATACTTACTTGCCTTGAGATGTTCAACATCAAAATATTCATTCTGATTTACTGAATTAAAAGGCTGAATCCTAGACGATGACACAAATGAAATTTCCAATTAACTGTCCTGTTCTACATTATCTAAAAGCGATATTATACAAACTTTTCAGTCCCCTCATCCGAGAAAGAACATGAGGCAGGGGAAAGTGGAAAAAGGGACCATCTCACTTCCTGTTGTCAAATCTCTGATATGAAAACAATGCCCCGAAGTTTTTAATGTTAAACCAGATGAATTATATATGGTAGATGAATTTTACCACCGTTTTTTTTTTCCGGAGTGAATGTGTTTGAGTATAGGCCTATGATGTCGAGGGAGACTCTGAGATCTGTACAGTGCTGCCTCATTCCGAAAGCAGTGTTATAACAACTTCACACTGCTTGTCTTTAATCTTCAGCATTTGCAGATATAGGATTGCTCTCGGTAACCAGACCAGCTGTGTTAGGACTCGGAATGATGGCCTCCTTAATGATGGCTGTAAACTAACATCACTAGAGGTCTTTTTAACATGTGGTGACATTACATTCACTTCACGTAGGAAGTTTGCAGATGATCTTGCCTTTACGTCTCATAGAAAGTCCTTGGATGACATGAGCCGAGTACTGACCCATCTCAAGACAATAGTGGAGTACTTCATCTTCTGGAGACTTTGCCCCAACCTTTATTAGATTATCATCAGACCCATGCCTTCCATCTTAGTAACCATCTTGCCAACGCTATGTTCAAGGTAGCTCTCTGTGGCAAGCCTTCCAAGCCTAGGCTAAGGAAGTCCACCCTCCTTCACTGGCACTCGATCACTCTCCCTCACACTGGAAGGAAAGGATGGCCAGTGTCACAAGTGCCGTCAACGCATACCCTGACATTGCAAACACGATAGCATGGGGGGGGGGGGGCATTTCATGAAGCGTTTTGTCTGACAAATTTGTCTGACAAATTTGCTCTCAGCCAATCAGATGCAAGGATTTAATAGCTTATAACAGTTTGTCAAAAAGAAAAGATCTGACAAAACACTTCATGAAATGCCCCCTTGAACAACCTGCCATCAATGCGCCTGAAATCCCACAAGCCTAGATTTCCCTATATACTGTAACTTGAAAACATTGACCCCAAAACAAGTTCCAGATGCTGGTCTGATGTCATCTCTGATACCACCCAAGTTACCTACCACACTGTCTCTGGCCTGGCAACAAGCCACAGGGCTTCAACGGGTGGTGATCAAGCAAGTCTTCATGTCTTCATCCTGTTTCTATGGCAAGTAATCGCCCTCTGACCCCTGAGGAAGTGCTGAACATCACCAGATGTGGTTGCAATTAAAACAATTGCAGGACTAATATGCATCTTTAGCCTGAGAATTCTGCAAATTTGGGGCTGATGTCGCCTGCTGCTAAACATACAATTAAAGGGTTCTTTAAAGACAATAAAAATGACAGTTTTAGTTTTAAGACAAGACTGAATGAGATCATGATGTCAAAGTGTATGTTATCAACACCTGGGAACTGTGAGAGAACTGAAAGAGGTATCTCACATTGCTCCTTGGTTGATGTTTAATGAACAGTTTGTACGGTATTGCATTAGGACAGTTTCGTTCATGCCTTCAACAGTTTTTGTTGTTGTTTTAATTCAGGAAGAAAATCAGGTTTGCTCGATAATATCAAGGCGGCACTCCTAAATTAAATCATATCAAAGTGATGGAGGTTATGATCCATTTCGAAGTCGCCTCAGGACTGCTCCCCCCCCCCCCCCCCCCCCACTCCTTGACGGAAAAAAAAATCTACAGTGTAAAGGGTTTTTAGTTGTGTCATTAATGTCCGATGTGTTTTTTTCTGCAACCATGTATCTCTGCACTTACTGTATAGGATTTTTCTGTACTTTGTTAATATGGTTTTAGGGGAATGCATATTACAAGCTTTGCTTTCTAGCTTCCTCTCCATTTTCAACATTATTTGATAAATACCATGTATCGAGTAGGCTCCTTAATATATTGTGTTAGTATTACATTTTTATATTCAACCGGCGTGTAGAATATGATGGTATATTGATTCCTTGCGAGACGTTTAGTAAACTTATATTGTTGAGACTTTTGTTGAGACAAAATGAAATATATAAGAAATTGTGTTCAACATCGTAAGGTTTATGAATATTAAATGCTCATATGTAGGCCCCCTATATATTGTAAGTGACACCCAACATATTGCACATGCAACACTTTGTGATAGCGTATAGGTATGGGACTGGAAATACAGTAAATTTGTTCTATATTTCCATGCATATGTTTTGCCATTCATATAGTACATAAGCATAGGAATGGCGGCCATTTTGAATAACAAAATGAGTTTTAAATGCTAAATGAACCTCTATGAAATGAAAATTCGCTTGCAAATGCAGATGGAGTAACTCTAGGAACAGAAATGTACAAGGTTTGGTGGAATAATTGGTCATATAATGCACATTATTGTGTTTATCACGGCCGAATTAGCATATCTGGCGGCCATTTTGGATTTTTGCATTTTGCCGAAAATGCTCAAGGTTACGCGAGTGGCATCAATCGGATTTGGAATCAGCACCCTCGAATTGACAAGAAACCACCAAAAAACATTGTATATATCAAAAAACAAGGTTGGGTGCCTTCTAGCCTGGACTATGTAGGGTGTTTCACCAAACTTTTCATTGGTTTCAGTTTCACTTCACTGGTTTCAGTCTCGCTATCTCACTTTTCTGATTGGTATGTTTCATTCACGAGGACTTGCTAAGTGAAACTGAAAACACTAAGTGGCACTGATCTCACTGAAATCAATGTTGGTGAAACGGGTCTTGCATGAACTTCTGTACGATACCAAAGCAAGCTCATTATACTCGATAGACTACTACATATACTGTACTTCTGAAAGAAATGAAGCACTGTTAATAGAAACTGGATACACATTTTGTCATAGATCACATTAGTCCAGTCAAAATAGGGTTTCACCCACCAAAAATTGCAACAGTAGGAATTCCACTGCAGTGCTACTTGTTATGGGCTCCTAAACACCATACCGGTACTAAAAGTCCCAAGAAATCCAGTTGGGCAAAGTGACTAAATTTCCATGATATGCAAATTAGCTCCCATTATGATAAAAATACAGTGTTTCCATGAAAACTAGGCTTTTAGGTTTCAGATTGGAACACCGAAAGTGTTGAAACCTATGTTTACAATGTCAGTTTAAAAGTGCGATGTAAACATTTCACCATGTACATAGTCTGAACCTCATTTGCATAATGTGCAAATTAGCTCCTATAATGATGAAAATACAGTGTTTCCATGAAAACAATGATTCTAGGTTTGAGATTGGAACACAGTTTCCTCACCCACTCCAGTCGATGTGTCCAACTGTGAACTGTTATACAGATTACTAGTAATATACAGCTCTGAAGTCCACTTCAATGGCCTGCCCACATCACATGGTCTTTCATTGGTCAGTGATATAAGCATGTCATCAACATGGCTCATCAGCGTAAGATGTGATACTTCAAAGAATAATGGACAGTCTAATACACCTTCCTCTCCTGAACTGCCATTTATTCCAGGTGGGTTAGAGTTTGTCTTTCTATGAGCATTGCAGATGTACATGTGTATACATACAAGTTGCATAGCACTTTGTGTATGGTGTCACTGTAGAATAGATAATGTTGATCTGCTGCAATGTATGTCAATTATGTAGAAATGTATGTCATAATCCCAGGGTCTTAGGGACTATGCACAATGATCCTTACATGTACATTTGTACAAGTAAGTGACAGGTAAATGAGTTTAGAAATCATCTTTTCATATGTGTCAGCTTCTTTGCAGTGTCATGACCATTTATTATTTTTTTAACACAAGAAATTGGAAAAAAAAAAATCTTGAATCCGCCCCTGGTAGTGCACGTCACATCAGAGATATCCAAAACACCAACACCAGTTTTTTATCCTGTACGGGGCCCCAGACAGTAGCCCCAAAGTGCCTCAACCATACGTAATATCAGCTGCATAGAAAAGGGTCTTGACAATTCAGAGATTTCAGAGATGTCCCAAACACCGAAGCCAGTCCGAACTAGACTTATCACGGTACGGGGCCCTGTAGGCTACAGTAGCCTGAAATGCCATCTCGTATGATTTTTTTTTTTTAAGAGCCGAAAAGAGTCATGACTAATTGCAATGGAATTAGAAGGTCCTGCACAACAACTGAGATATACCCAAAATATAGGCCTATCAAGTCAGATAGGGACCCTAGGCCTACACAGTTTAAGAATAGCCCCCCCCCCCCCCCCCACCCCATATGACTCTATCTAGCTGAAGAGTATAAATGACTATAATTTCTTTTGCAGTGGAAAAAGCACTCAACAGAGATAACAAAAACACCATGAAGCGATTTGCAATGGAAGCATCCAAGTACACAAAAGTTGTGACCAAATCACGAAAACCAGTCATTTTCGGTACACCACAGATCCGTGCAATGGTGGCTCCCACAACGGGAATTGGCAGCTACCTGGCCTCGCGCGGCTGCCTCCCCACTGGACTACGCCCTCTTGTGTTATAATCTCTTTGGCACATACACACTGACTGCGTGCGCTGCCCATGTAGCCACTGTGATCTGTGGTGTACCGAAGGCTGTGTCCCGCCTCCTCTAAATCCATCCTGAAGAGCCCTTTATCCGCGTACAAATACTTCGGTTAGGCGACTGGGATATGGATAAATGTTCTTTATTTGTTGCCGTTCACTTTACAGGTGTAGCAGGTTCGAGCGAAACACTTCTGTAAATGTGAATGTCATCAATTACTGCGGTTCAGGCCTCCTGCTCTATCCATCACCACGTCCACTTGTACCAGCTGATAAGTTTCCCAGTAGCTAGGGATAGCGGAGAGGACGGAGCATTTATAAACAACGCAAACTACGTCTTTACGTACACGTAGTGTTGTAGTGCGTTCGATGGAGACAAATGTACGTCGACTATGTTTGTCAATAGTGTCATGTCAAACAACCAGCAGCAATGCCTATGATGTTGATATTTGCAAGTCTTCTCTACTTGGGACCAAACATTTTGAGTTCATCTGCTTCCACAACAGGTGAGTAATTTATTACCTTTTGTCCTTGACCGAAAGATCGGTCTGTATCTGTCCGTCGGGGAATGTTCCGCGGAGACTTCGTCTGGCTTCACGGATCCCCTCCGTAACGGAGGACAGCGTTAATGGCAAAATATAAAAGAGTCCTCCGGACAGACGGATCTTTCTGTCTACTTTTGTCCTTGCTTTGCCATAATGGAGATGTGTTAACCAAATGTTTCCTGAGCTGATCATGATATTATCGACCCACTCGACATCATGAGCTATAAAAAAGCAGTAGGAATGTGATCTATTTTACATTGATAAGTAATTGCATTTGTAATCTAGACCCTATATCATGTAGCAAGATATAAATTGACTATTTTAACATTAATAACAAGGTCGAAAACCATGAAGGTAGTAAAAGGTTAAGAAGATTAAGAATATTAAAGATTAAGTTGTCAGCCCTGACAAGCTTGCTGACAGTTTCAGTAAAATCCTTGAAATCCTTAAAATCTACTGCTGTTCTGATGTTAGAGACTGACATTTGACAACTTGACTGGGCTGACAACTTTCATGAAACGGTGCCTAATTATTTACTGTACATAGGCATAGCTAGTAGAGGAGTAGGACTTGGGTCTCACCTAGCTAACCCCGGCGCGGGGCGCTGTAACCAGTTAAACAGCGCCCCGAAGACTTACGGTATATGCAATTTAGTGAAGTAATCAAGTCCACTGCGATGCTTGCAATTCAGTAAACAACTCATCGTTCAAAATGACACTTTGGATTCGCAACGAAAAGCCACATGTTGTAATACCAACCATATTGTTGAATATTTGATAGTGCAACTATGTATCACTCACCATTACCTCCAAAAACAAGATTAATCGTCATCGTCTTTGAGACCATCTCCGTGAGATGTGAATCGCCATTTGAACATATCACGTTGTAGCGGTTTGAAATATCCATGTATTATGTTGTCTGGTATTCTGGCTGCTGTAAATTACGCTGTCTGGTAACCCCAGCATTTTGTCAACATCCACGCGAACTTTCTTTGTGCGCCGACACACGACAGATGCGCATGACACGACAGCGTGGAATAGCCTCCGAGTGTCGCGGCTAGCACAAGCGAGAGTATCATGTCCACCGCTGGAGCGCTGGGTAGAGAACTGCGAGGTCCCTGGTAGAGTCTGCCACACCACTAACAGCACGCTATCAGGACCAAAACAGTGACGTAACGCGACGTAGATCGTGGTAAACGTAGCGACGAGAAAGTCCCTCAGATTGGAGCGTAGAACCTGAAGAAGGTGCGAGTCACGATGTAAAACGTAGCGAATATCGCAAAGTATAAAATCCGAGCTCGAGTAGAGACACAGTGTAATGTAAATTGCGATGTAGGATGCGTTAAAGATGCAGCGCAGATCGCGAAGTAGAAGTCCGAAAACGGAGAAATATGAAAGCGTATAATCCGTATGAATATAATCCGAAGGCGTATAATTATCCGTATGTAATGACAGTCCACGGTGCGAGGTGTCGTCCACGAGAAAAGACGTGGGAGAAATGTAATACAGTTAAACTCGCATAAGTCGATCTTCTCGGGACTGAGCAAAACACATCGACTTAGGCGATTTTCGACTTGTGCGTAAGTCGAAAAAAAATCGACTTAACAACAGTTACACCACACTTACATTATGTATAAAATGTACATGTATGTCAAGTCTACTCTGGAGCGGAGAGCTGGAGAGGTGTGCCGCAGCACGGGTCGCCCGGCAGGGCCGCGGCGAACTTTGCATGGACAGTGCATTAGTATTGGCACAGGTCCGATTACTTTACACCCTTGTTAAACCTTGAGGAAGTGAATATGAACGATGTTTGAGCAGTGATTGATTCCAGTTTACCATACCGTGGCTTGAAATGCGTGTAGAGGTGTAATTCTGATTTACCTGTGCCCGTAACTTTCCCCCTACTTTCCGCTTTGAAAACTCAGCAGCTTCATCCATCCACTGCACAGCGCAGACTGCAAACATACACAGACTATACACAGCCCAGTCGCTGTACGCACAACTACACAGCCCAGTAGCTGTACGTACGTAGTGCTAGCGCGACAGGGTAGTACCAGCGGACCTCCAAACACGAAGAGAGTTCAACAATCGCATGCGATCGCTTTGAATTTTGATACCGGTACTTTAGATCATTTTTTGTCACCTGTCTGGTCGGGCTAGTTCTCATGTAAACAAAAACTGGCGTCTCGTGATTTTGACAGTGATTTATTGCACAATAAAATCTTATTCGACTTAGGCACAGTGAATTTAATGGTTTTTCCGTGAAAGTGTTCTTGGAATTTCATCGACTTAGGCGAGTATTCGACTTACAAAATTCGACTTGTGAGTGAATTAATACACGTAAGTCAATGGGGAAAAATCAGGACTTTTTTAAATCATCGACTTGTGCGATTATTCGACATATGCGATGTCGACTTAGGCGAGTTTAACTGTACTATACGGACGGCGTGACTCCAACGATTAGGACGTGCTCTTAACAGGATGAAAGCTAATTGTGAAGTGAGGAAGCGTGGAAAATGAAACAGCGTGGTCGCAGAGAAATCGTCACGGAAAGGAGCTTGGAGGGTTGTAATTGGCTGGTGAAAATGCACAGCTCACCACTAATTGGTAGTTTGTGTCCATGACAGCAAAACAAGAGGTGTGTTTATGGAAATCCGACTACTGTTGGAATGTGAGTTACGCGTACCTCGGCACGATGACAAAGGCGAAGAATGTAGTGCGCACCTGTCATGTGTCGGCGCACAAAGAAAGTTCGCGTGGATGTTGACAAAATGCTGGGGTTGCCAGACAGCGTAATTTACAGCAGCCAGAATACCAGACAATATAAGACATGGGTATTTCAAACCGCTACAACGTAAATAAAATGATCTGCGCATGTGCGAATGAATATTCATTTCAGTTCTCAGCAAGCCGTCCTGGGTTTTTTTTTTTTTTCCACACGCATACATTGCACAATTATAATATGTGCTACGTTTTATCCATACCTGATTGACAGCAAGGCTGTTGGCGCCTGCGCTGTGTAAGCTGTACTACGATATGAAGTGTGGAAGGACTAAAACCTCAGATAAAATCTTTCACAGGGCTCTGAAAACAGATCGTATTGTAAATTCGGTGGCTCTGATTGTAAGTATCTTATCTAAAAGTACAGCCATGATTTTCAGTATAAAACCCTGTATTTTGGTCTCTGGTCACCAAAATGCTAAGCCATATCAGGCGTTTCTTCTATAGCCATAGGGCTGCCATGCGACCCCGACTTGGTACGGGTTGGGGTCGCTGGTGTGGTTTAAGGCCAAGTAAAAAAAGAAACCAGTTTCTCGTCCTCGCGCGCATCGATTTTGGCCGCCGCATCGAATTTTTTACTATTTACTATTTTCAAAATGGCGCTGAAAATACCAAGAAATTCATAATTCTCGTCCCAGCCCGCTCCCCGCCTGCATCGATTTTCAGTTGCCGCATCGACTCTTTTGATATTTACTATTTTTTCGGCCGCCGAAAAAAAAGAAAAGATCAACAATTTTATTCACCTACCAATCGTGACGTCTCATTTCTAATTTTTACGCCTTGCGTCCTCTACTTAGCTGTAGACTATAGTACAGCTGTAGCTTCTGTGTGTAGTGCGTATGTAATAACGCATGCATTTCACACTGCGAGCTCGGCCGATCGGCAAGAAGGAATGACCCACAAAGCAGTCGAACTGCACTGTAGTTGGATGGGCGGCGCGGCGGGCCGGCCTACTGGGCTGTGATGTACAGCGCACTCGATACGTCGTGAACGCGATAGCGGCAACATTTTTGCGAACAATCGCTGATATTCCACGCATATTTCGCGCGTTGTTCGTAGTTTTCCCCGTTTCTGATATTTTAAGCGGATGAATTGTACTGTACAAATGCTTGTGAAGATTGTACGGTATCGAGTTTGTATACATTTTCATGTCATTGTGACTATGTGCATGTGTGTGCAGTGTCGGAAGGTACGGTGCCAGCAGGGAGGTCCACACCTCCCTGGTGCCAGTGCAGTGGCCGTGCCGCACCGTATATCGGCAAAGTGTGCGTGTTTTGTAGCTGTCCAGGGTCCCCATCCCCTGGTCTGTCACGGCGATACATTCTATTTTGAAGAGAAAATGAATGCGCTTTTCCAGCAAATGTAGAATTATTAAATGGGTGTATCTACAAAATAAATAACTTTTCCACGGATTCTGGTTTGTCTCGTATTTCTGCGGGATACTTTTCTTCACGATGTAAATTCACGGACACAGCCGTGAGTGGTATCATCTGTAGTGTGTACTGTTATACAATAATTCATCATCCAAATAATGAGTGATTATCAAATGTCTTTTTAGAACATGAAGAAACATCTTTAAACGTTTAATGCTAGAATGCCATATCAGTATCATTTTGACATCCATCTGCAATTGTACTAGCCAGTTTCCAGTTGAATGTGCTACAATTGTACTGTGAAGAACTGCAGATATACATACCAGCTGTGTGGACACAAAAAGTCACAAACACCAATAAATAAAGCAGTGTTTTGAATATCATGGAATTTATTTCAGTCGTACATTTGTTGAAAGACATGTTTTATACCTGTTTCAATCAATAGCACAATACATCAGAATTGCAAGTACACTGGTATCAGAAAAGCCATTACAACACTAAATACCAGAATTAAGATGGTCATTTTCCCTTGACATCTGTAGTGGAAAGAAAAAGCAAATGTATTTCTGCATGCATGAAGTTTCATTTCAAGTATGGCACATATATCTATTTGTTTGAAAATGCACAGAGTGCAGGCAAGACGCACACTTGGGACCTGGTCTCATAACACAGCTACCAGAGTGATATTTCATTTCATAAATTGAATATAGACAATAATTGTAAAGCCCTCTCTCATTACCTTTCTCAGAACTACCGGACGATAAACACATATTACTTTCATTTTGACGATCCTTGAAAAAATAGCAAGATATCAAATAGTAAGGACCTCCCTCATCGCCTTGCTCAAAAAACCCGGACGAGAAACTACTTTCTTTTTTTACTTGGCCTAATAGGTGTCACCACCACTGCGCTGCATTGACTGTTACTGTTCCAATTTCAGACTGCACAGAAGTACAATCCCCCCCCCCCCCCTCTTCACGTGCTGGTACTGCACTGAGCACCATATTAAAATACTTTCTTAAGTCAATAAGAATTGATGATTTGAAACATACCACCATTAACAATACAAAATTGTTTATTGTCATTACTGAATTTTATTACCAACCTGACGTTAGAACTTCTACTTACATGTAGTGAACCTGCAAGTGTTTGATGCTTCTGAAATTTAGACGATATTAAACCAGAGAGTGATGAAATTTAAGATATTAAAGAGTCAGGC
Organism: Diadema antillarum; assembly: GCF_040938485.1. Taxonomy (NCBI): domain Eukaryota; kingdom Metazoa; phylum Echinodermata; class Echinoidea; order Diadematoida; family Diadematidae; genus Diadema; species Diadema antillarum. The sequence goes on from NW_027271302.1 coordinate 1,703,139, forward strand.
TGAGAGCAAGACTGAATAGCACTGAAATGGTTTAAGGATGTCAACAATACCTCTGTCACCAACATGACTTACAGTTACATACGTAGATACATGGATTCATTCATTCATTTATTCATTTATGTATTCATTTATTTTATTTCCACACGGTCACTTGTTTCAGCCACAGGCTGTTCTTCAACAAGTCTGTGCATCTTAAAAACAGTTACATCACATAATACAAAAACATAATGATACACAAAATCATACTGAAAAAGAGGAAGAAGAAGAAGAAAAGGAGGAAGTAGAAGAAAACACTTGAGCGTACAGGCTAGATATCACATTCTCTATCCCCTCCCCCCCCCCCCCCCCCCCCCCCCCCCCCGCTGACACAAATACAATTGTAAGTCTACACAAAATCTATTACAGAATGAGCTATACACAAAACACATGACTCCATCACTGAAAACAGTCTCATTAATGAAAAAACTAAATTCAATGTAAATCTAGTAAAGGACATTTCTTTCAGATTCCTCTAGAGGCAATCAATTTCATTCTTTAATTCCTCGAAATGAAAAACTCCGTTTCTTAATATTGGTTAGTGGTTTAAATAACTCGAAGTATTTATACACATTTCTTAAACCATAATAATATGCTTTAAAAATTCTCCCTGTATCATATGCAATCTTATACTTCATATACAAAATTTGCTTATTTCTTTTATGAGAAAGATTATCAATTTTCACAATATCAAACAAATCCTGGCTGGGAAAACTCCATTCCTTCTTCAATATAATCCTGAGAGCTCTATTTTGCAATTCTGTAATTTATCCAGTCTTCCTTTCCCAGCATTTCCCCCAATAATGCTACAATAGTCAAATCTACTCTGTATGACAGATAATGTAAATGCTACACTGCTAATGATACAGTGTACGATCGCAAGATTTTGAACAGTCAATCTCACCAGCAAGGATGGGGTTTGTATGTCAGTGTACATTGTATGTGACTGAAAGAGGCCCTTCCAGTATCTGTGCAACAGATTGGGCAACAGAGTGACTTCACAAAGTGTCATGTATGTCACTGTGATGTGTACAGTATGTCACTGACTTACAAAACACATACCATGTAATTGTGCTGATACCTACTGCTCTTCTATCTTCAACATGGCAAAATGATATGCAAACTTCTAGAACTTTGCAATTACTATTTTATAGATGTGAGGTATGCCCCTCAGATTCTAGTATTCGATACAGTGATTTTTTTCCTTTTTTTTTAAAACATGGGTATAAAGTGTATTTCCATGACTCTGTGTCTGAGGGCATGCCAACTTGGTTCTAAGGATGTACAATGATATCAACTGCTTTGAAAACAAATGAACCTTCAGTCAAAGAGAAGGGCAATTCCATGATCACTGCATTTGTGAGATACTCCACTAACATTGAGATAATTCAGTGAAGGACTACAAAATGTTCAAGGAAAATGATAACAATGAGTGATAGATAAGAAAAAGATATGGACTGGCATTTGTAAAGGGCCAAAATTAAAAGCCAAGGCAAAGCATTTGCAACTCGGCAGTGTGTACACTGTACATGTCACATAATTAGTAAGCTGGCTTCCAAGGAGACAACACTTTAAAGGGAAATTGTTGCAACTTACCAAATACATCCACATTTGCCTGCATGTGCATTTAGTGAATTCAGCACCAAATTTGTGAAAAACTCATCAGTAAAGTTCTAAATGAGGTACGGGTAACTCAAATAATCCGTTCAAAAGTTCTGAATCTGTCAAATTCATTGCAGCCGTTATGTGATAAGAGGATTGTAGCAAATGTGAAGTCACAGTAGGATAATGATGTAAAGAAAATATAAAGAAAATTCTGCAAAATTCATTTTTAATAAAAAGTGCAGATTTCATTTGACTTGTTCTCGACAAGCACAATATTAATGCCCTTTCCTTCTCAAGGAGGTACACTTCAAGTCAGATGCACTTTCATTTTGCTAGAAATGTAGAAAATGTACATTTTGTTGTTGAATTCTCTTTCTCTTTGTTGTTGTCCTGCTGTGACATTGACAGGAATTGTTAATGTCCTTTTATGCCATGATGGCAACACATACAATGTGATACATGTAATATGTTGTGTGTACACGTTTATGCAGTAGACTTTAAAACAAAAACTTTGAACAATTCATAACCGAACAGATTGTCTGGTTTTCCTTAAACTTTACCAATGTGTGCCGCTAAATGCCTGCATTCACTAGGCGTGTCTTCATCAACCCGAAGTTCAAACTAGCGGGATATTTTGCGGTCTTAGAAAATAGCCCGATACAGCGAATGTGCGTCTTCATCAGCTCGAACAGCCCGCTTGGGGAAATTTGCCCGAAAATTGACGCATGCGCACTTTGCATCATTGCTCTGCTTAGCTTGCGGTTCGAAAGTGGATTTCCCCGCTCAAAATCTCCTATATCACCGTATGTCAGATACTCGTACTACAATCAGGGAGGTGAGCAGTACAGCAAATTCTCTCCAAAGGGATATTAATAATGCTACTCTTTCTTCTCTCCAGTGAGGCATCTTACAGTGAAATAAACGATTTGCAATGTTTAAAAAAATCCAAAATACACATAATCTGCAAGAATCTTCAGCTAAGGTAGAGTGGACCTGAAGAAGAAGTTTACAAAAAACAGCTAGCATGCACGGCACTTGAGAATCACCTCCCTGGTTTTAAAGATGTCAATAACAGTACGCCTATAGTACACACATGTGATCCTTGAATACACCGTGTGCGTGTATGTAGGGCCTACTCAGAGAGGTGGGAATTCCCACCTCCCTGGCCTACTATACACAGTCACTAGCTTGTACACGCACTTTCCACAGCCAGCCGGCGAACCAGAAGCGCGGAGGAATCTAGAAAATTTCGGGCTGATGGAGACGCACCCAAAATAGCGCGCTACTGTAAAAGTGGATATTTTCGCGCGACTAATTTTTTGCGGTTTGCCGGGTGAGAAGAGTTTCGCGTGTTTTTAATTCCGCGGATTCAAGACACCAAGTACACGAACACACGGCAAGCAAAAATATTCGCGTGCTTTTATTTTCGCGCTGGTTTCTGGTTGCGCGAAATGCGCAAAAATTTCAACACCGCGAAAATTTCCGCTTTTACAGTATTTCACGAATTAGCGTTCTAGTTCACGAACTAGACCAAGATTTTGGGAGAAATTTTCCCAATCAAATAGCGCGCTATTTGCGTCTTCACTACACAGATAGCGCGCTATTTTGGCATCGGACTAGTTTGCTAACCGCAAGATAGCGCGCTATTTTGAAACTTCGGGCTGATGAAGACACGCCTACTGAATCTGTTTTGGGTGCATTCTCCTTCAAGTAGACCAATCCAAAGAAATTGAATAAAGCAGAAAAAAAAACAAAAAAATAATTGAATAAAGGATTGAAAAGAAGAAGAACAGGTGAAAGCAGACAACTGCCAGTGGATGTTGTAGGGTCAGCTCCTGTCATCTTTGTCTGTGTGTGTGTGTGTGTGTGTGTGTGTGTGCAGAGCCGGCGCAACCCAGTTTTGTTTTGTTTTGTTGTTTTTTTTGGGCGGGGCACTTTTTGCATTATTCATTTATTTAAGTACCGTATACATAGGGTCTAACCACTTGGGCCCTTGTTGTTGAAGTGGCATGAGAAAATGCTATAAAAGGCCTTTTTATTTATCTTTTTCTCCCCCTGGCACTAGGAATATGTCGTATAACCCCCCCCCCCCCCCCCACACACACACACACATTTTTAAAAATGCAGCCCTAGTGCTTGTGTGTTGATTATGTGTGTGCATAGTATGTTTATGTTGGTATTAAATCTAGAAACAAGAGCATTATTGCAAGATGCCAAGACTATAATAGAGGACATGCTGATATGTTGTGCCTATATCCTGTGCATGGCAATGGGATTTTATGTTGGCATATACTTTTTGTAAGGAAAGTAAAATGACCTCATTAATTTTGTCCCAATGCTTTTATGTTGTGAGTGTTGCATCGTATTGCATGCACACTGTACTAATCTGCTGTGCACAGTCTTTCAGACATTACATTGACTGTTTTTGCCTTGCAGGTAGTGAAACAGCAACCCACATCTGTGTTGACTTCGATTCCATTACCAACAAGACCAGTGTGAAGTGGGGAGTCTCCTCACCCACTCCAGTCGATGTGTCCAACTGTGAACTGTTATACAGATTGATATACAGGCTCTCTGAAGTCCACTTCAATGGCCTGCCCACATCACATGGTCTTTCATTGGTCAGTGATATAAGCATGTCATCAACATGGCTCATCAGCGTAAGATGTGATACTTCAAGGAATAATGGACAGTCTAAAACACCTTCCTCTCCTGAACTGCCATTTATTCCAGGTGGGTGAGAGTTTGTCTTTAGTAAATATGAGCATTGCAGATGTACATAGATGTGTATACAAGTTGCATAGCACTTTGTGTATGGTGTCACTGTAGAATAGATAATGTTGATCTGCTGCAATGTACAGCATGTCAATTATGTACAAATGTATGTCATAATCCCAGGGTCTTAGGGATTATGCACAATGATGACCTTACATGTAAGTGACAGGTAAATGAGTTTAGAAATCATCTTTTCATATGAGTCAGCTTCTTTGCAGTGTCGTGACCATTCTGTTTCTGCCATAAATGATGAAATAATTGTCATTGTCATAATGCTGTCAGATGCATACTGTGTATGGCCTTTGGATACTCCTGAGGAATGGGTGATTTCAGAAATGTCTACTCTGCAGAGTGTTGTTTGTTTGTTTTTTGTATCACATTGCCCGAGAGACACACTAATGTTCAATTTTTAGCTCACCTGAGCCAAAGGCTCAAGTGAGCTATTGCGATCGCCCTTCGTCCGGCGTCCGTCGTCCGTCGTCCGTCGTCCGTCGTCCGTCGTCCGTCGTCCGTCGTCCGTCGTGCGTCGTGCGTCGTGCGTCGTGCGTCGTGCGTAAACTTTTTACATTTTCATCTTCTTCTTGAAAACCCCAAGACCGATTTTCATCAAACTTGGCAGGTAGCATCCCTAGGGGGTTAGGAACTCAATTTGTTAAAATGGGCACCATGCCCCACCCAGGGGGCCCCCAGGGGGGCCCAAACCCCCCAAAATTAAGGAATCTGTAAAAATCTTCTTCTCTAGAACCAGAAGTGATAGAGCTAAGTTAATACTATGAGTTAGTACATTGATGACTGTAGTTTCAAGTTTGTTCATGGCAGAATCAGGGGTGCCCCCCTTGGGACCCAGGGGAGGGGGGTGGGGAAGGGTTCTAATGGGGCCTAAATTGTACATTTTCATCTTCTTCTTGAGAACCCCATGACCCATTTTCACCAAACTTGGCAGGTAGCATCCCTAGGGGGTTAAGAACTCAATTTGTTAAAATGGGCACCATGCCCCACCCAGGGGGCCCCCAGGGGGCCCAAACCCCCCAAAATTAAGGAATCCGCGAAAATCTTCTTCTCTAGAACCAGAAGTGATAGAGCTAAGTTAATACTATGAGTTAGTACATTGATGACTGTAGTTTCAAGTTTGTTCATGGCAGAATCAGGGGTGCCCCCCTTGGGACCCAGGGGAGGGGGTGAGGAGGGGTCCTAATGGGGCCTAAATTGTACATTTTTATCTTCTTCTTGAGAACCCCATGACCCATTTTCACCAAACTTGGCAGGTAGCATCCCTAGGGGGTTAGGATCTCAATTTGTTAAAATGGGCGCCATGCCCCACCCAGGGGGCCCCCAGAGGTCCCAACCCCCCCCCCCCCCCCCCCCCAAATGAAGGAATCTTTATAAATCTTCTCTAGAATCAGAAGTTATAGAGCTGAGATAATACTATGAGTGAGTACATTAATGACTGCAGTTTCAAGTTTGTTCATAGGAGATCCAGGGGTGCCCCTCTTGGGTAGGGGGGGGGGGGGTGGTTGGAAGGGTCCAAATGGGGGCCTGAATTGTACATTTTCATCTTCTTCCTGAAAACCTCATGATGGATTTTTGTCAAACTTGGCAGGTAGCATCCCTAGGGGGTCAGGATCTCAATTTATCAAAATGGGCACCATGCCCCACCCAGAGGGCCCCAGGGGGCCCCAATCCCCCCAAATTAAGGAATCTTAAAAAAATTGGGCCCTTATTGTACATTTTCATCGTCTACTTGAGAATGCCTGGTCAAATTTTGGTAGAGCTGTGAATAATTTAGATTAGTGACTGTGTGAAAGGTGAACTTGCGATACTCAGGTGAGCGCTAGACCCGTGGGTCTCTTGTTATTTGTATTCTTCCGAGTGAGCATTAAAAAAAAAAAAATAAGGGGGGGGGGCATGAGTTTACATAAATGTGTGCTTTCTGTATGCATCAGGTCAAATTTAGGATACATTTAAGTAGCTTGAGAAAATGCAATTATTGATTTCCTAAAATTACACTTCATGCCCTCTTGATTTCATAATGAGCAAAATCATCCACAACCCTGACACAATTACAGCTGTATGGTAACCTTCAGGTGATGATGTATCAAGGCATTTGTGTGCCTGTGCTCTCTAAAGGTCACAGTTTAATTTCAAAGGTCAAGGTGAAAGGATACTGTACATATACATTATCATTGATTTTAATCCATCAATTTACTAGGAACATCTAGTGTAGATGTTTGTTTAGGGGCAAGGATGGAAATAAAAAGACAAGTAATGGCTTGAACAAAGTACAAAGAACAAAGTGGTGACATGCCATTGTGCTTTGATTCGGACATATATTCAATTTTCCAACCATGACTTCAGCAAGAAATGTCCAGTGGTAATATCTACTTGAGAAATATGCATTATCGTCAATTACTACAATGTACTTAGCTTAAAGGGTGTGTATAGTTCTGGTCGAGGTGTAAATTTAGCTTTTAACGTTTTGCGAGATATTCAGAAACCACTCTATGAGATGTCAAAGAACATGCAGATCTAAGGGGTATCTGAAGTTTATTCGATGAAAATCGGTTTTGAAGTGGCTGAGATATCCAAAAACAAGGTGAAACAAAGAGATCCTAATAAAGTTGTGGCATGTCGCCTTTTATTATTAGCACTTTTTGGGATATCTCAGCCATTTGAAAACCAATTTTCATCAAATAAACGTTGAATCCTTCTTAAAATTACATGCTCTTTCATATTTCATAAGAGGCTTTTCATTATCTCACTTAGGAATGTTCAAAACATGAATCCCTACCTCAACCAGTACTGTACAGTCCCTTTAAATGATAGTTTGTGTCAAAAGTCAAATTTAAGAGTTGACAAAATAACAAATGACACAAAGCACCATAAAGTCAGTGATCAGTAGCACTTATTTTTTGTCTGAAGATTGCTTTGTTATTACCCATGGTAATGGTATTCCTTCTCAGCGCAATGTGTGAGATGTAGTATGCTTGACATATTTCATTATACTCTAGCTTAATATGAGTATTATTGCTGTTTGTTTACAGGAAACTCCAGTTCTCGGCATGTCTGCACAGACAGCGGCCTCCGTTCATTGGTATCAGACAGTGGTGAGATGCTCAGAACAAAACTTTTTTTTCCATAATCTGCAGGAGGACAGGGTTGGGTGTAAACTGTAATTTTGTTGATTTTAAAGGAATAGTGTAGTTTTGGTTGAGATGGGGATTGTTAAGCTTTTCACTTTTTGAGAAATAACTAGAAACCGCGTATGAAATATTAAAGAACATACAATTCACAGTTTATTCAATGAAAATCAGTGTTAAAATGGTTGATATATCCATTAACAAAGTAAAACAAAGTGATCCTAATAAGAGGTGGGTCCCACATTTTATTTGAATTGCTTTGTTTTGGATATCTCAACCTTTTCAAAACCAATTTTCATCAAATAAACTTTGAATTCCTCTTAGAATTTTATGATCTTTAATATTTCATAAGAGGTTTCTCATTATACCTCACAAAAAAGTTGAAAAACTTAAATCCCATCTTAACCAAAACTATTCCATCCCTTTAACTGAAAAAAAAAAAAAAAATGTATTTGTGTATATTGATAGCTGATGCAGTGCTCTTCTGCCAAGGTGTGTCAATGCAGTACCGCATATTCTGGGAGATCATGAGTCCTTTAATTATTTTCTCTTAACCTTAACTCTTAATGTGCCAGGCCCAAAACCCCTAACGTGCCAGAGGTTTTTACCTAATGCCAGAACGTTTCGAAACTGGACTGACAATGAAATTTAAAACCGCCATATCTCTGAAAGTATTGACTGTTTTGAATTGAGTTCTACACAACATACATCAAGAAATGTTTGTTCTTTCATGTCATGTAGTCAGTTTGCCATAATATCTATCTGAACCTGAAATATTGCAGAAATAATTGATACATAAAAAAAAATTATTAGAAATTTTTGTGTAGTATTGAAAAAAAGAGTCAGTCGTGGTTTTTCTTCAATAGGATGCTCTCTTGACTCTGTGAGAAAGTTTTATAGCAATATCTCCTCTTTCAAATGATAACAAAATTGCCTTCTAGAATTGTATGATACCAAAGATACTAGCAGTTTGGTTTGTCTTAGCAATTTCTGTTTCTGCCTCAGTAATTCATTCCCAAATGCGAGTCCTTTAGTCCCAGATCCTGTATTTGCAACTAAAGTAATTGTCCCTGGAAGAGTATCTTTTGTCCACTTAAGAAGGAAAAACCTACTAATCCTCCTTTTGTCTAAGCGGACTGCGGGGGGGGGGGGGGGGGGGGGGGGGGGGTACTCTATTGAAATCAGCTGGCCTTTGTCCGCACGCAATTCCTATGCTAGCGTGGGGACGATTAGTGACATTTACCAAAACAAAAGGATGAAAGACTTGACCGACGAACGAAAGCTGACCCTCTTTGAGGGACAAAATCAAAGCAGCTTCCTGCAGGACAGTATCCAAGCGGAACAATGCGAGTGGAACCGCTTAGACAATACACGCAGATTCAATAGCATACACACACATGGTTTACCAATGAGACTTTTGGTCCATACACATCTCGCTGAGGGTGCGCTCACTGCAGATTTTCCCGACGCGAAAAAAAATACATCTAGCTGGAAAATCATCTATTTACTCAAAATTTTCCAATGTAATCATGGTCATATTTTTAGTGGAAACGATGGTTACACTAATCAGCTACCAGTACATATCATTTGCAGTTTCTTGGTGTAACACATTAAGGTACCACAAGAACTTAAATGATCAATGCTTTTCTCGCTCTTCTTAGTCGCCGATCGGCGACCATGGCACGTCAGGACTAAGGTCGCCGTTCGGCGACCATGGCACGTTAAGAGTTAAGAGCTTTTATGCATATATAGCTATTGATTGTTACTTCTTTTCTTTTCTTTTTTTTGGTAAGGATTGCCACACCTACACCTAAAGTATAACTCTCTTGAATAGAATCCAAAGAGGAAATGGATTTTTACTCTGGTGTTACAATGCAGAAGTTGTACAGATGTTAAAACTGACCTGCGAGGAGGTTTGAACAAAATAACTTTTGTGCTTTGGGTACAAGGTACTACCACAGTGTAATTTCCCTGACTACAGCTGAAATTCTCACTTTTAGACTTTTTAAAAGTGTGCTAGTGTACTTGTGGTAAGACTTTGCAGACTTTTTTTTTAATTCAAAGAAATCAATTATTTCAAATAAGCAAAAAGTTATTTCCTTGGAAAAATAGCAAAAAGTTATATCTGTGAAAACTTGTCAGTAATTATCAGCATTTCATATCCTGTGCTCTTGTGCACCTTGCAGTGTATATTCAATTGTAGAAAACTTACATACCTTGTCCGTTATTAAGATACGATCTTGAAACTTGTCAGAATATGGCCACCATGAATGGATTTGATGATGTTTGGTGAAAGAGAAATTAGCGATTAGGTGAATATTTGTTTTGAAGTTAGTTCTGACCAATAGCCCTTGTCTGCTACTCTGTACTAAGAATATGCAGTTGTATAGAGCTTGCGGCATTTCATTCACGTGTAGTTTGTTGTATATTTCTTCTCTACAGATGTTCCTCTGGTGCTGTGCGTATGGAGGCCAGAGGCGCAGAAGAATTATGTGATAGTACGATGGCAGCCCACCATATTGATGTCATCAAAAATGGATTGCGTGCTTCACTATGCTGTCAGAGGTCAGGTTTTCAAACACACCGTAGGTCTTCCAAGCGACGATATGCAGTTTATTACCTTAAATGAGGACAATTTGTCAGCCTGGGTGACGTGTATGGATCAGCAGGGACAGTCCTGGAATTCTTCAAGGGCTGAATATACACATGGTATGTATCCAACATTTTCAATATCAAATGTCAACGAGACATGAAAACTCGTCACATTGAGGACGAGTTAGGTGATACGCTTGTGGTCATGAGATGACAGTCATCTGTGATCGACAAAGAAAAGAATGTGATATAGGCACCTTGAAGTTATATTGAGCGTGCATGCGAAACCGTATCTGTAACCACTCGACCACGGGTCATCCACGGAAATGGTAAGACAAAAAAACAACAACAATGTATAGATATAACGGGGGGAAAGTCAATGCCCACTCAACTAACGTGGCCGTGTGAACATCTATTGCATTGCTAGACGGAAAAGCGGCCTTGTAACGACTGAGGTCGCTATGCCATTTCTGGCAACTTGGGAAAAATACGTCCCGCAGACATAAAACCTATAATCGGCTGGTTTTGATACCTTGCCTTTAATCACAATTTTCAGTGTAATGACGTCATCAAATTACAAAACAATGACATGGTCTTGAAAGAAAATTGTTCAAAGTACAACACCTCAGTCGTCGTCATTACATACTATGATCGGTTTGACAAAGTCAACCTGCAAAATGTTGCTGCAGTCGAAGCAATGTGGTCTCCAACACACAAAAAAGAGGGATATGGCGTGTGTGTGTGTCTGTGTGTGTGTATAGGTGCGTTTATATACGAACGTGATTTCTACATGGACGAATATGTAATACAAAATTGAAGAAAAAAAAACAGTAAAGTAGCTAATTATTTTGTTTCGTGATCTTGTGGGGTTCGAACCCGCAACCTCACGTCTCTGAGACGTCGCCTTTAACCACTCGGCGACACGTCTCGACGGGAAAATATGGGGAACGTTATGGACTTGAAAGACAGTTGTTCAATATATAACACATTCATCGTACGTTGTCAGTTTGCTATTGACATGACGATCTATCATTTGAATATGAGGCAGGCATTAGTACCTGTATGAAATTATTATAGGCATGGTTATCAAATTGCCCTAAAATATCCTTATAATTGCCTTATTTTTACACACAGTTATGCTATCCCTTTAAACTCGTCACAGTTTAATCAGAATCATTAACATCATACATTAGTACCATATTCAGTTCCATAGCTGATCACGTTTGCTAATCAATTAAGAGTAATTGTCTAGCATGTGTCATATGGCCAACCTGTATACACACGTATATACACACACACAATGCTAAATGTATGTATCAAACATCTGTAACACAGCTTTGAACTAACTATAGGAATTATCGCTGCACTTATCATCCATACTTTTTATCACTATCTGAAACTCCACAAAAACCACTAATTGACAAATAATCATCAATACAGAAGACTGAATACCTTTTTTACAATGTATAGCTTGTTACATGTATAAATCAGCACAAAGTAACCACGACTACATTGTGTTACTGAATTAATATGAACAAATTTCATGTTGTGACAGTATACTATATCAGTTTGAAAAGCCCAACCTGCAAAACTATAATTTTGCAGCAGTCGAAGTAATGCAGTCTCCAACGCAAAACAAAGGTATACTGTGTGAGTGTGTGCGTATAGGTGTGTTTACATGCAAACGTGATTTCTACATGGACGAAGGTGTAGTACTCTATTGAAGAAAAAAAGTAAAAAAAATATATTATTTTCTTTCGTGCTCTTGTGAGGATCGAACCCGTACGTGTGCAACCTCACGTTTCTAAGACGACGCCTCTAACCACTCGACCATACGTCTCGACGAGAAAATTAGAGGAACGTAAGCTTATGTACGTGAAAGATGAATCAGGAATCGTTTGGTCCGCATTCCATTCTCATTTTCAGTTTTAAATTGCAAAATTGTCAACCTCATGAGGAGATTTCAAAGAATAAAATGCATGATTACTGCAGCTTATTGTCACAGCTACAACATAAATAAGTTTCAGAGGAAATGAAGCAAAATCAGCTGAGATAAAGGTGCTTAAACGTTGTCAAGTCAATGCATGGTTTCTAAAAAAATCACCTCCCATAGACATAACACGTAAACTTGTCCGATTTTGCGTCTTTACCTTTAAACACAATTTAAAGCATGATGACGTCATCAAATTTCAAAACCATGACATGGACTTGAAAGGCAAATGTTCAAAGTACAACATATCTGAATTTGGGATAATATTGAGCTTAAACAACAGAGATACGAGCAAATGAATGTCAGAAACAGTACCTCAAAAAAATTAATTCCACTTTTTTGATTTCAGATGACGATATGATGACGTCATAATGTAATTATGGAAATAATGATACTTGAAACGTCATGTCCAATTTATATGCTTTTGTAATATGCAATAAAAACATAGGGTCACCTGACGTTTTAAAGAGCTATGGCGAAATAAACAAAGACATGTTTTTTCACTATATTTGCACATAGACGCGCACGCGAAATTTGAACTTTGACGCAAGTGCATTGCTTTGTTATTTGTAGGAATCGATTAGAAATCAATGGATATTGTTGCTCAAAGTATCAGGAATCCAAATCTGTCAAAAAAAGTGTATTTTCATGTTGCTGACGCGCTGTGCGCGCGAAAATGCGCGGACGGACGCGCACGCGCAAAATTGTTTGAAACGCATAAAATTGTCTGAAACTTCGAGATTTCCCATTGGAAAGTTGTTTTGAGCCTTTTAAAATTTTGACGCGCGCTTACGCGCACTTAATGATGTCCTAGGTAATTAGCATCAAAAGAAGTAAGATAGAACGTGACCTGAACTTTATGTCCACAAAAAATGATACAGAAATGACCTTTAGTTATGAAGTTATGATCGATCATGTAACATGGTCCAAAAATCACAAAATGGCGCCTAGACGACGTCATAGATATGTTACTGTCATGAAAACCTTATTGTGGCTAGATATTGTCATGAGACATGTTCCCTGAAAATGTCATGTTATTCCGTAATGTCATTCTTGAGATATTGATGACACAAAATTGTCCAGAAAGAAAGAAGAATAAAAAGAAATAAAGAGAGATTTTGACAATCACAATAGGTGATACGCTGATAGCGTATCACCTAATGATGGTATCAACAGCAACAACAACAACAGCAACAGCAACAGCAGCAGCAGCAGCAGCAACAACAACAACAGCAACAACAACATTATCATGATACTGATATAGGAATGGTGTGGTTATTCTTATAAATACAATGATAAGAATTATGATCATAGTCACAATTATGGTCATAATGAAATAGAAATAATGGTAGTGATGGTAATAAATTGTGTACAGGCAAACCCTGTGATAATGAACACCAATATGGCAGTGTATATTCTGAGATATGTATACATTGCTTGTACTTGTATGTCATTGACCAAACTCACTCATGGGAACAATCTAATTCAGAAATATATACATTGTATTTCCTTATTATGAGAGGTGAAACTATAATTATTTCCCTTACTTGCATTGTTTGTTACAACAAGATAAAAAAAGCCCCCCCCCAAAAAAAAAAAAAAAAAATATATATATATATAATAATAATAATTGAATAAATCAATAAATAAACAAACAAATAAATGAATAAATAAAAGATAAATAAATGAAATAAAAAAGAAAAAGGGGGAGGGGATATGCAATTTCTCAATACATACTTGAAGAATCACAAGGTGCATGTCTTGTACACATTACATGCTCACAAATGCATGGCGCATGTCCTGCCTCATTGTGTGATGCAGAAAGGTAACACTTTCATGTCTTTATCGTGCAGTAGGCAAATGTACTATCCACCAATCTACGTACATTGGCGTAGGGGAGGATAGGACTGATTCTTTGGCTGTTATTTGTGCATGTCTTTACCTCCACATGGGTGGTTGGAATCCACATAAAGGTTGTCATTGGAAACAAATGGAATGTTCGACCCCCCCCCCCCAAAAAAAAAAAAAAAAGAAGAAAGAAAACAAACAAACAAACAAACAAACAAACAAGCGCAAAGAAACATACATACAGCCATACATATACACACAATTGTACCATGCATACATTTTGCTTTATGGTTTCAGGCATATTAACCATCACTTCTTTGTGTCCGTCTGTCTGTCTCTCTATACCCACCTCCATGCTCATCTCATTTTTTTTTTTTAAACCATCTGTAGGCGCAAGCAGTGTCTGTTCAGAGCATGTGGCCAGCCAGTCTCCGTTGCCGCCTACCCCACCGTACATCTCTGACGACAACCCCACCAAGATACCTACTCACAGCCATATCCTGATCAGCAATATGGCCATGGGACTATCCCTGGCTGCCGGGATACTCATTGCTGGTGTCATCCTCAGTGCAGGCTTCATCCGCTGGTTGAGATGGCAACAGAGGAGGAGGAGAGAAAGGTCAGAAGGAAAAAAAAAAATCTAGTTCTAGGGCACCCACACTAGCATGCTGGTGCATAGCTTGATGGTCCTGTCTCCATGCAGGGTGCTACATAACTTTCTTTTACCACTTGCCCGATCGGGCAAGCGGATTTTCAAATTTGATGCAAAATACTCGCCCAAGTATCAGTTTGACTTGCCCAAAAAGAAAGCCCAAAATATTAGGAAATAATATAGAAAATCATGACTTTGTGTAAGTCAAGGGCTTAATAAAACACAATCATTTGAATAAACAGCACACATTGATTCGCAAGCTTAAACAGAATGGAGTAACAAACTTGGTCAGATCAAGTGTTGCTTTTGCATTGCATTGGGACTTCTTCACGAAAGTGTTGGAAAGTTGCTGAAATGAAATATTAAGTGTGTTGCATCACTTAACAGCCATTATCTTTAGACTTCTGTGTGGTTAACTTTGTGAGTTTGTTGAGGGAATTTAAGGGAAAAAAGGTGGCTTCAAAATTTTTTGCTTGCCCAATTCGGGCAAGCATTTGTTCTCATTGTTCAAAAACACTTGCCCAAATTTGATTTTCACTTGCCCCCGGGCAAGTGCTTGTGTAGCACCCTGTCTGTGTAATACCAAGTCCCAGGCTACCACAAAGCCCTCATCCAAAGAGATGATTGCTGAGTTTGTGAAAATAGCGTCAACTTGGTAGGGTCAGTACTTTGTGTGTATACCATTCTGGTTTTCATCTCACCTTGTGTTTAAATATGTGATGTTATTAATTTGTTTGAACAGATATCAACTATTTGTATAATGTTGCCAATGTCTGCACTGTTCACAACTCTGTTTTGAAGACAAAAAGAAACCACAGATGTAATGCATTTTGTTTGCTTTGAAGAGGTACAGACATGCAAAATGTAGTTCGTGCATTTGATTGATTTCTTTCAGTGCCTCTGCATCCAAGAGGTGATTTCTGTAGTACTTTCAAACTGCAATGAATTTCTTTGAACAATATATGAAAAAAGAACAAACAGACATAGCAAAAGTAACATTTCCCCAGATGCAGCTGTATAGCATGCTAAGTTTGTTTTTTATTCAGCACAGAATGTTACAGTAAGGGAAAAAAGTGATGGACTGCCAGAGCAGAGATGCCAACTGATACTTTTAGCAGTGTTTTGTACTCTTTTGATGTTGTTTTGCTTTGATTTGTTATGTTTTGTTTTATTTTTGCCAAAACCACCACAGGTTTTTATGGGGGAATACTCTTCTTCTTCCACCATGAACTATGCCTTCAGTCCTCAGTGTACTGCAGTGTTGTTTACAGGGTTGGCATCCATGCTAGGGCTTTTAACAGCTTTCTTGCAGGAAGACTCTTGAAGCATGCTTTCCTGTATATACGCTCATCCAGTAATCATCTCTTTTTGCATGCAGGTTGCTGAGGCATGGGGAGCCGGCATCAGACCAAAGTGCAATGGAGGAATTCCAACAAATGATGTGAGCTGACTGTCAATGTGCATCTGCAGGAAGAACGGGATCTGTTAACTCCTAGTCACTGTCAGTCAAAAGGAACTGTGGACGGAGTTGATACAGAAATATCAAACCTTCTTGTTTTCTAAATGGTGAAATATATGCCCAGTGGGAACAACATGAACCACAGTCATTTGAACGGTCACTGTCACAGTCATCATCATGTGATAATTTTCAAATTGCTTTTTACTTCGGTTTTTATTTAGTTTCTGTATTATGTACAAATATTGAAAGTGAAAATTGCTTTTCAGTGATTTGAAGAGTTTGGATATATCCTTGAAGATGGTAATTAAAATGTTTTATGAATATTGTTCTTACGTAAAAGATCTAATTCATGTAGGGGGAAAAAAAGAGAATCACCTCTCTCATGGCAGTAGAAGGCATGATTATTGACCATGTGAGAAGCAGTGATTTGATTATTGTGTGCTGTTTGGCCTTAGCTCTTGAATTTCTTCCCATTTGGAGGAGTCTGCCACTCTGTTAATTCGTTGTTGTAAAATTAAGTGAGTTTCTGCGCAGATAGATGATTCCAGAGAAAGGGTCCTTGCTCTCAGATGTATAGTCTTAAAAAGTTTCTTTAATGACCCAGTATCATGGTGACACTATGTGATGGAAGGATAGCCTGATTGAATCAATCCTCATTCGCCACCCAACAGGGTACATTGAAAAACCACAACAAGTACAGGCCTGCTAGAATAGAATTGCTTATCAGGGAATGCATGCACCAAAGCATACAAGATTCTTTGTTTTAATAGATTCTTTGGCTGCATGTGTGCTGCATATAAAGCTGTACACAATTCATTATGGGAATTCCTGAGTATATCCAAGTCAGACAAACCTTTCCATTACCTAGTCACCCCACCTTACCAGGTCTTTAGCTTTATAGCCAAATTAAGAAATGAGGTATTAAAAAGCGCCACATATTATTTCGTACTTTGTTTCAGGGTATCAATGTTTGTTTTTCCCCAGAATGATACTTACACATACAACAGGGCTCGACACTAATGGTGAATCAAATTTAAAAAAAAAAGGGCATATTTGGTGGCCCGAGGCGGGCCACCTAAATTTTGGGAAAAGTGTGTCAATTTATTCGTAACTTTTTTCGCCGGAAATTAGCAGTTAAATTTGTTTAAAGGATGGATGATAAGGACTGAATGAGTGCCTGAGAGTGAATGTTGCGAGTTTGTTGAGGTTTATTTATGAGTAGGTTCTACATTCAACTTCAAATTCTTACTGTGATAAAACTTAGATATTTGACTCATTAAAAAAACAGGACTTTTAATGTTTTTTACTGTGTTTTTTTTCGGGGCCACCAAATTTTTCTCTCGGGCCACCAAAAATTTGAAATTGAGGATTTTGGTGGCCCCATCGGGCCACCAAACAAAAAAGTTAGTGTGGAGCCCTGCATACAATGTAAGTTACTGTAGTTGATGCATATCCATTCCATTCATGCTTTTAGATTGTAGGAATGTAGATACATGAGATTTTGCAATATTCATGATGTTACCATCTTTAGACATGCATCTTTACTGTTGAATGGGATAAGGGTTATTAAGATATTTTAAAAAGTCAGCACTTGACCTTGCATATAGGTTGATTAAAGTTTGATATTTAGAAACTTGCCTTTCCTTTTTCAAATGAACCAGTGCCCACAAGAAAGAAATTGAAGAACTGAAGTGTTCAAGTGCTCCTCTAGTGCAGATATCATATGTAGTACGATATGGTACACTTAAGGAGAGCACTCGAACACACCCTATGACAAAGATGCTTTTATCTTTCTAGAGAAAGGCCATAAACATTGTTTGTAAATATTCATGGGGAAAAAAACCGAGAAAATATAATACATACATTTTTTTCTTTTCTTTTTTTTTTGGGGGGGGGGGGGGAGGGAGGATTGTCTTGTGTGCAAAGCAAATTATGATATCTTAGCCCAAAAGATAGTCATGTGACCAGGACAGCTTTGTGCAATGTCTTTGAAAAGTCCCTACATTTGGATGAGGCATCAGTTATCAAGTGGTCATATTTTTCTTGTCCGTTCTTGGCTTCTGCTCAAAGTCCCAAATGATTTTTTTATTTGACAATTTTGTCTCTATATCTACTGAAATCATCTCTCTCTCTCTCTTTTGGATAACTCTGTGCAAAGTATGTATGAGAGATTGTCTGCACTAGCTTATTTTAGTTGATTCTGGTCGTCTCTGTTGAAATGCCATGCTAATGTAAAAGGTGTCATGGTTTCATGTTCTGAAAACTACAGAGAACCATTATTAGATATATAAAAGTATATGGTATGGGCATATCGTGTGAAATGAAAATGCAAAATAGGAGGACATATTATACTGCATTCTCATATTACCGACATGAAAAATCCATATATAGTGAGTATATTCCAATTACGCATCAGTATTATTCAGATAGATAGTGTATATTCAGATTCACTCCTTTAACATTGACATAAATGCAAATTTTGCATCACATATACTAGTGTGATGCCTTTAAAGGACAAGTTCACCTTCATAAACATAAGGATTGAGAAAATGCAACAATATTAGTAGAACACATCAGAGAAAGTTTGAGGAAAATTGGACAATCGATGCAAAAGTTATGAATTTTTTAAAGTTTTGTGTTGGAACCGCTGGATGAGGAGACTACTACAGCTTGTGAGTCATATGCGTACAACAGTATGAAGAAAATGTAAAAGAAAATTCAACATATTTTCACTTTTTTCGCATAATAAAAGAGCACTTGACTTGCCTCTTTCTAAAGGCAGGGGGAATGATATTACCCATAACATTTGTCGGTAACGAGTCAGGGGAATGTGTACTTTTTTCAAAAGATGGAATTTTGTGAAATTCTCTTTATATTTTCCTTATATTGTTGTACGCATGTGACATCTAAGTTATTCATACACTGCAGTAGTCTTCTCATCCAGCGGGTACTGCACAAAAACTTCAAAAATTCATAACTTTTGAACGGATTGTCTGATTTTCCTCAAACTTTCAATGATGTGTTCTACTAATATTGCTACATTCTCTCAATCCTTATGTTTATGAAGGTGAACTTGTCCTTTAAAGGACATCAGAATGAATCAAACATTTACGGTTTGGTATTGGTCTTTCAATGATGAACAAACCTTGTATGCAGTGAAACTCATATAAAAGAATTATAATATGCATCAATAATTGGAAACAATAATTGTCATTAGTAGCAAGTATATGCATTTAATCTGCCATTGAATGTAACCATGGGACAATTGTTCTGTATTCATCCTTTTTGGAAAAGTGAGCATATTTTCTATTGAAGTACTATTAAAGGTAGTTGCCCATGACTGCCCCACAAAATGTGTCAGGTTAATATATTTAAAGTCTTCCATGATGGTTGTTCCTTTGTTGTTTATGTGTAACTTTAATATGGTTGTTTCATTGTGTTTTGCGAAAAAAAAAGGTCTATTTAATGTCTTGGCCAGGGTGAGGGGTGGAAATTGCGAAGTAAGAGAAAATCTTGACAATCATGTCTGCTATCATTTGCCATAATCAATTAGGAACAAGGTAATGAGCTTGAACTCTGGTAGGTTTTCTTCAGCTAGAGCCTCACTGTATGGGTGGCTTGTGAAATGTTTGTCATTATCCATGTAGTATAAGCACTTTTTCTTTCAGTTTCATCTGTATTTTTTTTTTTTTCTGGTGGAAATTGACGTGCTGTGTCCTTTAAGATATGAAAACCTGATGTCTATGATATAATTTTTAATTTTTGAAGTTACTATGTCAGTCTTAACACGCTTATGTGTCTGCATTTAAATTCCTGTAGATCTGCATTTGTTTCATTAGAAGTCACATACACAGACACTCCCTGATTAATTTGATGTTTTTTTTTCTTTGTTTATTTTAACTTAAAACAGAAAAAGTGGCTTGTCACGTTTTATGGTTTTACATTCATGCACCATAGCATGTGCCATCCCTGTGACTGTGAAATTGGTAGTGCTTAGATATCCTCTAACCTACAGTATCTGGAGCAAGGCCTCATCAACACCCTTTGCCACCTGTCAAGTTGATTTGTGTACAGATGTCTGTTCCTGTCTTGATCTGAAGGTCACGACATTCTCCATGTTAAAGTCATCAGCACAGCGTATCTATACAGTAGCAGTGTCAGCCTGCAGCCCCACAGAAAACAATAGCAATATCCTCTACACTGGCCACCTCACTCAAACTGCCTCCTCTACCCTACATATCATGTAGTGCATGACTTCTCTCCCATTATAATGAACACAGTTATAACAAAACTCTTGTTACAGCAAAGTTTTTTTTGTTGTTGTAATTTTGTGTTGTTGTTTTTTCAATGAACATGCCCAGTGATGCTATTGTTGTGGCAATAACCATGTCCATATTGCTACATATTCTACTCAGTGATACCCTTATATAACACATACATGCCCCATTTAAAAAAAACAAAAACAAAAACAAAAACAAAAGCTGTACCCACCCCATTTTTCAATTACCTGTTACTCCTATATACATGTATTTCTTTTTTTTTTCTTTTTAACAGCAACACTTTTTATATTTAGTATGTACAGTGTATCTATATTATGTATGATGATACTACTACTCTGAGTAGGTATATACCATATGGGCAATCCCACAATAACTATTCCCTTTTCCACTTTTGATATTTGAGCTTTGATGATAAAAGTAATTCAGATTTGCCTCCTTATGTTAATATATTTTCTTGAAAAGAATAAGTGTGAGAGATAGTATAGATAACATTGAGTTCATTCAATGGGCGGATTTTTTGTTATATCACATTAAACGTCAATTTAGACAGTAAAACAGGCATAGAAAACGGGACATTTTAAGTATCAGAAATCTAAACAGTAATCTAAAAAAAAATTAGCAATGAAACTGAATCCAGAACAGTTCCATTGTACAATCTACATCAGATTTGAAATAAGAAATGTCTCTACCTTTCAGATTTACTTCATTTATTAAATGAAAATGGATTTCAGTTATAGCCTGTATGATATAGGCATGTCTGTCCATCCCGTTACATACCTTCACCTGTTAATTTCTTTTGTTCCCAGTGGGCAGAAAGAGAGTTTTGGTGATTAAGTAGTTTCATTACGGGATAAGTTGAAATGTTTTAACCAAAACTAGCTTAGCTTGAAAGCAAATTTAATGCAATTGGCAATCAAACTTAAGTGTTGCTTTGTCTGTCCACTTTTTGAAGGTATGTAACAGATTTTAAGGAGACTTATTTTTTGAAAAATAAGCCATATCAGTGCAGTTGCTTGGATTCATACGACATGCCAGGCCAGCATCTACATAATCAGTATACTTCCACTCCCTAGGGAAGTCCCACAAGTTTCTGCCGTGACTTGACAGTAGCCAAAAACTTGTCTGTCCACTTTGTTACATACCTTCACCCATGTTTGTACCTTCATTGAATATAAAATTTAATAAAAAATACAGAAAGATGAGTCATCAAGGTTTATGGCCTCAGAAAGACATCATATACTAACAATGTCTGAAATCACTTTCCTTTGTGGATCATTCAAAAATATGTGTGAATTAATTTTTTTGTGTGTGGACAGACAACCTGTACAGTAAACGCATGTGTCTGTCCATGTTCGTACCTTCCTTGACAGATGATGGTGACATCTTTCTAGTAATAGAATTAAACATGATCTGGATACTTTTATTTCATGTCATACACTATCTTTATTAGCAGATTAGAGAGCTCAGATGGTTTTAATAAGAAATTTTGGATGATTCCACATGTGAAGGTACGAACATGGACAGACGAAGGTATGAACATGGACAGACGTCTGTCCATGTTCGTACCTTCAAGATCAGATTCCCCTCATGATTATTATCCTTCAGGTGATGTAATTTTACATGGTCAAAATAATTTCATTTCATGTAATAATTTTTTTTCCATTAGCAGATCAGAGCATACAGATGTCTCTTGTTAGAAATTTTGAACCATTACACAAGTGAAGGTACGAACATGGACAGACGTCTGTCCATGTTTGTACCTTCAATGACACAAGCTCCCTGACCACATGGTTAACATTGTGTTGTAACTTTAAACAATTGTATTTCTATGAAGAGCATTTACTTTAAGTAATTCATACACAGTATAAAAAGTAACAAAAGTTGTTTTGAAAGGCCCTTGCTTTCCACATTGGCTTAATAGAGAATTTAAACTAAACATGTAAATAATGTTATGACTAATCAATGTTAACATTTCACAATATTTCATAAAATAATGTACATACCCCGGAAATATTCAACTTTGCTTTCATTGTGCATGGTACCTGAAAATATTAATTACAGCTTCTTTCAAATTCTGAATAAGATATACTGCTGAAGGGGACCAATGTCTGTCCATGTTACATACCTTCACTTTTGTGAACATGATGATCCAAGGTCCAGTAGAAAGAAAAGGTGGTCCTAACATATCTTTTCACATTTTGATTATGGCAGAACACATATTTCGCTACATGATAATAATAAAATGGCATTTAATTAGCAAAACTTAATTTGCAGCCTGAATGTCCCGTTTATGTGCCCCACTTATTGTGAGATTGCCCATATGTATATAAAAAAGATTTGTACAAAAGACACCTTGTAAACCACAGTGTCTATTCATTTATGAAAAGTGTGAAATATATACTTGTGGGTTCTGTCGTGTTATTTACTATAAGAAAACAATGTTTAATGTATGTGAAAAAGAAAAAACAAAACTTTGTATTTGCTGACTAAACTGATATGTAAGATGCTGTACATGTATATTCCTGGAATCTATTTTTGAAATAATAATCTTTAGACATTTATGAACTTGTTATGTAAAACTTTTGGAGCATTTTGTCGAAAGAGGAAAATTTTTCTTGAACAGGTGGTTATCCTTGGGCCCGTCGCATAAAAGTTACTATTATGGTAACTTTGCCATCCAATGGTAACTTTCATGGAATTCTTGATTTTGATTGGCTGTTGAGTATTATTGGCCATGGTAGTTACCATTGGATGGCAAAGTTACCATAATAGTAACTTTTATACAACGGGCCCCTGGAATGTGAGTGGTTGTTTGACAGTAGCAGATTGATGGAAATCTCAGTGAAGTTAGACAAGTACCATAAAACTTTTTGAGGTTGGTATTTCTGTGTATGTGATATCATATGACCTCACTGAACCACACCATGTGATTTCTGTTACATAACAATTCTCACTTCTCACTCACAATAAACAAAAACATCTGCCCAATTTATACATACAAAAACATCTGCCCAATTTATACATACAAAAACATGCATTTCTTGGACTGGCAATGAGGCATTATATCGTCAAACTGTGAATATGCAGACAATTATGTCATACTTAGAGTTCTTGGAGTTCTGCTTAAATTTTCACCTAGCTGTTGCTTAGATGTCACTGTCTGTCCTCGAAATGTCTTGATGGGAGGCTAACTCTCCTTCAGTTCACCTATTGACCGATTCTGTGAGGCGGTTTGTGTATTATCGGCATGGGCAGCGCCATTACTGCGGTGTCCCGGCCTACCCCCCCCCCCCCCCCACTTCCCTACCTCTCTCCCTACATTAGCTCGCGCACGGAATGAAAAACTGATGCATGGTTGCTTTAGCCAATAGGCGTCTCGTACTGAGTGCGCGAA
The DNA here is from genome assembly GCF_040938485.1 of Diadema antillarum. Taxonomy (NCBI): domain Eukaryota; kingdom Metazoa; phylum Echinodermata; class Echinoidea; order Diadematoida; family Diadematidae; genus Diadema; species Diadema antillarum. The sequence continues at coordinate 1,726,907 of NW_027271302.1, forward strand.
TGCTTGCTTAGTGCGCGAACCTTTGTTACAAGTGCGCGATAAACATGTTGCCTGTGGGTTGGGGGAGAGGAGGAGTGGGGGTAGGCTGGGACACCGCAATTTAAGCTAATGGCTGCGCTCAGTGCCACAAATTGTCTGCTGCCCTCAACGAACCCGAATCGGTCAATACTTTAATGCCAGCAGACATCACCTGAAGCCATGCTTGAATTGTCTATATTAACTCCATGCTTTGTTGTCAGTGGAACGTGCGATGTAAAACCATACGAATGCAAGTTTTCACTCTCTTTAGCTCCAGTTTCAAAACATACAGTACATCATTTAGTTGACCGAAAGATCAGTCTGTATCTGGTCGTCGGGGATATGTTCCGCAGAGACTGCGTCTGGCTTCACAGAATCCCCTCCTATTCTACGGAAGAGAGCCGATAAAGTAAAAAAATAAAAAGAAATAAAAGACTCCTCCAGACAGACAGATTTTTTCTGTCTAATCATTTAGCAGACTCCAAAGTGTGGAATCTCTTAGTGTGTAGATTGAACTGTAATTCAAAATCATATCTAAAAACATGTTTTAGGATTTGTAATTTGTATGCACATCCAGGATATTTGAGCCATTGATGAATTGTTATGAATGTCACTTTGTGATGATAGGATATGAATGTGGCTACCATACCTACAGTGAATCTGAGATTTGATGCAAGAGTATTACACACGGGCAAGAGAAATCCAGTAGTGAAAATAGAAATGGTGCTCATGATAGAACCAGTTTGATTTTTAAGGCAAGACATTTTGAGCTAATATGGAAACTTACATTGTTACATTTGATACTGATCAGTTTTCCATTCATGTGAATGGCAAAAGTGTAATACATTGTATATAGATGAATGATGTTCTCATTCCAGTTGACAAGCACTGCATACACAGTTGTCTTGGAATGAAGAAAAATGCCCAGTGATGTGGGTATCTGCATTAATATGCCAATTTCTGTCTGTTCAAGGGGAAATCCTCCCTTCCTCTCCAGTCTACAGCAATCTTGTTGGGCTGTTGAGCAAATCTCAGGAGAGAGATAATGGTTTGGGCAGTCACATTCACATCTGTCTATGTGCATAATTTCAAGGCGTCAAATACGTTCACTTTGGGTGGGTGCACACTTGGTTTGAGTGTATTCTGTCCACCCCTATGCAGTAATGTGAATTGATCATGCATCACCGGGCATGTGCCCCCCTTTAATTTTGTTAAAACAAAAGAAATAAAAAGAAAACCAACATCAATATAAAAATTAGTATCAAAATGAAAAAAAAAATGGAGGGGGCTAGCATGCACCCCCCCCCCCCCCCCCCCTCCTTTACAGAATTCCGGATCGAAAGTGAACACACATGTTTCTGTATTGATCCAGCATTGCATTGTTATAATCTTGAAGCTACATGTGGTTTGCAGTTAAAGGAAGATGAATGATGCCTTCCAAAAGCAGTTTTTATATGAAACAAAAAGCAATGACTGTAAATTGTGTGTACAGTGTATCACCAATCTGCTACACGGCTTGATGCAGGAGATACCAACTTGAAGGTACATAGTGTGTATAAAATGTTTGCAAGTTTGTTACATGGTCACCTTTTGGGGTTACCTAGTGAGGTTAGTTTGTATCATGATTATTAATCACAGTCAATCACAATCAATGCTTATGTTTTTATACAATGGAGACTACAGTCCAAGAAGCATCTAGATATTGATGTCTTTGCAAGATCAGTCAACCTTCTTGCCTTTAATGGGGGCTCCCTTGTTCTGATAGTTTCTACAGTGGAGCATCAGGAGTGTTTTTAAGTACAGTGAACTGCTAATAGCAAAATCCTTAACTTTGCTTTATCAAAACTTTGTTAATACCAGTGTTTGGAAGAGAATGAGGAAACTGTGAGGGTAAAAGTTCTTTGATATACTGAGAGTTTGTTATATTGGTGCTGTTTGTAGTGAGAAGTCATTACGGCAAATTCTAAATGCACTGTACAGTACCATAAACAAATGAGGAATAGATGTCACATAATTATGACTGACTTGTTAGGTTTGGATTCTCTCTTCATAACTCTTTAATATTCCTGTTTACAGTGTTTGATGATTAAAGCAATAACAAGATAGCTTTCATCAGGATAGTGTCAATAAAAGCCCGGAGAGCAAGATATTCTCTTGGGGCTTTCACTGATGTCCTTTGGAAACAGAAGAGTTTAAATGCCACCCATGGCTTTGTCCTGAGGCAATCCAGGTCTTGTTCTCAACAGATCACATAAAGATGTTTGTAACAAATTTGGCCTTTGCTGGCTGCCAGAAAATCATTATTTATTTGTTTGTTTGTTTTTGTGGATTTTTTTTTGTATGTATATTTGAATACATGTATTGTAAATTTTTTTTTTTTTTATGGAATTAATAAAATAAGACTGGAAATGTAAAACCAGCTGATTCATCAAGTGTCTGATTGTGAGCGAGGTGAATGAGTGTCACATGATTGCATTCTTTATTCCTTCGTTAATGATCCATATTATGTGAAAATGTGACATTGTGTTTTGAAAGGAAACCGGGGGGGGGGGGGGGGGGGGGGGGGGGGGGGGGGGGGGGTGTGTTGCCGTTTGTCAGCGCTGACTATTTCAGTAAAATCCGTGGTGTTGATTGGCTGAGATGCTCTGGTCACTGACTGTTACTATGGTGATTCAAGTTGTCAGCGCTGACAAATGTTGATGAAACACCCCCCAGAACCCAAATATAAAGGTGGATTGTGTGAAAGCAGCAATATAAGTAGGCCTACTGTGGAACACGTCAGTGAAAGTTTGAGGAAAACCGGACAGTTGATTCAAAAGTTCTTTTCAGTGCCTTTATTGATGAAAATGAAGACTGCATGTACTTAAATTTGTGATGTCATTACGACAACAATATAAAGAATATAAATAAGGAGAATTCCACAAAATTGTATTTGTTCATGAAATGTACACATTTCATTGCAGGGGCAGATCCAGGGAGGACCGCATCCGGCTCACGCCCCCCCCCCCTTTATTTTTTGTTGAAACAAAAGAAATAAAAAGAAAAAATGGGGGAGGGGTGCGTGCGCCCCCTTTAATTTTGTAAACGCGCCCCCTCTTTACGGAATTCCTGGATCCGCCCCTGCATTGATGTGTTACATTTGTTAACCCTATTATATATTAATATATATATATATATATATATATATATATATATATATATATATATATTTATTTATTTTATTATTTTATTTCAACATATTTTGACAGGATAACAAGATCAGCAAGTGAATGCTGTTTTACATCAAGGTCCTGTACAATCCAACTATATGAAAACAAAAATCATGTTACATAAATATAAGCATAAAAACCACTACAATTAAACAAGCAATCAGAGCTGAAAGGAGCAATACGTTAAATTGAAATCAGTAGTAACCAGTCTAAGTATAATATAATGAAACAATATGATGCAAAAGAATATATTAAAACAGTGACGATGAAGACAAACAAGTTGATATAATGCATTAGATTCCAACTTCATTTATTTGTAAAATGAAGTTGGAATCTAATGCATTATGTCAACTTGTTTGTCTTCATCGTCTTCATGCTCTTATTCCAACACGCGGATAATAATACCATTATATATATGTATATATATATATATATATATATATATAGAGAGAGAGAGAGAGAGAGAGAGAGAGAGGGAGAGAGAGGGAGAGGGAGGGAGAGGGAGGGAGAAGGAGAGATAGATATATGAAGTCCAGGGGGATGGGTGGACTGGGCTCACAGTGCCTCTCCCACCCATGGTATTTTCCATTGTCACTCCTACACCCTTCACTTAATTTCAACCAATGGTGACTTTTCCTAAAATATTGCAAACATTTTGATATATAATTAAGGTACGTTTGATATCACTGGGTTCCATGGCAACCATAAAATAACAACCATGTCTTTCAGATTTTGTGTGTTTTTCTGTTCCAAATAATAGTGGATGAGATGGGGTTTTCTCGGCCATAATTTGGTAAAGGAACAAAAAATGAAGTAACTATAGGCCCTATGGTTGTGAATGGCCTATATAACAAATAGCCTTCTTATTATTTCCTTACATTATGTGACATAAAGTCATTAAAGCAATATGTATAATAGAAATTATTGAAAAACAAGATATTTCTTCTAACGATCTCCCTTTTACTTTGTATGATTTTTAATCTTAACACTAGTTTTGCCTTTAGTATCATTTGTTTATCAATATGGAGTAATAGCGATTTTTAGTTATGATTGGGCAATTCTAAAGACATAGGTCTAAGGGGGAAATAAGGCACAGTTATAGTGCTTTTTCTCTGTATTAGGTTTTCTTTACATTGTTATGAATAGTGCCACCACATGGTGACCTTGAGGAATATCAAACATAATAAAATAATCAAGTTTTAATTGCTCTTTGTTTATGGCAAATATGAAAGTGATTGGTCTAATGATAAAGACATTTATATATTGGGAAAAACATGATTTGAGCATGTTTTTGAGGTATATGTATTTCTTTGCATTGTGATGAATAGTGCCCCATAAGGTGACCTTGAGAAAGTTCAATGGTGGGGTCACATTTAGTTTGAGTTGCTCTACTCATGTGCCAAATTTTTTTATGAAGTATCATGTATTAACCTGTTGAGGACGGTCTGATTTTGCTACAACACGAATTTTCCTTAGACACTTGCCAGAGTATACTTGGGACTCATCCTCAAGGGGTTAAAGAAATTATGCAGGGGGCACAATATGCCCCCTCTATACAGGGCTTTATAGGGGTGATAATATTTCCCCTGTTTTCTGTAAGCATTAAGTCAAGTGAAAATACATTGTATGTCAAATTTCCTTTATATTTTCTTTATATTGTCCCCACATGACATCATGAACTGTAGCTGTCCTCTTTTCTTTGTTGACACCACAGAAACTTTGAAAATTTATCACTTTTTCCTCAATTTTTTTTCTATATTCAAACTTTCACTGTGTGATATAATATTGCTGCTTTTGTGTTCAATCCACATCCATATTTGTGTTTTGTTTCCTTTAAGATGAGAGCTCATGCAGTAAATGTGTTATACTATTCAATTCATAAGATACAAGATTCACTGATAAGATACAACATTGAGAACAGTAAGCTTCAAAAATCATTGCGGGGGGGGGGGGGGGGAGCACATCCCTCCCCCACCCCCATCACCGCCTATAGCTGCATGTATACCCTAGCTTTTAGATGAATGCTTTGATATTTCATGTTTATATTTATATTTTTCAATACAGCATATCACTGAATGATCACATAATAGTTATAAAATCACGTTAAAAGCAGGATATCCCTTGGCATGATTTCTTATACAGAAACCGAATAGTTGATTTGTGAAAATGTCAAAAGTTTTATAAAACATAACAGGGATTGATTTCAATCAACATAATCTTGCCTTCATGACCGGAACAGTAGTTATTGTTTAACTTTAACAGCGAGAGTGAGACAGTTTTATATATATATATATATATATATATCTATATATATATATATATATATATATACATATAATATAGTGAAAGAAATTATACTATATAATACCCACAATGAGGGACCGTGTAAGTTTGGGAAGGGAACTATCTCTTGCACTATATGTATGTATTATAAATATAAACATAATATACAATTATTTATATATACATATTATTTTAATCTCTCTTTGAATATCTCTTTTGCCAAAAGTGAACTTAAAACTTCGGAAAATTTAACACATGCACACATGCACATTGTATACCTCCATGTATACGAAGAGTTTGTTCGCAAAAACCGATAAGTCCAATATTTGCCAAATGGAGATATTTGCGATTAAAGGTCAAGAAAAATAAATAGAATAATAAGAAAATTTTTGCTTCTTTTTGGCCATATCTTCAAAAATGTACCTTTATGTAGTGACCAATATATCATTTAAAAGGTATTATTTCGTACTTTATGACAGAGACCGTACTTCAAAATCTTGAAAAATTGACTTATCGGTTTTTGCGAACAAACTCTTCATACACACATACATGCACACACACAGATACACACACATGATGAATTAGTATAGTGATGAGGGACATTATGCTATGGTAGACAACTATACATTTTTGTAAGCCATACGGACTAAAAGCTGAAAAAAGTAACAAAATTCTCTTATCTATTGCTTTTGCCATACCATTAATATAGCAAGTCCATCAAACAATATGACCTCTCCCCAAGTAATGATAACAAAAGTGAATGTAAAACTTCAGAAAATGATAGGCTTTCCCCCATTTCTAGCTGGAAGATATATGGGCAGGATGGAAGATTTTCCTTCTTTCTTCATCTCTCCACTAGTGAAGAATACTATAAATATTCTATGCCCGACTGCTAAGAAAAGCCAATCTCTCTCTGTAACGAGAATGTATGAAATTGATGATAACTTTTTATGTCCCAGCGATGCATACATAATACGTACACACAAAGATTAAGTATATCATTTTTCTATATGAAAATTTATCTACACAGATTTTTTTTTCTCTCAAATAGCATTAACAATGATAAAATAACATATCTGCACATATGCACTTGCACCCTAACTCACCATTGCACTGATGTATTTTATAACTACCCTATTTGGTTACATAATTTGATATGTATTAAATGATTTGTAAGGAAAATGATATGTATTAAATCTTTTGTAAGGAAAATCTAATATAACCCTATGCTTTTCCAGATGCCGCCATCAAACTCCAGCTTCAGCTTAAGGTGACGGTCTCCTGCATTTTGTATGTCTTAACTCGATTGAATAATCAATGATTTTCCAATTGTTTTTGTATGATTATAATTCACCTATGCAATATTTCATTATTGGTACATTGTGACTGTATTTCTATTCATCTTGTGTTGGAAATAATATGTTATAGTATTGGAAAATTGTTTGTTATGTTGTATGTACTTTGTGAAAAATGCAGAAATAAATCAAATCAAATCAAATCCTTGGTTTTGGGGTTTGTGATTTTTAATATGATTACTCGAGTATTTTCCTACAAAATGGCCAATTTTTGAAGGAATAAATAGCTGTTTTCATGGATGCATCTTCTTTTCCTGAATCATAACAAATATTTAGGTAAGTGATTACGTTATTTTCGGTGAATTCATTAATCCACACCTATAGGCCCCCTCCAGGTCATAATAAAGCAGTTGGGCGCTGCGACGTTGACCATCTTTAGAAATATTTCCTTCTTGTAAACTTCGTTTCGCAGATGTACATTCTTCCAGTAGGCTGACCTGAATATACAATACATATATATATATATATATATATATATATATATATATATATATATGTATATAATCATATAAAAGTGAAGAGCTTACTTCCAAAAGGCACTAAATCCATCAGTTATCAATGGATTTAGCGCATTTGGTTGAAAGCTCTTAGACCCTGCATCACAAAACCAACAAAAGTCGCCAGACGTGGAATTTTTAGTTAAAGGCAGATTCTGAAAGATCAGACTCTAAGCTTTAAAATGATGTGTAACTAAATGCAAATGGACTCTCCTATAACCTATCTGAATATTGGAAAGAAAGCACACACTCTGGAAAAGTGTGCACAGAGAAAAGAGGCTGTGGAGCACAGGATCTATTTTAGCGCTTAATCTTTACCAAGCCGTGCTATAGCTGCATGATGAATAGAACAAAACAACAGGATGTAAACCACTGGAGCATATCAATGAAGGGATTATCAGATTAGACTGAAACTGAGCATGCTTTATTAACACATTCTGTCCATGATTAATGTCAACTTTCAAAGGAGTTGCATTTTCCTTTTTAAAAGTTATTAGAGTTGAAAGTGAAAATTGCGCAAAGGATTTTCAAGAAAATAATGAAAAGGGGCCTCTAAGACATACTTGATCTCCCTACTCTACAAAAAGAAAATTGTTGTAGAAAAACTGCTGAAAACACATTTTCCAATTCATTTCATGATCCCAAACTTATAGGAATAATGTAGAAGAATAGCTCTTTCAGAAAAAAAAAAAACCTCAAGATTGATTTGGTTGACCCGTTTCACCTTTTTTGAGTCCTCACGTAAAATGAAGGGGTGCGACTTTCTATTGGTTTTGTGATGCACGGTCACATATCATTTTTTTCTGAGTAAGTGCATGTTCTGCAAGAAGGAACAGGATGGCTTCGGGCTTCGGGGGATCATTATTCCTCTACCTCCTAAAAAAAAAGAATAAAGATGGACAGCGAAGGTACAATTTTTATTTCCTAAAGAACTGTTTCAAAGTTTTAAAGTAGTGCACCGAATATTATTGCAATATTAAAGAATTTGATATTATTAGCAGTCAAATTTTCTTCGGGGATCCCACTATAGACTGTAATAACTATGGCCGTATTACTGATTTTTTTCTCCCTTTTTTAGTTTTAAGGTAGGGGGAGTAAGAATACTTAAAAGAACAAAAGTCGAGAAGTTAACACACAAACGACGGTGCTTTTTCTTTTTCTTTTTCTTTTTTTTTGGGGGGGGGGGTGAAGTGGAAAGAGGTGCACACTTTTAGTGAATCATATCAATTTGACATAGAAAAACTTTAAAAAAACGAAATTTGGGTGGACGGTAAAACAAGGTTATAGGCCAAAAACTCTGACCTTGCATGGCACCCGGGTAAAATGCATGTAATTCCACAATACGTTCTTCTTTGGTATACCTACTGAGAATAACGGTTGATAAATATTTCTCTTAAAACCACATCAGTTCATTCAAATGTGACAACATGAGTAAGTCTGGTTGATTTTCTATACAATGACAGCCAATTCTTAAGTTACGTACATTCCTGGATTAATGTACAGTATATGATTGATTATGAGGAAAGGTCAAAATTAGAATAAATGTAAAATGTTGCAAAATATAGCAAATTTTATGTCAACAGTATTATCCCCATTAATTTGCTTTATCTTTTCAAGGAAGGCCTGTGCTTGAAAAGAATGCATTGCGAAATTATCATCAGATTCCAGGCTTCTTCATGAATTAAAAACTGCAGTAGTATCTGCAAATTAGAATTAAACATATATGTTGACCAAACAGTCATCTGATGGTTAGTAGATGTGAATTTTTGAAAGTGCTCACATTGCTAACTCCAATGGCTTTTTCTTCCATCGAAACAAAACATCAAAAGTAGAATTGTTGCGACTTTTCCCTTGCATGATCTGTCCTCAAACTCAGCTGTTTTCCTTGCACATTCTACTAGTGTAGGAACACCCAATCATAGCAAGTGAGGTGTCATTTTAAAGATGATTAATCAGGCTTTCCTTTGATGTCAGATCAAAGGTGTTTTTGTGTATTATCAGAAACACACAAGATGTGTATGGTTTGTGATGTTTTGAATAAGATAATTCTTAAGTGAAATATAAGATTATGAAATTTTTTGGGAAATATTTTTGTTTGTTTTTTCATTTTGTGCCTCTGTGTTTAAGTTTTAAAAGCAAAAATGGTTTTTATGTTATCTGAAATGAAGTATTAACAGAAATGTATCTTTTTATTTTTTTGTTATGGAAATATCCTGTGATCCCTCACATCGGAAAAAACACATTTGATTCATAACGATGTATATGTATGTATGGATTTTTTTTTGTATATTAATGTGCAATAGTTGTTTGATTGTGCACATCAGGTATGTTAGGGCATCAGTGAAAGGAAGCAGATTTTAGCTGTGTGTATGGGGGGAGTGGTGTAATGTGCAATATGTGTTATAATTTATGGAGTATGATGTTGGGATGGATTGTATAAAGTGAGGTGTTTTAGAACTTGTGGTTATATATATATCTTTTGCTGCAATTGACTCTTCCATAGTTTTCTGTGTATGTACACAAATATATTTATTTTTCCTCTCTTTGCACATTCTAACACATGACGCTATTCAGTCTGTGTCGTAAATAATGTATGTTTAGTTCCCTGAATCTTTTGAGTATTCATTTGATGTTTCATATGTAATGTAATTTGTTATTCATCTGTTGTTAATATGTGTTATGAATGTGTGACAAAATCAAATTACCATGTCATGTTTTTATACATAATTTGGACAATAAAGAAATGAAATGAAATGAAATGAAATGAAATGAAATGAATATAACACCGGTATAAGAGTGATACAATATATCAAACAACTTATTTTCAGGGGTTATAATCAATAAGCCTATGAAAGGAATCTAATTTTTCAGGGGTGCAAAAGGGACAACACACCAACTTTAAATTGATGATTCTGAAATTGTCGGCCTTATCAAAATAACAATAATCTGTGAGATATTTTTGTGCTATTGGCTGTGAAACTGACGAAACAATGGAAAAAGAAACCGACACAAAATGAACAATCGCTACAAGTTTCCCACTTTTATAACATCATCATCCCATCAGTATCATCATACAGGACCCTTTTAGGTACATTATTATTGCGTGTACGGCGAGTGTTGAGAACTTTAGTAAACTTTTTACTTGTAGATGGCGTCCTAACATTTTACGTTCATGCTACGGTCTTGATTTATAACCTTTCACACTGCAAAAAAAGCGAATGTACACCGCGTACCATGCCTGCAGCGATCCGAGCCGATCCGATGCGACCGGTGACCGCGCGTTGCACCAGTCCCCTGTACACTGTACGTGCATGCATAATAGCTGTGCTGCGACTTCCTTTTACCGCTTTCTGTACGACACGGCAACAACCACGAACTCCCTGTATACTACACAGCATAAGCAGCACTGGAAACAGCTTCCTGGTTCGTTGAAGACATGTAGCTTGCTTCCTGGATGCGAGAATCGTATGGTTTCATGTTGTATTGGTGTGCATATGACGCAGAATAGGACAGATTCCGTAGACTAGAAAGTCTGCTCGTCGTGAAGACAAAATGCCGGAAAAATCAAGGGGTTGTGAAACGTCGTAATAGTGGAATATACTACACTTTGCTGTCATTTCTTTGGATTTGGCAAGAGCGTTTTGCTTGTCATACGGACCGTGGTTCCTGCATTTGGCCGCCCCAAAGCTCAGGGGAGCTCCAACGCGGAGAAGCATTGTCGGTGGTATTCAGCGATCTCCACGTTTAACGTCAGTGAAAGTGAGACAAAGTTTGTGCTTTAGGACTGCTATCACGGAGAGTAGATCCTATTTAGTGTTGAAAAAAGAAGTGGTACTATACTACTACTATCAGCAGTCTGAATTTGTTGACATTTTTTTTTCTTCTAATTAGACGCTCGGCTATAACGTTACATCGTTATTTTCTAGATGTAAAGTTTAGGTAGGGTAGCCTAGATAATACAAGCCTAAGTAGTAAGTTAAATGTGTAAATTTACCTAACAGGCTAAAGTTAATGTCGGGAGCATCAGTATAGACTAAATTTAGATTTACTTTCTGGCTTAACATCTTGTTACGTGTACGGTGTAGTATCTATGGTGCATTCAAGCACTCTAAAGTGAACCAAAGCGAACTGAACAAAAAGCTTACCGTATAAGAACTGTGCCAGATTTGGAGCGTACGACTCAGTCAGACGCCATGCAAAGTGTCTGCCGTGCGCAGCTGCACTTTGATATGTACAACGACAAGGCTGTGCATATTTGATTTACCTGGTGCGCTTGAAAACACTACTTGCAACAAGTTGTTTCTAGATCAGTCCGGGAAACCCGCTCATGAGGACCGCCCCCGCGTACGAGGATGGTCCCTCCTCATGAGGACCTCCCCCCGCCTCATGAGGCCCCCCGGGGAACGCCTCATGAGGCCCCCCATTCACTTCTTATTCATCTCACATCTGACGTATAAATTGTCGCAACTTTGCACGGTGATTTTTTGTTACACACACATGTCCACTATCCATGATGAAAAGAAGAAAAAATCCTGTCTGTTTTTTTTTTTTTAAATCGAGTTTTAATCACCCGATGCAGAGCGCCCATCAAAACAGCGCCAGCGCGTTCGCACAATGCAAGACTGCCGCACCTAGCGGCCTGATCCGACTAAATATTTTCGATGCTTTTTTCTGCGGCTCTCACCTCTTTGCGCACGAATTAGCCTCGTGAAGCTGAAGTCTGACATCTTTTTACACAAATTCGTAACGAGAAAAATTAAATCAGTACTAACCTGATCTTGTTCATATATTCCAAATTACTATTCCACACTGATAGAGTAGGTGGGTAGATGACATACTCCAGTTTGTTAGCAAAATAATCACTTTGTAGGTATGACGAGTTCACTTTCTTCGTCAATTCCGCCCACGATTCCGCCGCCCGCTTACCGTTTGGGCGCTTTCTCTGGAATCATCCCGCGACGCGACGTACGTCGCATCACATCACGCATCCAGCACATACCAGTCTGGTACTTAGTATGTGCTGGATGCGTGATGTGAGTCGCGGGATGATTCCAGAAAAAGCGCCCAAACGGCGGAATCGTGGGCGGAATTGACGAAGAAAGTGAACTCGTCATACCTACAAAGTGATTATTTTGCTAACAAACTGGAGTATGTCATCTACCCACCTACTCTATCAGTGTGGAATAGTAATTTGGAATATATGGACAAGATCAGGTTAGTACTGATTTAATTTTTCTCGTTACGAATTTGTGTAAAAAGATGTCAGACTTCAGCTTCACGAGGCTGATTCGTGCGCGGAGAGGTGAGAGCCGCAGAAAAAAGCATCGAAAATATTTAGTCGGATCAGGCCGCTAGGTGCGGCAGTCTTGCATTGTGTGAACGCGCTGGCGCCCGTGTTTTGATGGGCGCTCTGCATCGGGTGATTAAAACTCGATTTAAAAAAAAAAAACAGACAGGATTTTTTCTTCTTTTCATCATGGATAGTGGACACGTGTGTGTAACAAAAAATCACCGTGCAAAGTTGCGACAATTTATACGTCAGATGTGAGATGAATAAGAAGTGAATGGGGGGCCTCATGAGGCGTTCCCCGGGGGGCCTCATGAGGCGGGGGGAGGTCCTCATGAGGAGGGACCATCCTCGTACGCGGGGGCGGTCCTCATGAGCGGGTTTCCCGGACTGAGATGTCCCGAACAAAGACTCAAAGACAACTCTTTTCATTATGACGTACAATTTCTCTACAAATGTGTATTGTGCATGATACGCACATTCTTCACATGCAAACTCTTGGTATGCTTTATAAAGTTTTGGTACCTTTTTAGAGCACATTGTCATTGGGAAGTGTGTGGTCCACTTTTGGCTCAGTCCAGTATGGTAAGTTGTAGTTGGTACGGTACGCCTAGTATCAGGCCTCGAATTACCCGGGAGGCAAAAGGCAATTTACCGCAGTGCCCTATCTACTTGCCGCAATGCCTCTCTCAAAATTACCATGCTTACTGCAACTTTTCCTTGCTGCCCTTCAAAGATTTTGAGAGAGAGTGCCCCTAAAACCAAAAATTGCCTGTCCCTAAAACTGGCGAAATTCGAGGCCTGTAGTATTGTATAGTAGTAAGTAGTCCAGCATTTGAGCGCTCCTGTGGCTCAGGTAAGATATGGTACAGTTCACTTTAAGACAGCGCTCGCAGGCATCCTAAGTTTCTTTGTACCCTCCCCACAACATACAATGTGTAAGTCTTACATGGCTCGAAATGCTTCCATCCACGTAGTTCTACTCAACTAGTACATTTTACACGCCAACCAGACCAGGGCCCATGGATAAAGCCAAAAATAATATGAGCCCTAGGCCCTATAAGACCTTAATTTTTAGAGTCCATCTAAAGGATGAGAAAAAATGGATATGAAATGGGTCCAAGAATAACCAAATACTCTTAACTACTAAATTTGATTTAGGATGTGAACCCCAAAAAATGGTTCCATGACATTTGCTCTTGCGACTATTGCTCCCATGAAAAATCTGCATGCTGAGCCAAACAAAAATTCTACCGACAAACATTTACCATACTAGCCCTAATCCTCACATTGAACTAAACCTAGAACCCTATCACAAGCCTAACCATAAGGCTAAGTCCTTGGAGAAAATAAGATTGGAGCAACTGTTGCAGGAGCAAATGTCATGTCACTGTTGTCTCACAGAGGCACATCATGTTTGCTGTACTTTCTACAGGAATTGGGAGCATTTCTTGTTTTTATGTGGAGTAATCTCAGAAACCAGTCAGTAATAGCCAAAAGTAAAACATTTCCTCGTTTGTTTTTGCAGTTTGAACCTCAGTACTGCCTCATTGAAAGACTTACCTCGAGACATCTGAAACAAAAGGTGGTGGAGCCACAAGCTGCTTCACAGCAGTGTAAGCAGCCGTGGTCGCATTCATCTCTTGGGCCAGCAAAGCAGTGGAGGTGTGTCTCAGAGAGAATCCAGGGGAGACACCAATAGGAAAACTGTTTTTGTGGGGAATGTGTGATTCGGCTGCCTGCCACAATGGGCGAAATTGTCAAGTATGTCGCTCTACATGACTACCAGCCCACGTCGGACCAGGACATTGTCATGAAAAGCGGCGACATCCTGGTCGTCGTTAATCCCCAAAGTCTGACCTACTTCAAGGGCACGGTGGAGAAGCCAGAGAGTTGGCTGGAGGGAGTGAACGAGAGGACTCAGGACAGAGGCAGCTTCCCGGGGACGTATGTGAGTCTTTACGAGAGGAAGCCTATACCGCTGGCCAGAAGGAACTATGAGTGTGTGCAACCAAAGCTGAAGCCCCCTTCACAAGAACAGGATGGATCAGCAGGTGAATGGTGGTTGGTTTAGTGTGACTAAAAGTTATGTTCAGTGCAGAAAGAATTATAATGTACTAATGCTATCCTGTTTCTTCCATTTTAGTATGAATTGCAAGCATCAGCATACATGTTGTAATTGACACCTGGACATGAAATCAGTGTGAGAAGGAATGGATTCATTAGGCCTACTGCTCAACAAAATTGTATCAACAGCACAGCTTTAAAGTACAAAATTATCTATGTACATAGACTTAAAAATGAAAGTGAGTCTTGTCCAGTGGCGTCAGGAAAACAGCATTATAAGTTTTAGAGATACCAACTCTCAGGTATTGAGTGTGGGAATCGGGCACATTACTGTAAAAGTGGTTTCTTTCGCGGTGGTTTTATTTTCGCGCTTTTCGCGCTTTGAGATTGAACCGCGAATTTAACATCATGCGAAAATGTTTTGAACTTGCCGCTTGTTGCAACGCTATTGCGCACATGCACACACAAAGATTCCGCGCATTAAGTGTATTGATGGTCAACACACACACAGCGATACCGTGCAATGTAGGTACAAGCATGTTACAAAGTACTTGAGAGACGGGATTTTAGGTAAGCTTGCCTTTAATTCTAATTTCTATTTAATACAATTGTAAATAAAAGAATAATTGGATTATAGTTTGGGTTTTCATGTGCAAGATAAAACAGTTTTTGCTAACTGTGAATTCACAGATTTTGCCCACCACAAATTTAAACACACGAGAAAAAGTCGGCACCGATGGAAAGCGCGAAAGTATCTGTATGCGAAAGAAACCACTTTTACAGTACGTACCAAATTCTCAATGCTCTCATGCTGATATTTATAAGAATCTCTCATTCACACACGCACACACACACACACACACACACACACACACACCTACATAGATACCAAATCAAAAATATACCCGTGAAGCCATATGTAATGATTTGATAAGCAATAGATTAGAGCTAGTATTCTAAACTGTACTCTGCCATCTCCTGGACTGATCATTTGATTTTTTTTTCCACTGTTTTTGCCTACAGTGAATTTCACACACACCGAGAATTTAGTGATTGAAGACTAGATACCAGTACAACTACATGTGTTTTATAACTACAATTTGTACTTTGTAGTTGCATGTGTGTGGAGATGTACATATATATACACCTCCGTCATTATTCGTCATAAAATGTAAAATCACTATTGGTCTTAAGACACATTTATGAATGAATAGAATTTGAACAACTTTCATTTTCTGCCCTGCTCTTTGTATGATTTATAACAATACTTTTTTTATAGACATGACTCTTGGGGTTCTGTTGCAAGGTGCGACATGTGAAAGCACTTACCTGATTGTCCAGGGCAAGTGAAA
The DNA here is from genome assembly GCF_040938485.1 of Diadema antillarum. Classification (NCBI taxonomy): domain Eukaryota; kingdom Metazoa; phylum Echinodermata; class Echinoidea; order Diadematoida; family Diadematidae; genus Diadema; species Diadema antillarum. The sequence continues at coordinate 1,742,975 of NW_027271302.1, forward strand.
ATCAAAGTTGGGCAAGTGTTTTAGAACAATGAGAAAAATTGCTGCCCTAATTGGGCAACCAAAAAGTTCTGAAGCCCCCTTTTTTTTCACTTTTCCCCCTTCAAACCCACAAAGTCAACCATACCGAAGCCCAAAGATAGTGACTGTTGTGATGCAAGGTACATGTACTTTGATAATTTCATTTTGAATTTCCAACACTTACATGAAGAAGCCCCAATGCAATGCAACACCAGCACTCAATCGAACAAAGTTTGTTAAGTACTTCAAACTAAAGCAAGTGAATAGTAGTGCTGTTTATTCACATGATTTTGTTTTATCAAGCCCTAGACTAACAAGTGATTTTCTATATCATTTTTCTTATATTTTTTGACTTTCTTTGTGGGCAAGTAAAATTCATATTTGGGCAAGTGTTTTGCAACAATTGAAAACCTGATTGCCTGACTGTGCAAGTGGTAGAAAAAAAAAATTATGTGCCACCCTATGGTTGATAATATTTCAATAGTATTATATTGAATACAAATTTGTAAAGCACAGGTTACCTGTATATTATATATTTTTCTGCACTGCATCAGCTCCTGCAATAAGCTCTGTGTTTGAATAGCCTGTACAGTAGTTATAGTTGTGTCATATAATTATGGGCACGACCAATGAGTGCCTTACGTGTACATCTTAAATGACATTCATTTGCAAATTGGAACAACTTTCATGTAGTGATATAGGAGTGATATACACTTTAGCCACTTTATCCCGAAAGGACTACATTTTCTGCACAATCAACAGTCTTGTGTTGAAACATGGTGTCTTTGACAACCCAAATGTCATAAATCATGTGATTGAGTGAAATGACAATGACCATGAGAGCTATCAGTAAGAGGCAGTACACATGGACAGAATCTGCTAAATGTCAGTGAGAATTAGCAAGCAAATGTCAGCTCTGTTTACAACAAAACTTGTAGTTTTTAATCTGCACTTTAGATTTGATCTCCTGGGGATATCTGCTTTACAGCAGAGTATTTTGAATTTAAACTTCACCAACTACCTGGCAATCTGGCTCACCTTGACTGGACAAATTACGTGCACAGTATGTGAAAAATCTGTTACATTTCAGTCTCTGCTTTTAAATTGGGTAGGATTGGGCAGAGTATTCCTTACCCAGTTAAGCATTACCGGTACCTGATTATGTGGAGACTACTGTACCTCTATCCAAAATTGTATGCGTGGCTCATTTGAGCCCACAACATTATCTTACCATGTGTGCAGAACTTTGCATTTATGAGCATACTCTTAATACAAGAAGCAGTGTCTGTTTGTTTATTCTAGCTGGGTCTTAAAACATATCTCGGAAAGTGTGCTTCATATCATGCTAGCGAAGTGTTTTCCCATCTGCAGAGAGAGCTAACACAGAATTGAAGTTAACAGCATGAAGATAGATTTTCCAGTGTCCACAGCATAAAGTTCCTGGTTGACGGTGTATTAAATATGTCAACAGCATTTTGCAGTGATGCTTTGTCCACGAAATGCAGTTTTAATCCCTGTGCAGGGTACTCTCCATTACAGTCAACTTTTGTACTATACTCATTGTCTAGCATACACAAAATACATTTTGTAGGACATACAATGTGTACATTGTATTAAGAAGTGCTGGGATATGATATAATGTACAAATCAGTATCTGATGTCATTCAGTAATTCATTTAAGGAAAACTTTGAATTCTGTACTTCCATGTTTGGAAACTACCAGCAATGTACTGGTATGTTAAAAAAGAAAAAAAGAAAAGAAAAGAAAAAGACAGATTAAGAAGGGAGTTGCATTCATACTATTTAACTTTTGTGCTCATTCAGAACATTTGAGTGTCAACTTTTGACAGAGAATAATATAACAGCTGTTTTTAATTGCTAGAAAAATCCCAGTAATTATAATTGCATAAAAACTTGCCCCAAGACTGTGCATGCAGCAGGTTTGAAAGTACAGTACGTATGCCTCCATGGTTTAGTGCACAGAAAGTCAGAATATCAGTGTAATGTCTCAGTTAAAATAGTTGTAAAACTTGTTTGCAGACAGAGGGAGAAATTATCTTCCGTATGATTTTCTATTATTATCGATCATTTGATATAAAATGTAGAATCTACAACATTGTCACTGTACATGACAACAGTTGTGCATAGTTTTTACCAAAATACCCACTGCTGCTCTTTGCTCCCAATCCCAAACAACGAAAAGTAACAAAAACAACAGAGCAAAAATGTGCTCATGAATTTTCCCAGTTGACTTGAATCGCTGTGTAGTGCTGTCAATTTTGACTGCAGTGCAGCCATGGGCTGGCCAGCATTGCCTGCTGCTATGAGCATTGTTGACTTTGCATTATCTTGGTCCGTAATATCCTTCCTACTTGTGCCTCAGTCCTCAAGTAGAGAGGAAAGAGTTTCCCCAGACACCCACCGACTGTGATTGTAAAGACTTGACACTAATAATAGACAGAAACTTTTGAACTTGGATGACTCACAGCTGCCTTGAGCTGCTCTTGTCTTTTGCAGACTTACTGCATGATCTTTGCATCACATGATACAGTCGCATCTTGATTTGAACTGTGATGTGTGATGCCCAGCTGTACACTTGGGTACTTTGAGTATAATGCAATAAATAGTGTAGAAAAAGAACTTCAACAATGCCAAAGAGTAAAAGGGAACCCCAAAAAATAAAAATAAATAAAAATAGAATAAAAATAGCTATGAGGAAATATATAATCCAATAGAAACAGTAAACCATTTCATTAAACAAACAAAGATTTTTAATCTACATGTGTGGTTGTCATTAATAGTTTCATGTTTTGTGATAAACCAGCTCCAGCTTTCTCCAGCTTCTCTGATTTTTAAGCCAAATTTTAACTTCATTTGGCAACATTATTTGTAGCCTGACAAGACAAGGATCAAACATCTGGGTTGTCAATAGGAAAGATTGTGAAGGAGATGTTTTCGAAGAACGTGACTGTTTAAAGGGCAAGTGCACCATTGTATTACAATACTGTGGATTGAGTTAATGCAGCAGTTAATCAGTAGAGCACATCAGTGAAAGTTTGAGGAAAATCGGACAATCCATTAAAAAATAAGAATTGTTAAAGTTTCTGCACAGTCACTCCTGGATGAGAAGACTTCTGCAATTTATGATGTCACATGTGTCGAACAATTTGGAAAATATAAAGAGAAATCTACAAAATTTCATTTTTTTTTTTTTTTTTTGGGGGGGGGGGGGGGGAAAGGTGCACATTCCCTTGCCTTGTTAATACTGGCATGTTTTAGGGAAAATATTATTCCCCCTGCCTTCTGAAAGAGGCAAGTCAAGTGCTCTTTTATTATGGGAGAACAGTGAAAATACACATGTTTATTGAATTTTCTTTGTTTTCTTTATATCGTTGTACGCATGTGACATCACAAGCTGTAGTAGTCTTCTCATCCAGTGATGGTGATGCTGAAACTTAAACTTTCACTGATGTGTTCTACTGATATTGCTTCATTCTCTCAATCCCTGTTATATATTAAGGTGAACTTGTCCTTTAAATGTTACTTGCATGCATCAGATAGTGCTGCATTGTGCAGTCCTCAGGGAATCTATCATTGAAGTCAAGTAGTAGCCTTGTATGATTGACAATCTATTAGAAAAACAAAAAAACTGAATCTACCAAATATGGCTTTAAGTCTTAACAGGTACATGTAGCTGTAGATAGTAGAAGGAGAAATATCCACAATCAGTTATTTTGAACCAAAGCAGTAAAACAGGCAAGACAGTTCTTTTCCCTAAAAATGTTAGCATTTCATAAGACATCAGGCGATTTGAACTTTGAATGATGGGTAAGTTATCTAATTTCCTGTTGACATAAATGGAAAACAAAAAATCAGGCAAAAATCCTTATTTTAACGCGAACACTAGGGAGACCATAAAAACAACAATATTTCGGTTACAGTGTAGGACTATCCAAGGCTATATTTATCATCTTTCCCATGTTTGAAACACATTTTGATACCCACTATCAAAACACATTTGCAAAGGCCTTTTGGATTGCATTTCTTGATTTGTGAGTTGTTGCATTTATCATCTCTATCATGAGTTGAGAAGAGGCCTTGTCACTGTGCAGCTCCACTGTGTAGTTTGACCCAAGGAGCGGAGATTGTGTATTTGGCAGTGGTTGGCATGGGTAGGTCTGAGATATGTAATCGCATTTCAAAGTGACTTTGCATTTATCATTTCCACAGAAATACATTTCTGGCTCAAGTGCCTTTGCGATTTTGCACTTGTTACGGTGTTTTGATAAAGGCGTTTCTAACCCCATAATCAAACAGCTTTGCATAATTTATCAACTGCCCAAATCTCCATGAAAGTTATTTGGAAACATTAATTTTGTGCCTAGAAAAGTGAGTTGATAGCTGCATCCAAAGTTTGGCAGTGATGTACTCAGGATGTGCTGAATTTCAGTGATGCCGTGCATCCTACAAGACAACTGAAGATCACTCTTCGAATTGTTTCTTGAAGTGAAAAGATGTGATTTTAACCTCCTTGCTTAAAATTAATACCTTCAAGAAGTACATGCATGGAGAACTTTACAGCCGATTTCAGTGAACAGTGCATGGCTAACTTGATTGTTGAAAGTTTCCCATTCAGTGCCATTTTGATGAGATTCACAACCTTCACTGATGATATTTTTCTTTCGTTTGATTCACCCTTGTCTTTCTGAGATTTGGATCTTGTATCAGTGATAGTCTTTATTCTGTTCATTCAGTCAAGTCTGCAGATGTGACATAAACTGAGAAGGTTATCAAAGATTCAACAGGTGTAGAAAACGAGCCATCCGTTTTTATGGAAGGAAAATGGGAATGGGCAAGGGATTTGAGTGCACTCCGGCAGCTGCAGAAAACAGAACTGAAATTAAAGTTGCATTTCATTTGACTTTCTGGAGTGAGCATTGCATTGTGGGTGACAGTCATTTTATTCAGAGGAAGACTCTTGAGAATAAGCAAGGGAAAGAGAGGGAGAGCGAGAGAGAGGGGGAGAGGGGAAGGGAGAGAAGGGAAATGTAAACAAACTCTGGGAAACTCTTAGCACTACATGCCATGGAAACTATGCAAGAGAAAGAAGCCTTCCAGGGTTGTGTGTTTGCTGAGTTACAATGGCCTCTATAGAATTGGCCATGTAGTAATTAGTTTTGTATTGTAAAAATGGTTGAATCTCACAGATACCCAAGTACAGCTTCTAAGAAAATGCACTTGATACAGATGAGAATTAAATGAGCATCTGTTTACCGAATTTGTGAAAGTTGCTAGTTGTTTCCATTTTCAGCTCAAGATATGTGTGTTTTCCACTACTGCAACTGGAAGTTTACAGCCACCCCCCCCCCCAAAAAAAAAAAAAAAAAAAAAAATAGGAAGCAAAAAAAAAAAAAAAAAAAAGGTCATATGACTTTATCATTTTTTGAGGTGAAATTTCTTCACTGTGATAGACTAACATGCATAGAAGAATACAGTCATAAGTGTATGGATGTTGGGTGGTTGTGCAGCTTTACAGCGTATTCTGTATTGTATTTTCATTTATAGAGTTGTAGAACAAGGAAGTATGTACCTACCTAAACCTGATGTTTGAATAGCAGGTGAAGGAGATGGTTCCATGCTGGGATGATTGCTCATTATCTACACAAGACGTGTCCATTAATGCAGTTGCCATAGGACCTGATAAAAGCAATTTCCTGTAAGAGGATAATGTCTAGGGAAGGGGTACAAGTCTATTGTCCTTATGTATAGAGAGTATATATTGGGTTACTTCTATAGAGGCTTGTAGTGCCCATGGAGAGGGTGCGATAAACCAACAAAAATAATGACCAGGTAGGGTATGCTGTGATAGAGACACATCTACCTGTTGAAAACTAGTCTGGAGTATACTCGGGCAGGTGTCTATGGGAAATGCATGTTGTAGCAAAATCAGCCCGTCCTCAGCGGGTTTAAGTTCGTATGATATCTCCTGAATGTATCAAAATTATGGTACAGTTGTATAAGTTTCAGCATTCTCAGTATATATAATATGATAGTTGGGTGCAAAAGTGTTTCCAATGCAGAATCAATGTCTGTCTTCTCACAATGTTTTTCCATGGTGCAGTCTGGTAGATACAGACAGGTATGTCATGTGCAGATATGCATATAACATTTGAATATGTCAGTAAATCTGCCTCTTGCAATCTATATGGTGTATGAAAGCCAACTTCTGAAATGATTTTGATTTCATGCGTGTTTTTGTTTTCAAATTTCTTACCAACAGGTGGCGGCATTGACGAATTAATTCATCAGGGCATTGTTACGCCAGAGTTTTGTCAACATTGTAAGTATAAAGATCTTTGTGGAAAAAATAATGACAAAAACAAACAAAAGAAAAGCAGCACAATGGCATTTTAATCAGCACTTGGTTGACTGCTATCAAATAGCAGGACAAATAATGTAGTACAACTCATGGCAAGCAATTGGTTTGCCACAGGAAAGTATCGCAATTATAAAATACCTCAACTTTATTTTTAGTCCAATTTATGTTATCCCTTATTTGATATTCATGCAAATGTTTCATGCGCTTCATTGTTTGTTTGTTTGTTTATTTGTTTGTTTATGTGTGTGTGTGTGTTTTCTGTATCAAAATGTTTTTATATGTAAAACACTTTGTATCTACAGCTAGGGATTTGCTCTTGGCTGTTGAATGCTGTATGCAGTAAAGATATTGACTGCAGAATAAGAAGTCAGTGGCTGCTGGCTGGCTGCTGTATACAGGTGACCACTCCTGAAGGATATCTTTTCCTGAGTTTCTCTGCAGGAGCATTAGAGGCATTTGTAGTGTGGATAGTGACTATGAATAGACAGGTAGCCACTAAGACACATGGGAACAGGTTTTCAACAGGTTTACATTCTTTTGAAGGGTAGTGTTTAATCTGTCTGTCTGTTTGTCTGTCTATGTATGTATGTATGTATATGTATGTATGTATGTATGTATGTGTGTATGTATGTATGTATCTATCTATCCAGTCTCTTCTATGGTGTCAAGTATGAAACAAAGCTAAGTCTATAAGGACTCTCTTCAGGCTTATTTGAGTGCTGCAGTGCACAGTAGATTAAAGGCTTTTGACCTTGAAACAGCAGGGCCCCATTTCATAAAAAGTTGATGTGATAGCAAGATTTACTCTTGCCGGAATGGCAGTTGTCATAGTAACGACAAGAATCCAGCTTCCTGATTGGCTGTTGCTATTGGAAGTTGCCATTCCGGCAAGAGTTGCCATCCTAACATCTTTTATGAAATGGGGCCCTGGTCTTGGATTCAAGTCTTGCCCATTGTTTCCATCTTTTTAAAGATATGCACAAAGTCTCTTATGATCAAGGTGTGAAAATGGGTACCTGGCAATACTGAGGAAAGAAATGTGACAGGGATTCTTGGAAGAAAGGCTTCAAAGGCTGGGCACACAGAAAAAAAAGTGGTCTTGGGATTAAAAAGACCATTTTATCAGGATTCTACTGTAGAAGGAGCTTGTCTTAATAAAATCATTGGAAAAAAAAAGGAGGAAAAAGACAAAAAAATTCATTGTGGTTTGGGGAAGCCTTATCTGTGGCTATTGTGTGGTACACAATACCCTCAAAAATATTTTTAGAAATGAGAAGTATTTCACTAGTTTCTATTCCATGAATTGACTCTTCTGAGGGTTTGCATTCAACAATGTAACGCTACATGATGAGAGGAAATTATGGTGCCATGTATACCATGTGCTCGATCGTTGCATCCCTCGCTTAATCTGCTGCGATCTGTTCATGGCTAAAGCGCAAAGTGCAGCATGAAGCCAGGATACAATATAAATCCCTCATTATCTTACAGAAGCCTGCGATTCTCAGTGTGGATCAATTTCCTGTTTGTTTTCAATGAAGATAGCAGCTACAGCAGCCACTCTATATTGGTAGGCAATATTCTGCTACCCCAAATAGGGCAATACCTCTAGTGACCACAATCATATAGCATGGCTCGACACTAACTTTTTTGCTTGGTGGCCCGATGGGGCCACCAAAATCCTAAATTTCAAATTTTTGGTGGCCCGAGAGAAAAATTTGGTGTCCCGACTTTCATTTTTGGTGGCCCCAGGCCACCGGGCCACCGTTAGTGTCGAGCCCTGCATATAGGTTCTTGTCTGTGGTAAGGCTGTATGTAATTTGCACTTTGTTTAGTTCTCTTCATAACATCATGTAGATTTTTACCTGGAAGACTTAGATGAAAAGGGCACGTTGCATTAAAAGGATCCAACAGGCATACACTGAGTCTATTCAGTTGTAAAGTTCTCACCTTTCCATTTTGTTATGCTGGGGATGGGTTCCTTATTTTATGTCAATGGCAGAGTCAATGGTTGGGCAAGAATTAAAACACAGTCACACCAAGTTCTCCATTTTGCCCAAGATGTACGTATAGGCCTACATGTACTATTGCAATGTGCAGGCACACCTTAACACAGTTGGCATTATGTGTACTGCGTACACATGTAACATGTACATCACACATAAATTTGTAAAAACTGTAATATCAGGTACAGATCAACTTACAGTGATATTAGTTGTCTTGTATTCCAACACCTGATACCAGTAAAAGACAGTGAGATCCTGTGTCATGTTTTTACAATTTGTATCATGGATGTGTATGATAGGAATGGCAGTATATAGCATTACAAAAATGTATTTATAGTGTGTTATGGTACATAATTATAATGTTAATGTACATGTACGTGATGAAAGTGCATGCATACAGTGATATATGTTTATGCAAGCATACATACATCCAAATAGTATAGGCCTCCAACATCATTAGTGTATTTTCAGAATGAGTGAATACCATTCCATTGGTGTATCAGTGTTACTTTACTCTATAAGCCATTATTTTCCGTGAATTCCGCACATCACAGTTCGATTGTGAATTTAACAACAAGCGAAAATGTGTCCATGCACTAGGGCAATAGCGCACTCATGTTAGTGTCAGCATCAATTCGCAAATGCAACATCTCTTGAAAAATGTCTATAACCTCCTTATATGCGAAAATATCTGTACGTGAATGTAACAGCATAATTGTACTGTATCTGATACAGGTGGGATTCATTAACCTGGTATGCTATTAACAAAAAAAAAAACAATGAAAAGAAAAGCAAAAAAGTAGGTGTGGTATAGCAAAGCATGGAGGTTGTACATGTACCATATGAAGAGTTTGACCTCAAAATAAGTTGAGTGCCAATTTCAAACATTTTAAAGCAAGTCCATCATCAGATAAAGACAAAATGAAACCATTTCAGTGATATCTCTTTTTTTTTTTTACATAACAAGAAATAGGCCTGTATGTTCTTGAAGGTGTGATAAAGATATCGGATAAAGACAAAATGAAATTATTTCAGTGACGTATCTCTTTCTTTTTTTTACATAACAAGAAATAGGCCTGCATATCCTTAAAGGTGTGATAAAGACTACCAAGGTATCCCATATTATATTTTCTGCCATTTTAGCAGCTGTAGAATCGCAAATTGAATAAACAAAAATAGAGTTAAAGGGACTGTACAGTACTGGTTGAGGTAGGGATTCATGTTTTGAACATTCCTAAGTGAGATAATGAAAAGCCTTTTATGAAATATGAAAGAGCATGTAATTTTAAGAAGGATTCAACGTTTATTTGATGAAAATTGGTTTTCAAATGGCTGAGATATCCAAAAAAGTGCTAATAATAAAAGGCGACATGCCCCAACTTTATTAGTATCTCTTTGTTTCACCTTGTTTTTGGATATCTCAGCCATTTCAAAACCGATTTTCATCGAATAAACTTTTGATACCCCTTAGAACTGCATTCCCCCCTACATCTCATAGAGTGGTTTCTGAAAATGTTAAAAGCTAAATCTACACCTCGACCAGAACTGTACACACCCTTTAACTTGTTTTGCAATCAAGCTTTTCATATAATAATAATACAGGGGAAACTCGGTATAACGAACACTGCTATAACGAGATATCGGTTATAACGAGGAAATTTTCTCGGTCCCAAATTTCCTTCCACACAAGTCTATGTAAAATGTTACTCTTATAGCGAGATCGGCTATAACGAAATAACTGCTATAACGAGATAAATTTTGTGACTTCCAAACAAAGAAAAACATAGTAAATCAAACCTGCTATAGCGAGGTAAAGCAAAATGCCTTCGGTAAAGCTTTACTTCGCCTGTGCTATCATCTTCCGAGATTGTAAAGCTTGATGCGCCAAAAACTGTCTTGCACACACATAATCATTAAGCACTCCAGCTAGCACTGCGTGTTGTACGTGTGAAGTGTGTGTGTGCACGCACACTGATACATGCAGAAGGTTTAATGTAGTGGGACGGCCATATGTATACATGACATCATCATGACGTTTAGCAGGTGTGAGGAAATCTGATGCTGTGATTGGCCTTCTACTTAGGGAATTCCCCGTCTTCACACACACGCAGTCATAATGTACATTCAGAATGTGTCACATACACACACAGCATTGTGCAGACCATATTCAAGCTTTCCACACAACACACACCCATACGATAACCACATACCAATCCACAGACGATCTTGTATTGATACAATCGCAAGCTATATAAATTTACAAATTCAAACATCTACAATTAATAAGAAACACATTCTTGATATTGGATTTCCTTGGCGAAAAACATCTTCTTACCCATAAAGGTGAGTAATTCCCTCACACACAATATCAAGTTATCAGTATTGATTGAAATATGATGGGTAGTCCCACATGTGCAAATTAATGTCTTTATTTTATGCCTTCTTTTATGCCTACTGATATAACGAGATATCGGCTGTAACGAGGAAAATGACTCGGTCCCGACCATCTCGTTATATCGAGTTTCCACTGTAATAATAATGATAATATAATGATAATAATAATAATGGTAATAATAACAATAATAATAAAAATTGACAGTGCTTATATAGCACATAACACATATTAATAAACACTGTAATATACACTCCACAACCAATGCTTCATAAAGAACACACACAAGGAAGAAGTGGACTTTGATTCTGACAATGCCATCAGAGGTGCCACAAGTAGGGAAGTACTTTCCCACTAGCTTGCCCTGTCAAGCAGTGAACAAATAATACTAATATCCAAATAAATGATGTAGATTCTGTCAGAATCACACTCAGGTCTGCTCCCTATTAAAATTCAATGGTCACATTGTGTTGGTGATGGAAACAGTGGTGTATAATAAGTTGTTTAAGTTGTTGAAAATACAGTTTGGTCTGTGTGGGGAAAAATACTCCATTGCTACTGGTGTCTGTATTGTGTTCAACTTTGAGTTCAGTGGTAATTTTTGGTGGCCCAAGGACAAGCAGTCCAGTCGTCTAGGTTGGTAGTGTTCTCCTACAACATGATAAAGATGTGCCAGCTTGTGTCTCTTTTAAACAATATAAGGTGGACTTGGTAGAAATGATTTACTATAGGTAATGTTGGAATAGACAGTCGAAAGTAATCAGAAACTTCACTAGGTTGCTGAAGTTTAAACTCTTGTAATGTTACCTGAACTGTAGGATCCTGTGAGGAGACTACCAGAGGATATGACATATGTGTGGAGACCAATATTTATAAAGAAAATATAACTTTCCACAAAAATTCACTTTTGTAGCATAATGACAGAGTACTTGACTAACCGCTTTCAGAAAGCAGGGGGAATAATTGCAACTACCTTTATATGTCAGTATCAAGTTGATGGAGTGTGTAATTACTATGATTTTTTTGTTTGATTTTCTGTGCATGTATAACATATTTTCTTTATATTGTTGTCCCCACATACGTCATAACCTCAAGTAGTCTCCTCATCCAGCGGTTCCAAGACCAAAACTTCAACACAACAAAAATTCAGAATGTTTGCATCGATTGTCCGATTTTCCTCAAACTTTCAGTGATATTTTCTACTAATGTTGCTGCTTTCACTCAATCCTTGTTTTTCTATTGGTTTGGGTTTCCTTTAAAATGTTTAAAATTTTGTATAATGTAAATGGTTTCTGTATTTCATCGTAATATATATCAGTACATCAGAATGCAAATTGTTAAGTGCTGCAAAGAATGGAATAGATACAGCGTTTGTGCATGACAAGACAAGCTGTAACCTTTTTTATATATATTTGCAGTATATACATATAATTTTTAGATATCATAAACTACAGAGAGATATTTATAGAGGGAGAGATCACTGTTCCATGCTTCAAGCTTGTTTGAAGACAACAGTTATGGGAGCTGCCTGTTGTAAGATGTGATACTACCTTTGCATGTGATGCTTCCAGCTGTGTAGGATGTAATCTCTTGCAAGGAAGCATGTCTGTGACACTGTCATCAGTATGGTACCTGCACATGTTCAAAGTTTTTTTTTTGAATAAACAAAACAAAATAAAATCCAGTGAACAGAAGGCAAACCTTTTAAAACTCAACAAAGAGGAAAATTGCATTTCCTGTGTCCATAATGCACAACAGGGTCTGTTCCAGTGAACGATGAGCATGGTACAGTATGATTTTATTGCCCACATAATTTTAATGCATTCTCCATAACAGGCCAGTGATACAAGGTATGTACAAGTGTAGGTACTGTGTTAAATTTGTATTCTTTCTGGCATACTACATACCAAGATTCACATACATTTTATAATGTACAGTATTAGTCTTATAATAGATGTGTTGTAATCTTGTTTTTAGGCCTCTTTGTGCACCGTGGTATATAAATCAGTACTTGCTGCTATATAATTACAAATAAAAGGTTAACTATAAGACCCAAGGATCAATAATACTGCCCCACATATATATATCACTGTCCAGGCCTTCAACAGTAAGCGCTATATAATATATTACATATTATAATATTGATGTCATAGTTCACTGTTAGAAGTGAAATGACATCCTATCCGTGTTTCAGGATGGATCCCATACATGAATTTGAATAACTTTACTGTTATAACATACATTTTAAGTTCTATGCTACACATCCCACCAATAGCTTGCTTTGAACATGATAGCTACCTGGATGAGAATGCATAAATCCAACCATTTGTTACCTACTTCTCAGACTTTCTTTATATCAGTACAGTGACAGCTCTAGATGTAGCACCCATGTTACCATTGTTCTTTGGTGCATTACTTCCTTGAGAAGTCTGGTATAGATGACCAACAGAGCAGAACAAAGAGTTTTTACACCCTGCAGTTCCTACACCATAATACAGATGCCACCTGTACTCAGTGTATACAACTGCTCAAACTTGCTGCACAATTATGCTTTAAATATTCACACTGTGCAATTAGCTGTGATTTCTCTGTAGAGGCTGGTTTTTTAATGGAAAAATTGGCTTGCATACTATCTAATTACATTCTGTATAGATGCAAAAATGGAGGAGCAGGGGTTGTATTTCAGGTGCAGTTGTGTATTTGCTTCGGCTACAGGTGGGAGTAAATGGCCACAGTGGATATTGTCTCTCATATCTAATGGATCAAGCATTTTGCTCTTATATAGAGCTCTAGATGTTGACCAATGAACTGTTCAGCTATGTCCAGATATGTTTTGAAATATTTTATGTTATTTCAGGTCTCAAAATCCGCATGATTTGTCTCTCAAATTTTTTGGAGAAGGCATCAGGGCCAGTTGGGTGCATCATGCCCAAAATTGATTTACCTGCAAATAATGTTTTCACTTTCACAGATGTTGATTTGGTTGATAATTGCTCTGCCTGGTAGCAAAACATAGGTTAAAAACCACTGTTGTTTTAGGGTTTGATACTATACATATAGCCTAGTAGATATTTGCTCACTGGCAATTGAAATATCATGGGAAATGTGATACTGTAAAACATGATATATTCGCGGCACAAAATTTTCGCGAATTGGAGCCGACGGCCTTTTTCGCGGCAAGAAATTTTCGCGAATTGCCTCTTGCGTTCAATGCATATAATGTAGATAAGAAATTTCGCGTGCATTTTAATTTCGCGAATCTTGGCGCTCGCGAAATTCGCGAAATTAAAATGCACGTGAACATTTCTCGTTTTACAGTAATTTAGACCACATTCTGAAAGAAAAATATTTCTATGCGACAGTGCAGGTCTCTGAAAAAGTTGGGGAAATTTATGTTCTGTTTTCAAACTTTTAGATATGATGACTTATTACTCTTACCAGGAAAGGGTCACAATCAATTGTGGTCTGAAATCTAATTTTGGAGGGGCATCTTGGACAGTTGGTTGGGCACAGTGGCCATTGGGCTCATGGCCTCAGTGTTACCGTATTTGAGCGCTGTTAGTATTTTGTCTTTAAATATAAAACAGCAGGAGTGTGTCTGAACAGCTGGACTGTATGATGATACTGGAATGTTCATTAGTGTGCATGGCAGGGAATAATTTTCCCACTCAAATCTGAGTAGCAATTTCAGCTGATGAACAATATTTCAAATGGTATCCTGTACACTTCTACAATGTATGGAAGAAAACTACTACACAAAAGTTAGTTTGTGTTTAACAGCACTTGATATAAAATGCATAGCAAATTGCAATGTGATTCCAGAAAAATTATTCCATGCATGGGGAGAATTATCAACACCATGTTGTATGTTGAAAAGGTGATTTTTTTTTATACTGTGAACCCATTCCAATGAAGATTGGCAAGAGAAGGCATACTACATGTACATGACACTAAAGTTGGATTGTTGCTTTCCTAGCCTGGAATTCTGTTGGAAGGCTGATGAAGTGTCCCATTGTCCCATGACCAATTAAGAAAAGATTTGTTTTCATATCCATCCTGACTTTACAATGATTGCATCCCTTGAGGCAGTGGCTATATATTCTCTATGAGCAGTGCTTGTATTGGACATTTAATAGCATTTGAAGTACAATTCCATACCGTTTTAGAGTTGGCTTTAATGAATAGTGGAAAATTAAAGATGAATGGAATGTAATAGGTTTCATTAGAAATAGGATGTTAAAGAAAGAGATGTGTGAAATCTGTAACTGGATGAGAACGGGTCATGAGTATACTCTGGCAAATGCTTTCACTAACCATTATAAATATTGCAAGCACATGTAATACTCAGATTGGCAGATCACAAATCTTCAAATGAATTGCATCTGAAATCTTCACTATCCTTGTTTGACATGAACTTGATAAGAATACGATCATTTACCTCTGATAATTGTGGTCACATACTGTACATTGTATAAACACACAGCAATGGTGATTTTTCTTTTTTGAAAGAACAAGTTGCAATTGCTACTACACTGTATTACAATTATCAAACAAACTATGATTTTAGGAATATTTTTGTTTGCAAATCTTTGAAAGAGCTTTTATAAAAGGATTACATCATCACCTCTTATTTATGAGGTTTTTTTTGGTCAAACCTTGTGAAACTGTAAAGATTTGTTGAACTTTCTCATGTTATGTGAACTTGAGATGAAACTTAATCAAAATGCTGTTTTTTGTTTAACTTTATTTATCAAAGTCAACTTAATCGTAGTGTGGAATTGTGCTTTAATTCGTAAGACTTTAATGAGCCAGTTCTTGAAGGTGAAGAAGTGAAACAGACACATTTCTCACTGTCTTTCCATGAAGAAAATGTAGGGATTATTTTACATGTCACATGTGACACCTGCCATGTGACACTGTTCTTAGCCTTTTTGTAATCATGCAAATTTTTGCTCTTCATTAATTTTCATAATTTTGTCCTTGATGTCAACCATGCTTAAGTGTTTCATGGCGATGAATTGGATGGACCAAGTAGCTTCTTGACAATTAAATTTTATCTCAAGAGAGAAACTGAATGAAAGTTGTTCTTGAGACTTTGATAACATTGATAAAATGGAAAGTCACTTATTTTTATGTATTCAAATGTACTGGTATGGAAACATGAGCGAAAGAAGGAGAGAAAAAAAATAGATCATGTACAATGTATATTAGAAAATTGCTACTTCAGGTGTGGCAGTGACAAAATATACTACATACTGTACACTATGTATGATACAATACCCTTTGATGGCTTTAATACAAAGGCTAAAGGTGTACCATTCTGTCATTTGTGTATCGTCTGTAAACCTGTGAATTATGACTGTCAAATTTCAGAGCAAATCGTTGATATTGTTTGCTCTAAAAGAGATAAGAGGCATATCATTATTTGTTTGTTTGTTTGTTTGTTTGTTTTGCTTTGTCTGTTTGTGACCCAAACTTACAATGTATACATGTACATGGTTTTGTAATAGTTGATATGAAAATCACTCATAAGTAAATACAGCTTTTATTGCTTCTGTGTCATGGAAGGAAAAATAAACCCCCCAGAAATTAGGTGACTTATATACACCAAGTAAGTTGCTAGACACACAATTTTGCCTGTCTTTTTTCCATAATACCCAGAATACCTAAAGACAGGTTAAAAATATATTCCAAGTCAATTGTATTTGTGTTAGGGAAATTATAGCAGACTTTATTTTGATAAGTCTTCCATTACATGCTGTGGGAACGTGCTTTTTCTTGTCAATGTTGCAAAGTAATGTTCAATAGTCTATCTCTCGAAGCATATTGCTGATCAATAAACTTGTTGTATAAATCTGAACTTTATAAAGGAGAATACATGTGTGTCTGAAAAAAGTATCAAATAAGATACATTTTGTCTGTAAGGGAAATATTTTTAGTCTACTTTAAAAGGTTTTGACAGCTTTATATAATGGGTTATTGTCATTCTAATGCTTGGAGACTATTCCAAAGTAGACCTCAAAGGATGTAGTACAACTGAGAACTTGTATACCCTCAGGGCTACCTGGTATATAATTCATCCAATTACTTTTACTAGGGTAGGTTTACTGTGTAAAGCTAGGTGTGCTTGTAAAATGGGACATAGAGGAAATGTGTGGGTTTTTTTTTTTCATACATGTCAAGTATAAAATGTATCATCACAATTTAGAAACTGTTGATAACACCTGCATTTTTGAACAAATTTGCAATTGAAATTAGATGTAATTTTAGTTAAGGAACAAATATATATAGAATAGTATTCCTGTTGAAATTGTCATAGAAAGAGTTGTATTTGGACCATTCAGAAAGAATCATAATTTTTTGTTACAATTTTCCCAAACTACCATTTATTAGGCATTTTTCCCTAAAAGGCATGCCATCACCTTTTGCTTTGCTCTTTATATTGCTTTGATATATCAGGTCAAGATTATATATGGGGCTGTGGAACGATAGCGGTGAGGTACCCTGGCTGCAGGAACCTCTTCCACAAGATGTGTGCTCCGTTTGCTGACCGGTATGAGAAGCAGCTTCTCCCACCAGGAGTGAATCCTTTCAGAGAAGAGGTAAGCCATGACAGAGCCACATTTTATGTATGAACTACTGTAAAAGTGGATACTTTCGCCTGACTAAGTTTTTCGCTCTTGGCTTGCTGAGATGAATTTGGCGTGTTTTTGATATCGCAGAATCAGGACATTAATTACTGGAACATATGGCATGCAAAGAGCGTTCATGTGCTTTTATTTTTGCACTAGCTTCTTGTTGTGCAAAACGAAAAAAAAATTTCAACACCGCAAAAAATTCCACTTTTACAGTATAGTGAAGGGAGTACACTGTAATCAGTGGTTAAAGCAAGTGAATGAATGAATGATTGGAGAAGTAAATGAAGGGCGGTATCCCAAACTCATGATGTCCCTGCAATCTAAATGTATGTTGACCTCCACTGATGCCTTTTGGTCTGTACATAACCAAATCACTAAACACTTTATGAAAATATGTATCAGATTTTACCATTTTACCATACTTTACCATTTATTGCCATTTCTAGTCAACAACTGTACCTGTTCTGTAATACACACAACAGCATCACATGCTCCCTTTTATTTTTTTTGGACGTAGCAATCGATGATAAGTTGATAACTGTATCTTTTGTTCATCTCACGTGTTACAGGAAAATGATGTCACAGCTGGAATATGAATAAAGATGATCCAGAGGACTTTTTTTGAGGCTTAACAGGGTGAAAAAAAAAACATTAAGAAAAAATGTTTAAAAAATATATATGATGCACATTTTCATGAAGTATTTAGTGATTTTGTAGATGTACAGATGTAGACCAAAACGCATCCATAGAGGTCAACATACTATGTACATTTGGATTGCAGGGACCTTTTAATGCTTGTGATGAGAATGTGTTTAGAAGTTTGATGTCTGACATCATGCACATTGCCATCAAATCATGGTGCCTTTGTGTCTTCTGAAGTTTGAAATGTGAGAGGATGCCACAATGTTATTGTTTTTGTAATGCTCCTTCACATGCTTTTAATACAGAATGAATGTGATCCTAGTCTGTGTGTGCTTCACTCCAGGAAGTCATACTCAAAGAGTGCTGTGAGACATGAAAACACTGTCGGTGAAAGCTTTGGAAGAAAGCCAAGATAACTTAGGTCCTTCAAATAGAATTTTTAAGATAAAAAGTCTGATTTGACAGGAACTTTTTTGAAGATGGGGCCCAAATTTCAAATCTTGCAAACTTTCTCTTTATTCTTAGCTTTATAAATACTGAAAGCTGTTCATTACTGTAACAAAGACTAATATCAAATGCTCATAATACAACCAAAACATTACATTATTGTAACAAAGTAAATATCAAATGCTCATTTAAATACAACCAAAATATTGGTACATGTAACTGAAAATTTGGTTTGTTTTGCCATAGTTTGGTATCCTGCTAATGCTACTTATTTTAGTGGTCAGAAGAACTTTTATATATTTCCATCCTAAAATTTCATAGACCTAGTAGTCATATTGTACACTTTGGTATGTTGATTTATATATATTTTTTATTTCTTATTTTCACAATTTTTTTTTACAAGTAAAGTGCAATTCGCAAATTTAAGAACAATTAAAATATCAACTCTGATGAATGTGACACACATTTGTACAGTGTACATGTACTGGGTGCATGTACTGCGTACATGAACAAGGTACATGATAATACTGCATTCCACGATCGCAAATTAACCACGCTTCATGAAATTGTCCCAAAGTCCCGATCCACCAAAAAATTTGACTCACTACGTAGCATACAGGACATTCAGCTTGACGCGGCTCAAGAGATACACTGTGGGTAGCAAGCAGTACGCACAAGCACTGGAAGATGGCTGTTGGTTTGCTGGTCACAGATCGTCAGTTACAGCCATCCATCGATTCCCTGTGTGTTGCCTCTGATGCTGTTACAATCAGTGGCCCTTTGAATTTTAATCATTAAGAGATTAGATGTCCAGCGACATAGCCATGTCATAATTTTGCTCAATGTCTTCTTCCACTTCTACCTACTGTGTACCTTTTTTCAAATGCTATCATGTTTACAATAAGGATTTTGAGCATGTTACATACACTGTACTTGATTCATACTGATTACAAGTAGTGATTATACTGGATGCGTGCTTGGCAAGTTAACTGTTTCCTTTGCATTACCGTACAAAGGCTTAAGAGACTATTTGCAAGATGCTTTAACCTGTAATATGACACCTTGGCACTGTCTTGTAGCATACTATCTTGTCTATGCTTGGTAAGGTACCACTATAAATCATTAGGAGTGTCAATTGAGCCAAGTTCACTTTCAGCATGCACTGCGTGCCAATTTTAAGGGGATGACATAAAACAATAACGCCTTGTGAAGAGTTTCGTCGAGTGGTTTGTTTTTAAGGTACTCATTTCTTAAGAGTTCTGTGCTGTGACTGTCAAGGAATTTACACACTCAGACAGCAAGCGTTTTGTCATAAGAAAGGAGAACATTGTATTTTAATAATACACATGCTAAGAATTACAGTGTGGGTAATTGAGAATCTCATGTCATTTGATTTATGGGTTAATTTTAATTGCTAGATCGTGCAAGAGCCAGTAATTGGTAGGCATGCATACCTGACGTATAATGGAAGCACAAATTGCTCTCCATGCACCTGTAGTTTGATGTATACCTGTATGTAATTGTACTCTGTATGATTACCATGGTATGCTACAGGCTTGAGGAATCTCAGTTTTTGAAACCTTGGGATGAAGCATCACAAACCAAAGGGAAAGATTTTGCCTAGTACTCGGTATTAACCGTGTATTTAGAGTTCCATAGGATTTTGCTGGAAACTCGAAGTAGGCAAGCTGATACTGGATAATATAGATGCAAATTGGGTTGCTGTTCTGAGCCTGAGGCATTTGAGGTAGATGCATCTTTCCATTGAGATCATTTGAAGGTAGGATGCTGCAAAATATCTAATCAGTACCCTGAAATTCAAATTTTGACCTAGAAGAGCACATAAGAGGTACTGGTATCCCAAATGTGTCCCTCATTGTCGGTATCCTCCGTGATTTACAGTCTGTGATTTTTATACCTGACCCCTGAGGAGTTCAATGCCAAGTGAACTCCGTAAATTATGCCTTTTTTCGTGCGTTCACCCGTTTATCGCAGCTGTTGCAATGAAATTAATGAAGCCTTGCAATCGTGAACGTGAATGCTGTGTGCATGTTACGTACCATGAGCCTCGCATCATATCGCATCTTGTCTTAGTACAAGGACTGCATGGTGCACCTAAACCTGCGCTTGGCTAATTGGGAAAGGGTAGGGTACATACAGCTCGCCAAGCCATGACGCAGTACTACACACAAATACGCACACGATGGATTGTGTAGAGAGTTTAAGCGACCAGAAAAAGAACGATTGGCCAAAAAATATCAAATCTTTGCAGTCGATGCCTGTTCATGGTGCCCGTTTACTAGTCTAATTTCAAAATGCATATATCACATGTACAATTTCTAAGATGGTACAGTTAGGAATATTCTTCTACTCATTATTTGTACTTGTAAAGAGCTTCACATTATCACATTTTCAGGAAACGTGTAGAACAATGTTCTCCCATGTCACAAAGATAATTATCAGGGTCTTGATCCACTTCAAGAGCTTGATACGGCAGCAAGCCTTTTTTGGAGGTACATTTTTTTTTTTAAGTCAGTAAATAAGGGAGAGGAGAGGGATTATGCAGGGATGCACCTGCAGGCTTTATGTGTTGGTTTTCTGTGGCCTGATGAGCAAGAACAGAACATGGAGGAAAACTCTCCAAACTTGTGTTCTGACTGGATTGCAAATGCCTGCACAGGTTCACTCTACCAACTACTGTATAAGCTGTTATTTTCACGAGGGTTTAAATTTTGTGAATTTAGCAAATCACTGTTGGACTGGGAATTGAACAACACGTAAAAATGTCATCAGGCATTGGAGTAATAGTGCGCTTATGATGGCCTCGGTGTCATTTCGCGATAACAACATCTTGGGAAAATGTCTGTGACCTGCTCATTTGCTAAACTATCTGTACACGAAAATAACAGCATGTTATACATTATATGTGAGTGTGTGTGTGTGTGGGGGGGGGGGGGGTGCACAGTTATGAATTACATATGTAAATATATTGACATTCACTTGTCCAGTTTATCTCATTTCTTGTACCAAGGTAGTCCTCTCACTAAATATTTGTTGATGTCTTCACTTGTGGATGAATGCTCTATGATAACTTTTGCTCCATCTTTTACAGTTTGTAGACTACTGGAGTGTAGAGGACGTACTGAACTGGATGGCGGTGACCAACATGTATCGCTACGGGGAGCTCTTTCGGGCCAAGAACATTGAGGGCTCCAAGCTTGTGTCACTGAGTGAAGATTTCCTACAGGTAATGTCCTTGAAAAACAATCTAAATTTCTCCTCTTGCCAAGCTCTAAAGTCTAAGTAGATGTTGTTATGAAGGTGTTATATAGCTTTTTAATCCATTATTTTCCTGAAGCCTACAAGATGTGTTGAAGATGAAATTGGTATTGAATATTCTGATACTGAACCTGGGGAAAGCCTCCTGGTCATGTTCAGCGGACTCATCAAGCTACAGATTATCGAGTTTTTCTGTTCTTATCTCGAGTCCTCTTCCAGCCAAAGGCTTTTTTATTAGGAAACTAAATATCTCTTGTTAGACACGTCAAGGAAACAGAGAGCTCTACATACACACTATGTAGCAATATCTAGACAAAGTGATAATCCAGTTATATGTAGTTTTGTGTACCCAACAAGATTAAAAAAAAACTGCTTCATCTCATTCAAAAAGAAGAAGTCTGTTTGCCATTCAGTGAGTTCAATTCCATGCTTTCTGTAGAGTGGGAAATGGAGAAAGGTTGAATGATAACCAAATTATGGTAGTTTGGAAACCAAGACCTGCTGCTCTTTATCATTTTCTAAATCATCTTCTCTTGGTCCCTTCTCGTGCCATCATCCATCATCTTCAGTATCACATGATAGTGTATTTCACATGTGTGTTTAGAGTATGGATGATTATGATGAATTCTGTGAAGATCATTGCATGCTGGTATACAAGCAAGCTTCATTGTGTTTGGACATCTACCATAAATTACAATACCAATATCTGTAATGAATGTGTTCATCTTTGTACTTGTAGTAGGAGGTACTGCACATGTAGTAGGAGGCGTGGCATAATTTTGTCAAAGATGTATTAGAGTAAGGAAGTGGTGTAGTAGGAGGTACTGTACATGTAGTAGGAGGCGTGGCATAATTTTGTCAAAGATGAATAGAGTAAGGAAGTGGTGGCTCCTGCACCCCTCCATTGCCATAAAGTATTCTGGGCACCAGGGTGTTAGTGTTGTGAAACCTGCACTATGTAGGAAAAGAGATTGAGCCTCATTTATCACGGTACATTGACTTGCTATTGCTCATTTCCAAGGACTGTTAAGATCTACGGTGTCAGCCGTCAGCATGTGCACACGCACGCACACCCATGTACTAGTATACAAACACTTGCGAGTGCGTAAATTTCATCAAAACCGATACTCTTGGTCTTAGGAAAACATCTGCTTGGTACGTCACATTGTTAGATATTAATGGGACTGAGAGAAGTTAAGAGATCAATTCCCCTTCACAATTGGTGCAGAGGAAACAATTTACACTGCCTGAAACTGACTGAGAAATGCTATTTAGTGGTATCACTGGGGTGGGGTACAAATCTCAGGATAAGTATTCTTCATAACATAGTTAGATTTCACTAACTGCATATACCATGATATTCACCGAGTCTTATTTTATTTTTATTTTTTGTAATTTGGGACTTCTTAACAGTTTTGTTAGTGGTTAAATTCATGCTCTACTTTACGGAAAAAGAAATTTATGTGTGCACGTCACATTCATGCTGGTATCAAGAGTATATATATTTTTAATGTGTTTGACATTTTTTATTTTTGTATGTACAGTGTATGTATGTGTTTTAAAATTTATGAATGGCACCCAATAAATTAGCAAAATTCATGAAAAATTATATCCCCGTGAAATATATGGCATGGTTACTATGCAGTATTACTCACGAAAAGTCCCAATCCATGTCACATTTGCCTCGGAGTGATAATCATTATATTTACAAACTAGAGAATCACTCTGAGAGCGCAGACCTCCGCCAAGCATGCAGCTCATTTCCACCACTGATCTTAATTGTTCTTCCATAGAGATATCAGTGATTTCCACCCATATAGTGTACGTACTTATACAGTAGCATTGTGTGCTGAAAGTCGCCCGATTTCCCAATATAGAAGCCTTTGTTATGTCATAAACCCTCAGCTGCACGGCGCGCCTTGCCCTAGCAGAAACCAGAACACGCACTTTAGTGCGCGCATGCAAACCTCAAATACGCGCAGCTTAAACTCCCAAGTTCATTGACCCTACCTGCCAAAATATCAAAAATCCTTCATGAATTCCCCAAAAATTCTCGGATCACTACCAAAATTTAATCATCTGTTACTTGTATCATTCTAAACCTTTCCTGCAAGTTTCATCCAAATCCATTAACTACTTTTTGAGTTATTTTGCACATGGACAAATAAAACAAACAAACCAGTGGTAACGAAAACATAACCTCTCCCCTTGGCGGAGGTAGTAATGCACTAAAATGAGAACGTGCATAATGTACGTGTAATAGTAGAGATGCATTGCACTCAGAGGTATTATTTTACAACATTTGGTGTAACATGCACTACCTGCTGCAGCTGAGTGCGTGTTGCATGATATTGTGAATGCCCGAGAGTGAGCTGCATCTCCACTATTAATGTCACGAACTTTAATAAACCAATGCAATATCCGCCAAGGGAGGAGGTTATGTTTTTGTTACAGTTGGTTTGTTTGTTAGTTAGTTAGTTAGTTAGTTTGTTTGTTAGTTTGTTAGTTTGTTTGTTTGTCCGTGTGCAAAATAACTCAAAAAGTTGTGCACGGATTTGGATGAAACTTGCAGGAAAGCTTGAGAATGACACAAGGAACAGATAATTAAATTTTGGTAGTGATCCGGAAATTTTTATGGGTTTTATGAAGGATTTTCGATATTTTGCCGTGTATGGGTCAATGAACTTAAGAGTTCAAGCTGCACATTTTTGAAGTTTTCATGCACGCACTAAAGTGCGTGCTCTACTTTCTGCTGGGGTGAGGCGCGCCGCGCATCTGAGGGTTTATGACCTAACAAAGGCTTCTATCTGATATTGGGAAATCGGGCGATTTTTCAGTGGGTGGAAATCGGGCGATTTTTCAGTGGGTTGAAATCACTGATCTCTATGGAAGAGGAAGATCATTGGTGGAAAGTAACTGCTTGTCGGAGGTCTGCCCTCTCGGAGTGCTTTTCTACTTTGTTTAAATGCAATGGGTCGATGGAACTTATTTTTCTTTACCGTTATGGGTAAATACCAGTCAGCTACATGAAGAACTTGCTCAAAAGCAAGATGTTCGAAGAAATGTTCCAAACACACTTAACATAAACTTAAAAATTTTTTATATACAGTAAATAAATGATTGAGTGTGCGCTTATAACTGATTGAGTGCATGCTGCTACTAAAAGTATACATACTGTACAACTTGTAAATTGTGACGTCAGTCAACGTGATTTAATATAGTAAGCCAAGTGAATGAACAAAGTCACGTTTGAGCAATGATATCTCTGAGCAGTCATTAGTACACATCATTAGTACAGGTCATTATTTGCTTGATTGAAATGGTGATTTTTTAGAATAAGGAGCATGAGAAGAATGGTGAGAGCAATGTGTGGTGTGAAACTAATTTTGATAAAATGAAGACTGAGGATATGATGGAGATGCTAGGGTTGAAAGAATCAGTGGAACTCCTGGCAAGGGCAGTTTGACGTGTGGCACTGACCATGTGTTTTGGAAAGGGATGTTCTGAGGAAGATGCTGGAGTTTACATAGTGAATGAGCCATGAAAGCAAGTGCCGCCGAAGGATACTGTAAAACATGATATTTTTGCGGCATGAAATTTGCGCGAATGAGAGCCGACGGCCTTATTCGCAGCATGAAATTTTCATGAGTTGCCTCTATCATTCAATGCATATAGTGTAGACAAGATCTTTAGCGTGCATTTTAATTTCGCGAAACTCGGCTCTCGCGAAATTTTGTGAAATTGAAATGCATGCGAACACTCTTCGTTTTACAGTACGTGGAAGAGACAGGTGCAAGAGGAGCTTAGGAAGGTGTGCTTGGGGAAGGAAGAATGAATGTCCCCCCACTCAGCTGGCTGCTACTGAGTTCTTATACACACACCAGTCTCTTCTGAAAATATGTTATCCCCGCATGAGTTTGTCATCTGTGGGGCCTTCAAAGAGTAATTCTTATCACGTCCTCAGAATAAATGTCAGTTTCCATGGCAACCATACGAGAAAACATGGGGCCGTCTGTAAAGGTTGCTGCGGAACTTTGCTTTATGTGCTTTGTATGCAAGTGTACTGCATGTACATGTACATAACAACCGTATGTACCCTAGGTAAGATAGTAGCTCATTCCTGCATGTCTGTGGTTTATGCTTGTGAATTAGCCATGCCATTCAGTATTAACTGTCACTTCCAAAAGACAAGGTAGTTGACCTTATCAAATTTTATGCATAAAATGATAATAATAATAGTGAGACTCTTATAAAGCGCTCATTTCTACCTAAAAAAGATACTCAAGGCGCTATAGAACAGAGTACATATCGTGTCATGTTACAACAGTATCACAGAAAATAATAAGACAATAAACCAACAAACAATAGGCCTATACAATTGTATACATACCACCTTGTACTATACATACAGGTATACAATATTGTCAATTGAAATTGAAAATATAGGTCTTGAGATTCTCTTTGAAACCATCAATGGAAGATTCTTCTCTGAGAGATTTTGGTAGGCCATTCCATAGTTTTGGGCCCATATATGAAAAAGCCCGATCCCCCCAATTATGCTTGATTTGAGGTACGGTACCTGTAATTTTAGCGAGTTTTGAACGGAGATTACGTGGTGGTTGGTGAAGATGAAGAGTATTTTGAAAGTAGACAGGGGCAAATTAGTGCAATGTGCGGTAAACAAGAAGAAGAATCTTGAAGTTAACATGTCTTAAAAGGTTGCTTTGGATGACCAGGACATACATGTACATACTGGATTATAAGCAGTATTGGAGTATCATTCCATAGCAACAAATCAAGTGAGCTAGTTATCACTGGCTCCTCGGCAGAAAATCTGTAATGAATTTGAACAGGCTTTGGTAGGTAATGCGCAGAATATTGTGTGTTTCAGTGCACTTAACACATTAAGCACACTGATTGGTTGATAGTGTCTCCGTTTGAGACATTGAGAGCTATCTGGGTAGTCTGAAATCTATGCAGATATGAGTGTAATCAGAAACTGTGTTTGCTGTATAGTGTACAGTAGAGTGCACTCCCATTATAATGAACATGGTTTTAACGAAATTCCGGTTACAACGAAATAAAAATCCAGGCCACAACATCATTGGCTCTATGTATTTTCATTGTTTATTTGTTCGGCTATAACGAAATTTCAATATAGCGAAAGAAAACTGCTGGTCCTAAGGACTTCGTTAAACGGGAGTCCACTGCATTTGCTCTCTTTGGAAACAGAACAAAAGCAAGAGGAAAAAAAGAAATCCTGTGCTTAGCTGATGTCAAGCATGACATCACCAAAACCTGGTCAGAACCCAAATATCTAAAGCTCACGTCTTTGCATTTACTGAATTTTGCTGGCAGCATATGGTTAGCAGAATTTTCAATCAATCAGTACAGCTGTGTTCTCCAAGAAACTTGTGCATCATGTACATTTGGTGTACATTTCACACTGCCAGCCTTTGGAAGAATCCAGTAATCACATTAGTCGAAGCGACTAACTAAATTACACGTGTTCGGTAACTGAATATTTTGGTGGGAATGATGAGCTGGTTAATCGCACTCCCAGCTCATGAATAATAATTACAGTGACAAGTCTCAGAAGACTCTCCCTGCTGATGCCTGAGACTTTGGCTTGCTCGGCTTTGGCTTTACTGAATGCCCTTTTAATGCCGTGAGGACCTTTGAATAAGACAATATTATGTATACTATACAAGTTGCTACTAATACTAGGAAGGAAAGGGAAAGAGGAACTGTACTGAAAGTAAATGTAAGAAATTGGATGTCATTTATAGATGTCATGCTGTTTTGTGATCCTTCTGTCCTAATACAAGCTTTTTTTTGGTTTTGTTTTGTTTTGTTTCAAACTCTGCCTTCATACAGTCAATCAGCGTCCTCGACAAATTCCACCAGCAGTGTATCCTGATTGCCAGGGATGAACTGTGCTACGGCAAGTCTAGGACGAGGAGTGGTAGCATGTCCCAGTCCAGGACCCATGGGGAGTCCCTGGCACTAGCAGCTGACTGTGAGTACAGTCACCTCTGCTTAATCGAGGCGACTCAAATGACTTTAGAAGATTGGGTAGTTGCACCTTTGTCATGTTTTAGTGACTGTGTTGATTAAAAAAAACAGAAAGGTCCAAAATTGAGTTATTCATTCACTATATTAATGCCCATAACATTTGTAGTACATGGAACATGACTACTTTTATGACTACTAGTACATTTCGACCCTGGGAAAAAAAAAAATAAATGCTAGACATTATTAACCACTCTGCTAACAAAACAGAACAAACATACCAACAAACAACAACAATACCAGAACAAAAGTGCTATACTGCCATTACTTCCTAGTTCAGATGCACATACATTTGGTATGTCTGGGCAA
This sequence comes from Diadema antillarum, assembly GCF_040938485.1. Classification (NCBI taxonomy): domain Eukaryota; kingdom Metazoa; phylum Echinodermata; class Echinoidea; order Diadematoida; family Diadematidae; genus Diadema; species Diadema antillarum. Next base: position 1,771,154 of record NW_027271302.1, read on the forward strand.
TTATGTGTTTAAGGAAGCACCTGTCCTTTAATAATGTGCTGAAGGAGTCCTTGTCAATGTATTTACCCTGTCTGGAATGGACAGAACAGTGGAATTCAGTTTATCAGATGCTATGTCTGCCTCTTTGAGGTGCAGTCATCAACTTGCCTAATTATAGTGCAGAACCCTGCAAAGAGTATAACAAAACAAACAAGCAATCACTACAATGCCACACAATGTTCAAATTGATTTTGATATAGAGTAGAATTAGACAAAGATTATAGTTAGAAGCTTCATCAGACTTACATTTTGTATGTGAAATATATGAAAACGAACCTTCGGTTTCGTATGTTCTTGTATCTATAGACGTAATATTGGCCAGTACCACATTTGCAAGCTAGTTGGGTTTTTGGCATCCTTGATTCACATCTCTCCTGTCGGTTTGTGCACAAAGATATGAAAGCGAAAAGTTTTTTGATTGATAGATAAACAAATAGAGCCCTATTGCAAGGTTATGACAACACAGGATACATTAATTACTGTTATCATTATTATTACAAATTAAAAAGGAAATTTATCAAAGGTTTGTATACATTTAAGGAAACCTGTGAGGCCTTGGCATCATATGTGGTTTTCATTTGACCAGTGTGGTTGCTGTATTTGCTTCATTTTCTGTACGAAAAATTGTGAGATGTTAATACATTCTGCCTTTTTTTTTTAAATTGTGAATTTATATAAACATGAAATTGACAACTTTTTGTTTTCTTAAAAAGTGACTGTAATCTTTAATGCAGGTGTTCTAATGTCAATTACTATATAATGATGATTTCAACCATACCATGTTCATGGACACCTGAGTGAAATGTGTCAAGTATTGGAAGAAACAATTTTTTCTGGCCTTGTTACAATGAATGCATGACACATGTCATAATTTCTAGTAACAGTGATTGCCGATGCCATGGAAACAGATTGGCACACAGCCAGTGAGCTGTTCACATGGCCATCGTAGTTGCATTCATTGTGCTTGCTCATCGCTTAGTACTGGTGTAGTAGCATGAGTCTCTAAAACTACATTGAGTCCCTGGTTTAGCCATGCATAGAAATGGAAATGATCCCCATTTTCTTTTCCTTTTTTTTTGGTTTATTGGTTTTTATGATCAAATATGTCTTTATATTGGTTTCAAATGCAATTTTCCATGTATTCTTCAATTTTTATGTCTCAACTATGAATTGAAAATCACAATGTGCTTTTACCACTGAAGTACGCAATTGCTGCCACGCCTTAGCGATGGCGGCAGTATGTTTGCACTTGTTGACTTTCAGTGTGTATTACAATATCACAAGCTCTACCTTCAGATGAAAAACAACAACAAATTATCTGACAACTTGGTCCTTGAGGGCTGAAAATTCAGCATTTTCACAAGATTTTGCATTGCTGCCAAAGTAAAATGAAACATGACCTTTGGTGAAATGAAATAAGTATTGATTTTTTTTTTTCCAAGTGAGGTAATAATGTTATTTTCAAATATTGAATCCAAAGTATTTATCTGTAGGTCATTGGAATCTGTGTCAAACTGTCACCTGAAAAAGCCTTCTGCGAGTTCCCGATTTCTATTGTTGGGAAGGTTATCATCCTTGCTGTAGCGAAGCTAGGGGAATTTGTATCTTTTTCTTTTACTTCCAATAAATGTAATATCTTGTGGGGTTCTCTGCACATTCGATCCTGCTTGGAAATTTGAAAGAGTTGAATGCAGTTGTCTGATTGTATCATCATCTCCAAGTTCAGTTTCCCCCTTTTTTTTTCTAAAACTGTAGGATGATATTTTAAGAAATATCTATGATGTGCAGAGTTTCTTTGGGAATTTGTACTTGTTTGTTGTTTTGATGTTTTGAATAAACATCAAATCAGATGAAGACTAATTAGTCTCTTTGAGATCAAGGCCATTGCAATTATAAGGTCTGTCAGTAAAGCCTCATAATCAATCTGTTGTCTTGAAACTAAATCCCAATTCACTTTATCTTCATTTTTATTTTCATAGATTACTTTTGGCTTGTTTGAATCGAAGTACTAAGAAAAAATTTCAATTTGTTCTCCATCTGCCATCATGCTGTTTGTCAATTCATCCATCCATCCATCCATTCATCCATCCTTCATTCCCTCTATCCACCCATCCTCCCTTCTGTCTTTCACCCACAGGCACGCATCCCCAGACGGAGCACAAGTTAAAAGAAAGGACGTTCTCCACCATGCAGTGGTGTGACAAGTGTGGCAAGTTCATGTTTGGCCTCGTGCAGCAAGGTCTAGAATGTTCACGTGAGTTCCCTTGGAAATAGTATCTTACAGCTACATTATGCTTTTTCCCTGTCCCTTTAGGTTTTTGAATGCAGAAGCGAGTCCTATGATTGTAGATTTTGTTCTTTATAGACTCTTAACAACCATTAAAGAGTTTTAAAAAATGTGAGTCATGAGTCTGTTCTTAAAAAAAGAAGTTCTGCTGCTGTCACATGTTGTGCAGATTAAAGTAACTAATGGACGGTCGCTAGTAATAGATGTCAGATTTAGGCCAGTGCTTCAAGGCACTGCAAGAATATGATGGGGAGTTATGGTGTAGTGGTAATGTAGTGGCATTCACACTGCCCCCAGGTGGCCTACCATTGTGTGCATGCTTGCCTAGAATATCAAAAGTACAAAAATGCTATAGAAACATTGAATCTCAGTACCTGCCGACAGTGTGTTTGTCAAATGGGCAAATATTTTGTGCATTATTTGGAGATTGTTCTCCAATTCCTGCGTTGTGACACCAGGGCCCCATTGCTAGAAACTTTGCGTTTAAACGCAACTTGCAACTGATTGTCACTGGCCAATCAAAATCATTGTTGCATGCATGTCTTCTTAATAAGGCAGACCCTGAGCCAATCAGAATGGTTGTCTCAAAATTAGCAATTATTTGTAATTGATTGCAACTTTCTTGCAACGAGGCCCAGATCAATTGTAAATTTCATAAAATGTATCCTTGTAGAGGAAAGAGGAAACTTCAAGCCCTTTATTGAAGTAGAATGGAATCCTGTACCAAATCCTACAGTTATGACTCGGAAGGAAATGTGTAAGACAATTATATGTGAATTCTTTAAAAAGCAACCATCACAACTGCTAAATACAATGTATGGTAAAAGTTTAGATTAGTAGACCATGTGTGTTACAAAAACAAGTTAGGGTCTTTGCTCTTTTGCACATGTGCCAGCTATTTCAGGATTCAAGAGGAAACTCCTGGAAATACTCTACTTTTATGGGTGTCTTGTGTACACAGCTTCTCTTGTACTGGTCTTAAAGCTCAGTTGTAGGCTACAGTTACCTTTGCCAGTGCTCATTTGGAAAGTACTGCAATGATGAAGACTTGTTCCCATTGGAATATAACGTTACTCTCACTTTTTGCTGACATTGTGGTTATGAGAAAAGAAGAAAAAAAAAAAGAAATATTGATGTGAATGCTGTGAAGACACATTGCCCTTGACACCTCAAAATTCTGGATTCATGTCAATCCTTCATGCATTGTCTCAATGCCATTTCATCTGCTCTGACTGAAACTCCTATCCCACATGTCCACATGCCAACACTCTGGCATACAATGGTGAATGGATAGTTGCAGAGACACTAGCTGCCAAGTGTGGTTTTCAATGGATATCGAATTAGCCTTCCTCTCGTCAGGTAGACCAAGTGAAATGGCTGTAGAGCCGTATTCTTTCACACTCTTTAATTTCCTGCGTCAAACGTGTAAAGCATAACACCACACGGAGATCATGCCATACTCCAGTAGAACTCTGCCTCCGAAACAGCAAGGAAGGGGAAAGAGCTTGTACGGTGTCATGGACCCCTAGTATGGTTGCATATCCCTTTTATAAATGATTATGGCATATAGATGCAACTTTGGTTTGATGTGAATGTGTGACTGTTTACAATGAATGGGCCGGTGTACAGTGAAATAATGACTTATCGTCGTCGCAGGTGCAAGTGTAAGTACAACTGAAGTTTGCTATATGCATGTATAAATTGATATTAGGTTTAAGTAAGCAGAACATAGGGAATGGCCAGTAGCAAGTAGATATGATAGTGCATTTACACGTAAAGTGTTTTTAATCTGCATTCAAAATTATCCTTTTGCTAATTGTCCATCTTGATAACACTGAAGATGTGTAACACTCATCAGAATATTGGAGTGTATGATACCAGTATAAGGCGACATTCCTGGCAACTTCAAGAGTAATGTTACAGAACAATGAGTAAATGTGTTTAATAGTTACCGGTATGTTGATCTACATGTGAATTTCTTAAAAATCCAAGCCATTGATTTGCTTTTGCAGATCATCAGGCAAGTACAGCTGCATGTAGTGTGACATGATATGTGATAGACCTGCTGGGTATTTGGCTATGGTTTAGAGCGAATGAGCACTGAAATAAATATCATGTTCATCCCTCTATACTGAATATTGTTGCTGGACATATCCCATGTTCCACTAGGAAGGAAACCAACTTGTTTTTTTCACAGTGCATCAGGGGTAATGTAGACATGAGAGAAAATCTTGAAGGTGATGTCATTATTGTACGCACATACTTGTACAATGCCCTCTGCTATTGCTAAGAGAAGAACATTTTGTAAACATAACTTCGTATTTGACAACCAATCTATTTTTGATGAGGAGTCTTTACTGTGGCTTTTTTTTTTAAATTCAGTCAAATCTGATTAAGTTTACGCATTTGCTTTGTAGTTGACTATTGACATATTAGTGGCGTAGATTCAAGCAAACAGAATACTGTAAAGCAAAATATATAATTATATATTTTTTTTTTAATTGTGTCCTGGTAATGCATCACAGGATATTGATTTAAATCTATTGCCACACCACAAATTGTTTTTTCATTATGATTGAAGAAAAAAACTGGGAAACTTCATGTTTTATTACAAGTTCATGTAGTGTTGAAAGTTGAGATTGTGGCTTCTTTGTATCTGTATGCAAACCATAAAATCAACTTGTACAGCTGTAACGGTTATTTTGAAAGAACCTCTGTATGTTTACTTGAAGAGTCTTGTAAATCATATGTCTTTTGAATGGCTTCCATTTAGTTTTCTTTAATGTCATTGTGTGTATTAAAAGCGAATTTTTATGTCTCAGAATGTGGAATTAAAGTTCTGTACACGTGCCATTGGCATGTACCATAAGCGATACCTTTTCACGATAAATCTTTACTATGTTTTATTGTACATTTCCTGGAGATTTTTGGACGGTGCATTCAATGTTTTATTCCCCCATTAAAAATGATGTGGCTTGTAAGGCTCACAAGATGTCATCGACTTACGAGCAAACCTATAAAGAAGGAGATGAATCTAATATACTGAAGGAACACAGTGCATACAATGTACATACAAAGCAAATATTTGATGCCCCTGGAATTTTATTGCCCCATGCCACTGTTGTAGTGCAAACCCTTGACTTATGCTACTTACAATGTAAATGTTTTGAAACAAAGTGTTGATGATAGAAAGCTGGTGACACTTCCTGACTCATGGAGTTGTTTACAATTGTACAGTGACTCAACGTTCCAGTCATTAATACCACAAAAGTCTTTCTCACTCTCCGGTGTAAATACCCAGGGTCCTAGTCGGTGATGGTTTTACATATTGGTTCCACTTTTGGTCATGAATCCATATCTAAGGCTATGGCTTGCAATGTGACCAAAATGTAATGTTCATCAGTACTGTACATTTGTATTAATGATTTGCACCTGCAACCCCTACATGTTGACTTGTGTGGTATACCTATTTGATATTATTTTTGCACTGTACTTATTTCCTCTACACAGTTGGTAATTTTACTTTGTATGTTTTTCATCTGGAATACATGTACTTATTGATCATGTGGGATATGTTATCATAGGAACATGACTGATTGAAAGAAAAAATGTGGGATGTTATTGAGCAAAACAGATATTTCCAAGTGGATATGATGGAAAGAAAATTTGGAGCATTACTTGAATTTAAAGATCATCCCTCTTGCTATTTACTCAATCTCATATTCGCATGATCATGTATTTCTTCAACATAGTGGTGTGAGATATAACTTGTGTTTTGAATTAGTGTGCCATTTCATAAAAGTGCCAACATTCCAAATCCTGATTTTGGGCACAATGATCAATGTGCCCTATGTGTTTTAAAGTGGTCTTACTGTGATTCTCCCTTTGCTTTTTTCCTTTGCCAGATTGCGGGAGTATATTTCATCGGACATGTGCGGCGACGGGGCTGCCGCGTTGCGATCCGTCTGGCATGAGGACCAGGCGAGACAGTGCTATACGTGGTGAGTAACAGGTCACGTCTCTGCTGGTCTGCAAACCAGAAGGGATTGGGGGTGGGGGGGGGGGGGGGGGGGTGGGTAGGGATGTTGCCACAACAGACTGTGGGGGAGTGCTGTCAAGCCCTGCTTGAATTGTGGCCAGAGATTCCCTGTAAACTCACCGGTGATTAAAGAACATGACTGATGATTAAAGGAGCAGGGCATTGTTCATGCAATTTTCTGAGCTGTTTCTGCCCCTTGAGGACATTAATCAGTCAGAGTAAATTTTACATGATTGCATTTTCTTTGCTCTGTCATGCAGTAATAACTTTGTTGTTGATTTGCAATGTTTACACTAAGGCGAAGTTTAGAACGAGATCAAAGTTTAAAAGCACTGTTCAAGTGGTCTATACCATCAAAATGTCTTCTTTTGAATACACTTTAGGCAGCATGACGTACATGATGCACAGACGCCACACAATGTCTTAATATACTAATGATGCACAGGATAGAGTGTGTTAGTGAAGGTGCGGCGCGCTCGAGAGTATTGACAATGGTGCGACATGCACGAGGCGCAGCCGAGTGCATGTTTGCAACCGTTGTCAATACTCGAGAGTGAGCCGCACCTTCACTGACGCCACGAAATAATCCTGTGCATCATTTGTTTTATAAAATGGGTCGAAAACTAACAGCATAATTCACGTACCTTTGTGGGTCAATACCAGTCAGCTACATGTAGCACTCGCTCAAAAGTCAAGATGTCCGAAGATGTTCATCCCAAACATTTACGCACGTCGCACTCGGAAATCCCGCACATAAGTACTGTACGTACGTATAAGAGTATACGTACGCCACGTACTGTTATGCACAAGAAAGGCCGCCGGCTGTTGTGGCAGCCCGCGCCCGAACTAGAAGTTGTTTACAGGATTGACAGCGCGTATAGTAGCGCGTGACGCACTTGTAACAACTGATTGAGTGCGCACTGCTAGTGTAAAACATTGTGACGTACGTCAGGCCAGGGAGGTGGAAGAGAGACTCTTCTAGTGCATACCTGAAGAAAATAATGCACGCACACGTGATTCATTTCAGCGCTTCCAATTGGCTACATTCTTGAACCCATTTTATAATTATGGATATTACATTCAGACTGGTTGTGCTGTCCCCCTTGGCACTGACATACAATACATGTAACTGACAGAGTGTACAATTTGTTACGTATGTATACATTTTTACCCATCTCCCCCCCCCCCCCCCCCCCCAAAAAAAAAAGGCATACTGTAGGAAAACGTAAGTTTTTGCTCATAATCGTACTGTAAAGCAAGATATTTTTGCAGTATGAAATTTTCACAAATTGGAGCCGACAGCCTATTTCACTGCATGAAATTTTCGCAAATTGCCTGTGGCATTCAATGCATATAGTGTATACCGGTGGCAGATCCAGAGGGGGGTCACCCCCTCTTTGTATTTCTTAAAACAAAAGAAATAAAAAGAAAAAAAATGGGGGGCTCCCCTTTAATTTTGTAAAGGCGACTCCCCTTTTCAATACAGAATTCCTGGATCCACCCCTGTATACAAGAACTTTCGCGAGCATTTTAATTTCGCAAATCTTGGCTCTTGCGAAAGTTGCAAACTTAAATTGCATGCGAACATTCCTCATTTTACAATACTCATCAGTGTCTTTTTAACGTGCCAGCTGATGTGAGAAATTTCGATCCGCTATCGTGTATCTCTGGAAATGATATTGTTGATAGATTTTGTGTGTCATTAGCTTTTTGAGTCAAGTACAAACTGTTGTAGGTGGCAGTGACTCTTGCACAGGAAATGTGGAAGAATGGTATTCTGATCAGATGTACATTGTATGTGTATCTGTGTACCGGTATATGGCAACCATTAACAGCAAGGCCAGCATAAGAATCAGATATGCAGTGAAGACTCAAGGTTTTCCCTACTTCATAATGATGTATGCATATTAAATCATATCAAACTGCAGTGGGACCACGTGCACTCTGTGTAGTGTGAAAGACAAAGGAATGGCAAGTCATCGCAGTGTTTAAGCAGTCTGTGATGTTTGTGTGTTCTTGGACTCTGTGAAATGACGAGAGTGCGGCGTAAAAACGAACAAGAGAAAACGTTTCCTAATGATACGTCAGTGCAGCTTGCGCACCTGTTCCTCATCAGACACTAGGGTAATTGGCTCCCAATTGCTGTTCTGCCAATGTGGGACGTACTGAGGGCTGATGTAATGTTGTATTATGGTCCTCAAGTGTGAACTATGATTGGACCAAAGTTGCATTGATGCTGTATAGTGATATTTTACACTGCTATGCATCCGTTGGTCAGATGCCAACAGATTTCATATCATGTCTTGATTTCAAAGTTGATAGAGATATTAAGCATGCTCCGTGTGTTTAAAGCTGTGTCAAGCTAAAGCTCCCTTCCTCAGAAAATTTGCCAGTGTAATATCCGTACAATGTACAGGTCTGTATGATATGAGTTTGGCATACAGCATGCAGTGTCAGGTGCTTTGGGCATTGTTGGATGACATTGTGTGAAAATATGTATCCCTCCAAGTCAGTGGATGACAAACAGTGTGCTTCACACTTTGCAGGTGTTTAGAGTGTCCTTGTGATTGGTTCAAAACATTATTTGTCATCTCTATGCTCTTCTAATAACATTACGAGTCAGAACTAAGATACACTGTATGACCTCCAGGCTTCACTTTAATACATTATAGGACATGTTACAATCTTTTACCTAAGTTGCAGATTCATGTTGTCACAGAGAAATTCATTATTTAGCATTTTCAGACAATAGTGTATAACTGAAATGTTTCTTGAATTCATTTCCCGGCTCTCTAATTTGAAATATTTGATTACCTCATACACAAGTACAGTGTTTTGTGCAATGTTTGTTTGTTTACAATGTGTACATTCCAAGCAAATGGAAGCAGAAGCTACTGGCAAGGTTTTAAAAACACTAGTCACTTAAACCTCCTCCAAAGGATCTAGGTATGAGCAGAGCACACAATGGACAAAGGTTGTTATGTTATGTTAAACTACATGTACCTATGGAATGGACTTAATGTGTAGGATTTTCATTTCCTGGAAGATATCTCTTGAAAGACATGTTTTTTCCTCTACCTAAATTTCTGTGTGAAAAAAAACCCACCAGAATTAAAACAAATTTATATGATACCTTTACTCAGTTCCTGTATGGTTGGAGCAACAACTATTATTAATTTGTAAGTATATTTATGTCTGCAAGCTGTGGTTTATTTTAGAGATGTGTGACGCAGTGCTGTCCTTCATACCTTGAAAGGAATCCCCATGACACATTATAAGTTTTGCACAAAAATAATATAGGTTAGAGGAAAGAACAAACATAACATACACAGAAAAAGAAAACATAAAGTTTGTAGATGCTGCACTAGCACACTGCAATGCACATTGTATGCAGTGTATGTATGACAGTGTATGAAATATATAGTACAAACAGATCAGTACAAACAGATCAGTTACATTTTTATGCATTTCCTGTCTTTAAGATGATACTGAGTATTATGCTTTAAGCACCAAAAGACTTTTAAATGAGGAAATGTCCAGTATCGAATATTAATGGTGTTTACATTCTTGTTTCGGGTATACGCATGTAATCTTGTCTAGGACATGCCCATCTTGTATTAAACTGGGGTGGGGGGGGGGGGGGGGAATCATATCATCACGGTGCCTTCTGTTTGGAAAAAAATAGGAAAGTGTGTCTCATATATGTCTACCATGAATCTCACCAGAAACAATGAAAGATGAGTGAAAGGCAGAAGAAAAGATTGTTTACTTTTATGTGGTGTTGGTAGTGATTTTAGTGATAGAATGATTGTTGAAATTCACTGCAATGTGACTTTGAACTGGTCAGAACATGACCAAAATGTTGAAATTCAAGGAATATTATTCCTTGATAGTACCAAGGTGTTATCCTTTGATTAAATAAGACTTTTCTTGTCAATGTGTAAATAAACTATTCCAATTACATGTAGATATTTGCACCACGATGTGCCCCAGCGTGCTGTCATACCCTTTGTTATGGCACATAGCAGCATCTCGTGTTCGTAAGAAATACACGCTCGACCAAATTTTAGCAGCCGGTGATATCAATAATGATTCCAATACCAATTCAGCCATGTTATGGATTTTTTTTTGAACTGTAATTTTTTTTTTTGAAATGTGTAATAACAATTTTAAACGGTAATGCAGAACGAGATGATTTCAATCCACGAATTTGTCCCATGATTAGTTACTGTGGACTGACAATTGATAGTGTGGTGATGCTATCATGCACATCATGTACACATTTCTCTCTCTCAACTCATTTGGAAACTGAGAAGACAGCTCTGTCTCCCTTCAAACCATATTTCAGGTTGGTTTGAGTGACGTTTGTCAAAGATAGGCATAATTGATTTCCTGCCGTCTCTGTCGATTGCTCCCACTCTCTTCACATGAATTCTGAAGCTACATGTACTTTTGTAGCATCTCGGAAAGGACACTCCTACATGTATGTGTAATGCCCGGCTACTGTATGTCTGTAGTCTCTGCCAGTGTTGAAGCATATTCTTGTCAAAATGTGGAAAAGTTTCTACCTCAGCAATATAATAATGTTGTAGTAGACCCTTTAACCCGTTGAAGATGGACTGATTTTGCTACAACACGCATTTCCAATATATACCTGCCCGAGTATACTCGGGACTCGTCCTCAATGGGTTACATTAGCAGTATGATCCTTCGAATGAATATTACCCATCCACATATAGGTGGTCTTCTTAGAATAATGATTTTGACTAAAGGGATGACTGGACACTAAAGATAGTGATATTAGAATCTTCAAGGAAATGAGATACACATGTACAGTCTGATATTGAATCTTTTAAGGAAGTACAGTGCTGTATCCCTTATGTGTGAAACTGATTCATCAAATTGCTGCTTAATGTGCCGTCATCACTCACTTGATAAAAAAGGCTGCAGCATTTAACAGTGATATATCAATTGTGGAATCACAGGAAGAAAATTGTTATTCATAAAGAGAATTCCACATTTTTTTTTTTCTAGTATCAAATTTAAAAAAGAGCACTTAACTCATTTCCTTCAGAAGGCAGGGGGAATTACTGTAAAACCCAAAAATTTCACGTGCATGAAACTTTTGTGTATGTCATGAGAAGCCAAGATTCGTGAAAGTAAAATGCATGCAAAAGTTCTATTCAACACAGTGCATTAAATGCCAGTGACAATCCTCCCTATCGCATATAGCTCTCCGAATCTGAAAGTGTGTGGCACTTTAATTTTTTTTAATCCTTAATTCTTTGGATATAAACTTCCGGTCATGAATGTGCGATGTGTGAATTAATGCTTTTATGCACATTGAACGCCGAAGTACTACTCGTATTCATAGATCGTATCAAATTCTGTCTTATAATCTCGCGAATAATAGAGGTTTGCGATCATCGCCCAGACCCAAGCCCAGCAGCCTAGCCGCACCGGACGTGGACCTGATTGCGAAGCGGCCACTTCTTGGCAGCGTACGGGGAGTTACACTCAGCCCTTTGTTTACCGGTCGTAGGAACATTTCTTTCACTAAGAAAGTCCTTTAATTGCGATAGAAACATTTTTCCGAAATTGGTCATCAGGTCGATCCATGTTTGCTTGTGCATGACGAGTTCTGTGCATTTTGATTGTACGATCAAAGATCCTATGCTGACTACGTAGGTTCTTTGGTATGGTACAATCTTCCAGAACGGCAAAGCCGAAAGTATACGTCCCAGAAGCGATTGGTCAGATATCGGTTTCGCGAGGTGATATTGCTTGATATCGCCTATTATATGCGATAGGGAGAATTCGCGAGAGTTGCATGCCAGAAAAAAGGCTGTCGGCTCCAATTCATGTCTGTACATTAAGTTACCTGCACTATTTGTCAGTGTTGAAGGAATGTGATTAAGCTGAACTCTTCATAGAAAATTAAATTTTGTGGAATGCCTTGTTGATTTTCGTGATATTGTTCCATTACAGTGACATCATGAGTGGCTGTAGCCTTCATACTGGCCATGATGGTACATGGATTTGTAATATCAAAACGTAAAAATTCTGAACTTTTGAATAGATCATCAGATTTACCTCATTATGTATTCTACTTTTTCTGCACCCACTGAATTCATGTAGCCTATTAGATAGTTTGTGGTATATTATAGAATGGGTAGCGAGAATCCTGCGATCTCATTGGTCGAGAGCTATGTGTTTATTTATACTGGCGGCACGCTGAGTCACAGTGGTAAACATGTTATCGCGCACTTGTAGCAAGAGTACGCGCACTTGTAACAAAGGTTCGCGCATTAAGCAAGCGTTCGCGCACTCAGTACGAGAGGCCTATTGGCTAAAACAACCATGCATCAGGTTTTACTGATGCATGGTTCTGGAGAGAGACCGTGCGTCCAGTAAAAACTGATGCATGGTTTTCGGGCTCTCGTCTATGGCGAGCCAAAAGGAAATGCATCCAGTAATTTGTCATCGGGTAACACGATAGAAAAATGGGTTGTTGGCAAGAAAATTACTCATTCTATAAAACAGATGACGCACATGTCTTTTCGTGCGTCAGTCGGAATATAGTGTGCATGCGGTAATTATGGAATTTAGCCTAAACCCACGAGGCGAAGCCTCGTGGGTTAAGCATTCCATAGTTACCTTATGCACACAATTCAGACTGACGCACTCAGACCTGTGCGTCATTTGTATATTGTAAATTCACCCCGAAGGAATGTTAAAAGGAAAATTGAGAGAATGCCTACTTGTATCTTCACTGCCCAAGTGTTTTAACGTACTTAAAAGTTCACTCTTGCTACTGTAATGCCAAATGTCATCTTCGTAGAAATTTGATGGTAACTTCACTAGTGTGCAGGAGAGCTGTCTGTAACACATTTCATGTTTGTCCTCCTGCAGTTGTTTGAAAAAAAAAAACAATTCAGTATGAGTCTGAGTCTGACCTACTTTAGCTACCCTGTCTCACAGTTGTGTGAATTCTATTCAAAATGGTCTGCCAGGATATTGACTCGTCCATTGTCCTCTTTTTCCCATTCAACTAGCCAATAGCTTGAAAGATAGCTTCCATAGCGAAGCCTGATGTGTGCTATAATAGGTTTCCATGGTGACCAAGAGATCTGGTCGGTAGTCTATTGTTGCTCGTCTGTGCTTTGATAGTGCTTTGTTATCGTGAAAGAGAGAGACTTCAAGGATATACCAAGGTTCACTCATTACTACTGTACATGTGGGTGTAGTACTTTCTGATATACGCAATTGCGCTGATGTGTGATAATTTCGTACACAAGGAAAAATATCTTCTATTAAACTAGCAGCTGAGAAATTGACCCATTATGCTTGCAGTTTTTACATTGTTGAAAAACTTTTTTTTTTTCTCTCTCTCTTTTCTTTCTGGGATGGTGCAGGATGTCCAACAATATATAAACTTTAAAGAATAAAAGCTTTTAAGCACATCTTAAATTAATTCACTTCTTGAATCAATTGTTGACCGTAAAGGAGGAGTCCAGGCAATTTTTCATAATCTCACATATCATGTAGTACATAAATCAACAGCTCCATGTTTAGATTTGTGGAATTGATTTTGGTCCTTGAGCAGAGAAACAAATACTATGAAAACCCAAAACAAATTACACTGAACAAGGTAGCAGTTTCACTGTAAGAATGCATGAGTAGGAGGCTCACCTATTTCAGAAATGTAGTGCCCAGTGCAATTTCATTACAATACTGCTTGCTTAACAAGGTTACCCGTGTGGAATTTCTTCTTTTGTTCTACTTCCTTGAGCCCCCACTCATGCATTCTTATGGTGAGGCTGCCATGTCATCATCCTTGTTCATTGTGATTTGTTATAAATTTTGAAACATTCTTATTCCTTATCCCAATCACTATAAATTCTCAAACTCTGTACCCAGTATAACCAATTTATTGTGGTTGTTCAAATATAAAAGTCTGAAGACCAGCCAGAGTTCTCCCTTAATACCATGCCTAACTTTTGGAAGCAGTTGGAACCATTACCGGTTATCATGTACTACATTGGTTTGTTTTGTGTTTGTTTTATATTGCAGCCAATGTGTTCAGCCAAAGTCTACAAGACCAGTTTGATCCATCTCAGTCCCCTTCCCCACTGGTCGTCATCAAGTGTGTTGAGGCCATCGAGAGCAAAGGTGAGTAGCCATGTCTGTATGTATGCGTGGGTGTGTGTGCAAGCGTCTGTGCGTGTGTGATTAGCAGGGGTCAGAAAGAGCTCATAATCTATGGTCAGTAATGACAATAGAAATGATTTATAATTACTTTGATGATGTCAGTTCCATGACATTTGCCCATGCGACAGTTGCTCCCATGAAATATCTGCACGCTATTAAAGCCAGACATAATTTCTGACCACAAACATAACCTAAACCCTGATCCTAATTCTCACATCAAACTAAACCTACATTGTAAAACCCTATCACAGCCCTAACCCTAACCCTAAGTCCTTGGAGAGCATTAAGACCGGAGCAATTATCGCAGGAGCAAATGTTGTGTCACCTTTCAGTCACATGACTGCCAAGGAAGTAATGAATATTTGTACGAAAACAAACACGGGACCAACAGCTTTAACCCATTGAGGACGGCTGATTTTGCTACATCACGCATTTCCCACAGACACCTACTGAGTTTACTTGAGACTAGTCTTCAGTGGGTTAAGTTCCCTGTGTAGGACTATTTAAAAGCAATGAAGATTAAGTTCCTTGGTTTGGGGTGTACATGTATTGCTGCTGGCTGAACCTTTTCAGTCTCTTTTTTTTTTTTTGTGCGTCTTTGTAGGTGTGTTTTTTTTTTTGTGCGTGTGTGTAGGGTGGAGTGGTGGTATTTACCGGTAGACATTAATGTAGTCAGTAGTATTAGTTGCCAGACAACATGAGTTCGGGATTTCCCATCTGTCTTTGCAACACTTGCAGATGTTCAGCTTTTCACATTGCGAGACCTTGACACGATAAGGATTTCTTTGTCAAGTTTCATCCTATCATCTGTGGTTGTATTTGCTCAGAGTGTGGTTACAGAAGCCGTGACAGAACACAATTCCATTCTGACATTGATATGATTCCTTGGATGAGAGTTTGTGGGTAAACTGTGGACATCTTAAAGTTTCGATTGATAGGCAGTGGAGACATCCCCACCATTTCACAACTTGTCAGAAAATGAGAGAAGTGTTGGCTATAATGATACTGTACAGTGATGAAGTACAATGATAAGGTTCAGTGCTATATGAAAATGGAAAGGACAGATTTAATGGTGCTGTATGTCTAACTCAGGAAAGTTTGTGCCAAACACTGCATGATTAATATGCTTTGTTCATGTCATCTGCACCTTTGAATGTTATGGTACTGTATTCAAATCCTGTGAATCATCATCATATCATCATCATCATTATCATCATCATCATCGTCATCATCATTTTCTCTGTCAATAATGTCTAAAGTAGGCACAAATGAATCAGCTCTACCAGTGATGAAGTTTCACAGAATACTTTTATTTATTTATTTATTAAAATAGTTTTTAAGTACAATGTTGTAGTCATTACAGAGATAGATCACACCAAACATTGCAGCCATAATTGTTAACTTGTGTGTGGGTAATTCCGTGAAGTTGGGGCACAAAGTGTGACATTTTAGCATAACTAAATACTAATTATGCTATACATATATTGTTTATAGGCTTTACATTTGAATCGAGACCATACATTTTCCTGGAAATTTTGTGCCATTCAGACTCAATTTTTTGATGAAGTTATTAAAACGATATGTAACCGTGTCCTGTAGCATCGTGACGTGTCCATGTAGCATCGTGATAGTTAAAATCTGGTCCTAAAAGACAAATTAATGCAATTAGCTTGACCAAAATTTGATATAATATGCATAATTACTAGATTAGTCAGATAGCTAAATATCTTAACTCCCCTTTCCACAGTTTTACTTTTACAAGAAAATTACGCAATGTGTCACTATGCTACGTGGTGTCCACCAAATGTCACAAAAAAGGACACCGCATAGCATCGTGACACATTTTGCAATTTTCTTTTAAAATTAAAACTGTGTACAGGAAATTTGAGATATTTAGATATCTCATTCATATCTTGTAAATATGCATATTGCATCAAATTTTGGTCAAGCTAATTGCCATATTTTGTCTCTTAGGACCAAATTTTTATATCACGATGCTACATGGACACGTCATGATGCTACAGGACACTGTTACATATTGTTTAATAACTTCATCAAAATTAAGTCTGAATGGCACAAAATTTCCAGGAAAATGTGTGGCCTCAATGCAAATGTAAAGCCTACAAACAATAAATGTATAGCATAATTAATATTGAGTTATGCTGAAATGTATATTTTAAATATCACGATGCTACATGGACACTGCCCCAACTTCATGGAATTACCCAATGTGCACTTGTTTTCTCCTTAGGGATGGCAGAAGCAGTTGGGATTTGAATAGGGGAGGAGGCATTGCATAAGTCACCTGATGCACAACATGTCATGTGATCATGTGATTGATCATGTGATTGATCAAGTACTCTTTATTTATTTATACACATAACAATACCTTCTCAAAGCTTCAATAGTGAGAGTTGTATGTTTCTCTTTTTTTTTATTGCACAACCATATCAAAACATGTTGATAATTGAAGCCATTTCTTTTTTTTTTTTGTCAGTTCTGTAGTTGTACAGGTTGATTTGCATCATAGATGATACCTTTCAGTGCACTGTACTTTTCATCTAGTGTAGCTACAGTTATGGTATGAGTAGCTACAGCCTATAGTGAAAGATGAACTCCATGGACTTGACAACTTAATAGTATGACACAAAATTATAACTGAAGGTCGTTGATATGTTTAACTGATACTGCATGTTTTTAAACTATGCTGTACACTGGCTATACAATTTTTTGGGAAGGCATGGACTGTAAATGTATTTCATTTTCAGTAGTTTGAAGCAGAGCCTATGATGAAAATTTGTCAGGACTTCAAATGAATTTATAAGTTACCAGTTTATATTATATCGTCGATGGGGTGACAAGACCTCGTATCTCAAAAATGTCAATTTTTTTTTTTTGGCTTAATGGTCAAATAATGGGTCAAGTGATGTCTTGGCCAAATCCCAACTGTCTTACTCCAAAAATGAAGCCACCATGACATGTCAAAGGAAAGGCTTTCCCATTCACTACAGTGCTTTGGCCGCCATGTTTTTTTTGCTCTCCTGAACATTTGTCATTTTTGAGATACGAGGTCTTGTCACCCCAGCGACGATATGGGCTTTTGATGTGATTTGCTGAAGGGTATGATCTATAGAAGTAAGATATGGTATTTGCTTATTTTTCTTACTTTCATATGATCAGTAATTTCTGGGAAAGTTTAGTGACAGACAAGCGAGTGGTGAAACAACACATGCTCTAGTTGGGTCTTCCAGTGCTCATTCTATGATGAGATGATGTGTGCAGGGATAGCATGGAAAGTTATTCAGCGCGACAAAAACAAGGCCTGATTCATTCTTTTTTTTTTTTTTTTTTCAGCAGAATCTTCCATGGTGGACTTGTTGGATGAAAAAGTTGTGGATGAGAGTGTGGGTGAATTACCCTTCTCTAGAAAAACAGGATGAGAGTTATTATGTGCGCTTCCTGCTCCAGTTTCTTGAGTCTCCCCCTCCTCTCATCTGACATTTGGATGGATTTTTTTGTGTTTTTTTCCAGTGAGAAACAAGAACCCATCGTAGGATAGAACAATATGTGAAATTTTGTGTCAAAATAAGTAAAAAAACAAACAATGAATATTGACTCGTTGAGGACGGGCTTATTTTGCTACAACACACATTTCCCATAGACACTTGCCCCAAGTATACTCAGAACTCGTCCTCAACTGGTTAAGGAAAAAACCCTTTTGTAAGGGTGTCATCTTCCCCCTGATTTTTGTGGCTGTTCCTATAAGCCAAATCCTGGGCAATGCTCTACCAGTTTATGTTGAAAATGGACATTGTTTTAAAAAGACTTATCGCACACACAGATACATACATTTTGTGTACCGGCGTACACACATGGTAAAAACCATGATACAAACAAGCTGCTGCTTATCCCCTTGATAATAACCAGTATGATTATGTTGATATCAAGTTGATTGCTGACCCTTGTAGATGGTGAATGTAACAGTTGTTTAAAAAAAAAGAAAAAAGAAAGAAAATTATCACCACTTTATCTTTTGTCTTCACTTGAATATAGTGAAGGGTTGATCTTCTCGTTGTATTAGATTCATGAATTATATTGTAATGTACAGTGTACCTGCATGTATGATTATCATTTTAAGTCTTATTCCACTTCAGTAGCAGTAAAGTAGATCAAGGTTATTTCCCCTGGATTCCAATTCGGTTTGGTGTCTTAATTGAAGTCTCACAGTCTTCAAGGTTCAGATTAACAATGTACGATGTAGTTTATCAACTCTGCTTCTGCATGATGAAAACATTTGATAGGACACGATTAAAGGGCTTGACCATGTCATGTCAATTAGTATTTGTGCATTGTAATCATGTTTTTATTTATGCAATTATTATGTACAAGTGTAATGGCAAAAATTACAATAAAGAAAAGAAAGACTATCATCGTAATTAATGTGATAGTCTTTTTCTAATTGTAATTTTTGCTGTTGCTATTATCACAGTCACTATTTTTACCGTGTTATAGTAGTATTTATCAGTGTCATTGTCATCATCGTCAAAGATTTGGTTAGTATCATAACATCTGGCTTTTTTTTTCTTGTGTTGTAGGTGTAGGAGAGCGAGGTCTCTATCGAGTGTCGTCGTCGACGTCGGCAGTCAACGACATCAAGCGTAGTTTCAACGAGAATCCAGAAGCGGTTGATCTCTCCCGGTACAATGACGTGCACTGCATAACCGGCGTTTTGAAGAGATATCTAAGAGAACTCCCAAATCCAGTCATTCCTATAGAGATGTATGACAACTTCCTCGCAGCTCACAGTAAGCATTGCAGTGCACACTGTCCCCGCTTTGTTACAGTGTGGTATGACACGAGAGCTTTAAGATGTACAATTCTCCTGGGGAATTTAAAAAGCTTGTCCAAACTTCCCCTTCCTAGCAAGAACTAGAAAATGCATATTGAATATGACTCGATGGGGGGGGGGGGGGGGGGGGGGGGGAGGGGGTGGGGGGTGGGGTGAGGAAGCAGATTTACATTAAAAAATTCTGAAAAGCATTTGAGCAAACAAAGATACAATACACCAGCATTACAAGATATTCAGATCACTTAAAAGAAGCATCCATTCATTTTAACCCTAACTTACCTGGGGGGGCATAATGGCCCCCCCCCCAACAAATTCCGTGACCATTCCGCCGTGCAAATTTTTTGACCGTGCCGCTCGCTGACTTTTTACTTTAAAGTCTCACGCAACTTTTGAGACAAAATTTGTCGCGCCCGGGCATACCGTTCCGAAGCCACGCCCCTTCAAAAAATTTTCGTCAAACCCCAAATTGCTCAAAAACATGACTTTGCATACAAAGTCAATACAAATTGTGTTTTTTCAATTAATTCATATAAAGATTCATATTTTCAATTTTAATGGCCGAAATAAATTTATTCTAGTATGTTTATGCTTCTAAAGATGTGTATGACAAATTCTGCAGAAAAAAACAACAAAAACAAAAGTTCGGAAAAACAAAGAAATACATTAAAAATGATAAAACAATTAAAAAACATAAGAAATTAATTGTGATACTGAATTTTTTTTTACGCACAAATGTTCGGAATAACACTAGGAATATTTACACCAAAAATCAGCATTCCATAAGCTTTTATAAGCCAAATACAGACGAAAATGAGGTTTTTTGCATATATTGAATAATTAATTGATTTAAAATAGAAAATGCAAATTTTTAAAAAATTTAACTGAACAGTCTTGTAGATTACATCCGGCTTTATGGTCATGCAAAATTTTGCGGCGATCGCGCAATCAACGGCCGAAATCTGAAGGGGGGGCCATAATGGCCTCCCCCCAGGAATTCAAGCTTACTAAATAGCCCAGGTAAGTTAGGGTTAATACATTGTTATTTCCTTGAGTGCATTTAAGTCATTTTTGTGCATGTTTTGAATACATTTTCAAAGTATTTTGAAAACAATTAAAAACTGAAAACAATTGAAAACAATACTTGAAAACAATACTTGAAAAATAATCAAAATACATTTCAAAATATTTTGAAAACAATTAGAAATATTTTTTGATTGTATACCAAAAAGCTCTATCCCCCACAAAAGAAAAGAGGAAATCAAATCAAATCATAAGTCTATAAAGAGAAATACAAGTTCTTCAACAGTCTTACTGTTTTGTGATTGAATTATTGTGATAAATAGGGAGCGACAATGAGCACACTCGCATTGCCAATTTGCTGGCCTGTGTGGAGCAGCTGCCGCGGGCCCACCACTCCACCCTGTGCTACCTGATGGCCCACTTCAAGCGCATCACAGCCCAGATCCAGGCCTGGCACCTGGCTGCAGTCTTCTGTCACATCCTGCTCAGGCCTCCACAATCTGAACTCATGTGAGTCCAACACCATCCCATCAGGGTCCTCCTCTCTCTAGCTGATTAGTTTGCTTTGAACCAACTTGCATGCTTGCCCCACTGGGCAGTTTACTCTCTCTTGGGCATGTCAAATGAATGGGCTCTTACCTTTGAAATCGATAGGACTGTTGCTCAAATGCCAGTTGTACGTACAGTAGGAGTTTGACCAGAATTGACATCGAATAGCAGGTTAGCCATCCTGCCACCTTGTGCTATTGGCAAGGCACCTGTTACAGACTGAGTGTTCTCTGTCAACATCACAAATGGTATACTGCATATGCCTTATATTTAGCAGGTCAACTTTTTTCTGCAATTGAGGCTTCGTGACAATTTGTGAGTGGTTTAATTTTGTGATTGGGAATACAGTAATGAACAAGGAAGTATATACACCTGCACGTCATGTTCATGTCAGGATCAGGGTTAATATTTTTTGATGTTGTTAAATTTGCAAGTAGCTTCTGATTTGCAAAATTTGTGAAAATAAAAATCCTGCAAAGTTCATGCCAAATGCAGTATATTTAATAGATTTAAGACATCAGTCTCATAATCCATCTAACGCTGATAAAGTAGAAGTACGTTTTCTGCCTGTGCCTAGATTACTGTGATTCTTTCCTTGTATGTTACAGCAATGTAATAAGGAACACCAATGACCACAAGGAGATAGTCAATACCCTGATAGAGCATGGTCACTGGGGCAAAGCTGAAGATGACGTGCCAGGTAGGAGTGATGATCATTGTCCAGGTGCTTCTCTGTACCTCATTTAGACTTTCGCTTTTTGTCCGCTGTCATTTCTTCGTGGTAAACCCCTGATTACCCGTGACGTTAGAGACTTGACTATCAATCTTGTTGATGTCAAAAACAAAAGGAGCGCATGCAACCAACCTGGTTTCACAATGACTTCAGAGTACATAGTTTTGTGGAATTTCATTGTTCGACAAGAGTTCAGCCTGTGTGACAGAGGGTTGTGGAAAGTATCGTCAGACAATGTGATATAGTGCAGCAATATGTTCCTGGTTGACTCTGTGTACAGTGTATGACACTTTGCATGAAATCTATGATGCTTCCAGGCCAAAAAAGGACCCCTGAGATAACTGTTAGCGTGGACATTTTCATGGTGTAGAAATTTTCATGCATTTCACGCAAGCAGAAGCTAGTGCGGAAATAAAACCACACAAAGTATTTTTGCATGCCATATGTTCCAGTAGTTAATGTCCGGATTTCATGGAATTAAAAACACCCAAAATTAATCTCAATCGGCCAATCGCAAAGCATCACTCACATGAAAATACCCACTTTTACGGTAAAAGAGTAAACCCACAGAGAATATTGCACTGATCAGAGAGATTCTGTATGTTTCTTTCCACCCCATGATGTACTTGGTAGCAGTTGAGACTCCCCATCATTACCTATTGTATATCTATGCATGTATTCTATAAGCACCTTCTCTTGTTAGTGGTTTCTTCGCATTACCCAGAAGTTTTTGTCTACCTTTCTTACAGAGCGCCCTCCCAGGGAGAGCTCCAGGACAGGTGACTACATCAGCACTGGCAACAATGACTACCCCAAGTCACTCAATGATGCCGACTGGTACTGGGGAAATATCTCAAGGTGGGTTTCCTTGGCCGGTCCCCAATTTTGAAATAATTTCAGATCGTATATGATGTGATAGATGAGTGTACTACATGTATCATAGTCTGTTCAAATGCAATTTGCATTGATCAACAGCAGCCAACCATATGTGAGCAGTTTGGCTGTTGCTGCGTCAGCTACTAACAGTCATTGTGAGTAGCTTGTATTTTTCTGCAGATATGCAATTGATTGTCAGAGTAAAATCACATCTAACTCAATGGCCAACAGTATCTTGAGCAAACTCTCAGTCAAAGGCAGCAAGGCTCTTTGCTGGAATTCAAACCTTATATTAAGGCAATGCAATCAATCGTTACTGCATTGTGTAGTAAACAAAAAGTGGTGAGGGTAATCATTCAGGAAAACATGAAATAATTGCACGGATTGTCAGAAGCATGTTCATGTTTGTACCTGCAGCAGAAAGGAAAGGACACTGATTTTTTTATATAGTAGTGATGCTGTTAGGATGAAAGTGTGAGAATGATTAGGAAAAGGTAATGATGCATCACCAGAACATGTAAATATGTTTTCCTGCAAGTTACAATGGTATGAGAATGGAAACAGTGATAAAATATGTAACAACCTTATTTTTTCCCCCTTTTTTTCTCAACTGGTGGATGGACTCTTCTTCCAGTGCAGACAAGGAGACTTTGTACTGGATATGATTGATTTACCAATAACTTGTTGCAGGGATGATTACATTACACTGAAAGATACACTGTAATGATACACATTACACTGAGAAAAAAAGTGAGCATTATACACTATGACCTGTTGTAGCCAAATGTTGCCCCTCAACTAGCGAGGGCGCTCTTTCTTGTAAGAGTGAACAAGTGTTTGTACCCCATGACTGCTGTGGGAATTAGGTGATTCAAATGCACAACACAAGGCAGGCTGAGCAAGCTTGCCCATTGTAGAAAAGTGCTAAGTGAACAAAATTAATGTGTGTCCAGTATTTCCAAGGAGGTTCAAGAGATTGAGGTAATGTCATGATATACCAGTTCTCTTTGAACCTGTGTTTGATGCTGCTACTCAAAAAGATTTGAAGTACAGGTGTATATGCCAAACTGGATCTGCCGCACATATTTAGGAAGAAAATTGATTCATGTCTCTTTGCATAATGACCAGCTACACTCTGAGGAAGATATGTCTTTATAATGATAATTACTTTTCACCTTCCCTACTAATGAAAGATACTGTAGGGGTATACATAATAGTAAAGACAAGTGAACTCATGAATAGAAATTTTGCAAAGATTGATGAAATTTCATCCCCCCCCCAAAAAAAAAAAAAAAAAAAAAAAGAAGAAGAAAAGAAATATATATATATATATATATATATATATATATATATATATATATATATTTATATATATTTGCCTGGACATGTCCCAAAACTTATCTGACATATTTATTTATAAAGAATTATTCTTTACCATTACAATACAAAAAATGAAAACTTACAACTGTAGGGCACAGTTTCAAACACTTTCACAACATACATCTCTGATTTACACTTTTGCACATGTTTCTGGACAGGATTGACTATGTTTAATCCTCAGGTGATTTTTTATTTTCATTCAATGAAGAAGCAAACAAAATACACCTGTCATTGTGTTAGGAATTCAAAAGGAATTTCAGATTGCTCAGACAGGTGACAGAAACCCATCATCAGGGGCAGAATAATGCACCTGTGGAATTTTATTGTGCATCCATACAAAACTGACAGCTGTTTGAATAATTACGGCCAGATGGAACTCCAGCTCTCGAAAATCCTCGGTATTTCTGACTTCCACATGCTTCTTTCCCTTTCCCCAGGGAGGAGGTGAATGAGAAGTTAAAAGATATGCCAGATGGTACCTTCCTCGTGAGAGACAGTAAGCAGGAGCCAGGAAACTACACTCTAACTCTCAGGTGAGCTATCTTGGTACCTTGTCTGTGATGTTGGGAAGTTTACATGGCATTATCGCGAAATAGGTCCCCACTCCATTCACCGCCATCCATTTCGTCGTAGCCAGGGACTTCTTTCAACCTCCATGGACTTTGCACATAGTGGAGATGCACACGCAGACCGAGAGGGGACCAATATCACGATTTGGCCGTTTACATGCCTACTACAGGCAGGGCATGTGACTTGTTTGTATGCGGTTGTGTGTTAGACTTTTGTTGTTGTTTTTTTGCTTTTCATAATGTAATGTTATGGGGGAGTTGGGGTCAAAAGTGAGGCCTCAATTGTACATATCCATGTACTTGTTGAAAACACATCATCAAATTTGTCACCAAACGTGGCAAGCATTATCACTAGGGTGACAATACTTAATACAAGTATCCCAGAACCCCCTATTTTTTAAATAAAAGAGAAAAACTGGAAAAGAGGAAAGAAAAGGGTCTGACGGGGATCAAATTGGGAGCCAATGTTTGCATTTTGACCTTTAAAAAAAAAAATGACTGCATAGTCAAATTTCTAAAACACAGTGTACTTGTAATATACATGTACAAATAGTCAGTGCTCATGAGTGCAATGGTACAAAATTTTGTATGAGGTGAAAGGTGGAGGTGCTCTAGCTGTGTTTGGGGCAAAGCTGAGTTTAATAGTGTGCCTCATCTTTCACTGAGTGCAAAATCTTGTTCTATTGCACGAGTAAAGACCATAAACTATTTGTTTTATACAACACCTCAGGCGTAAACAGATGAGTTTTGAGAAGAATTTTAAATGATTCTATAGATGAAGCATTCTGAATATAAAGAGGGAGTTTATTCCAAAGGGTGGGGGCAATGGAAGAGAAGGATTGATCACCATAACAGGTTTTTGTACGTGGGCCATGAAGTAAATGGAGAGAGGAAGATGACCGGAGGGGTCTGGCAGAAGAGGAGGAGCGAAGAGAGACTAGGTTTTGAAGATACATGCCAGAAATGGCAGCCTTCATTTTATCATGATAGGCCAGTATGTGGCTGTGCTGTCAGTCATGTGTAAAAATGATTAATAGTTGAAGTTTGTGACAGTAAAATGAGTGACTGAATGAGCACTTGTATCCATCTTCGCCCAAACAAAATTTGCAACAGTGACAGCTTGCAATGGTAGTGTACACTGCATGTCACATAATGAGCAATCGACCAGTCGGATAGCTAGATTCTTGTTTTAGGTGTTGTACATTGTATAAAGAATAATTATTGTATGCTGTTGTGTGTGTGTGTGTGTGTGTGTGTAAAGTAGCACTAAAGCTCCTGGCCCAATTTTCCAGGCCTTGGCCTACATACATGACACCTTTAACTCTTTTAGAAGCACCCAGTGCTTTCTGGCTATGCTAATCTTGACTCACCGAAGGAAGTTTTGAATTCTACACCATTATGGGAGATAAGATTACAGTGTAGGGTGATATAGAGATGATATGAACCAGGCAAAGAAACAAACACATTCCCATACACACCTTCCATACATGCACACTAAATGCGTGTAAGGCTACATATACTTGCAAGCAGGTTAGGCAGCAAAAAGGTTGAACTGACGTTCTTGAACTTCCCTTGTTTATATCTGTGATATTAACAGTTTATCCCACATGATTTAATCTGACTGGATTCTTCAATTTTGTAGGAATTGTCAACATTTTTTTTTTTCCAAAACAGATTGGTACTGGCTAGTTGCAAATCACTCCTTTACCACAAATATCATTTTCTGCATCATTGTCTAAAGTTGACAAGTGATTCTTTGCTTTGAGAACCATATACCCTAATATGACCTATTTTGGATCACCCTAATATGTAAATGTGTACTTTTATTATTAAAGTATTAATTGGAGGACGATCATATCAGAATGCTTAAAGACCTACATGTATTAAGGACCTCCAAAATGGTTCATAATACATTTTCCCGTAATCTGGACAAAATTTGTCAAAGTTCTATATACCAGGCTACCATCTTTGCCCATGCATTGACTCACAACACATTTCTTCTGATAGAGTATCTTGCCAAGTTCTTTGTTTTCCTCTTTGAGGGGATTGATGTCTTGGCATAAAACAGAGGAATGTGGGCAGTGAAGATGGGCTGTCCAGAAAGCCCATCACAAGTTGTGTTGTAATCACTGAGATAGGCGAGATGTCATGTAGACACTTTGTGTACATTTTGAGAACATCTTACCTCACATCATCATTCAATGTAGGGTTGGGGGTACCACGTATCGTCACCCTAAGGATCTGTAGCTTGTTTATTCTAAAAATATAACACAAATCCGCCCAATTCTTCCCTCAAATATGCCATAAATACTGCAGTTTTGAATGTCGTGACCGTCTCGTTGATTATGAATCTCCGTTTTAAAATAGCGCAATTTTAGTGCGTGCGTTCCGTTTTCTTCGCGCAGCTAAAAAGGGAACCTTGCGATCGGCACCCCCTCCCCTCCATAGGTATACACGTGAATTTCACAGCATAGGTAATACACGTGAATTTCACAGGCCATAGGTAATACACGTGAATTTCACAGTCATGCGTCGTTACTGAGCGGATGTGTAATTTTTAGCTCGGTTTGTTGGAGTTTGATTTTCGTTTCTTCGTTTTTATTGTCTTTATAGCTAATGACACTTAATCCCGCGCGTACCTTTTCATTCTATACGCAAACAGCCATGATACGCAGGGTGCCGATGGGAAGGTGCCCTGCCGATAGGTGGTGCCCCAACCATACTTGTTATTTTTTCCTGTAAGATGTATTGTAAGTGCAAGTGCACAACAGGAAAGAAGGTTGTCTCTGACACATAATACATACAGTGTCTTGCATGTAACAGTCGGCCTGTACATCCCCCCCCCCAAAAAAAAAACAAAAAAAAAAACAAAAAAATAAAGAAGATTAAAACTTTAAGAGCATAAAGTAACCTGAGTTGCTGGCATCAGTGTTTAAAGGAGTTATGTTTCATCTGTATTTGGTGTCTACATCCTGTAAGCATGCCATGTACACCACACTCCATTAAATGCTAACAGAGATAATAAAGACCTGCAGCATTTGTGTATGCACACAAGCCCCTGCTGTTGGCCAGCAAGCTCTTGAAAGTGTAAAGGAGAACAATTCATGTCTTGTTCTCCTTGGGTGTGCACTCGTCTCAGTGAGTTCATATTTTAGCTTTGCAAATGTGATATCCTTGTATGCTCTCAAATATCTCGGGTTGTGAGTAAGGAAAGTCCATTGTTCTCCAGGGCAAGGATGCTGTGCGAAACCCGAGCATTTCTTGCTTCTTCTTTCCTTACCCACTGTAGTTTTTCACGATGCATTTGATTACATTTTGCTAGTATTCACTGTTGGGTATTCCATCTTTTAAAGTACAACTTCCATTGTCTTGGACCTCGTGCTGTTTAGAATCATGTTTATTTGCATATTCTGTCTTGCTTTCAGTTCCATCAGGATCTTGTTTCATAAAAAAAATTTCATCATCTGTCTGCGCTGTCTCACTTTAACCCATTGAGGATTGGCTGATTTTGCTACAACATGCATTTCCCATAGACACCTGCCTGAATATACTCGAAACTTCTTCAACAGGTTAAAGTGATCCAAATGTGTCTCTTATTGTCTTCCAGGCATGGTGGTAGCAACAAGTTGATCAAGATCGTCCACAAAAACGGTCGCTATGGATTCTCGGAGCCGCTTCGCTTCAGTTCGGTCGTGGAACTGATCAACCACTACCGGCACGTATCTCTGGCCCAGTACAACAATAGACTTGATGTCAAGTTGACCACCCCAGTGTCAAAGAGAGATCAGGTATGTCAAATAATTTTTGTTACCTCTCATTGTTTTTGTGTTCATTGATTTACCATGCAACATATATATTAAAGATGGGCCATCCCTTTTGCATTCCTTCCCAAATAGCACAAAACATGATATATTCCACCAGAATGACAAGACTATTGTAAAGCTATAACATTTCTGTGATATTTGAAAGTTGTTAGCCATTAAAATTCAAATAATGCACCAAATGCTCACCGTAACGTATCCTGTGTACGAGGCACAGCTGCATATACCCGCCTGTGGTTGTAATATGATCCTTATACTTCGAACAAAAGATACCATACTTGCCAACTAATAAGATTTTATCAGATTCAGTAAGATTTTTTACATTAAAAATAGCAAAATAAGATTTTCTGTCAGAGAAATAAGATTTGAAAAAATATTTAGATATGCCTTTCATGTGTATTTTCTGAAGATTTGACTGAAAGTAAGATTTTTAACTTCAGTTTGCATATAAAATAAGATTTTTGCAATCCACAAGTAAGATATTTCATCTTGAAATGTTGGTAGGTATGAGGTACATTGTATGCATGTTAAAGCTGTCAGAAAGGAAGAATTCGCTAGCTTCGTTTACTTTGTTATCTGTGGCAGATAACAACACACCACTTTCCATGAACTACATAAGTGCATCATGCAGGTCTGTAAAGCTAGACTAGTAGTTTAGATTTGTAATTTTTTTTGTAGTACGAAAACAATTATTTGAATCTTAATGGTCAATTTAACTCATTAAATAAAGACCCTCTTGAGTTCAAAATTTACAGGAGGTTTCCAAATACTGTTTTCTTCAATACCTTAGTGTTCTCACCAAATTTTCAAAAATTTGCATGCAAAATGGATGATATGTCTTTAAGTGTATTCATATGATATCAATAATTCAGCATATTTTTCTCTTTTCTAGCATAATGGAAAAGCATGTGACTTTCAGAAAGTAGGGGGAATAATATCAGCTGTTATATTCTGTCAGTAACGATTGAGGGAATGTGTGCTGTTCAGGAAACAAAATGACGTTTTGTAGATTTTTTTTCTTCATATTTAGTTAATATCATTGTCCTTTACTGATATTGCAGACTGTTGCAGTCTCTTTAGCCAGCGATGGCAGCACCAAAACTTTGAAAATTCACAATTTTTTAATGGAGTGTCCGATTTTCCTCCTTTCCTTGAAAGTCTACTAGCATTGATGTATTCACTCAATCTGCAGTGTACATGTATTTTGGTTTCATTCCCTTTAACAATACAATAAAACTTCTAGCGTTTTATTATGTCTTGAAGTGGCAAATTATTTGTATGGAAGAGTAAAGAGATTCAATGGGATTGTTTACAAATGTATTCAGATTTATGGATTTGTTATGATTTTTTTTTTCCCTGTGAGGACCTGGCTATCTCATCAACCTGTACATATTCAGTGTATTCCAATATGTCAAATCCAGTGTGCGTGCTTTAGATACTGCTATGTCAGGCAAGACTCGGGCAAACTCTTTGGTTGTCAAAAATGACCTTTATCATAGTGGCAGTTACAAAATTTTGATTAGTTAGCAAATCAGTTTATTGCAAAATAAGTTCATAAGGATGGACGAGGACACTATTACCTGGGTGATTGCTGATTAGTAGTCAAACATCTGTTGCCCATTAGCCATCGTTTGAGAAAGATGACAGCCCATCCTCATAACTGTCACAGCCAAATGCAGCAATTTTTTTGTATGTAGAGAACTCAATATTTATACCAAAACCAGTTTATTCTTTGAAATGCTATTTCGGAGAAGGTGATAAGTCCTTTGATGCTTTCTCCGGACTGACGCTATAGTGAGGTCTCTCAAGTCCGCAGCAGTATTTCAAACCCGTTTGGTACAAGGTTTTGTATGTTCATCCCCTTGCCAATCATCTTTCCCTAAATCATATACATCTGCATGCCTTGTAGGTTGTGGTCTCCTTGCCAATGGCATTTGGTATTATTTCAATCTTGTACACTCTGTTACAGGAGGACATGCAAGACAGTGATATAGGCATGGTTATCCAGAAACTCAAGGGCAAAAACAAGGAGTATCTGGAGAAGACACGTCAGTATGATGAGCTCTATGATCAATACAACAAGCTGGCCCAGGTATGTCATTCTCTCTAGGATTTACTTCTGTTTCTAGGATGTTTTTTATTGTTATTTATTTATTTGATTGTTTGTTTGTAATTTTTTTTTTTGGGGGGTGGGGGTTGTTCTGTTTCCTTACAATGGCCGCTTCAGAAGTACTATTCAGAGTCTATCAACCGTTGTTTGGAAGGTTTCTGTAAATTTGATTAATTTGTGGGGACATTTGTTCGTCCAGTCTCTTCACTTGAATTTGAAGCCTCTGCATACCACTGTTTAATCACCACCACTATCATGTTAGCATCAGCTACCTGTAATTACTTTTAGCTTTGTGTAGTCCCATTTGCCAGTGAATCATGACTGATGTGCAAGGTAGATGTTATGATAAAGACAAATCATATGCACCATGTAACATATTTGTGTATGTGCATAAAAAGTTTGTTCATTCATCCAGATGTGGAGTGGCTGGGTAGAGTATGGTCAGGAAATAGGGCTCAAAAGTGCTAAGAATTTTGTGTATTCATCTCTGCAATATTCATGGTAAGGTATGTAGGTAGGTGGTTTTCACACTGTATCTAATATTTGTAATTGCATCTTTCCAGACCACACTTTTGCCATGACCAGGTTTTTCATTGAAATGTGCAACCGTTTACTAGTCATTGTGCTGTGTTTACTTACAATTACAGTTCACATGTATGGAACAGAGTACATTGAAACCAAATGTAGTTGTGATTGTGCCATGAATATTTGTAGTAGACAGAGATGTAAAGCTAACATGGCAATAAATGTTTTCTACCAAATGATCTGAAAATGAATATATCAAGCTCTGTAGCCCATGATGTTCTAGTGATATTCATGTTTGTGAAAACTGTAGATTGTGGTATTTCGTGAGTAAGTCATTTTGTGGCCTGTCAACAGGAAATCAAAACCAAGCGTCAGGCATGTGACGCATTCAATGAGATTGTGTTGATGCTGGGGGAACAGTTGCAGATCCACAAGAGATATCATCAAGACTGTCCGCCAACCGAGAAGGCCATGTAAGTTCACCATGAGGGGTAAAGGGTTAAACTGGGCAGTGCATTGTGGAGTAAAGTTCAAAAGTGCTGAAACAATAGTGTATTGACGACTTATATAGTTGCAGACAACATTGACAGTAGCATGTAATCTATTTGATTGACAGATTGATAGCCCCCTTTTGTGATGTCATGACTGACAGGTGCTTGTATTTATGCATCGGTGCTTAAAACCAGTATACAAATGACGCACAGGTCTGAGTGCGTCAGTCGGAATTGTGTGCATAAGGTGACTATGGAATGCTTAACCCACGAGGCGAAGCCGAGTGGGTTTAGGCTAAATTCCATAGTTACCGCATGCACACTATATTCCGACTGACGCACAAAAGACATGTGCGTCATCTGATTTATAGAATGGGTAATTTTCTTGTCAAAAACCCATTTTTCTGTCGTGTTACCCGATGACAAAATTACTGGATGCATTTCCTTTTGGCTTGCCGTAAACGGACATGCATACCTGTGCTTACCGTTTTTACTGGATGCATGGCGTTTTTACTGGATGCATGGCCAGCCATGCCATCAGTTTTACTGGATGCATGGCCAAGCTGAGTGCGCGAACACTTGCTTTAGTGCGCGAACCTTTGTTACAAGTACGCGTACTCTTGCTAAGTGCGCGATAACATGTTTACCACTGTGACTCAGCCTGCGGCCAGTAACAATGAACACATACGTGTAGCTCTCGACCAATCAGATCGCAGGATTCTCGCTACCTATTCTATAAAGGCCACTGTTCTATATTATATACATTACAAATGTTTATATTATATATAATAAACTATGCTTGTGACTATCATTAAGTTTACATAATGATTTTATGACATTTTTTTTTTTTTTTTGGTGAAACCCGAACACTGATTTGCCATTTGCTGCCATGAAGAAGTGCCAGATTGCTGTTGATGTTAATAAATCCTAAATTGTTCTGTGCTGAAAAATGAATCACATTTGAGTGTTTTTATGATTTAGTATGCACAAGTCCCCACAACATGGATTTAAAGCCTCAGTGATGTACAGTCTCCAACCCAGGGGTATTGTTCTCATGGTAACTTTTACAAAGCTTGTGGTCAGAACATTCTTTGAATATCCTTCCCCTGCCAGTCTCCCACGTCTGAAAGTCAATTCAATATGGAGGACGTTACGATTAAATGGTTGCAAACAGGTTTTGGTTTTCCACCTTGTGCTCTCTGTTGGGATTTTATAGTTGCATATATTCAAATCATACAAACATTGTGCTTTTGAAACAGTGACACATAGCACAGATATTATGTCATGTTGGGAATACCTAGGTGTCGACCTCGTGACCTTCTTGACCTTTAAGTCTTTCAACCCTTGACCCTTAACCTTTTCTGTGTGAAGCCCTTTTGACCCATTCGTTTAACCATGTGTTGCTGGAACAGGTTGCTTCAAAGTTTTAACTTCATGTCACATCAACTGGGTCGCAGTGAAGGTGCTGTGACAATTTGTGCTAGCTGAAAGCCACTAAAATGTCTGAATACATGAAAGCCCTTATAAGAAACATAGCTCTGGACGTCACATTTTTATTTCTGGTTTAAGTTATCTTGTGCTGCTGTCTCAGATGGAAGAAAACGATTACATGACAGGAGCTGTCTCATGGCAGACACTGGTGCTATGGCTGTGAGGTACAAATGTACACTGTAGCTGTTTAAAGCTGTGTTTATGATATTTGTCACCCTTACCAAAGTAATAGGCATTACCATCTGTTGTATGATTGTCATACATAATTGCACTCCTGCCAAGTCTCTGCACCTTCGTAGGAGGCTCCCTAGAATGTGAGCATCCCTTGTCATATTGTGACAATAGATTTTAGATACTCCCCTGATTTGGGAATTGATATCGGCTATGGACTTGCAAGTAACACAGTAGTATCTCCCTGATAGCTGTAGTGTTAAGCCTTCCTATTTATGATGTAACAAAGTTTTGCAGCCCCGTCCCTTTTTTTTTTTTTTGGTGTGAGTATCCTCAGTGACACCCTCTGATGCTTTGCCCAACCCCCCTCCCACAGGCTGCTCCAGAACTATGAGCTCCTTGAGAACCGGCTACGAGAGGTGAAGGAGAGCAAGGAGGCGCTGGAAGAGGAGCTGAAGAGGGAAGTTGATGCCAGCCGGGAGAAGGACCGGACCATGAACAGCCTCAAGCCCAACATCATCGACCTGCGCAACCTGCGCGACCAATATGTCCTGTAAGTGGCTCCTGTGTGCACTGATCACCAGGGGGCATTCCGTCAAGGATTTTATTATTTTTTGTTGTTGTGACAAACTGTTTAAGCTGTGGATATCCTTGCATTTTAAAGGCTGAGAGCAAATTTCTTGGAATATCTGACAGAATGCTTAAAGGGGAAATCCAGTCCAAATATATTATTTAGTCCGATAAAAAAAGAGTGAAATCTTATGAGTTCAATGGTAAAAATTTGACTAAAATCGGATGAAAAATATGGAAGTTATGAAATGTTGACGTTTTGCTAATTTCTGCAAAACAGTTCTTGTACAGTGGATATGAATATGCAAATAAGTGAGCTAACCATGCCCTAACCTCACAATTTTCCATTGATTGTGTACAAAAAATAATGAAAATGCAATGTTTCAGTCAGTGATGTCTGAAACATGCTGTTATTCCTGGTTGAAGAACTTCAGAATAGTGATCAGTTAGATATACAAGGATTTGAGCCTCAGGCAT
The DNA here is from genome assembly GCF_040938485.1 of Diadema antillarum. NCBI lineage: Eukaryota > Metazoa > Echinodermata > Echinoidea > Diadematoida > Diadematidae > Diadema > Diadema antillarum. Next base: position 1,805,362 of record NW_027271302.1, read on the forward strand.
AATTCCATTTGAATGAAAATCTGGAGATTTCAAAATTTTATGCACAAACTATATGGTAAGTTGTGTGGGGATGACATGCTCACTTTGCTGTTTGCATATTCATATTGACTGTTCAAGAACTGTTTCCCCCCAAATTAGCAAAACTTCAAAATGTCATGACTTCCTTATTTTTCATCCGATTTTGATCAAAATTATACCGTTGAACTTGTAAGATTTTACGCTTTCTTATCAGATTAACTTGTATTTGGAGTAGATTTCCCCTTTAACGAAATGCCCCCCCCCCCCCAACTGGCCCTCATGAATCAACATGCATTTACCTTCCTCATTATTTTCCCACTCCCATGAATTTCCATTGTTATGCCTTGCCATGGATGGGTCTTATGACTTTGAATAGTTCCATCCAGTGGATTTGATGTATTACTAATGTTTGTTTTTTTTTAGGGGGGGGGGGGGGAAGGGATGGTGGGAGTGGTCAGTGATAGTGGGAGTGGTCGGTCATGCAGAGAAAGTTTAGAATGATGGAAATAAAATGGAGCCGTATGAGTGAGATCTGTCAGAAGCATTATCTGTCTCCAGTGTGAAGTCATATTTCTCTTTAATTATCCAATAACAAGAAACAAACAAATGCACATACATTCCTTACTGTCCTTGTTGACACTGTTTTGCATTCCTGTCTATTCCCCAAAGGTGGCTTGCATCAAATGGCGTCAAACAGGATCAGATACACATGTTGCTGAGTGCGGAAAATCAGGATGCGTAAGTACAAGCCGAGTGATGTCTTTTGCTGTTTTGCGAGAAGCAGAAATTACATGTAAGATGTCCATTTTGGCAGTCAGTCAGGGAAATGCTTACAATGTCCTGTCATCTTGTTACTCCGATAAAGTCACAGACATTGAAGATGACATGTCTTTTAAACAAACACTAGGGTGGCTGAATTTCAGAAATTCTGTGAGTTTTTTTTAAACATAATTATGGAACTGCATGATGATGAGGAAATACTTCAGCATAAATTTGACAATTCAGCTGTCACTCCCGAGCGAAACACAACGTACTATCATCATGCTAAGAAGGTGTTTTACTGAATGGTTTATTGGACTCTTTTGTCTATGGGAAGTATTGAGTATGATGAATCCACTTATTCATATTTTCACTGCTCTGAAGCACTTACAAAGTACCATTTATATTCAACCCTGTTTTCTTTTTTTCATAGTTCCATATTTACAGATAAGAAGTTGTGGTAGCATGTAGGACCATGTTGTTCAGATTTTTCCAATGGCAAACATTGTCTCAAACTTTCTGCATTTACAACCTCTAATTTCTTGTGTTTGGGTTTTTTTACTTTCGTGTGTGTTTTTTGTTTTAGAAGTTTCTATGTTGTGTTTTAGCATATTTAGAAATCGTTTATCTATCTTGGATCCCAATCACACCCCACTGTATATACTGTTCTAAGACAATTTTGTTCATAACGTTGTTTGTCTTATGGCTGGCTGTCACACTGTTGGACCAATTTTTCTAAACATCATTTCCGAGCTTGGATTCAGGGACAAATTTATACACCACCAACAAAGCAATATGAAAAGCAAAATCATAAACTCAATTTATGGTGACTTCATTAGGCTTTCATGTTGACACGTCACATGCAGTGTATTAGGTAGTGCCTTATGGGAACCATTGCTTATCTCTCTGTTTCTGTTTGTCTTCCTCTCTTTACTTTTTTTTTCTCTCTCTTTCTCCTTCCCTTCTTATCTTTTTCTCTCCCTCAATTCAACTCCAGTCAGTTATATCTGTGGCTAAGGCATCTGTTTTTGTAATAATTACTTGAATATTCTGTATTTTTCATGTACTGTGCCATGTGTACAGTTATTGGTACATACAGTGTACTCCTCTTATAATGAACATGGTTATAACGAAATTCCGGTTATAACAAAATAAAAATTCATGCCACAACATTTTTCGCTCTATGTATTTGCGTTGTTCATTTGTTTGGTCATAACGAAATTTTTATATACAATGTAACGAAAGAAAACTGCCGGTCCCGAGGGCTTCGTTATAACAGGAGTCCACTGTATATATATATATATATATATATATATATATATATTTTTTTTTTTTTTTTTTTTTTTGATGTATGCAGAAGTTTATGGTACAGACATCAAGTCCTTTATCTTGGATAGTTCTTTCTCCAGCCTGATGAATCTCCTTCAGTCGTGTCAACACTTGTCTTTATTTTCCTCCTTCTCCATCTATTTTCATGCCTCCATCACAAAATGTCGCCGGAGACATACTGTTTTCTGTTTTTGTTTTTTCTGTGTGTTTTGTGCAGCATGGTCGGTCCAGTGGAGAGGGAACTACCCCATCACAACGACGCTCTCTGGCTGCTACCGGATACAACGAGGGCCAAAGCGGAGCAGCTGTTGTGGGGCAAGGCAAAGGGCACATTCCTCATCAGGCGGACCAGAGAGCAGACCGACTGGGCCTGTTCTATTGTGTAAGCCGTAGACGCTTGTTGGTGTAGCCAGTGTTACTGTATATGCTGTTATTTTCGCGAATAACCAGGTCATAGACATTTTCCCGAGATGTTGTTTTCTCGAATCGACGCCAACGCTTACGTTAATGCTCTATTAGTTAATAACAAAGCGCATGTAGACATTTTCGCGTGTTGTTCAATTCGCGATCCAACTGTGATTCGTGAAATACGCGAAAATAACAGCGTATACAGTAAGAAAAAGGGGGAAAGGGGGGGGGTCTGTCTGAATGAACTCCATACTGTGTGTTTGTTTGTGAGTGTCTGTCTTTGTGTACGTCATATAAAAATCATACTTTCCCCCTCATATGGTATTCTCATCTCAATAACAATCAGGGCTTTGTGGTGTGTCTGTGTATGTAAGTACAACGTGTATTGTGTGCATTGTGTTTTTGCTCTTAGAAATAGAGTTTAGAATTATCACATCGCTGATATGCTAAATTGCCACTTCTTCATAAATATCATTGACTTGTTACGTCAACTGTTGTAAATATTTGTACATTCATATCTTAAATTGTTTAGGTTGAGGACTACACGTATAATATATGGAATATTTTACTATGATACAGTGTTTATCACATGCATGAAGAGCTTGGTATTAAACAGTCTTTTGAGCTGTCTATATGATATGTACATTCTCTCCTGCAAGCCTTCCTAGTTTACACTCTTTGTATCTTGTGTTTGTATAAATCACCTCATATTGTAGGGCCAAGGACCAGGGAGAAGTGTGTCACTGCAAGATAAACTACACATTGACTGGCTTTGGGTTTGCGGAGCCTTACAACCTGTACTCATCCCTCCAGGAACTGGTCTTGGCCTACAAACAGATCAACCTTGCCCAGCATAATGAGGAGCTTGACACCATGCTGGAGTATCCCGTCTATGGCCCCCAGCCAACTGGAAACAACAGATAGCTGTCTCTATCCTCCACCTCCACCCGTACCAGCTGGTGGGGTTGGGGGTCAACACACCCCTCATTGGTATCTTAACCCTGTGTTCTGAGCTCTAAGCGATCTACGTATGTATGTTTTACATGAATATTTGTACATTTAGCTACACTGAAAGTCTGCTACAGCTTACACTGGTGAAGCTGTCAGAATCTTCTTGTGATGTGGATGCAGATTTGGTCTATCGACTGTGTGAAAGTTGTGGACAGTCGGTAAAGAGTCAATACCGTACCTTCAAGGGAGCATTTGTGTCATATGTAGGCAAGGTTGCACTCATTTGGTGTATTGAATGACAGACTAACATCAAACTAGTGAGTGTTGACTTACACGCATCATGAGTTTAACGTGGTTAAGAAGTTCTACGTTTATTTGATGCAGATGTGTAATGCATTGAGAGTGTAAATTTTTTGCAGTTGACATATTTGGAGACTCTGTTTAATGTTTATCAAATGAATTTATGTAATTTTCTTTTGTACCATGATAATAATTTGTTGTTGCTTTTTTTGTAATGATATTACAATGTGCAAGTATGAAAGAAATGATGAACTTTGAAACTCAGAATGTCTGTAACAATGCCACAATGCCCCTACATGCATATTCAGTGCTGCTGTATAGCAGGGAAGCCACTTCCAACTTGACCTTGGCTTGCAGAATGAGATCTCTGCCATGGGGAGATCAGGAAATGTCTTCAACGTATAAAACCTGCAATGCTATTCACAATGTGTTATACGTCGTAATGTGGACGATAAATGTAGGATAAAAGCAAGACAGAATGTTAGACATTGTCATTGTCAATGCTAGATTTTTATGACTCTATCGAAATTCTCTTTTCCGAACTATGTCTTTTCAGTATTGCACTATATCTATGAATTCATTCTTTTAGTGCCACAATTAATATATAGAGTACATACATTTTGCAATATGCACTAGAGAAAATATGAATTCTGTATAAGGGTTGATTTGATAAACACTGTAGATCTCTAGAAAGGCATGATGATAACAAAGAACATTATACTATTCCTTCTTTTTTTGCTAATAGTGTTTTACTACCATGATGGGATGGTATATTTTCCCCGTCATATAAAATGGCTTCCATTTGCTGAAAGTATTTAGAGTGAAACCAAACTTAACTTAGGAGATTTTCTGATTTCTGCTTATCAATCCTCTTCTGAGGTAAGCAAGTAATATGTTGTATTTTTAGTTTCTGTTGGAATCGTCATTTCCTAAAAGATATCAGGGACAAAGGGATGCAATGAATTTAACATTTACTTACATTCGTTCACCCTTGTCTCAGAAAGTGATTTACAGTGGAAATGTGGATAGCAGGTAGTAGGTGGTAACTGTGATAACTCTAGGTGTAGGGGTTGTTTGAATGGAAAATTTTGTGAGGCACTCTTTCAGTACAAAAGCTGTGCTGTATTGAAGTGTATGTGCCACAGTTTTCTTACTGTACGTGCGTTGTTGGGTTGCTTATATCAGCGTTTACATGTATCTTCTTGTTCGGAATTGTTGGCTTACAGTAACACATTTTGAGTGTAACTTGCTATAGAAATATGACACTATTTCTACTGCATTCTTTGGCTTACCCCGCCTTTCTTGGAGTATAGGGGTAACCATGGAAACACATCACTTTTATTTTGTCACATATTCATTGAACTGGAGTGAATGGCCCCTTGATGACAACCCTCCAAATTACCAAATAGTACAAGAACAAAGAGGATAACGAAAGAATGAAAGGAGATGTGATCTGTCTAGAACATTGTTGCTGCTGAGCTGTTTTGCGCCAAGTACAAGAAGTAGGCAGTCTTGTCTTTTTATTGGTGAAAGTTGTATGCAAAAACTAATGATAATATTTCTTTTATAGGGCAGATTGAATAAGAGATGTCAGTAAAATTGTCCCAACAACAAGCATTTTCAGTCATCCTGACATACATGTATGAATGACTACATTGCTGTAAAAGTGGAAAATGTAGCACATTTCACACAACATGGAACTAGCGTGAAAATTAAAAGTGCCCATTTCCTGCTTGCTATATGTAATGATATTTTGTAAGATTGGTTACCGTATTCTTGCGATCTGATTGGATAATTGTCATGCAATACTTTCATCCCCCCCCCCCCCCTGATTCGTGCTTTCCTTTCGGTTATGCCAGTTCCCGTAACCATGTGTCCAGTACATGTAATTATTGGACGTACCAGATGCGTGATATTCCATGGATTCAGTAAACTACAGTTGGCGCGCACTTAAAGGGATGGTTCAGTATTGGTGGAGATGAGAATTGGGCTTTTAACTTTTTGCAAGATATTAAGAAAACACTTATGACGTAGTACAGAACATACCATTTTAAGAGGAATTCAAAGTTTATTTGATGAAAATCGGGTTTGGAATGACTGAAACATCCAAAATCAAAGTAAAACAAAGCAATTGTAAGAAAGTGTGGGTCCCACACTTTATTAGAATTGCTCTTTTTTTGATATCTCAGCCATTTCAAAGCCAATTTTCATCAAATAAACGTTGAATTCCTCATAGAATTACATGCTCTTTTACAATGTATGTTTCATTAAAGGTTTCTCATTATCTCACCAAAAATGTTAGAACCTGAAATTAGGTCTTAACCAAAACTATACGGTACCTTTAAGCCAATAATATTAGGAATTTTTGACCCCTTTATAAAACAGATGACTAAACAGTATTTTTCTTTTGCTTGGTTAGTAAAATTTGTCTACATGGAGTGTCTCTGACTTAACCCAATCCACTGACTACACCTTGTGGGGCCAAACAATTCAGAGGGCACTATTCCTACCAACTCACTCAAACCTGCAAGTCATCTGTATCTATAGTATATCTTTAATTTCTTGTGTGAAATGTGTCTTTCCGGCCGAGTGTTGAAAATCACTTCGGCAAAAATTTCTGCTTTTACAGTAGCTGGCTTGAGTTAGTGAATTATAAAGATAGCATTGTATAGCTGAACTTTTGTCATCCTGGTAACATATCCCCAAAGGGGGTAATATTTTCAACTCACATGGAATGGCAGAGTGATGGGCCTAAGTAAGTGCTAGATATGGTTTTGATAGATATTCATACAGAAATTTGCCTATACAGCTTTTACTGTAGTCCAGTTCAAATATGAGTGTACCATTTGCTACTTGAACAGCATTGCATGCAAAGAATGTATGTTGAAGGTCATGTAATGATTTTGTTGATACAGATCATTATGGCTATACACTGAACCCCTTGAGGAAGTCTGCAATTACATCTATGTATACTTGGTAAACTTAATACCAGGGCTGCCAAAGCGTGAGACTCATGCAATTCAACCAATTTTGACTGTCTCACTCTGATAAACGAAATCTCACGCTAAACCCCCAAAATGGAATGTACATGACTACAAAAATAAATATATCTCTAAATTCTCTGATATTCCGAATATCGATATGCCCAAGCCCAAAATTTCGAGATTTTCCTGCGCGGGGTGTAAAGCATAACCAATAATAATCGTTTTCTGTTTGCGCGCAAAGACGAGGTATTGGATTACAATTGGTTTTTACCTATACCACGTAAGCGTAGCTTGTACTTTTGGCAAATTACAGTACATGTATGGCTATGATGTGTGCTTTACATCGCTTTACATACACTGACTGTGTATGTAGTACTGTATGTACGTACGGCCGCACAGCAGGCCGCCAGGCGCTAGCCAGGAGGTCGCTCCGCTCCCTCACAGTGTCTCTCGCCAAACTCTCACTCAAGGTTGGCAGCCCTGTAATACTGTAGATTGCCTATTCAGAGCCCTTCCTATGGCCCTCATTTCCTCGGAGCGGGAATCCAAAATATGTGTACAAAGTGTGCGTGGGTGGATATCTGTAATGATGGCGCAATGCAATCCGACTGAGATTTTCAGTTATTGTCAATCTTGAAGGTATTAGTGGCGTGATTGTTAGGATGTATCTATACTCACTGATATTTAATGATCACAGTTTACTGCACAAGCATGTTGTAGAGTAAATTCCTTTATTGTTCAAGACAAATTCCATGTCTTCTACGTACAATGCCACTCATTGTCAGTAATAATTGGCTTTAAATAGATTTGGCAGAAAGTTAAACAACAGAATGGTGGAACTTTCACAAGAAACGGACATCAAGGAAGAAACATGAATGTTAAAGGTAAAACAGTTTCTATATGCCTGTAGAAACTGTTTGATTTTTGCTGTAAAGTTAATACATATGGATAAGACTGTGTGACATAATGCTGTTAAAACTTGGGTGACAACAAAAGAGAATATTAGCCAAAAAGGTAAAGCTGACAGTATCGCAGTCTGAGATCATATCTGAATTTTGTGTTGCTGAGTAATATTTTACAATCAGTAATTGATAATCAACAAATTAAGCCATAGCAGTATCCACTGATCTTCTGCACGAGAGTGAATCGCATGCAGCTTGTTGGGAATTACGATTGCTAGGTCACAATTGATCATCAGTTTTACCCAAGTGTTGCTGCACAGAGAAGGCTCTTGTAGAATTAAAGTCAGGTACATTTGTACACTAATATTTATTATTTAGGCCCTACACTTTTGATCTAAAATACAAGTGGACTCCTGTTATAACGAAGTCCTCAGGACTGCCAGTTTTTTTTTCGTTATATCGAAATTTTGTTATAACCAAACAAATAAACAATAAAGATACATAGACTGGATAATGTTGCAGCCTGAATTTTGACTTCGTAGTAACAGGAATTTCGTTATCACCGTGTTCGTGATAACGGGAGTGCACTGTACTCCAAAGCAACTCAGTATCCTGACAAATTGCTTTAGCCAGGCAAGTTTCTAAGTAGACTCATTTGGCATACTGCAAGCAAAGTCCAAATGGTTGATGGTAAATTTTGAGCCCTTTTGAGAATTATGTTTTGCATTTAAAAGTTCTGCATGCTTTTAAGTAATGCTGATATTAATGGCAAGTTCCACAAGTACATCTAAGAAGAGACGATGGTGTCATCGCTTCATGAGTAACCTGCTGATCTGCCCCCAAATCTGAGCTATTAATATGTATGACCTCTACAAGAAAAGGATCCGAAAGTCGCTGATGGCTGAACCGAGAAAATCAAGTTTGAAGTCAATCATCAAAATCGGTCAAAACCATCAAATTTCTGTTTTTGATACAATTTTGTAGTCTGATGTCTTTACTATCATGTGCTGAAATTTTGAAGCTAAATAATCAAAGGAAAGGAAAGAAATAAGCGTTTTTCTGAGCTGTGATTTTCTGACTCTCAACGGAGCAGAAATGTGTCCGAAGATTTAGATTTAGTGCCGCATATAGACTCCGCCCCTAGTAACGAGGGAGTGATCTTATTGGTCAGTGTGTAGCATCCTGGTTACTGATTGGTCATGTGTAGACCACTGGCGCTAAGCTTGAATCAGGGAGGTGTTAGAAAAGGAGAGACAACTCTACGTAATTCATGCAAACACATGTTTTGGTTCAAAGCGCTACAATGGGATGTCTAGCATTCCACTATATGCTTTGAAGTCATGCTCTGCACCGCTCTAGTTGCAAGGCGAAGTTCGGAGACGAAGAACGCATTTCACCTTTCGTTGAATTACAAGCTTTATTTCCCCGTAAAATATTGAATGAAATACTTGAATTGATTAAGAGTAGTTTAGGAAAATTCAATATTATGTATTTCTAGTTTCTTTGTAATGCGCAAATTGAAATGAAATGAAAATTAGGCCATCTTAAAAACATAATATTTTTCTATAATGCACACATTTCCGCATGTTGGTTTTCTATCCTTTAATCTGGGATATTTTGATCTTTCAAATAATGTACTCCGCTAAAGCGTTGCACCGGCGTGCTTTTAAACTATTTGCTGTTAAAATTGTCAGTTTTACACTGCATTTTGATTCGCTGCTCCAATTCAAGGTACACTAATTCATTGTTGCCATCACGTTGAAAGAGAGAGAGCGAAATGCAGTAGGGGCAAGTATTTCTAGATGTGAGAGCGCTAGTCCCGATTATTGATGCTCTCTTTTGTCAAAGCACCCGATTTCCACCTGTAGTTAAGCGCATAACTTCTCGGCAGTGCTGCGCATGACTTCAAAGGAGAGCAGGGGTTGTTTCTCCTTTTCTAACACCTCCCTGCTTGAATGAACATCGCGGAGGTTGATAGGAGCATACCTTCTAGTGGCAAGAGATGAAAACTGTCTTACCTCCCCTTGATCACTATTGCGTCGGAAGGAAAACTTTGAAGGTGGTTTTCTCGAAACGCTGATTTCCTAGACCACTCGACATGCTCTCATAAAATTATTGTTATCTCCGCAACCTAGTACTTTTATGAGTCATGTTATATATGAAATTAAAAGCGGAAGGGTAAGGGAAAAATGTCATGTCATTTTCAGAAAATTGACCACCTTCGACTTTCGGATCCTGTTGCTGAAGCGGGTCACATATTTCTATCTTTGTGATGAGATGGAAGAGGAAGTAGAGAGGAACCTTGTTATAATGACCTGCCTTGGACCACTGAAATTTCCTTCTTACTTCAAGTACCTTGTTATACACTTAAATCAGGGATTACAACTGTACATTGTTCAGGAATGCCAGTTTTCAGGTAAAAGCCTGAATTCAGACCCCACTGGTATCAAAGTTCAGGCCTTTCCGTATATAAAGTAGCTTCATTTAACCCTATTCCCCCCCCCCCCCCCGACGTTTCGCGTGATTATTCCGCAACGCGTGATGCTCTCGCCACAACATTTTATGACTTTTTATGCCTCCGCCACGAAGTGGTGCCGGAGGCATTATGTTTTCGGGTTGTCCGTCCGTCCGTCCGTCCGTCCTTCCGTCCGTCCGTCCGTCCGTCCGTCCTTCCGTCCGTCCGTAATGAATTTTGTGGACAGGGTAACTACCAAAACCTTTTGAGGTATCCTAATGAAACTTGGCATGTATGTGTATTAGGGGGTGAAGTTGTGCCTATCAACTTTTGGGTGCACATGCTCAAGGTCAAAGGTCAAAAGGTCAAGGTCAAATGCTCAAAATTTTACAATTTCCCCCATATCTATGCAATGCCTAAAGATATTTTCTTGAAACTTAGTGTATACATGTACTACCCAATTAAGATTCTCTGGTGAAAGTTTGGGGTCATGAGGTCAAAAGGTCAAAGGTCAAAAGGTCAAGTAAAATGTTAAAATTTCACTTTTTTCTCTGTATCTTGGAAATTGTTCAAGGTATCTTCATGGAACATAGTGTATATGCATCTACTGACTGGCAGTGGTTATCTAGGGAATTTAGGGTTCATGGGGTCAAAGGTCAGGGGTCAAAGGTCAAGGGCAATACTTCAAAATCTTACTATTTTCCTTATATTTATGCAATGCCAGCAGGATTTTTTTTTTTAGACTTGATGTATGCATGTCTAACCCAATAGAGTTTCTCTGGGATTTTTTTTTTTGCCAAGAAGGTCAAAGGTCAAAAGGTCAAAGATCAAGTGAAAGTGCTGAACTTACTTTTTTCTCCATATCTCGGAAGTGGCTCAAGTTATCTTGAAACTTAGTACATGCTGAATTTATGTATGTTCTGCCTGACAGTGCTTCTCTTATAAATCAAAGGCCAGATGAAAATGATAACAATTTACTGTTCAATACAGAAATTGCGCTTTTTCTCCATACCTTGAAAATTACTCAGTGCATAAACTTATGAAATGGTCAAAGTCAAGTTAAAGTTCTTAAATCCCCAAATACATGCTCTCCTATTCATCCAATTAAACATAGGTCAAGGAAGGTAAACATTCAATACATTTGTGACAAACATGTCATTTTAATATTTTTGCCAATTTTGTGAAAATGTAATCACACATTGTCCACATATACTATAGACCTATTAGGAGAATCATGCATTATGGCGGAGGCATACCAGTCGCCATAGCGACATTTCTAGTTTCTTTCAAGTATTGCGCAACTTTTGAGACCAAATTTGTCGCTCCCGGCATACTGTTTTGAAGCCACACCGCTTTGGAAGAAATTCGTCGACCCAAAAATTGCTCAAAAACCTGATTTTGTGTACAAATCCAATGTAAATTGTGTTTGTGCGATTAATTCATATAAAAATAAATATTTTAACTTTCAATGACTAATAATGATTTATTTTGGCCTGATTATGCTTTAAAAAGTTTCTGCGACAAATTTTGACCAAAAAAAAAACAAAAACAAAAAGTAAAAAATCAACGAAATACATAACAAATTCAATAAACAATGAAAAATCAAATAATTATGAAGCCGAATTTTTGCTTCAATATTATTATTGAGGATATTGAAAAGAATATGTTCACCAAAAATTAGTCTTGGAGCTTTATTTTTTTTATTTATAGGCAATTTTTTTTTTGCATAAATTAGCATAAATTAATTGATATAAAATACATAGATTAAAATTTGAAGAATCTAACTTTACAGTCTTGTAGATTACATTGGCCTCTACCTTAGTGCAAATTTTCGCGAGGATCGCGCGATCCCTGACCGAGATCTGGAGGGGGGGGGGGGGGGGGGCCAAAAAGGCCCCCCCCCATGGTTTCAAGTCACTCAAAAAAACCTGGTGGGATTAGGGTTAAATATATTTCAGGCCCTCTCTTTCATTCTAACTGGTATCCCTAATTGTTAAATCGGATATCCTGCTGTATCCGACCTCATCTTGACGAGGTTCTACTTTGTGTCACTGCTACATCACCTCCAAGTTACGATGGGAGGAAAAAAAAGCTTCTCACATTTCTGATTATTCATTCAGCATACACATGCACAGCAAAGAGTTTTAATAGGAATTCATGAAAAGATTTTTTTTTTTTCATAATTCATGATTGACATTGATTTAGTGGGCCAAATTTAAGCTACATCAAAACAGTAGAGAGAGGCAATGAGTTGGATTTTTTTTTTTGGAAAATGGTATGTTCCCTTCTTCTTCGCATCCCAAGTGAATTTCCATGGGAAACAGTCACATGATTCATTAACAAGAGTGCAGGTGTGTCATTGCTGATAGTTGCAGATTGCAGCAGTCAATAATTTTTGTTACATCAGAAACAGACAACCATGACTCGAGTTTGATGTCCTGTGAGATAGATGGCTTTTGTGTCTGACACTATTTTAAAGTGAGAATTGTCTCTGTTAACATTGCTGGTGGTAACCCATTCTTCTCATTTGTTTTTTTGTTGTTGTAATTTTCTAATCTTTAAACATTACTATATGGTAATTTGAACAGTCAATACATATACTGTAAAAGTGGATATTTTTGCGCGACCAATTTTTCGCGCTCTGCCGGGTAAGAAGAGTTTCACGTGTTTTTAATTCCGCGGAATCAAGACATCAACTATTGGAACATATGGCAAGCAAAAATATTTGTGTGCTTTTATTTTCGCGCTAGTTTCTGGTTGCGCGAAATGTGCGATAATTTCCACCTTTACAGTAGTTGCATTCCTTTTTCATTTATTTCCTTCCGTTGTATGAGGTGATGGGTGCTGGCACTGGCGTACTGTTTATAGGTCTTCGTGTGCCCGGCAGAAGTGCCCTGATGCTTTCAGGCTCGAAAAATAATGTTTGCATCATATGAAAGAGCTTTCAAAACTGTTCAGGTTATGTTATGGACAAGAAATTGATTTTGGGTGAAATTTTATGCAAGGGGGTAATGTTTTTCAAGTCAAACGTCAGATTTAGCATCATCCTGTGTGGTTGTATTGATGGCCCACCCCCGTCTACTCGATTGAACAAAGTCTGTTCTTGTTCAAATAACAGTCAAAGCAACATTAAAACAGACATTCGAAGTATTTGGTCTGGTGCATTTAGATGGTTGAGGTTACTTCACACCTGATTAATTCAGGTGTGAATTTAATCAGAGCTAAGATATTTGTGTTTTTGTTACTTGATTGCTCATGTAATCAGTTTTGTCTACTTTGCCTTGGGCTGCAGGCACACAAGTTTTTTTTTTTTTTTTTGTCTTTACTAATGGTGTATGACCATTATTTGATTGAATTTTAAGGCCTTTAGTGAGGGATTTCCTTGTTGGTTTTTTATTGGTAGATGCTGTATGGTACTGTATATGAAATAATTAAAAGAGAAAGAGAAAGATAAATATTGCCTGTTGTAGGGAATGTGCCATGTCATTTCTAGATGACTAAGACCTTGTCCCCTGCATGGAACAATCTTTTTTTGTTAGATTCATTTTTGGATGTCAATGACGTCAATAGGTAAATTCTGATGCCACCAGCCGTAACAAGCTCCTTTTTCAGTTTCAGACAGGAAACAAAAGAGGTCACTTAACAAAAGAAGGGAAAAGCTCTGTATTTTTGTGGGTTTCGTTTTGCATAACTGATATGTTTCTTGTTAAACATATATACTCTGCCCTAGACCTCAAGTTGTGATGATAGTGGACATGTTTGGGATGGATTAAGGATAGAAGGAAATGTTTGTTTTTGAAGTGCTCAATATTGTAAGTGGAACAGAAAATATTAAGAATGCTGAGCTGATACACCCTAATTGAAGACATGTAAGTTGGGAAACAGATTTAAACACTACTTCTTCTTTTTTTTTTAAATTAGGGATATTCCTTTTCCAGAATATTTTTTTCAATTTTTTTCTTTTTTTTAAGACTGTGTGTTCTTTTATAAAGGCAGAAAAAGAAGTAATGGACCTTTGCTGAATTTGAACAACCAAAGAAGGCTTGTTATTACATTATACCACAATGCTTGTAACGTTAACTAAATCCCTGCTGACAGATGATTGATGTGTGTGTGTGTGGGTGGGGGTTTCACCTTTTCTATTGTGTATATACCCATGGATCCTGGTTTTGTTAGATCACCCTCTGGTGAACAAGGGCAGTGCAATCCTGCTTTTTGGCAAATTCATCATCCATAGTCGTTTGCAAACAGCTACATGTAGGTGCGGTCACCAGAGTGATAAATTCCGGATGTGTCTTTTGTTTACTTATCTTTGTATGTGCAGAAATGCTCTTTCCAGACTCTTAAGTGGATAAATCTCCCTGTTATCAAATATATAGTTATAAATTGCATTATCTTACTGTCTGTATATGAAAGTAATGGTTAATTCATTATACCAAGCACCTCCCCTGAACTTGAGTCAGAATCTGTGGCCATGGCACAGAATGAAGGGACAAGTGGTTGAAACAGATAAAGTAGAGAGTGGTAAAAGTGATTTACATCTTTCAGGAAGTCTAGTCACTTACTTGAGATTACTGGTTGGAAATGTGTTCCGTGTCAGAGGGTAGCAGTATGCTCACTGCTGTGGCAGAGTATTTTCAGGAAAATATTGATTCGTGAACTTAGTACATAATTTTCAAATACTTCTTGTCAAACATTTTTTCTGATGGATTGGATGCTTGTACACCCACGAATAGAAGATTGAAGATTGAAATGGCACAACTGAGTTGGGTCCCGAGCAGTAGCTGATTGCAATTTGTGATCGTGATGGCTTTACTTAGATTAAACATATCCATATGAAGCATGTTCATTGTCCTATTGGTAGTAGGAAGCCTACCTTAGAACGATTTGACTTCAGTGTGTGCTTCAATATTAAATCACATTGGAGAACATTGTACAGTCATGTAGAGTAGCCTGGAAGCCAATATTCACACCATCACACACACCAGTCAAAATTATCACGTATGTATTCTTAAAGGAGTGTTGTAGGCAACAGAGAAGAAATGAATGCATGCTCTCTTATTTATGTTCATGTACTCATGTACCTAGACATTGTCTGCACGTGCGATTGCACACAATTTATGTCTTCGTTGTGGGATTTTTTTTTTTTTTCCTCTGGTAGAAATCATGCTATGTCACACTGATCCATACCACAGTCCAAACCAACAGAAGACCAACAGTGGTAAACTTCACTTGTACTGTTCATTGCCATCCAGAGTGAAGAAAGGACTCGGCCCACTTTGACCTAGTAGAGGCCTATGTCTTACTCATGTCCCTCCCAGACTTGAGGCTGTAGTTCTCTATCAGAGTGACGTTTTGCATGTACTCTACCGACTGCCGTGAGCAATGGGGAAGATGTGAGAGTACACATGTGTAATGTTGCCCTATCGGAAGCAGAAGACAATTCCCATTATCTAGCGTCCACAAAGAGAGAAAAAAAAAAGAGTAAAAAAAGCCCAATATAAGAAAATTAAGCTGTCGTTGATAAGAGATTAAATGTGGTCAGTTGATAATGTAAAAAAAAAAGGAACTTGAAAAGTGTACCATGAAAGTATATTGTGTACTTTGTGTGATTCTTTTTATAGTATTTCGTGTATTTTGTCACCGTGATTGATATAGCTGGTAATGATGCTATACATGTAGTTGCAAAATGTTTATTTGATTTCTTCCATGCTGAATGTCAAGCGTACTCAGATGTTGACTCTGAGATACTTGTATGAAGAAAAGACATGAAAGTCGGCAGAATTTTGCTAATAAAACAACTTCAATGCAATGTATGTATGAATGTCTGTTTCAGTGTGTGCCGAAGATGTGTCTGTGTTGGTTTTCTGCCAACCCGGGAGATGGTTGCGAACCCACCAAACCCACTGTAAAAAGATGTGATAAATTTCTATTAGCTGCTTTTATCAGGCCCGATTTGATGAAACTCGTCCCGTTCTATTATTTTCATTACTCCATGTTACAAGTCCTCTTGAATTAGATAGAATTGAACTGAATTCATTTCAAGACCATGATGCAGCTTCCCCCCCCCCCCCCCCCCCGGCATTTAACAGAATGATAGTATGCGAAAACAAAACAGTTTTTGTCTCATAAACTGAAAATAGCAGAAATTAATAACCCCGGAAGAAATGTGAAAAAAACCCAATATATGATTGTTGTGACACGTTTTAGACCTGGAGAAATCGCCCAAAATGACGAATATAAAATTGAAATAATGTAGTGTATCATGTTCGGTAACTTTCCGTGTCATGAGCAACGAAAACACAAGATAACAAAATGCAGATGACGGGCATAGGAATAACTGATGAAAGCGGCTGCTATACTAATACACTTCTAAGTAATGAGGTGACTTAGTCCAAATTTGAACAATAAATGTATGATCCAGAAAAAGTTCAATGGAAAATTAATCGAAAAGTCTTGACTTCTGATCCACAGGTGAAACCGATTGAAAACCTATTTTTGCCTAAAATCCCACGAAGTGTCCCCGAAATTCTAGACGAGCTTTCACGAGTTCCGAAATTGTGATCATCCACTGTAATATGTTCATCTACACGGAGCAAAGAATAACAAAATAAAACAAAACAAAAAGCAAACAAAAAACACTTCCAAGTCGTATATATATGTGATAAAAATCTAAAATGGCATTAGACTAAAACACTTTATCCTGGCGAGGACCATTTTATGTTTTCTTTTTTTCCAATTCATGTAATATATATATATATATATGTATATATATAAGATTTAGATAAAAGTCAGTGAATCATAATCCCATTAAAGGAAATTCAACTGGCCATCACCATGACAGGTGAAAATATGTAGTACAGAGCGTGACTTTGCGCATGGGTGAACACACTCGTGTTTGTCCTGCAAAACACAGAAGTAAAAATTTCTTCTGTTCTTCCTTGGAAGAGAAAAACAATGTGTTCACTTGTGCATAAAACTTCCCTTTATATTGACCTTCCAGGTTGATTGCCAATTAGATTACCTTTAAAATGGCATATAAAACATTAATATTCAGCCATATATGTTATAAGAAATATGAACTTGAAAAGGTGTTTACTTTTTTTTTTTTGCTGAGTGTATAAAGGAGAATAGTTCCTGCAGGTGCAGGAATGAAGCTTTGAACAGAAAATTGAAATATCCGTTGATTATTTCAGAATATGCTGGCACTGAAGCATGCGATATCCAGATGGCAGGTGGTGATAACCCTCTCACGAGCAAGGTCTCTGGAAACTCCCCTGGCTTGGGAACTCAGCCCTTATTTAAGAGTCTTAAGCCTAGCCTTCCATCAGAAGATTCTACGCACAACTAGCATGACTAGTCTTCCAGAAGATTCTTACAACAGGGAGACTTATCTGGTAACCAATTATGACTCATCATCTGGGCTGCACATTTCATTTGATACACAGCTTTGATTCTAAGAAACATTTTCATCTTCTGTTAACACAAAATGAATTTCCGATCGTCACCATCAACGATAACAACACTGCTATAACTTCGACTGACTGAAGAAAGTTTAAGTATACTTTGATCAGGGCCTACTGTAAATCCACTGAAAAAAAAAATCCCTTGGACATTTATAGTTTACACTATTATTGACTTTACTCTAGGCGAGAAATGTGAATACCAGAGCCTCCAAGGTGTGGAATTCACAGCATGACAGCATGGAACTAGCTTACACAGCCATGAACATGTACATAAAAGATTGTCGGAATGTGAGCAATATCTGGAGCGTAACATCAAGAGTAAACATGGATTTCACAAAACTGATTCGCCAGTGTTCACATCATGTCGAAACTACCTTCAACACAATTGTTTACTATTCAGCCATAACCCTGAAATCTGAAGTCAATTTCAGTATCATCATCTTATTCTTCTTTTTCTTCCTGTCTGGTACAGTCCACCGCTGGGATAATATTGTACCTTGCTTATTTGTCAAGTGCTGGGTGTACAGAGTGCAGATAAAAATCCTCAACCAATTTCTATGTGCAGCTGGCGCCCCCTTTAATTTTGTAAAGGCGCCTCCCTTTTACGGAATTCCTGGATCCACCCCTGAAGTTGCACCTTCTTTTTGATGATCTCCAAGGAGATGCAGCTGATGACTGAAGGTGGTATAAGAGAGTTCCACAGCCAAATAGCATGCGAGTAGAATGTGGATTGAAATAAGTGAATTCTGACAAATGGAACCTGAAGCTTTTGTGAATTTTCACGTGTTGATGGTCCAGCAACTGGTATGAAGCGTGCAGGTGACTAGAGATCTGCCAGACAATTTAGAATACTGTAAACCCTGTAGACTTTCTGCTATATGTCCTCCTTTCTTGTAGAGTACTGTAGTCTACTGAACACGGCAGTAACTGGCTTTTTGACAGTCATCCACGACGAAACGTGTACAATGGCGTTGCACATCTCCACCGCTCTGACGATTTTTTTTTTTTTGGAAGGGTCCAAGACTACCCAGGCATACTCCTTAACTTAACAAAGTTGTATCTTTCTTCTTCTTTTTTTTTTGAACGCCCTGGTCCTAATATCTCTCCGAGACCAGCTGAAACCGGGAAAGGTCTCAAAATCAAGCATGAGTTGTGCACGTTTCGTACGTCGTGGTTGACTGTCTGCAAGTAGTGTTCGTATACTGTCATGCTCATAGTACACTACAGAGGATACTCGATCGCTGCCAGGGCACCACCTAGTCTCCAGGCCAATGAGTACCCACTTACATTAAATAGAGGAGGTTCAAGAGATGGAATCACAGAGGATGTATTATTCCCTTCGGACCCATGTTCGAAACCAACACTCCAAAACAATTGAAATGTTTACCAAAGATGGAAGACATTGATTCATGCCCTACTGCATAATTATTGTCACCAGCAGTTTCTAAGGAAGATAATGTCTTTAGGATGATAATTACTTTTCTTCATGCATGCCATGTAAAAGATTAGTGATATTAGGGATGCTCGAATAAAAATTACACAAATATTAATGAAATTAAGATTAACCAAAAAAGTAATACTCGACTGGGTACGTCAGTGCACAAATCTGACATACTGTCGTTTAAAGAACATCACTATGAATTTTGTACGGTATCATTTTTTTTTTCTGTTGGAATTGAGCGGAAAAGTGATAAAATCGGCTTTCCAATAAGGCACATTTCAAATACTTTCACAACAAACAGCTCTGATGTACACTTTTGCCGGTATTTGTGGACATAACTGCATGTTTGGAGTCTGTAGGCGGTGAAAGTGCAAGCCAGAAATTTGCAATTTGCCCCTCCTACAGAATTGTACACTATTCACGTATAACCACTATAAATTACAGTGTTATCTCATGCATCCATTTTTTTTTTTAAGTTATTAAAGGCTGTGTCACACCTTTCCGGGCAAGCTACGCGGGCTTATTGCGAGTAGGGATTTTCCAGCACGCAGGAGAATTTTCTGCGGGCAGACAAGAATGCTTGCGAGTTTCGCACTTGTGTCTAACCTGCTACACGCGTGCTTCTTACCTTCTACTTGCATGTAGTCCGTGTGACCTGCGTGAGAGCTTTGAAACCGATCCGTTTTCTGTTACGAGCGACTTACGGGTACTGCGAAGTACCTGCGCTGGAGTTGCCTGCGAGGTGCTGCCGGTAAAGGTCTCCTACTGGTGTTCTGCGTTTACATCTGCGGGCGAACCCCGCGACTCACTGGGAACAAATTTTGAGCATGCTCAAGGCCTTGTCATACCGTATTTGGGGAGGTTTTGCGGATTGACTTGCGGGGAAACAAATTTTCTACCCGGAGCTCTCCGCAGATTGGTCCGCACCTGACAGTACCTAGTGCATATCTCGCCCGAAGTTGTCCGGAGGTGCGCACGCAAGTCCGATTTATCCGCAGCCAAGTTTTGAGTATGACCAAAACTTTTTCTGGGTGAGTCGCGGGGATTGCCCGCAGAGGTCCACGCAGAGCGCCAGTAGGAGGCCCTTAGCAGGCAACTCCCACGCAGGTACTTCGCAGTCCCCGTATGCGGCCAAGATAATGACATTCTATGGGACTTCTGCCATTCCTGTAAAGGAATTCCTTTCACTGAGTTGTCAGCCCCCGCGCGCCTGGCACGCAGGTAACACAGAATACCCGCAAGTAGAACTTAAGTAGAACGCGTCCAGCAAGTAAGACACATGCAAAACTCGCCCAAATCCTTGTCCGCCCTCAGAAATTGTCCGGTATGCTGGAAAATCCCTACACGCAACAAGCCCGCCTAGCTTGCCCGGAAAGGTGTGACAGGGCCTAAACATGGTTGCGGGTAAAAGGATTTGCGTGTGCACCTCCGGTAGACTACGGGTGAAATACGTGCTAGGTACTGTCACGTGCGGGTCATCTGCGGGGACTTCCGGGTAGTAAAAATTGTTCTTCGCAAGTCGCACGCGAGGCTTGCCCGGAAAGATGTGACACGGCCTTAAAGGTGAGTTAAAATGGCTAACATGTTTTTATGCATCCGCCATGATATGTCGTCCGAGGTAGGCAACAAATAGGTACATTTAACAAAAGGAAATAAATATTCATCGAGTAGAAAAACAAACAAACAAAACAAACACAAAAGTTCGCACATATTCAAGTGCTATAGAAAATATCTAAATATAAATATACTGTATAAAGCATGAGATTCAAATATATTTGATATGATATACTTAAAAACGTTAAGGAGACATAAATTGTCTTCCTAAAGCTGGATCCATAGTTTCTAGTCCACGCATGCTATGATTAAAAAATATTGTGTAAATGACGACAAGAAAATGCATGATGAAAGATAATGTACAGGAAAAAAATACAAAAAAACAACAACAGAAAGTTCACTTGAATATGACAGAAGAAAATATGCATTACAACTATATAAAACATGAAACGGAGAAGTTCGCATATACACGTCATGTGCTATTTTCCTCATTATATGCCAATGGGGCCATTCGATAAATGAGATCATTATTCGGCGACTTCATAGTCGAAAATGATTATATAGTAAGAAAAAAATGAATGAGCCCATTAAAAGTGCAAGAAGAAAAGTGATAAAGAGATTAGAGCTGCCCTACTCCAAATTTGAATGCCAGTTGGCTATTTTGCCTGCTCTTTCCACGATAGGGCCTATTGACGGATCTATTTATACACTCCACATGCTCTATTATGTGCAAAATCGAATGAGCTATCTATACTTTTGAGCGCACTATAAAGTGCGAAATTGAACGGGAAAACCTCTATTATTGCATTATGTTTCTCTGTTCAATGTCACACTTAGTCCATGCAAAAGATTATTCAATTTTGACACAGTTCAACCAAAACTACAACATATTCATTCAAAATAGTCATCGAGCAGCCCACAATGCACAATGGTCACTCGAATTTGCCAGAGCAATAAAAATATAATTCGTCTTGCTTGTATTCGCCGTCGTGGATTAAAATTTAGCACTGAAGGACAAGAGACTGAAGTCAAAGCATTTAATTTCGCCAAAAGGAATTCATGTTCATAACCAGTGTATTCAACTTAGCACTGTATTTATATGTATACAGTAATACTTATAACACATAATGAATGAATATGTATATTGTATGTTTTAATTTGTTTTATTTTATTGTAGATTTACGGATCCGTTTCGTCATAAATGAAGAAACTTCTTTAGAATAATATTTTGCTTTTCTGGTTTCCATATACTATCTATGTTTCAAATGTTTATGATAATAAAAACAGTAATGAAAATAATAATCATAATAATGGACTTTTATAAAGTATTTTAGCCTACCTGAAAAAATACTCATGGCTCTGTGGAAACAGAATCAGAATGAATAGGTGTGTTACGTCACAAGATAGTGCCATTGAACATGTCTGATATACTGCAGGATCAAACAATTAATCGTGACGTTTTCCTGTGCATTTACAAGATTCATTCATCCAAACCAGCAACTTCGTACATATAAATATATATATATATATATATATATATATATATATATATATATATAAGATAACGAAGTAGGATAGTAATGCATTTCAGTCCAATAGTGCTATTTATTCAAACCAAATTTTCGACGCATACGCACGTCTTCTTCAGGGTCGACATGAACAATCAAAATTATGTATATATGATATTTATATACAAAAATTATACATGTGTGTGTGTGTTTGTGTGTGTGTATGATAGGGCCTATTTGCGAAGAAAATCATATATTAGTATTATGTATACATCCCGATTTCTGTCTCTAGTTCATGCATTGAAAGAAATTGTGTAAATGATCACGAGAATAATAATGAAAAAATACAAAGATAAAAAAAGACACTGGAGATTATAAACGGAAAGAAAGATATATTACGTTCCTAGAGTAACCGAAAACAAGTTCGCACACAGGTGCTATTTTTCCTATTTTGGGGCCATGCGATGAAATAATTATGCTATTTTTTTGTATATTATATGTGCATAATGCTGTATTTTGATGTAATATTTTTTCCGTATTAATGCGCTTAGACGTTAGAAACGTCAGTATCAAGCGCAATATAAGTGTTATTCATTATCATTATTATTCTTATTACCATTATCATTATCATCACTATTTCTTTGGTGACTTAACGTTATTATACAGAATGAAATGAATGATCCCCTATAAAGAAAACTAAATCGAATGAAAGAAGACAAGCTATAAAAACAATGGTATTGAACACAAATATACATACTATGCTAGAATTGAATGCACAAAACAGTTCCTTAGACTACGGAGAAATCTAACGTTCTAGCATAAGGTCGAGGTGGCTCCACTTGTAAAGTTTAGTTGTCCTATATACGACTTCGTACGCCAGCCAGTGACTTTGGTTGACCTACTACAGTGAATTTGAATGTCAATTCGCGATTTTGGCTGTCCTATCTACCATGTCTACGGAATTGAATGACGTATCTACGAAATTAATACGCCTCATGCACTATGAACATGATTGAGTGACACGCCTATTGGCATACAATAAGTGTGAAATTGAACTGGAAAACAACTACAACCACCACTACCACTGCTACTACCGATACTACCCCTCCTCCTACTACTACTACTACTACTGCTACTACTACAACTACTACTTCTTCTACTACTACTATAACTACTAACTACTATTATTACTAGGCCTATTACTACTACTACTAACTACTAGGCATATTACTACTGCTACTACTACTACTACTACTACTACTACTACTACTACAAATACCACTGCTACGACTACTTACTATTATGATACTATTACTATTACCACCTCTGCTGCTGCTACTACTACTGCTACTACATCTGCTGCTGTTGCTGCTACTACTACTACTACTACTACTGCTACTATAACTATTACTACTTCTACCACTACTACTTACTCCTGGTGCTTGTGAAGCAGGTGGTGCTATCAGTACACCCTACTTACAGTGCGTCACTGTACATCATTGTCATCATCATGGTAATTTAGTGCTACTACTACAACAGCATCAACAACTACTACTTCAACTAGCCCTAATAGACTACTGCTGCTGCTGCACTAACTGCTACTCCTACTACTGCTACTACTACTGTCACTGCCCTTTCGTCTCTTTGTTCATCTTCTGTTCTGTTTCCTTCTTCTCCGATGCTGTCTTCACCACTATCATGGCTATAAGAAATAGCTAATTCCCTCCTCCCGTTTTTACACGAGGTGCATTGACATCAACTTCTGTTATTTTCATTGAATCTGCAATTTGTCCAAATTGAAAAAGGAGAGTTGAATAGTGAGTCGAGACGCAATATACATTAAGCATCTTTCTCAGTTCGCATCAAATGCCAGTAAGTGCTATTGATTATTTAGCATCAATCGAGGACTAATAAACTGAAAAAAAGAGAGACGGGAGGAAAGAAAATTAATTTCTTTTTTTTTTGCCAGTCCATAAATGTCAAACATGCAGCTGTTGGATTTAAATCGATTTTTTTAATTGCATTAAAAAAAAAATCAAATATTTGGATGTCTGAAGCCCGAACTTTCTGGAGTTAAAACAGATTTCCCCATCGTCGTCAATCAATACACGTCTGTATACGAACATTACTTTTAGGTATTGTATGGATTGCGCATTAGGGCAAATTACCCCCTGAGGACACGTCCCCCCCCCCCCCCCCGCACCCCCCATTCCCCACCCCCCCCCCCCCCCCCCCCGGCAAAATATTGGTTAGTCTACTAAGTGATAAGACTAGAGTAAAGATTAGGGGTAGGGTTAGAGTCTGGGTAAAGGTTAGGATTAGGTTCAAGAAAAGGATTACGGTTAGGGTTAGGGCCCGGGTTAGGGCTAGGCCTGGGGAAGGATCTGGGAAAATTGTACAGGGGGTAATTACCCTGGAACCATGGACTGAAATGCCTCAAACGTCTAGTTGCCTACTGTAGAGATCGAAAAGGAAAATCTTCTGGAAAAAAAATAATTAAACTCTACTGGAGATGTGTGAAAAGCAAAGAAAGTTCCTAAAAACTTCATATTGAGTTTATGGCTTATTTGTGGTTTCCTTGTTGGATTGAAGGGTATATTTATTCATAAAAAATATTGAATGTCAAACAATTACCTGTCAAACAGGCACGCATAAATTATTGATTACACCGCATAACACCCTTTCGCAGCCAGAGGCTAAATGGATTGGTTGCTTTACATTAATAGCATGAAGTAATCGCAAGAACATCGTATAATAACATAAAGTACTAAGAAAACATGATCGGAGCAAAGAGAAAATCACCAGTACTACTCTTGGCATATCATGAGTATAATACACTCTATAAATGCATTGTGAATATTACTAAGAATATACCGCTGTTACCATGTACGGAGTGAAATATAATATGAGATAAATTAGTAATACATAAAATATAATTGGAAACTGGAAACGATGTTATTACCTAAGAAGGGGTCTAGGGGAATTACCCCCAGGGCAATTACCCCGGACCCTTCCCCTGGCCATAATCCTAATCCTAATCCTGAACCTAATCCTCACCCTAACCCAAACTCCTAACCCTAAACCTAAACTAACCCTAATCTTTACTCTAACCTTACCACTAACCAGTATTTAGCCGGGGGATAATTGCACTCTGGGGGTAATTGCCCGGATACGCCTTAGAAGAGCTCCCAGTCATTAAATAGCACGCCTGTACAACAACTATGTACGCTCTCGTGAAGAGTCTGGAAGCAATTTTGTGTTTATCATTTCATATACATGATACGTATTCGTGTCTATCTATCTATCCATCTACCTATCTGAGTATTACTAAAGACGAAAGAAGAAAAAGAAGAAGAGAATAATAATAATAATAATAATAATAATGATAAGAAGAAGATTTCCTCGCTTAGGAGTCTGAAGTAAACCAACATATCGTTATAAGCATCCTCGACATGCTTTACTGATGGAAAAGATGATTGCATAATGTTGTTGCTGTTTTGTGTTTTTATTTCCGCCCTCAGATAAAATACACACAGTTTGCAAGGGGAAAAAAATCCATATACGGTATGAAGAAACGGGAGATTGCCCGTTCAGCCATATTTGCAAAATACGACTGTTCGTCCACAGGGTCCCACAGCATGTAAAGTACATGCTGTGGATGGTTATTTTGTAGGAGTTTTTTTTTTTTTTTTTTTTTTTTTTTTTTGGGGGGGGGGTATTTGTTCTCCATCTCAGTTCATCCTTAGAAGTCTGTGCACTATTATTTTCTTACCATTTCAGCCATGATACGCCCACATTTATTTTGTTGTTTGCTGAGAGTTGTACTTTACGGCAGGCATAATACAAATATAGTAAACGAGAAAGGTTAGTTGGTGAACTTTCTGTGATCATGATAAAAGTGATTGTGACAAACAAAATGAATAGGGAGACAGACAGACACTACAGACAAACATACCAGGAGAAATAAAAAATAATGACGCAAAAAGTCCACGGATATTTTATTCAATAGTGACTACTTTTATGTCTACATTAAAGAAGTACTCGTGATTTAGAATGTGTTGTCATAATACTTCTTTATGTTAGTATGAAAATAAGGCAAAATGATGAATAAGCACGGATAGGGAGGGAGAGAATGAGTAAGAGAGAGAGAGAAAACGTAAGAAAGGAGATAGAAGAAAAACATGTAATCCTCCATCAATACGATTATGATGGATGTTGCTAAAAGGATCGATAATTTTCTGGCAGTCTAGAAAAATGTCAGTGGAGCGAACGAATCTTTGAAATGTCTAAAGCAAAATGCACTTTGCAAGACGGGTCAGAGCTCTAGCCTTCATGGGGGAAATCATAGCTATCTAAAGGTGGTACGCCTGTACCACTAGATTGAATAAAATATGAAACACCACAAGAAAAAAAAAGAACCCACAGAACTGGGGGAACATTAGTTTAGAATCACAACCATTAGTGAGAAGATATAGCATGCATGTAAAGACGTACGAAAGAAATGACAAAGAAGGCGTATTGAATATGCATTACTTCTTAACTTTGTAATCTCTTCCGTATTGGTAGTATTGGTAATGATGATCTTCTATTAGAAAAACATATGGTAATGTGATAATGATTATGATAGATTGTGCAGAAATGGAATATACGAAAATGCTTCTTTATTCTACCGAGAATGACTGTGCAACTTTTTAGTGACAGGTAACAGATTTACGTCTTCTTCAAAATCATTGCA
The DNA here is from genome assembly GCF_040938485.1 of Diadema antillarum. Classification (NCBI taxonomy): domain Eukaryota; kingdom Metazoa; phylum Echinodermata; class Echinoidea; order Diadematoida; family Diadematidae; genus Diadema; species Diadema antillarum. The sequence continues at coordinate 1,832,172 of NW_027271302.1, forward strand.
GAATGGAATAGTCCATGTTTCTATAGGGTACAGTTTTTAACATGTCCAACCAATCAGAAGTGTGTAATGAAAATTGGTTAGGTCGATCATCATTTCACAAGACACAATAATAAATGCAACCACGCATTTTGACCGGGGCATCGGTGAAGGCTACTGGTTTGTAGGCCCCTACTATCACGATCACAATAGAATGAACACATATATCTAGATTGAAATATTCATTTCTCTGAGAAGTCGCGACAGAGGTCTTCATTGACGGTCGAACGCCACACGGTCTTATCATGACAGGTGTAATTCAGCTCGCTGTTGGCAGTGTTGCCGTAGGGTTGGGCGTACCGGGTAACCTTCTCATCGTCGTCGTCTTCGGCCGCCGGAAGGAGAAGAACGCAACAGATGTCGCCATCATCACTCTAGCTCTCGTCGACCTCTTCAGCTGTCTGTCGTTGGCGACAAAAGCTGTCGTGTACCCGTTCCATGGCCCAGCTGACTGGACATGTATCGCAAAATCCATGGTAGTGGAGACAAACCTTTACTCGGCTCTGTTCATCACCCTTTCACTCGCAGTGTATCGCTACGTGGCGGTGTTGCATCCTTTTTCCCGAATGATTGTGGCTCGAAGGGCGTGGCTCATCTCCGCCACTTGCATCATCCTTGCAACCCTTGTCCAAATTCCCCTCATCTTCACCGCCACCTCCAAGAAGCGGGGAGACATCTACACTTGCGACGCGTTCGGGTATGATCCGCAGGCGCGACAATTTTACGTCATATTTCCCGCTCTCATTTTCTTGCTTTCGCTCTTTGCGATCATAATTCTTTATGCCAGGGTGTACATTGTTATCAAAGAACAGCAGAAACTCCGAAAGCTAATGATGACAGGTAACGTAACTGTTTCAACCATTGCTGCACCACGAAATAGCAGTGCTGACGTGGATGAGACGCCAATTATTCATCCATCAAAAGGTCATTCGGTTTCACTGGCTGACACAAACATAGCCCGTGCCGGTAGCTGTAAAATCAAGTCTACATCAGACAATGGGCAAGAGGGCCATGTGGACCCCCAAGTCGTTGTGAGTAAAGCACGTATTCCATTTTCAAGTGCCCGTGACAGTAAACCGGCCGGAGTCCTTCTTACCAAATCTATTGCCAGGCAACGGCGTCAGGCGGACCACAAGACAACCCAGATGCTGATGCTCATCACAGTCATCTTCTTCGTTTGCTGGCTCCCGTCCGTGGCACTACGTATGATTCCCCCGGAGTCTAAGCAGCGTTTCGCTCTGCATGCGTCCCACGCACTAACAGCAATTAACGTCCTGTTGCAGCTGAAAAACTGCAATCATTTTATCAACGTGTTCGTTTACTTGATCGTCAACCGAAAGTTCCGGCAAGGATGTATCGAATATCTTCGATGTAGAAAATAAAAAAGATAATTTGATATCAACCGATCGAGGAAAAAGAAAATTTCTGTGCATACCAAAGGGATTCTTGTTGCCGCCGTTGACACGTACGTTAGGTGTATGCAATGTTTCTATAGTAAGGTTATTTCAGATCCAGGAAAAGAAAATCAACTCTGCCGTTCTTGTATTACTGTGATAAGCGCTATCGCACATGTTACAGTTAAACCAAGGAGTGGGAGATACATCATTTAGGAGCATTTCAAAATTAGATATTCAAGTTTTTATTTAGCGCACGTGCGTCATATATATAACGCACTGATGTATACTATATAATGATTAAATGTATACTTATATCACATGTATCTCATTACACACATGCGTGGGTATATAGATACTATATGTAAAACACTAAACAGTGTGTTCCTAAAAAGAGTGTAACCGAAGTTCTAAGATCAGCTATGTCAAGAATACATGATTTATTTATTTTTTGGGTGAAATTTTACTACAACCTGAAGTAACTCATCAGTTTTAATAAAAATTAATTTGACAACTTGCTTGCGTCAACATTGTTATTTGTGCGCAAATACCAACAATACGGAATGGACCTTTAAAGGAACAAGGGTAATTCTGGCAGGCCGAGGAGTGGGAGATGCCCAGAAAACATTGAGGCTGTCTGGAGACAACTGCACGTCGTAATCGCTAAGGGATAATGCCAACAACTTTCCATCGTACATGCATTGCGCTATTGAATTTTTACATGTATGCATGTATGCATGTATTCAAGTGCATGAGCGTCATCAACTGCTGGAGATGGATCAACTTTTTGAGGTGGCTCCTGGATGCAAATTTCCTGCAAAACCTCGTTGTTGGCGACGAAGCCACACTTAGCATGGACTGGAAAGTAAACATCCAAAAACTCGTGGAACACGCGACTGCCATGACTGCAGGACGTCCACCAGAGTTCAATTACGACGTGAACATGAGCAGACAAAAATGGAGTGCGTGGGCTTTCTTGTTTCGAGGTGGCCAAATGATTGGGTCATTCTTCTTCAACAGAAACGTGAATGGTGGCATATACTTAGACTTGATCAGTGAATACAATGTTCCCCATCTGGAAGAAAACTTTGAAAGACAGGATGGGGGAGTGTTCCGGCACCTTTGATAGGTACAAGATGGTGCTCCAGCTCACCGTCTTCGAGCTCTCCATGAGAGGCTGGTAGACCTATTTGACCAATACATAATAGCCCTCAATCAGGAGGTGAAATGGCCTCCACGATCTCCTGACTTGACACCCTGTGACTTTTTCCTCTTGGATACCTAAAGAGCAGGGTACACATCCCCACCACGGTGACCACGTGATCTGGATGACTTGCAGGTGCATATTTGGCCTGAGGTCGATATTCTTCGTCATGATCCTGCAATGGTTAGAAGAGCAGTGAGAGACATGCAGCGTCGTTCACAGCTTTGTGTCAACAGCGGAGATGGACACGTGTAAGTTGTTGGTGCATAAAAGGTATGGGCTGGATGATGTGCTCACCAGAGATTGGAAATTACAGGCCCTCTCAAAATGTTACCAGAGGGTATAGCATTTAATTCAAACTTGTTGTGAAAAACAAACAAATGATCAAACTAACAACATGCAGAAAAATTGGTATCGTATTACAAACCAAAAATGTAAAAAAAAAAGAGTAGGTTTTGTACTTCACCTTTGAAATACCTTTACCTGTGATCCATGACAATGTTGTTGCAAGCAAGGTGTCAAATAAAAGCTGATGAGCCACTTTGTCTTTTGATAAACATTTCCCAGGAACAAACCATTTATTCCTGACATATCTGGACACATCTACATCATATGTATTATATGCATAATTAGCTTGTAATGAGCCATTCGGGGCTCGAAATAACAGCAGTTGAGGTGGAAACCCCAGCCATGTACATCCTTAATCTTGTTTATTTGACAAAAAGGAATTATTACGTTTGCTTTCATTTCTACACGTGAGACAGCATACTCTATGCACAGAGATGTTAGAAAAGTAAGAAACAAGCATCTTTCCTTTGTACCCTTGTGGCGTGCCTCTAGAAGTTGTGCCTTTTACCATATGGTGTTAATATATCGCTTCAACAAAACAGAATTTCTATTCAAGAATGCATCACAGTAATACTCACTCATTCACAACAAACCGAGCGAGAGCCAGTTTGCTGTCCCGTTCAATGTTTTCGCAGTATGTGTAGAGTACAGGGCATATGAACAAAAAACAGTAAAAAGTTGTTACCTATTAAAGCACGCCGAAATGCGCAACAGCCAATAATCTAATCCGATAGTTTCACACAGTGGAGTAACTACGGGGGGGGGGGGGGGGGGGGGGGGCGCGTGGGGAGGGGCACGTGCCCCCCCCCCCCCCCTCCCCCAATCCGCTGGTGAAAAAAAAAGAAAAAAAAAAGAAAAAAAAGAAAAAAAAAACCTACCAAAATGATAATTCAAGGGTTAGTAAACTGCTTTTGAAATCGACATGAAAGGATGATCAAGAAAAAAGATATTTTTCTAAGATTTCTTTTAACCACATAATTAAAGAGGTATATATATATAGTGAAACATTGTTCAAAAAGCCCAGAGACGACAAAAGATTGTGATTCAGCGTGATTCCTGGTTGGCATTTTGAATACAAGCAGAATGTGCGCAGTGTACTCAGAACATCGGAATGGCAAAAAGAGTCGCTGCAATGTTGCGCAATGTGATGATAGGTAGTACACATTTGCTATCAAAGCTTGATCATTGATTTTGCAGTGTTGCTTTACATACTAGTCTATATTAAGATGCCTTGCATTGCCAATAATAAGACTTGACCTTGGCTATTTCCTAACATTTCAATCTATATGAAACACACACACGTGCACTCACAAACACAAACAAATTAGGGGATGCTCTATATAAAGTGCAGATTTTGGACATCCTTCTCCCGCTTGGTCGCTTCGACGCCCCCTCGCTGGTCATACCTCCCCCAATCATGAACATAAACCGACACCCTTGACTACCAGTGGCGGATCCAGGGGGGCGCACCGGGCGCCCCCTCCCTCCAAAGCTAAAGAAATATACATGTAGCTACAAACGACAGTTTTTGGACTGTAAAATGTCAAAATTGTCAAGCTCGCTCGCTTCGCTCGCTCGCATTTAACCGTTATAATCATGCCATTCTCCTGATGTTATTGCCAGTTATTGCCAGCAGTTGCGCCCGATGCGCGCCCCCCCCCCCCCTGAATTTCCAAAGCGAAAAAATATAGCTACAAACGGCAGTTTGGGGACTGTAAAATGTCCAAATTTTCAAGCTTGCTCACTTCGCTCGCTCGCATTTAATCGTTATACCATTCTCCTGATGTTACTGCCAGCAATTGCCAGCAGTTGCGCCCGATGGGCCCCCTCTCCTTAATTTCCAAAGCAAAAAAATATAGCTACAAACGGCAGTTTTGGGACTGTAAAATGTCAAATTTTCAAGTTCGCTCGCTTCGCTCGCTCGCATTTAATCGTTGTGCAATTCTCCTGATGTTGCTGTCAGTATTAAATTGCCAGCAGTTGCGCCCGGTGCGCCCCCTCCCCTTAATTTCCAAAGCGAAAAAATATAGCTACAAACGGCAGTTTTGGGACTGTAAATTGTCCAAATTTTCAAGCTCGCTCGCTTCGCTCGCTCGCACTTAATCGTTATGCAATTCTCCTGATGTTGCTGTCAGTAATTGCCAGCAGTTGCGCCCGTTGCGCCCCTTCCCCTTAATTTCCAAAGCGAAAAAATATAGCTACAAACGGCAGTTTGGGGACTATAGAACGTCACAATTTTCAAGCTCGCTCGCTTCGCTCGCTCGCATTTAACCGTTATATGCCATTCTCCTGATGGTACTGCCAGTAATTGCCAGTAGTTGCGCTCGGTGCGCCCCCCTGAATTTCCAAAGCGAAAAAATATAGCTACAAACGGCAGTTTTGGGACTGTAAAATGTCCAAATTTTCAAGCTCGCTCGCTTCGCTCGCTCGCATTTAATGGCTATGCAATTCTCCTGATGTTGCTGTCAGTAATTGCCAGCAGTTGCGCCCGGTGCGCCCCCTCCCCTTAATTTCCAAAGCGAAAAATATAGCTACAAACGGCAGTTTGGGGACTGTAAAATGTCAACATTTTCAAGCTCGCTCGCATTTAATTGTACCGTTATGCAATTCTGATGTTGCTGCCATGAGGTGCCCCCCCCCCAATGTCTTGACCCACGGTACGCCACTGGTTTCACATTCAGGTACTTAACCTGACAAAGAAGATTATGCACAAAATGTGCGCAATATGGTAATACTAACTCATTTAATATGCTAACGTTTTGTGTTAATGCTTTTTATATTAATGTTCTTCTTTTCACTTCATATGTATATAGATAACAAGAAGATTTAAAGAAAATATGGAAGGATTTGTTACGTAACATATTATAACCAAAAGGTCCACACACGATTTCGACATTTTAGCTTAAAATATTGGTAATCAAAAAACATCTTACTTGGTCTCCATATCAAATCGCGGTGGAAGAGCAGATTGGAGTATCGAATATCAAGGCAAGAGGATTGCTAAGATTTAACTTGTCATGTTATCGACCCTACGCATAAATCTGCGCAAATCAGATCAGTAGATAAAGATTCCACTCCTTCTCTCTTTTTTTTCTTTTGCCTCATCTGAGGATTTATTCAGGATTCCATTCAAAATACACAATCAAAATGATATCGTAACGATGTCACTTAAAAGTGATGCAAGCACAATCGTGCATTAGAGGTTCAACAATTCGTTTGGTAACAATTGTTCATTTCTCCGTAGTGTTCTTCTATGTTTCATACAACATTGTATTTCTATTCTCGTTCTAATTTCTCTCATAAACACATGCCTTAAAAAACAACTTCTTTTATCATTACTGGTTTCATTCCGTTTCAAAATAAGCTTATAAATACTCCAAAATGCTATTGTCAAAAACAAACTATACTGACTCTTACACTGTATTTTCAGCAAATGTGAAACGTTGATATTTGTTACTGTTGCATGGTATACATCATGTAACAAACTCCTTACGTATAACAGAAAATTTTCATTAAGTTTGCATTCAATGAAAGCATGAACAATGTCTTCTTTTACGTTGCAGTTCGGGCACAAATCATCATGACTTAAACCCCATTTGAATAGATTACTTCTCACTGGCAATAAGTTATACAACGATTTCAAATTAAATTATCGTAATTTATTTTCTTTTATTTATTCTAAGTTATATCTGAATACACTGGCCCAATCAGCTTGGAAGTGAAACTTGTTCTCCCAATATAAGGAACATGTATTAGTGAACAAATTTTTTGAAGGTATCAAATTATACAATGCCTTGCTGCTTAGATCCATAATAAAAACTACTTTTTTTTGAAACACATACACTTGGTATACACAATACTGTTTCCTTTCTGATATAACTATCAAACATTTCCTTATGTATCATGTTATACCATACTAATGGTATTGCTTTTTGTAATGTTGCATAATCAAAAATTGCAGTACATTTTCTTCTTTTAAAATTAATTTCTGACATAATGTATTCAAAAGACCGGAAACCATTTATTGTTACTAAATCTCCAAAATAGAGTATACCACTTTCATACCAATCTTTATAAGACAGCGAATGCTTCCACTCCTTCTCTAACACCTCCCTGTTCTATGGTACAATGAATGTTGAGATGTGAACTCGTCTCTAAATCACAGACAATTTCAATTCATTGTATTGCATTTCATTATTTCATTTCATTTGTTTTCAGTATCAAACCAAGAAAAAAACAAAGAAATTTTTTACCCTACAGATACATGAAAAGGCAGATTAAGATATTACAATGAAGTCAATTTTTATACTGGACGTTTTTGTTTCTCGTTTTCACATAGGTGATCAAGGTAATGTGTAACAAAGCCACCGATCATGATATGTGATTTGTCTGAGTACAAATATATATACTTATGAGACTACAATTGATAACAACTTACATTTCTGCTCATTTCAAAAAGTTGCTTCATGCCTACAATCGAATACATTTATTAGCATATGTTTGCACAAATGTATATAATTATGACGCATAGGCTATGAGGGGAAACAATCCCGAACCTGGCTCATGGCTTAAAGTTCGTAAAACCAAAAACGGCAAAACGAATATTTGAATTTCTTTACTGCCAGAAAAATTACCAGAATAACATAGACCGATTAAACACGATAAATATACAATCGGATTTCAAGTTTTATCAGTGTAGTGAAGCTAGCACGATGAGGACAGATTAACAAATAAAAAAATGGTAGATGTGATAGATTTGATTAAAAAGCCGAAATATATTTTACAACATAATTGATGGAAGTCATAGTGTTCATCTCGATTAAGTCAAAATGTTCATCTCTTCTTCAATAGTCAGATATAATGATAATCATTTCGCAGAAAACTGATATTCAACTGAAATCAATCTATCAATTAAGAATGGAATAAACTCTACAAAACACAAGAATATTAGTTCCATGTACATTGTCCTTATCATTCTCTCTTCGAACATATTTTAGATGTCATCAACGAGGTTAAGCCATTGTCACTGTCGCTTGCTTCGACTTTTTAGACATTGATGCCAATATAATGCTCGTCCCCCGAAAGAGAAACGTCCGAGCCGTTGTCATCGGCGGAATCGCTACTGTGAACGCGTCGTCCTCGTCTTCTGGCGCAGGAGTTCAGGCAATTCACGCGGGCTTACGGACGAAAAGTCATGCTCATCCTCGTCACCGTTCTAGTCATCATGAATTTTTTATTCGAACTTTTCATTGTCAAAGAGTGACAAACAGGTTGTTGTACCATAGCTAATACTATCAAATTGATATCAACTACTACAGGGATACGTCGACGGCCGAAATGTCCTTGACACAATTCCAATGTTGCACATGTTGTACAACTTCCGTCGTCTTGGCAAGAAGCCAGGTAGGAACACTTAAACTGTCAAACAAATCTAAACAAAACTTGTTAGATATGCCCACCGAAGAAATTATTTGTAGATCCTACAACTCATGTAGATTACACAAAACATCTTCGCGAAAGTAAACTCGAACGTGAAGTCTTGTTGTGTGTGAAAGTTACATTGAGCTTTAGACAAAGCAATTGAATCCCTGCCGACGTATTACGCATCAATCCTGTATAACATTACAAGATATTGGAACCAATGATGGCGAACAAAACTAAACCAAAATGAACGATTCGACAAACATGAACACGGTTGATGTCAGAATTTATTTGCCACAGCTTCGAACTACCCCCTCACCTAAAAACAACAACAACTTTGAATTTCAGTATTTTAGAACATGGCGCATAATTATTATACAGTACAGTGCTGGCTTTGAAAGTAGCTGGTGAGTCAGTGGAAGGGAAGAGGGCTTGAGCATGTTACTTCTTACTTTAAGAAAATGAAGCCTGAACTACGTCCTCAATTTTGAGATCTTGGATACTCATCAAAGTCTCTCGTTTTGTTTCTTCCATGCCCGATGCTCTACTGAATCAAATCAACGAGAGACGATAATAAGCTGATATTGATTCTATTTCTCTAATAATTTGTCTTTGCAATAGTCTACACACTCCGTTTTTTTTTTCAAGACAAACAATGTGATCACCAGAATATTGTATATATTAGTATGATCAATAAAAAAAGAAAACAGGGAGAGAGAGAAAAAAACACAGGCACAAGCAAAAATAGACACAAAGCAATGTAGCAACCTATGATATTGGTAGAAGAAGCTGTATGAGGATTAAAAATATCAAGACAGTCGGATAGAGCGCATCAACCATACGAAGAGAAAGACGGTAGAGAGTATTTTTTATACACTGGGAATTAAACCACCCAAACGAAAGTTGTTGTGTGAACACATGTTATTACGTTGCAAAATTCATAATTACGTCACATTCTTGATAAGAATACGCACACTTTGAACAGCGATTTCTTGTAAAGCGATGCACAATCTCCTGCCGTCACTTACAGTCCTCCACCGCATCAATCCAATTTTCTCACCAATGTGTGGATGATACGACAAAAGGAAGACCATCCTACCTCTGCTTCTCACTTGCGGAGCCATACACCCTGTCGTGGACCTTCTCAACCATATCCCATTGCATCTCATGCCTGCGGTCAAGTTCGACTTCGACCGAAGCAGGGAAGACGTGTGCTTATGTAATTATAATCTGATCATCAGCTTGAAGAGCACCATCTATTTGCGCGACCACACCTCTTCGTTCTGAAAACCGATTCCCTTCTAGACAGCCAGAATAAAAAACAGGGTCATTCTCGAACATGAAATTCATAAGTTCCGGAACAACATGAGCGCTTTCACGAAAAGAAGGTCTAACAACAATCACTCTTCACGATGAATGGGGTAACACATCTTATGGTTGCTATAATATCACTGTCAATATGTTATATGATATTCATGTTGTTTTTGAGATCACGCCCAGCTCTGTACATAAGATAAAAGCATGAAGAAATTTTCCCATCCACTCTCTGTTTATCACCGCAGAATGATCGGAGTAGAGCTTGTTGCTTCTTGTAACGCCGTAGATTTTTTTTTTCTATATTTGCAATTCGCTGCTGCTATAGCATGCAGGCATACACATAACCTGGTCACACATAAGCATGATGAATTGATTATGTGATATTCCTTGAAAACAATTATTCAATCTTTATTTTACATTTTTATGAATAATGTGTAAAAAAAAAAACAGAAATGATTGCAGCACCTTTGAAAGACCTGTTTTAGTTGCTAGAACATTTGGTGGTCATACCGACTGTAATCACAGTTACTATAGTATTGTTAGATTTGACGGCCATCCAGGGCCAGCTCATTTGCACTTATTGATTGAAAACTCTGATTTAACCTTACTACGTCGAAACGGTAGGTCACCCATGATATACAAAATGCAGAAGAAAACAATTTCTTTGTACGCATTATATACGCACCAATGTGAATAGCATGCAAGTGTGATGTAAACAAAGTGGATAGGGAAAAGTCTCAAACCCCGTTAACAGATAAGTGAAAAGGCCGGGGTCGGCCCGGCCTTCCCTTTACTGTAAATGCTCAAAAGGCCAAATGCGGTACCAAAATCGGCCGCGCATTTGGTCAAGCTCTGGAGGTAGTCTCGGCCCGGCCTTATCTCACTATAAACGCAAACTGGGCCAAATGCGGTATCAAACTGCGACCGGCGCACTCCCAAATAATGGTTTATTTACAACACTGATTTACAAGTGTGAAGAGCGTAACTACGACAAAATATTGTAAGGTTTTAATTAAAAGCTCGGGCCGAGCCCCCAACTGTAAACGCACAGAATTGCGGGTCCGAGTACCGCAATCAAGCCCGGGTTCAGCCTGGGCTCAGCCCGGTCTCGGGCCAGCCCTGAACTGTAAACGGGATCAAAGTCTTCTTCTTTTTCTTCTTGACGGAAACAGAGAAAATCGCTTGTTCTAGAGGTCAGGTGCGTGTTGAAATCTCTTAGCCACTCTTGACACTAGAGGTAATGTACATTGTAATTCGATTTGATTACTAAGCTTGGGCTGCATGTTGCGGGATGTTCGCTGAGCGGGTATCATGCCCCCAGAACATTCTAAAAAGTCTCTTCAAAGAGCTCTCCAAACCCCTTTGCTTTGTCAGAGCAAGGAGGTTCGAGAGATGGAGTTACAACTGACTATGATTATTCAATCAGCTGTCAGTTTTCTATGGATGGACAAAAGAATTCCACAGGTGCATTTGTGCCTTTGATGTTCGATGCTTGAAGCTGCCATCTTTCTGAGCGATCTGAAGATTCGTTTTTAATGCTAAGATAATATCGGGTATATGCTGCTCGTTTATATAGATATCAAATGCAATGAAATTTCACCTAATGATAAAGCATATAAAACAAGAGTACCATGTGCAAAAGTGTAAATCTGAGCTGTATTTTGTGAAAGTGTTTGAAATTTTACCCTCATGGGAAGCCGGTTTTATCACTTTTCTCCTTATTTCCGCCAAATGAAACTAATATAGTATCATCTTCAAATAATCTTCTTCATGAATTGACATGTCAGATTAGCGTACAGACACGTACAGTTGAGTAATTTTGATATCTATTTCAGCAATATTTGTGCAATTTCTATTCGCGCATCCTTTACCGTTTGTCTACAGCCCATTGTTTATAAGTAGGGATAGCGAAAAGTAATTACCATCATAAAGACATCCAGTGGCTGGTCATTATGCAATGAGACTCATCGAATTCATTTTCTTCCAATCTCTGGGGGGGGGGGGGGAGGCAGATCCAGTTTGACACATACTTCAAATATTTTTGAGTGGCGGCTTCGAGCATGGGATCAAACCGAATAAGACTGTTGTGACTCCATTTCTCGAACCTCCTTGGTCAGAGCATTCGATATGGATACGTTCATTAAGAGGTTCTGTGTTCTGAGAAGGGCGGTACCAGTGATTTTCAACATTCGTTATGTAATCATTAGCCTCAGCCACATCATCCTTTGGTTCAACTTCTTCCTTTGGTACAGGTGCAACGTATTCCCTGAGTTTGATTGTTTTTTCACAGTGTGCATGAAATTTGTGTACTTTCTTACACCTGCGCGTTCATTTTCCTTGTAAATGATCCTTCCCCACAATCTTTTTGTAAATTAAGTATTGATGTCAAACATATCCATTTTTTCCACATATGCGTTTCTTTTTGTAGTGAGGCTGATCTATTTGCATTAGATCACACTTCATGTCCCTTGCCTTAGCGCTTACACAGTCACGGCTTCGTGAGTCAAGCTTCTCCAGTAACATTTCAAAGAATATGGCATTCCTGTAGTTTGGCGACCACCAGTTGAACAACAAACATAGAGTAGGTGAGCGGGCGTTTAACTCTTTATGTGCCATGGTGGAAACCCCCTGTGTGCCACGTTATTCTGAGACAGGAAGGTAGTCATGCTTTGAGAAAGAATTCTGTTTTTCCAATTTGTATAACTTCTACAAATTTCTGTTAAGATGAACATAATAGCAGGCAAAGTTAAAGAGGAATGCCAAGCTTTGTTTCGATATATGACGAATCTATTTTCAAGTGTTCTTTTGAATGACCACTTGCTACATTACTGTAAAGGCATGACTATTGCACATAAAACCGTGACAGTAACTTAGAATGTGCGAGCAAATCTAGTGGGAACACCGCTTGATAGTCAATCACCACATATCGAATGCAAGCCGTATATGAGAGGAACAAAAGCACGAGAAACGCTTTCATTGTGCCGCGGGATTAGCAGTGATGAGCCGATTTATCGATCGGTTTTGGCGGCTTTGTTTGTTGAGCAGAATATGCGAAGTTGGCATGCCGTCGACTGAGTCGAACGTGCGAACGTGGCACATAAAGAGTTAACAGCCAAGGCGATAATTACTATGTCATGATGAAATATGACCTCTATATGCCTTGGTATGCTCTCTGTGCCCTATTCACCTTATATAATGTCATGCTTCATATATTTTTTCTCTCTCTTCTCTCTCTCTGTCAGTGTGACTGAAATACAACTTTTACATGACTTTAGCCACATTGTAGGCCTATTATAGTATTGTGCGAATGTATCACTCTAACCTATATTATGTGCATGTATGTATGTATGAATGTATGTATGAATGTATGGCGCGTTGATCTGGCAAGACTAGTATCGGGAGGCTTTTATTATCCCCCTTCCACCTCTCTTTCCTTCTTTCTTTCTCTCTCTCTCTCTCTCTCTCTCTCTCTCTCTATCCCTAACCCATATTCCATGAACATCATGCTGGATCCCATTGTTTTTCTTCATCGTTATGTTATTCTTTATCGGTTGCCAAACATTCAAAGTTTGTGCGTATTCTTGGAAATCATTCTGAATGCAAATTTAAATGTAACTCGTGAGTATATTACCGATGTATTCTATCATTGATGAAAGTGATAATAAGATTCTTAAAAATGTTCCTCTTACTGTTATTTTGCACAATGCTAATAAAAAAAATTGCACTTGTAAAAAAATTGGATTAGAATTGGAATGAATTTTTCCAATCCCATCTAATCAAATCAAATAAATCACCTCTAACAACATTATCTATCTCCTTGTCATTAAGGACTTTCCCTTAATAGTATGGGAACGATACTTCTACATGTAACTGGGATTTTTTTTTTCTTTTTTTAGATTAGTCGATGGCTGAAAATCTCTAAAATGCAGCGGATTGTTCACTTGTTTAAATGATTCAGCTCGTGCAACTATTAGTTTCCCTCGAAACACAATGCGAGATGTCAATCACACTGTATTCATACAATATAACAATGCGCTTATCATACTGCTTTTAAAGGTATAGAGATAAATGTAAATCATTATACAAGTAGAAATTTATCAGATTTCCAATATTTGAACTCAGTCTTGAGCTTGCTGCTGTCCCATTGTATTTTGCTAGTAGCTGCATAGTAACATACTGTGTTGCTCTATGTGCTGTTTACAATGCCCTGCCTTGAGTAACGGGTCGTCCCATGCGCGTTATGGTTGCTGGTTTCCCGGTTCATGGTATCACAAAAAATAATATCCTGTGCATTATGTTTGTTACCCTAGGAAATCACCACAGAACAGATAGGAGATAAAATTCTACCCTACTCCTTAAGTACAGGAAAAGAGAATGTAACTCGGTAACTGCAAGGTAAATGATTCCAGAGGTTTAAACCTATAGAGTAAAGATCTCCCACACTATTCGGTACGCGGCGCATTGATTTTCAGGGGGTAAGAACGTGCATATCTACTTCGCAAATTGACATTGGGAAAACAATGATTTCTCTAACATGCGTTCCATTACTTAGTAATGCATATGTAATAAACAGTTTTGTTTGTGTGTTATCGTTTTCCAGTTTTATTTCCATTTCTAAAAGAGAATATTTATGTAAAACGAAAAATCAGCAATTAACGCCAGACGATTGAGGATATCTATCTAAACTTTTTTTTTGGTCGTTGCTGTAGGTATTGCACGCGTTTATACTTCTCAAACGGTCAATCGAGCTATGTATATTTTGTAAAGAGTGAATTCAATTCAATTCAATTCAATTCAAAGTTTATTTCATTTTTCAACAAAAACATATGTTTCACTTCATTTAGTAACAGAAAATAAGGTAAGTAGAACATAGTGAAATAAAAAGACTACAATTGAGGACCTATAGTAATCAAACATTGTATTGCAAGAAAGAAACAGAAGTGATCAAAGTGAAATACATGTATACCGTTGTTTTAAATGCGAAAAATGGAGGGACCCACTAAAAAGACAGAGCTTGTAGTATGTGGGTCCCTCTGGAGAAGAACATCAACGAAAAGATAAATTGAACCGTCGTATATACAAAAAAAAATATAACAAAGTGGAAGAAGTCTGAATCACGGCAAACGATAAAGACTCCATTAGGTAGTTACTATTCTGTTTGTTTGTTTATTTGTTTGCCTGTGTTACAGAGGTGGGACTAACCAGAATTAAGATGTGATAACATATATGTATCAGTATTACACTGTGCAAAATTTTCGTGGCTCTCAAGCCTGAGATAAAACCCTGCACCTGATTTGAATAAAAGAAAAAGATTCAACAGGGACAGAAAGAATAAACGGAGAAGGGTGACACTGATGCTCTCCTTGGTGGAAGCAGGAAATTCCGAGATACTTGAAATAATTTTACAAGCATTTTGTATGTCTGATACCGAATTCCAATCATTTTCCCCCTTTCACGAGAGCTAATTATGCTATATATTGCTAGCCTCTTCATGAGTTACATGACCCCGCACTTATTACAAACTCATTATAATGGGGAGATAATAGAATACTTTTCATGATACCTTCAAGACTACATTTTTTGATATATATATTACCAGTGATGTACCATATGTCCCCCCCTCAAAAAAAAAAGATTACAACGGGACTTTCCGCAATGATAATCTTAGAAATAGTGAATCAATCCAAATACAATTTCAAGGTAAGAAACTATAACTCCTTGCCCACATCTTACTTGTCTTACAGAAAACCCCATTTGATTTACTTCAGTGGTCAAAGAGAAATAATGAATTTTGTAGAGCATGTCAGGAATCTCTTCCCTCCAAGTTATGTATATTGTGTTTACACACAAGAGTATCCAAGTGCTAAACTTGGAAAAATCAGACTCATGACATGCTTTATAACAATCCACATTTCTCTGTGACCGCTTAACCAAATTGAATGGGGTTTTCTGCAAAATAGAGCTAAGATGTTAGATTTTAAGACCCTGAAGTAGCATTTAGACAGCTTCATCATATTGGGTGTAACCAATGCGAAAATCTGATTGTATTTTTTTTTTTGGGGGGGAGGGGGTCATACTGTATAAGTGGATAGGTTTAATTTTGCTTTATGCGATGACAGCTTTGCTTATTAGTAAAATGATAAAGAATCGTTTCGCGATCAAACCCTTTGTTTTCTTCAATGCATGATTCTTAACTCACGTTGTCCATTGGTGATTGTAGCTTCAAGTGTTTTCATAATAGATGCGCCCTTTGGACCTAGCGGGACCATTATTTTGAGCCCATTTTTCATATCTTTATCTCCTTGAAAATGCATCGTTAGATTTTCACCAGGTAATTTTCCAGAATAATAAAATAATTTGTTCATATTGGCACCATACCCCACTTTGGGACTCCCCAGGAGAGCAAGAAAACTCATAGATCACTCAATAGACATTTGATTTCTTCTATAAAGCCAGTAATATGTAGTAATATGTATACTCTACGTAAATGAATTGTACTTCAGTTAGCGCACTTTTAAGTCTGTTTATGACAGATTTAAGGGTGTACCTCTGATCCCTGTCCAAATATTTCCATACTTTGCAAAATAAAAGGAATGGAAGTAAGACTTAGAAATTAATCAAGATTGTAAAGTTATACAATTCCATTCAATTCAATTCAAATAAATTTTATTTCCAACAACACACGTTTTTATCGATATCTAAAAGAAATCAAAACGTAAAATGTATTACAGTAATAAAAAATGTGCATGAATTAGTACTTATGGAACTAACTGTTCAAATAATTGTATTATTGGTAAAGAGGCACCTACATATAAGACAAGCTTGAAGGAATGTAGGCCACTCAGTACATTGAAACTTACAGCAGAATAATTGTAAAGATACGGACACACACACACACACATACAGGCACAAGACGTTTACAGTGAACAAGAACGTAGACGGGGCAAACAATGAGACAAAGGGAAGGGACAGATAAGAGGGAAAAGGAAGGAGGGAAGGAAAAGAAAGAAAGGATGGAGGGGAAGAGAGGAAGACTATATGAGAGGAAGCTGAGCAATTACCAGACATTATATTTCGGACTTTGTCTTCCATTGATTGGTTAAAAGAGCTTCACATGATTGTAGGTATTTTGAATTATTTTGTTTGACTTTGTCTTCCATTGATTGGTTAAAAGAGCTTCACGTGATTGTAAGTATTTTGAACTATTTTAGAGTGTTGGTGTGTTTGACACTCCATGAAGTACTATTTGCAAAATGACGTCACTTTTATGACGACATTCTGCAAATAGTATACTATTTGCAAAATGATGTCACAATCACCCTTCTTTACAATCAAGTGTACCCGTCCGCGTCCGGTCCCGAATTCTAGTGTTCAGGTTTGCAGCGGCCATACGAGCGCTTGGATACATGCGACGGGCAACTCTGGCGGTGCCACGGCTACTACGTTTTTCAATTTCCGATCTCTCGCACTGTTGCGTATTGCAGGCGCTGCGCTGCCGCCGCAGTGCGGCTAAGCCTAGGGCCTATATGAAATGATATTCACTTTTTATTCAAATTTTCATCCAAAATATAAAACAAATATACTTTGCCTAGTTTCGAGTTTCTTGTTAAAACTATGGGCCTCGGTGACTCCAAACTAGTACTATTCACTTCGGGGCTGCGCCCCTCAGTGAAAAGTACTAGTTTGGAGTCACCTCTGCCCATAGTTTTAACAAGAAACTCTCAAGGCCAAGTATATTTGTATACTATGTATTGGCACGGGCATGGTAATTGACATTAAGAAAGTTTTGCAAGCGAAATAAAAAAAAAAGTACACCGGTACTTGAGAGCATTACAAGGCAAAGAATTATTGAGGTTTTAAGAAGTGATTTATGCTTAAAAAACAACAACAACAACCATGTAAGCATATTAGCCCACTGTAGGTAAAGCCCTGCTGGAAAGAACAGTGTTCCACATCGTGAGAAAGTGTGAAACACACAGTGTGAGATCTCTTCATATTGTTAAATTCGAGCGTTTTAACAGTGTGAACACAATTTGAGTCATTAATTCACAGAATGAAACAAAAAATTACTATGTGAATACTCTGAAAACCACACCACAGTGTGAAATCATCCTCACACTGTTATCACATAGTCGACTCTGTGAACACACTTTCGAATACTGTGGTCTTTCCAGTAGGGAGGGTTGATTATATATCTACCTACTGCGTACGTCCATATAATTATGTGCGCATATTGGTCGTTGTATATTGATATGATATGGACTGGCCTCGAGGGGGATACGACATTTACTGCCTGAACTAGAATTGTATTGCCCGAGTCGAAGACGAGGGATATTTCAATTCTAGTGAGGGCAATTAATGTCGTTTCCTCCGAAAGTAGACAGTCCATATCATTATTATTGCTCGTTTCAGGCATCTTGAGCAGCAAAATAAATCATTTCAACATCATCAGTTCACACGTACAAAATAGCGGGATGACGATCGCGCTCCATATCTCGAGATTTTTTGCGCGCGTCCACGCGTACCAAATTAGCGGGAAAGCGATCGCGCTCGGAATCTCGAGCAAAGCCTCCAAACTGGGTCACACAGCGCCCTTCTCTATCACTACCTGCGCGCACTTCCCTTTGTCCATTAGAGGTGAAAGAGGTGAAGTATGATGGGATATAAAAACTCGAGATTCTAATCCCGACCGTTCACACGTACCAGCGCGGGGCCAATTATCCCGCTAATCGATGAACTATAGCGAAAGATTTCTTGGGATTAGCATCGCGATGCTTATCGCGCTAATTTTCTGGTTTATTCTGTCCACACGTGCAAAAAAAAAAAAAAAAAAAAACTCGAGATACCGATCGCGATGCAAATCTCGAGATTGAGATTTGTATCCCGCTAATTGGTGTACGTGTCAACCCCCCTAACACTTTTCCACTCGGCGCCAGCTCGAGCTCTGCGCCACACTGCGCGCTGCATCCCTATACAGCTCAGGTACGCGGCGCGCGCATAACAGCTAACTCACACAGGCGCAGGGATCGTCCCCTATTTTTACGTGTTAACGTATGGGAATTTGCCCTTCGTCGCGAAACTACTCCGCGAGAGTGTTAGTGTCATCAACAGCAACAAGTGCCCGGATGCTATGTCAAAGAGGGGAATATGGAAAATTTGCTCCTCTTCTCCTTGCTGGCGCGTAATCCCACGCATAGTACGATAGTCCATGGGCCAGTGTGGGACCCCCCTCCCCCCCATTAGGGACAATTTGAAATGATGTTTTCTGAATAGGCCCGACGACCAGTGATCAGAATCCACTTGTTGTTTTTTTTCTTAGTGGTGGGTGTGGCCTCCAGAGCCGTTTCCATGGTAACGCTCAATGAAAATAATGGATTCTCATATAAATGCTTATAACTCTACATAGAAACACCCAAATCTCATGTAAATGGTATCATATTAAAGTGCATAAAATTTCCTACACAATGATATATCACTCTTTGTGCTTCTTGAAAATTAAAGGTCATCTTTGAGGGTCAAAATGTTATTTTTTTTTCACTTTTTCTTCTAAAATTGAATTAAGCAAAATACATTTAAAAAGCTATGGAATAAACAAAATACAAGAAAATAAATGGAAATTTTCCCAAAATAATCCACAATATATTTTCAACGGTCACTGAAAAAATAGCTTTGATTGGGACTTAAATCACAGAGATATGGACCTTTAAATATGACAAGAATAATGCAGGCGGATGAGTGATTGCACAACACGAAAAGCGCCCTCCAGTGAGAAGTCCTGCACAATACCCATTGATTTTCATAGTTACAACACTTGTAGAGCAGTTAAGCCGAAGAATTGTGCAAAATTTGACTAAAGCATGAAACTTTCACCATTGTTAGGACATGCTACAAGATCAATTTGAAGATCGGGAAGTAAGTCTGAATTGACCTCTGATGACCTCCAGAGGTCAATGACCTCAAAATGTAAGAAAATTGATATTTTGCATCATTGGTTAATGATAAACACAGTAATGATGTACTAAAACTTAATTTTTGTCACAGTGAAATTGTCTTCATGTTCAGCAGAGCCTTGACAGGTTTCTACCTTTGACCTCTGATGACCTCCAGAGGTCAAAGACCTCAAAATGTCAGAAAATTGGTATTTTGCATCTTTGGTTAATGATTACCATGGTAATAGTGTATTAAAAGTAATTTTTGTTACAGTGGAATTGTCCTCATGTTCCACAGAGCCCTGACAGGATTCTACTTTTGACCTCTGATGACCTCCAGAGGGCAGTGACCTCAAAATGTCAGAAAATTGATATTTTAATGCGTCACTCATTACTGAAACACGGTAATTATGTACTAAAAAACTAATTTTTGTAAGTGGAATTGCCTCAATGTCCACAGAGCCTTTCAAGTCAGGTTTCTACCTTTGACCTCTGATGACCTCAGATGACCTATGATGAGGTCAATGACCTCAAAATATCAGAACATTGATATTTGGTGCAATTGGTTGATGATTACGTTCGGTTTGAAATTGGCATGGGTAAAAATGGCATGGTTAAAAATGGCAGAGGTAGATGGCAGAGGTAAAAATGACAGGGGTAAAAATGGCAGGGGTAAAAATGGCAGAGGTAAAAATGGCAGGGGTAAAAATGGCAGGGGTAAAAATGGCAGAGGTAAAAATTGCAGAGGTAAAAACGGCAGAGGTAAAAATGGCAGAGGTAAAAGTGGCAGAGGTAAAAATGGCAGCGGTAACAATGGCAGAGGTAAATAATCATGTGCGTAAAAATGTCAGAGGTATAGTTGTCAGTGGTCGAAATGTCAGTGGTCAAAATGCTAGAGATAAAAAAATGCCATTGATAAAAATTCAGTCGTTGAAATGCAAGACAAGGTAAAAGTGACAGAGATTTTTTTTTCATGTTTCTGACACCTTTTTCGCAATACGCGCTTTTCGTGCCTTCTTCTCCTGAAATAAAGCACGGGGGAGACCGGGGAGAAATGGGACACAGGGTGAAATATGGGACACTCATGTAACTTGAAAAATGCTCGGCCAGTCAACAATCCAATTATATCAGTAAAAAGATGAGCCTCGGTACACCTGAAAATGGACATATTAACCACTATACAGCTCTACAGGTATCTAGTCAGTAAAATATCAAACTCACTTTAGATCTGGTAGGTCCTATACTATATATATTGATAAGTATTTTAAAAAGTGCGCAAACTTCTGAAAATAAAATTGCTTGATAACAGACATGCAGGTATGGAAAATTGGCACGGATCTTTTACTGTTTCTGTTACCACTGGGAGAAATTTAATAGGGCAGTGTTACATTTCTCCCCACGGCACATGTAAAGAGAGTCTTGCAGAGCTTCAGCGATCCGTGTGTAAATTGAATCGCGATCATATGGTAGTCATAGGCGGTGATTTCAATCTACCTGGATGGGACTGGATTGGATTTTCTTACTGTTGTTATATAACGAGGGAACAACGTCATTTTCGGTGGCTGAATCTTCCAATCTTTAGCAAAACACCTTGTTGATAACATAATGGAATCTGACTTTGGAGCAACAGCTAAGTTTGAAAGGCATCAAACATTTACATTTTTTTCGCCTGCTAATTCGTTCAACAATGATTGAAAGAAATCCCATGGCAAACTATCAGTTTTTACTCTCACTAGAACAGTTTATTGTTAACGTTCGTCTCCAGTTTTAATAGGCATAAGTTTGTAAAGTGACCACAACGTGTTCATTAAACTTCGAGATATTTGTTTTTGCGCCATGTGATACTTGAACAATGTAATAAAATATTTTGCAAGAGCTTACTTATGTCTGCCGATACATCTGCTGTAGTTTGTTTTTTGCGTTTTGTATTTTTACTTCTACATTATGTCGTGATCGATCAGGCCTTGTGAGATAAATGGGCTCCTACGAAACCTGAATATGAGAAAATAATATTGAACAAGTGAAAAATTAGCGGTTTGCTTCGACTATGTCTCCTTCACTTCTTTACACTAAACAGTTTAAAAAATGAAAAATAATGACAATATACTAGTCTGGACGTGAGCGGAATTCGTTTGTGTAAGAGTGTGTATGTGAGAGTATGTATATCTGCGTATATGTTTATACCAAAAGTGGGTTTGTGTGTGTGTGTGTGTGTGTGTGTGTGTTCGTGTGATAACTTCATTGGGCGAAACAACGTAGGATTATACTGTTTAAGGGCTTTGCAGCATTGTTGGAACCCCCTTATAATAATAGATAATAATGATAATGATAATGATAATAATAAGAATGATAATAATACTGAATAATAAAAATAATTTCCCATAGGCCTACGAGGCTCTTAGCTGGTTTATTATTTCTCTGCACACAGACAGATTACGCCACTGCACTTTCAAGAATCAAACTCAGAATAATGAGAGTGCTCTAATCTCTTTAAAACATAATTCAATCAATATTCTTCAAATCTGCAATTTGGATTTGAAAATTCGATAAATACAGTTTGCTCTGGCTAGGTTATCATTCAAAACCTCTTCATACGTTTATATCTGACGAAATCGCTCTCATTACTTCTGACATTTTACTTCTGCCATTTTTACCTCTGCCATTATTACCTCTGCCATTTTTACCTCTGCCATTTTTACCTCTGCCATTTCTACCGCTGCCATTTTTACCCCTGCCATATTTACCTCTGCCATTTTTACCCCTGCTATTTCTACCTCTGCCATTTTTACCTCTGCCATTTTTACCTCTGCCATTTTTACCCCTGCCATTTTTACCTCTGCCTTTTTTACCCCTGCCATTTTTACCTCTGCCATTTTTACCTCTGCCATTTTTACCCCTGCCATTTTTACCCCTGCCGTTTTTACCTCTGCCATTTTTACATCTGCCATTTTTACCTCTGTCATTTTTACCTGGCACCGATGAGAAACATGATTAAGATGTCCATTTGTATTACAATTGAATTGTTTTCCTATTCCACAGAGCAAGAGAAATTACTCACGTGTCTCAACCTTTGACCTCTGAGGACTGTGACAGGACAATGACCTAAAAATATCAGAATATGTTATGTATAGTCAATAGTCAATTTATACCCAATGTACAATCATGCATTATGCTATTAGCATGTATGCTAATAGCATTTATGCTATAATAGAAGAATCTTGTCATTCCATGGAACATTGGTCATTACCCTTTGCATTATATCCAACTTTGACCTCAGGACAATGAGAGGTCACTGACCTTTTAGAATATCGGAATTTGTTAAGGCTTACCTGTATTGATGTTTGGCTTCATTGGTTTAATTGTAAATGCTTCATGTACAAATCCGCCTTGACGTTTTGATCAAAGTATGTATGCATATTCCACAAAGCACTGGTTTATAGTAACAGGTCTCTGGAATGTGAGAGAGGTTAATTACTTCAGAAATAAAGCTTTAAGTGTCTTGAGTGATGGCAGTGACCTCAAGTATAAATTTTATGTTAGGGTTAGTTATGCAGACTAGCAAATATAAGCAAATATGGCCATTATCTCCGCACTCGAGGAAAACAAGGCCCACGAGACTAGGATACATTAGAGCGTTTAATTTATTCTTTGTAGGTCTCATAAACCTTTTTCCCCATGTGTCAGACTGATTATGGGACTGGTTTGCTTATAGTGTCAAGCTCATGGGCAATATTTGCATAGTTTCTAGCTGGTGGGCCTGTATTGGCCTATGTCAAGCTTGTGGGTTGTTACAGTGTCATTCATCGCAGTCATACTGTAACAACTCACAAGCACAGTCCCCAGAGGTCAAAGGTTGAGACACGTGAGTAATTTCTCTTGCTCTATGGAATAGGAAAACAATTCAATTGTAATACAAATGAAAATGACATCTTAATCATGTTTATCATCAACCAATTGCACCAAATATCAATGTTCTGATATTTTGAGGTCATTGACCTCATCATAGGTCATCTGAGGTCATCAGAGGTCAAAGGTAGAAACCTGACTTGAAAGGCTCTGTGGAACATTGAGGCAATTCCACTTACAAAAATTAGTTTTTAGTACATAATTACCGTGTTTCAGTAATGAGTGACGCATTAAAATATCAATTTTCTGACATTTTGAGGTCACTGCCCTCTGGAGGTCATCAGAGGTCAAAAGTAGAATCCTGTCAGGGCTCTGTGGAACATGAGGACAATTCCACTGTAACAAAAATTACTTTTAATACACTATTACCATGGTAATCATTAACCAAAGATGCAAAATACCAATTTTCTGACATTTTGAGGTCTTTGACCTCTGGAGGTCATCAGAGGTCAAAGGTAGAAACCTGTCAAGGCTCTGCTGAACATGAAGACAATTTCACTGTGACAAAAATTAAGTTTTAGTACATCATTACTGTGTTTATCATTAACCAATGATGCAAAATATCAATTTTCTTACATTTTGAGGTCATTGACCTCTGGAGGTCATCAGAGGTCAATTCAGACTTACTTCCCGATCTTCAAATTGATCTTATAGCATGTACTAACAATGGTGAAAGTTTCATGCTTTAGTCAAATTTTGCACAATTCTTCGGCTTAACTGCTCTACTAAAAGTGTTGTAACTATGAAAATCAATGGGTATTGTGCAGGACTTCTCACTGGAGGGCGCTTTTCGTGTTGTGCAATCACTCATCCGCCTGCATTATTCTTGTCATATTTAAAGGTCCATATCTCTGTGATTTAAGTCCCAATCAAAGCTATTTTTTCAGTGACCGTTGAAAATATATTGTGGATTATTTTGGGAAAATTTCCATTTATTTTCTTGTATTTTGTTTATTCCATAGCTTTTTAAATGTATTTTGCTTAATTCAATTTTAGAAGAAAGAGTGAAAAAAAAATAACATTTTGACCCTCAAAGATGACCTTTAATTTTCAAGAAGCACAAAGAGTGAT